>NC_056042.1:21414139-22134373 GCF_004379255.2 Salvia splendens | reverse complement strand
ATATTGCCCTAACAGAGGCTGCAAAGGAAGGGAAATGGCTGCAGGGGATCCTTGAGGATTTTGATATTCATGTGGAAGGAGTGAAGATAAATTGTGATAGTAACTCAGCCATATGTTTGGCAAAACACCAAATGTTTCATGAAAGGAGTAAGCATATTGACATTAGAAGGCACTTCATCAGGGATGAAATTCTGAATGGGAGGATAAATGTTTCAGATATGTTAACTAAGTCTCTACCAGTTTCAAAATTCAAGCATTGCTTGGAATTGGTGGAGGTTGTGGAATATTGAGCTTTAGGGAAAAAATTGAGAAGGGAGTTAGATGTTGATTTGGTTTGCAGGATCAAGGTGGGGGATTGTGAGTTATGCTCCTGCAACCTGAGTTGATCAAGCTTAGGAGAAAGAGCCGTTGGAGCTCGGGTGAAAGATCAAGAAGTGAAGAGCTGGAAATAGCCGTTGGGAGGCAGCGATTGTAACTAAATTTTGCTTTCAAGTGGTTAGTTAGTTTTCTCATTCTTGTAATCACACAACACGTATATAAGCTTGTGAGATTAAATCTTCAGAGCAGAGAGAACACACACACACACACTTGATAGTAGAAGCCTTGCTTGAGATTAGTCATATGTGTTTCAATTGTAGAGTGTGAGAGTCTTGTATTTGTGAGTTAGATCAATAAACTCCGATCATCTTCTCCGCGGACGTAGGCAACCTTTGCCGAAGCACGTAAACCCTTCGTGTGCTTTACTTTCTTGTTCGTCGATTGTGTGCGAGATCAGCGGTGCAACCACAACAATTTTTATATTTAATACAAATGTTAATAACTTAATATATAGTAATTCAAATTTCTAAATGATTGTTGTTGGTTCTTTGTGTCTATTTAATTGTTTAAATTTTTAGTTACTATTCAGTAAATACTGTTGTTGTGTGTTTATTTTAATTTAAATTGAATGAAAAATGGATTCTTAGTTTCCAACACTAACCGACCTATTATTAACTAGCTGGTAAATGTAGGAACCGAAATCTTATTCGGTCCAGTTCCTATAGATTGCTAAAAATCCATAACATGTTAATCGGTTTTATGATCCAGTTAGAGCTAGAACATGCCGAATAAGTAATACTATGGCCCTATGATTACTTTATTATTTAACAGATCTTCCTAAAATCTCTTCCCTTTGTATCTTACTCATGTCATTATATTGGTATTTTTAATACAATGTGTTGATTACTTAGTCAGTACTTCCTTCGTCCCACAATAGGACATAGATTTTAAGAAATGTAAAATGTGGTAGAATGTGGGCCTACTTACCATTTATGGTCAAAAGTGAAATACGACTCTTATGTATAGTATTTTTTTGGACTTATATGGAAATTTGATTTCGACCCAAATATAGTATACAATGGAGGCCGACTGTGGCTGCTGCATCGCTCTCGTAGTCCCGACGGGTGGCGCCATGCATTACAGCAGTGGATGGCGCAGGCGAGGGGGACGAGGGTAGGGGACGACGCGAACGCCTATTACAGAGCACGCTCCGCATAACTAGGGTAGGGGCGGGATGGTTTTTTGAATTTTGGCGAAAAAGAAGTTGGAGACAGGGGAACAAGAAGGAGATTAATTATTTTTAAATTTCATTAACAATTAGTAGGAGTATAATATTCCCTCCGTTCACAAAAAATAGTTTCATTTGTGCACGACACGAGATTTAATGATAAATTGGTAAAGTAAGAGAGAGTGGGAGAAAAAGTGAGTAAAGCTTTTTATCCCACTTATTTACTCACTTTTTATCCCACTTATTCTTAGAGTGTTCACGTTAGTTTGGACAAGCCCAAGGCAAAGCCTCAAATTCTTGTCCATAGCCACAAAAACTTATCCACAGCCACAAAAAAACTTGTCAGGCCCAATAGTGGACAAGCCACAACCACAAATCACTTTATTTTTAAAATTGTTGGTATATTTTAATTCAATTAGAATAAAAATTATCGGACTATAATAATTAGAAAAACGCATAATTGAATAAAAAAAATTTAAAACCAAATCTTCGTTGTATTATAGATGGGGGAAAATTATACAACGAAAATTTATAAAAACACTAAAAATATAGAGAGTGAAAATTAGGGTGTAAAATGTAGTATTCAAAAAAATAAAAAAAAAAAACAAAAAAAGAAATTCGGCGTCGCGACCGCCGACACCCTACAATAGTGCGCCGTGGACAGTGCCTCGGCTCCCCTCCAAGCGTCGTTTCTACGCCAACTCGATGACCCACCCATGTCCACGCCCCCACCTTGTCCACCCCTATAGGGAGTCGTGGCCTAGCCATGTCCTCGGGCAGGAGCCGCGGCTCCCTATTGTGGACGCTCTTAAGTGCCTATCTCCCTGCAATTGATGGGCCTATCTTTACATTTCATTTTCACATCATCAATATTTTGTTTAAATTTTTTTGGAACTTCTATATTTAATATGTTATCAACTTAATCAAATTAAAATGTAAAACTATTACTCCCTCCCTCTTCCTCTTTCTTCTTGATGCACTTTTTATTAGCACTATAAATACCTGCAAGTATACAGAGTAGGAATACTATAGCTAAAGGTTAGTATTAGATATCGATCACGGGGAAAACAAACACAGACTGTCTATCTTCTACTAAAACTCAATTACTATCCGGAAGAATCGAAAGTTTTGGAGATTTTTGAAAACAAAGAATAATTAAAAGCAAAAAAAAAAAAACTATTTGCAAATAAACACGGAGATAAAAGTATAGAGATAAGTGAATTCCAGGGATGTGCTTTCACAATTATGGTTATAAAATTCCAACTACAACACCCTAGCACAGTTCTTACTTTGATAGAACGAGTCACATAGTTTATGCTCATGCGATACAAACGTTGATTACAAACATTAGGGTTGTCAATCCTAAATACGTAACTTCTAAAAGCTCCTAAGATCCTTAAAAAGTCTTCACTTTCAATTAACAATATCTTTTTAAAGGAAGCTAATTGTAGTGTCTATTAAGTGGATCTAACTCGCCAACCTCATCTCACGATTATGTAGCAAGTTATATTTAATCATCACTGAATGTCACCGAAGCGTTAAGCATCCATTAACTTAAGGAAGAAACAAAGTAAGAACAAAGGGATGCTAAATAGAAATAAGAATTGTATAAACCAATAAAAGTTACTAACACATCCCTAGAATCCTATGAGTTTAGTTACACATGATAGAATAAGCTAAAACATAGATTGAAGGGAAGACAATGAAAGCATAAGAACTAAAGCAATAAAACCCAAAGGTTGAATCCTTGTAACCTTGATGATCTTGAATCCTTCTTCAACTCCTTGCACAATGAAGCACTCTAACTTTTAAGCTCTGGAAATATTTGTCAAAGAGAAGATCTCCTTTTTGATGAAGCTTTGAGGGCTATTTATAGGGGAGAAATCGTCCATTCTCAAATAAGGAAAATAGTTGCAAAATATGGTAAATCTTGGAGAGAAAGTAGGGCAAATTCTGCTCGCCGCTATTTTCCAGCGGGCCGCTGCACCTTGGCCAGCGGTCGCTGTAGGTTGGTCCGAGGCTTCTGTCTCTTGGCTGGCGGGCCGCTGCACTTGTTTCAGCGGTCGCTAGCCATCATCCCGTAACTCTCTGGACTCTCGGTAGCGGTAGCCACGCATTCTCCAGCGGTCCCTGGGTGTGTCTTGACTTCATGCACAACTTGCCCGGAGCGGGCCGCTACTGGCTTAGTGGTCGTTGGGCGCCAGCGGTCGCCGGTTGTGTTGCAGCGGACCGTTGGACATGCAGAACAGCTCCAGATTTCCAACTTCGCGTTTTGACTCCCTTTTTAGGCTCAAATACACACATTTCTTACAAAACATGTCGAAATACCAAAATAAATCAATCATGTAGATAATGGACATGTAATGCAACTTTGACATTGAAAACGGACCAAAAGATGGCCTTAAAACCGTGCAAAATCTGAGCGTATCACTTCTCCAGTATTTTTTTTCTTCCTCTCTCTGTTTCTCTTTCAGCATAAAAAAGGGTAATAGGGCCGATCGTCGGTCCTATCTCCACAATGGAGGGCCGATCGAAGGCCCTACAGGATCGGCCAAGGCCGATACAACGGCTCAAATAGGGGAGGTGAATTGGAGCGATGATCGACCCCTCTTCCACAATGAGGGGCCGATGGGGGAGCCTATCATAGGCTTGACTGATCGGCCCCCAATTGCGAATGCCATGAGAGAAGGGAGAAGAAGTAATACGAAGTAGAGAAAAAGTAAGAAAGTGGGCCTACTTACCATTTAGACTATTTTTTGTGGGTAAAGTGTGAGAGAAAGTTTCCATTTTTGAAATGGCACTATTTTTGGTAGACATCCCAAAATGGCAGTGAGACAATTTTTTGTGGATTGGGTGAGTAATAATTACATTTAAAATTTGAATTATGTAATATTATTTTTATGTTTTCTTTTTTTTATAATTTGAATTATGTATTGATATTATTATGACTAAAATTCGAATTACTATGTACTCCCTCTCCGTACACAAAAAATAGTCTCATTTGTGGACGACATAAATTTTAATGAGAAATCGGTAAAATATGAGAGAGGGGGAAAAATTATGTAAAGTAAGAGATATATGGAGGAAAAGTAAGTAAAGTATGGAAGAGAGGTGAAAAAGTGAGTAAAGTGTGAGAGATAAACTTTTCATTTTTAGAAATGAGAATATTTTTTGTGGACATCCCAAAATGGTAAAATGAGACTGTTTTTGTGGACGGACGAAGTAATATTATGTACTCCTTCCATCCATAGAAAGTCCATACTCGTTTATGAAAACTTTTTCTCTTTCACTCTTACATTATCATTTATGGGTCCAACTATCCATTAACACTATTTCAACTATCTATTCTACTTATTTCTTACTTTATCAATTATGCATTAAAACTTGTGTCGTCCCCAATGCACTATTTATATGGGACGATGGAATAATAATAATAATAATAATAATAATAATAATAATAATAATAATAATAATAATAATAATAATAGTAATAATAATAAATAATTTTAGTAAAAGAGTTTCGTATTTTATATCTCTGTTTCCGTTTGTAATAGACATGACTCTAAAAACATAACAAATGCAAAAAAGAAATGATACGAAGAACATTCATAAAGAAAAAGAAGAACTTACTAAATAGAATTAGCAACAGTGTATGATGAGCAAACTGAATTTATTTCTTTGAACTTGTATTTATAGAATACGATAAGTCTACATATTTCTGGATTAGAATTTTATCTGCAAGGTCTTGGAATGAGATTAATACTCCCTTAGTCTCTAAAAAATAGACAATATTTGAAATGACACGAATTTTAATGCACAATTGATAAAGTAAGGGAGATAAAAAGAAAAAGCAATTGCAATATTGTTAGTGGAGAATAAGATCTACCTCATTAAAAAGACAAACTTTTCTTAAATAAACTTGATCTACGTATAAGGAACATCTCAAAATGACAAATATTACCAATTTGGAAGAAACATACTCCCTCTGTCCCATTAAATATGAAATATTTAGATTTCGGCACAAGATTTTATGTAGTGTTGTTTTGTGATTTAAAGAAGAGAGTAAAGTAAGAGAGAGGAAAAAATAGAGAGAGTGTTGTTTTCATTTTTAGAAATATTTCATACTTAATGGGACAACCTATAAAGAAAAACATTTCATTTCTAATGGGACAGAGGAAGTACCAATTAAGAGAATTTTCATTTATCTATTGGATAATAATATAATTACCTCCAAGTTTTAACCGTGTCAAGCTTAAGAGTCTCAATAAATGAGATTTGACTAATCTGACATTTTTTATTCTCAATATCAAATCAATCATGCATTATCATATTTGACTAGCACGTATTTTAAGAGTTATTTGACTTTATTAAGTAAAGTAGATAGAAATGAGTTAGTGGAATGTATAATCCACTTATCAAATATAGTAAAAGTGCAATGAGATATTTATTAGCGGACGGACAAAAAAATGGGACATTTAATGGTGGACGAAGGGAGTATGTGCTAACACAATTTTATAATATAGTTATCAATATTTCGTGAAAAGTGGGCGGGAAAAGTATCCAGACAAGAATGCATCTAAATCCAGAAATGCTGCTCAAATCTTGGCCCTATGATTAGGTGATTCAATGATTAATAATTGGTCAAAAAACACGGAAGGTCATTATTAATCAGTTTTAGTTCATTTTACAAAATCTAGGTTTGATGTCATTTTTAGTTCATTTTAGGTCATTCATTATTAATATAACCTAAAAATACACTATCAATGACCTAAACATGCCCTCCATATAATTTTATTCTGCGTTTTTATATTAAGATCTAGTTTTGCGCAAAACCCTAAATACTAATCATTAGTCATTATATAGATAGATTATGAAAAAGTATTATTCAGTTAAATCATAATGTATCTAGGTTTCCAAATTTAATGAAAAAGCTAAGTATTAATAATACAATTACTCCATCAGTCTCGTTAAAGATGTTCATCTTTCCTTTTTAGTTTGTCTAACTCAAGATGTCTAGATTCTATGTTTGGAAATAAATCTTCTCACGTCTCTATTAAAATATTCAATAATTTTTTTTCTCTACTTACTTTACCTAAAAACTCTTCTCAAAACCCGTGTCACTTAAGAAGGTGGAAATTTTGAGTGGGAGAAAAGAATATTAATTAATTATAAATCAATAAATTATCTTTGTATAATTTGATGGAATTAATAGAATATTCTAATCAATTTAATTTGAAATTAATGCAAGCGACCTTCTTCCCAATTCGCCTAAAAAATCATACCTCAAAATGATTAAGCGATTATTACAATTCTTATCGTATATATATAGTCTCCAAAGAGTAAGTCTATATATGAAGCAATATTAACACATCCCACTCTGGTGGGATGACAAGTTTCTGTAGTTGAGTAGTTGTTGAAAGATATGAGTATTATTCATTCAACTTGTTCAGAGAATTACAATAGGTACGCATCCTTTAAATAGGCCAATGGTTATATAAAATTGGCAAGATTTGTCATAATACTCATTCCCTAATTAATTTTTTTTCCTTGCTTACCTATTTTCCTTACTTACATATTTTCCTTTCTAACACTCCCTCTCAAGTTAAGTAATGAGATTACCGATACTTAACTTGCCCAATACCTCATGGAAGCTTCTTGCGTCGACAGCTTTCGTGAGTATATCCGCCAACTGATCTTCAGATCTCACAAAAGGAAGTTCTACCGTCTTGGCCTCTATATTGTCCTTGATGAAATGTCGATCCACCTCTACATGTTTTGTCCGATCATGCTGAACTGGATTTTCAGATATACTGATTGCCGCCTTATTATCACAGAACAACTTACATGACTTCTGTGAGTTTAAGTTCAACTCAGTCATCAATTTCCTTAGCCACAGAATCTCAGTCAACCCACTCTTAATCCCTCGAAATTCAGCTTCTGCACTTGACAAGGCTACCACTTTATGTTTTTTGCTTCTCCACGTGACAAGATTTCTTCCCACAAAGGTAAAATATCCAGCAGTTGATTTTCTGTCATTTGGGTTCCCTGCCCAATCAGCATCCGTGAATCCATGAATCTCTAAATGTCCATGATTCTCGAATAGAATCCCATGGTTCGCTGTCCCTTTCAGATATCGAACAATCCTCAGTGTTGCTTCGCAGTGAGCTACTTGAGGTGCATGCATAAACTGACTAACTACTCCAACTGCATAAGCTATGTCGGGTCTAGTGTGGGATAGGTATATCAATTTCCCAACTAAACGTTGATATCTCGTGCGGTGAGTGGCTTCAGCTCCTTCAACTATCTGCAGACCATGATTCTGAACCATAGGAGTATCTGCTGGCTTACAGTCCAGTAGTCCTGTCTCGGTTAACAAGTCAAGTACATATTTCCTCTGACTGATGAAGATCCCCTTCTTTGACCTTGGCACTTCTATACCCAGAAAGTACTTTAGTAATCCCAAGTCCTTCATTTCAAACTCTGCAAACAAATTCTTCCTTAGCTTGCTTATTTCCTCTTCATCATCTCCTGTGAGAATCATGTCATCTACATAGATGATGAGGCATGTAATCTTTCCTTCTCTTTTCTTCAAGAATAATGTATGATCAGAGTTGTTTTGTTCATACCCATACTTCTTCATTGCCTCAGAGAATCTCCCAAACCAAGCTCTAGGTGACTGCTTTAGCCCATATAGTGTTCGTTTTAGTTTGCAAATCTTTCCTCCTTCGAAATCTCCAACAAATCCAGGTGGTGGCTCCATGTAAATGGGCTTCTTCAGTTCCCCATGTAAGAATGCGTTTGTCACGTCGAACTGATGTAGTGGCCATTCCCTGACTGCCGCTATTGAGAAGAGCACTCGAATAGTACTCATTTTTGCTACCGGTGAGAATGTTTCAGTATAATCAACTCCATAAGTTTGAGTGTATCCTTTGGCCACAAGTCTCGCCTTATACCTTTCAATCGACCCATCTGGCCTCCGTTTGATAGTGAAGACCCATCTGCATCCCACAGTTCGAACTCCATCAGGTTTAAGACATACTTCCCATGTATTGTTCTTCATCAGAGCCCGCATTTCTACTAGCATTGCTTCTCGCCAGTGAGCAATTTTCATAGCCTCCTCGGTCGTATATGGGATTTCTTCTTCTTCGTAAAGTGCTGCTTCAAACGCCCTAGTCATCTCTGTTAGATTTGCTTTAGCCAGATCCGCCATAGAATATCGGCTTCTACTAATCCTCTCAGGACTGTATCTCTTAGCCGGGACCCACGAGTAGTTCTGTTGGGGAGTATATAGCGGCCGGTATCACCATCAATTGCTGCATTCTCATTCTCGTCTACACCAAAAGTGTCAGGAGTAATAACTGTATTATCTGAGCTAGTTTCAGGAATTACCTCGGATATCACTGGAGGAGGACTCGATTCAGGCGTAGGCGGTTGAGGAGGCTCTACAGCAGATGTGACTGACTCAGCAGTGACACTAGCTTGTTCTGTTGGTTCCACGTTCGAGATACTTGGACGTGGCATCGGAAAACTGAGGGGTCCAATTTTATCACACTCCCCCTGAACAGCACTCCCCCCTGACCCCGAGGTTGGGTGTGATAGAAGTATTCACTTTCTAGAAAATTACAATTCATGGTTGTTATAATCTTCTTAGACCCCGGGTGATAGCATCGATAGCCCTTCTGATATACCCCATACCCCAAAAAAACACGATTTATTGCACATGCAGAAAATTTTCCTCTTTCGTGTTTCGGTACATGCACATAAATGGAACAACCAAAGATTTTGAGCGGAAGTATGAGAGGTGGGGGAATATCAGTAAGGGATGCTAGAGTCTGCAAAGGAGTTTTCATACCCAAAATTTTTGTAGGCAAACGATTAATCAGGTAGACAGCAGTGGCAACAGCTTCGGGCCATAAAAATTTAGGAACATTTGAGTCAAAAAACAGGGCTCTCGTGACCTCTAGGATTATCCTATTCTTTCGTTCAGCTACACCATTTTGTTCAGGAGTGTAAGGACAAGTAGTTTGATGAACTAACCATTTTTCTTTAAAAAAATCAGTCATGTCTTTGTTAACAAATTCCCTACCATTATCGGATATAAGAATTTTGATCGTGGTTTGGAATTGTGTCTGGATCATTGTAAAGAAACGGGTAAATTTTTCAAAAACGTCAGATTTATGCTTCAAAAAATATACCCAAGTCAATCTAGTGCAGTCATCCACAAAAATGAGAAAATATTTAAAATCATGATCACCAACAATAGGAGCTGGACCCCAAACATCGACATGCACTAGAGAAAAAATAGTCTTAACACGAGTATCACTTGATCTAAAGGATTGTCTGTGGTTTTTTGCCAAAACACAAGATTCGCAAGTAATATCCTTAAAATTGGAAAACTTTGGAAAAAGCAATTTTAAATACCCCGAGGATGGATGCCCCAATCTGCGGTGCCACAACCAAGCTTCCCGATTTGCAGATCCGTGAGCAAGCATCGCGGTGTCACCTTGTTGAGTAATCTCATCCACATAATAAAGACCTTGACGCTCAGTGCCACGCCCAATTATCCTCCTCGTCCTGATATCCTGTAATACACAGAAATTTGGATGCATTAGTAACGTACAGTTTAATTCTTTCATCACGTGGCTGATAGACATAAGTTTATGAGATAATTTGGGCACATAGAGACAATTTGTAAGCTTCAGGGTTGGGGATATTTCAATTGTTCCACTCCCACCCACAGCGGTCAACTCTCCATCGGCAGTTTGAATTTGGCTTTTAGTTGCCCCATTAAATTCACAAAAATCTTTCAGATCGTAGGTCATAGTATCAGTTGCCCCACAATAAAAAATCCACTCACTCTCCTTAGGGTCAATTTTACTTTGGGCAATGCATGCAATAGGTATATTTTCCAAGGGTGCAAAACGATTTGGGCTTAAGACGGAACTTTCAGACAGTTTTGGGGTCAAATGTGGAATATAGTTTTTCTGGGGTCCTAACTGTAATTTTCCCGGGTCATATTGCATATATTCTGAACTATAAGGACCAGAAATTAAATTACTCATGCTTTGGGGTTTATTCTGAAAATCAAATTGGGGATCGGGGTTTCTCAACCCCAATCCGTTACCTCCATATGACCCGCCTCCTTTCTTCTCCGCGAAGGCTGCCTCGTCGGGCCTGCCGCCTCCACCCGGTTGAGGACCGGTATCTCCTGCTCTCCCACGAGTGTTAGTCATCTCCCTATTCCCTGCTCCTTGCAGAAATAATCCGCCTCCATCTTCGACTCCGATGGCTAATCGAGCTTTAGCCTTTTGATTTTCATCCCACCATTCCGGAAATCCAACGAGGAGGAAACATGTATCTCGAGTATGTCTTTGTTTTCCGCAATGAGAGCACCAAAATTTTGATTTGTCGGGTTTGAAACCGTCTTGGTGATTGGGCTGTTGCGCGGCGGTTCGTGGTGGTGGCTGTTTTGGTCGCGGTGGTGGCTGGTTTCTGACGGCGAACCCGTGTCCGACTTGGCCCGATGATGATCCATCGTTGATTGCGCCGGTCTGGAGATCGATGTCTGCTGCCGGCATGATTTTCAACCGCGTAGCTTCTCGTTTTACCAGACCGTATGCGGTCTCGGCTGAGGGCAACGGGTTTCCTTGAGAATATCCCTTCGGATCCCGTCATATCTTGCATTCAAGCCTGTTAGGAATTTGAACAGCCGTCTTGTTGCTACATACGTTCGAAGTTGGCTAATCCCCTTGTCGCAGCAATCCACAGGTTGATTTTGGCATCGGTCAATTTCGACCCAGATTCCGTGGAGATGTCGCCAATATGTTTCTAGCCCATGTTCCCCTTGCACGATTCGGCCTGCCTTTTCCTCTAGATCGTACAACAAATATGGATCTGTAGTACTTTCGAATGTAGTTTGTAGGCTCTCCCACAGAGCTTGCGCGGTTTGGTGATGTGCAAAGTCGACAACAATTTCTGTTTCGACGTTGTCAATTATCCATGAGAACACTGTCATATCGGCTTCCTCCCATTCTGTGTACCCCTTCATTCCATGTTCCGGCGGCTGCGGTGTACCGGTGATGTACCTGTTTGCTCGTCTTCCCACGATGGCTACTCTCATCAGCCGTTTCCATAGGGGATAATTCATCCCGTTGAGTTTAACGGCTAGAGTAACTTTCTTACTCATCTTTAATCGTGTCTCCTTCATATTTGGTTTCTCTTTATCGTCTGACATGTTGCAGGTTGAAAATAACCGCCTTCTTGGTCGGGAAAGGTATTAGGCTATGATGATTTTGTTATGAGCCTTTGCTCTGATACCATGTTGAAAGATATGAGTATTATTCATTCAACTTGTTCAGAGAATTACAATATGTACGCCTCCCTTAAATAGGCCAATGGTTACATAAAATTGGCAAGATTTGCCATAATACTCATTCCCTAATTAATTTTTTTTCCTTGCCTACCTATTTTCCTTACTTACATATTTTCCTTTCTAACAGTAGTCGTAAAGCTATTCTCTTTGAGGAATCATATAACTGAATCATCTTTTTGGGGGCTCTAAATTTAGTTAAGTGCGATGAAGCTAGCCAAGCCAATTCAGGAGAAAATTGGTTTTTATTGACCAAAACATCGCAGATTTCAATAAAAAAATAAGACATTCAAACGCGCAATTGCAATCATATTGAACAATCAATAGGGTTGTAGAATGGAAATGACTTGCCTTCAAAATTAAAGTGATTTCACTGCCCGAGCTTCTTAATGGAGGATTTCTCTAGCATCATCGCCATGGAAGAAGTGACACAGTTCATTCTCTCTAATTTTGTTTTGAAATATTTAGCCAAAATTTATTTATGATGCTAATTAATCACGGATTAGTAAATTTTGATGGAGCCGTAAAAAAAGGATCATTTCTGGACCCTTTTCTTTTGTTCGAGTTTCGAAGAAAAAGTTTATGTTTTGGACCCAAATTGTAACATGGTTATATGTTTAATACCAAAAATAGACTTCACTCATTATATAATAAACAAAATATATTTTCCCTATTTTGTTTTATATAGATATCAATATTTTTATGTATAATAAATCTACACATAACATATATAGAGTATTTTATATCCAAGTCATGCATGCAAAATTTGAATTTCCAAATTATGCATGAAAAAATAAATATGAATACTGTTATAAACGATATTCACAATTAAAATAAAAAAGGTAAATGAATTTGACATTTGTACCTTTTTAAAGCTTAAGGGTAAAATAGGAAAAATGATATTTTCCATTTTCCAGACGTATAATGATAGTAAAATTATTTTAAGTTCAGAAACATAAAAGGTGCAAAGTGCATTTTCTAGGACCAAGTTTGAAATTCACAATTAAATAAAAGCATTTAAAATAAAAAAAATAAAGTAAAAAGAGTTCACGGTGCCTCTGACCGTGCGGTCGCTCTTTATACCCTTCGATTTGTTGGCAACGATGCACTCCTTAGCCTGCCCTTCGTCCACGGCCCTCAGCGGGCTGCGAGTCTCAGTTGCTTGTGCATGTAGGTCGGGGTTTTTTGTGATCCTATATTGTTTTTTATCCTTTACTAATTAACCTCAAAATTCAAATATTGCCTTTTTGCTTACACAAAAAGTAAATGAATCATTTGTTGATTTTTTTCGTTGGATTTCTTTGGTCAAGATGTTGTACTTGGAATAGTTTTCCACGTCGAACTTTTAATTAATGACAGAAGTATTGCTCATTTAACAGAACATTTTATTTGACACATGTTTCAACTTGTTATATACACGGATTTAGAAAGAAAGCAAATTGATAGTTTCAGCTGACTTTTTACATTAATAATTAAGTTATGTAATTCCAGCAATAAAACTTGAATTATAGATTCGTAGAACCCTAATTGACAATTTGCAAGTTTCACTAAGTAGAACCCTAAAATATAAATGAATGGATATCATAATTCAATGTTATCGGACTCCATTCACTTTATTTCACATTTAGGATTGGGATCAGAACAAAAATCATTCAATGATGTAAGTAAGCTACGTTCAATAAATACATTAGATTGGTGCATCACTATTGACTTGCTTACTTTTATTTTCGCTTTTCGTTAATTATTACTTCCTCCGTCTACAAAATATTGTTAATGTTTCACTCAGCACGGGTTTTAAGAAATTTGAAGAAAATTGAATGTAAAAATTTAGTGAAATGTGTGTCACATATTAATATATTAGTTTTATAATAGAATGTGAGTAGATTGAGTTAATGGAAAGTGAAGTCCATTTATTAAAAATGGGAAAAAAGCAAAATGGATAATATTTCGCTGACAGACCAAAATGATAAAAGTAGACAACATTTCACGAACGGAGGAAGTACTATTAGAATAAGCGAAAAGGATGGATCTTGAAACTCAACAGTTCCATTTTTTTAATATGTATATAGTTTATTCATTCATCATCAATAATTTTGTTTTTCATTATTGTATCCACTAAAATTAATCTTTTTTCATTTTGTAAAGTTTCTCATTCTAATGAGATCATATTCTACGTTCATAGTTTGTCAATCAATTTTCCTCTTTATCTCCTTATCTTCTTCCTTTACCTTGTCAATTTTATATTAACCACTATCAATTAAGAGTGCATACTAGTATTTTAATTTCAATTTTTATGCTTTAGTACTTGTATTCTATATTTATTACAAATAATTTGTTGTGCTTATCATCATAATATTTAATAATTGTGTATAATTTAAAGTTACTTTTATTATTATTATTTGATGACGAGATTATACAAGAATGAGCTCCAAAAGCCGTCAATACTTTGAGTTTAGATGTGACAGAGATACATAAATCTGAATTCTAAAGCCATGCAAAATTTAGACGTGTGTAAAGTTGAAATTTATGCTGCAATTAACCCACTAAACTATCTAATCATTATTTAAATATATAATGTGCATCGATTCATAACGATTAAGTGCATCAACTCATCGACATACCAAAGCTTTTGACTTGAAATACTATTCTGAATTCTGATTATATGCAATTAGCAGCTAGGTCCGAATTTAATTTATACACGTTAACTTGACCAAGCAGCCAAAAAAATCAAAATAAGTTACTTGGTTGAAAGAATGAATTCACACGTAGACAGGTAAGGCAACAATTAATGTTGCTAGTTCACTATCTATGCTTATAAATAAAGATAATTGTAAACAATATTTCATATCTGAAAAAATACCATATATAGTAACTAAGAAAAATGATCATGTTCTACACCCAAATCATAATAATTCTCATTTGCCCTCTCCTCCTCCTATTTGTGCCGTGGAAGTGGCCGCTGATGAGGCTGCTCCCGACGGCGTACCTCAAGAGCCAGACTCTACGACAAACTAACGCAAGTCTTGGCCGAAAACAAAGGAACCATCCTATGCAAAACCTCGTGGTACACGAACGTCGACACCTTGGTCACTTGTGATCCATGCAACGTGCACCATATTCTCAACTCCAACTTCTCCAATTACCATAGAGGATCCGAGTTTAGAAAGGCGTTCGACTTCCTTGGGGAGGCCGTCTTCGTCAAGGACATCAAGGAGTGGAAGCAAGACAAGAAACTAACGCATGGATTCTTCAAAGAGTCTCATTTCCAAACCTCCATGCCCAAGATCATCCAACACACCCTCGAGCAAGGCCCTCGTCCCAGTCCTCCGCCATGCGTCCGAGCATAATCAGGTATAGATAGAAATCCACAGGTTTCATCCTAAAACAATTGATGATAAGAGAGATAATATATGAATTTTTTTTTCTTTCATGGGACTTAATTATATAGTGGGTTCAGTTATTCTCTCTTTACACCCAGAGGCGGACACAAGCATATAGGATGGAGGGGCTTATTTAACCCCCTAGCACATAATTTTATTTATTTCTTTTTTCTATTTTTATTTTGATTGAGCTCGTACAACATCATCTTTAGACCTTACTAAATGACAATTAATTTAAAGAAATTAGAAAATTAGTAAGGGCTGACAGGAATGTAAATTAAGAAATTAAATGTCATAAAAATATCTTACCTAAACCTAGTTTTAATTTAGATTAATTTACTGTACTAAATTTAAAATCTACTAAATACTTCATCCGTCCATGAAAAATAGTCACATTTTGCAATTTTAGGAGTCCAAAAAAAAAACAGTCCCATTTCTAAAAATATAGAGTTTCTCTCTCATACATTACCAACTTTTCACCTCATATCTCTAATTTTACCTACTTTTCTCCTTCTCTTTTATTTTACCGATTTCTCATTAAAACTCGTACTGTCCACGTATGAAACTATTTTTTATAGACGGAGGGAGTACTATTATTAGTATAGTTTTTAAATAATTTATTATTTATATATGCATATACTTCTCTTCAATTATAAGAAAATATGTTTGATAAATCCCCCTACCAATATTTTTTTCTGCTTCCGCCCCCGCCTACATCGACGTGCGATATTGTTAAATTTATTTTCGTTTCATTCGTCAACAGGTCCTTGACCTGCAAGAGGTCTTCACCAGGTACATGATCGACGCGACGTACTTGATGGCCACCGGATCCAACACGGCCTCGGTCAGGGTAGGGTTCCCACACTGCCCCCTCATGCAGGCGGCCATGGACAACATGGCCGACGCCGTCTTCTGGCGAAACGCATGGAAGCTGCAGAGCTTCCTCAACATCGGGACCGAGAAGAACATGGCGCGAGCCTGCACCGATATCAACCAAATCGTCGATAATTTCCTCTCCACCGAGCACCGCCAAATCGGAGACGATCATTTCGACGTGCTAAATTTTTACCGAACTGGCGGCGACAACGAAACCCCCAAAAAGGAGTTCTTAGCTGCCAACATCATGACCCTCTTCTTCGCGGCTCGAGACACCTCGGCCGCGATCCTCACCTGGTTCTTCTACTTAATTAATTCTTCAAACCCTAAATCGAAGAAGGCGATTTTGGAGGAAATCGATTGCTTTTACCCGTCGACTGACATTTTTCCGAATGCGGAGGATTTGGGTAAAATGGTGTATCTCCATTGCGCCCTAAGCGAGAGCTTGAGGCTGTGTACCCTCCTGCACCGGTGATTATGAGGGATCCGGCGCGGGATGATGTGCTTCCGAGCGGGCACCAGGCGATGGGGAGGGAGGCGGGGATATGGGGAGAGGACTGCGCGGAGTTTAGGCCGGAGAGGTGGATGGGGAAGGAAGGAAGGTGGTGTGTCACGACCGCCCTTTAGGGTTAATAAATACGGGCGATCGTGATTAAAAGAACTTAATAACCAGACGAAGGAAACTAGGGTTTCAATATAGAGTTTGACCAATAATTAATATTTAATGAAAAGGGGCCAAGAGGTTGACATTATCCAAATAATTAGGTTCAAAGCTAAAAGATTGATGAGTAAAAAAACAATGTCTCATCGGAAGCGTTCAAGAGAAAGAGTGACGTCATGTGTGGAGACACAACGACACATAGTTCACAACTAACCAAACCATGGTTCAATTTTAAATTGCTCAACACCACCAATTGCTCGTAGCCGCTCAACCTGCACATAGGGAAAACACATGCAGGGCTGAGTACTATAAAGATACTCAGTGGGCTCTTGCCGAAAATATTTTCAATAAACGTATTATTTATCATGCCATACATAAGTAACCATCGGGGTTTAGCTTTAGTAAGGCCCGAGGCACTCAAAATCATTTCTCATTGTAAAAGTCGACTGATCAGTCATTTTCCCATAGACGTTTTCCATATCTGCTCATACATGACTTGGAATGTGGCCACAAACTAAGTCACTAAATCGGCCAGCCCGTACGCTAGCACACGGTCTACCATAGGTGTACACTAGTCCAAGTAGGGTTTGCGGCCCTACGAGGACCCGAATTCGATTTAGATAATAATGGCATAAAGCCATATCAGATAGGCACGCTAAAAATCAAATAAGGCATGATAAACACAATCTCATTCCCATCAATAAAATATTTAGGACATCGTCCTTATTTAAATGAAAGCCCACCTCGAGTGCTTAATCCGAAATTACTTTCTTTCCCTTGCGATCACGATTCTCTTGCGAGGTATCACCTTTAGAATTTACATAACACATAAATCAACACAAGAAATCATACAACAATTAAGATGCATGCATCCCTAGGCTTCAATTATTATTATTGATAGGATTACAAGATTTTCCAATTAAAAACTTGGGTATTTCGATTAATTTGGCCGTCCAAGGTGTCGCGGAGATGCCGGTCGGCCACTCACATCCCCAACAATTCAACGAAGAGATACTCGGTTCCTGAAGATTTAAATAACTCCACTGCAGCCTCAGGTAATAATTTTTAAAGTAGCCCAGATAATAAAAGAATAGGACAATCCAACTCAAAAGGAAGAGAAAAGCTCCATTTTCAAATCACACATACATTGCACCTACCATGCCCTTAACAACAATAGCTAAAATAAATAAAATAAAAAGAAACAAATCCATACTACTACTATTACACGTACTAAACTCCATTCCCCTTCAAATCAAACACAAAATCAAGTACTCCCTTTTCTAAAATCACATACCAATTCAATATACTCTCTAAAAAGCACGAGTAAATAAACAAAAGAAAAAGTACCCCATTCCCAAAATTAAACGTCGGCTCTCTCTCTACTGAAATTCTTAGTCCAACACCGGCCAAAATTCATTTGCTGAACAAAACAGAGTTTCCGTATTCACTTCTCTCTTTCCCCTCTCCTCTGTCTCTCTCTCCTTTCCCGAAAGATACAAATTCCCCAAATGACCGGACACTCTCTTCTCGTGCCGTCGTCTCCACGAGCAGCCGCTGTCTCAACGCACGACCGCTCCGTTGCCGTTGTCCGTCGGCTTCGACAGCTCCGATTTACCTCGAGAACTCCCGATTTAAATCTTGCAGATACGTTCTTAATTTTTTATTTCAATTCATTATAAGGTTGTTCTTTGATTCGGTTTCCGCTCGGGTTGTGCGATTTACTCGATTAAAAGGTTGATTACAGATTATGGTAACAGTATTGCAGTGAACATGGATGCTTGTAAAAACGATTGGAATTTGGTGTTGGTGTGAGAGGTATATACCTTAGATTTGGCAGATTGCGAGAGAACAAACAGAAACTCCCTCTCTTTAGCTCTCGGCTTCTTGAATCTGTTCCGACTGGAATAGGAAGAAAGGCAGCCTTGTTCTTGTGAATTCTTGCAGGAGTGGAACTTGATTTGGGAAGGAATTGTGGAAGCAGCGTGGTAGATTAGGGTAGAAAGACTAAGATTTATAAGAGAATTTGTGGTAATTTATTCTCAATTAATTGGAATTAAAGGCTGATTGGTGGTTTAATTTTGGAAAAGGATTTGCAGATGATGGGAGGAGAGGAAGACGCGTGAACATGGAGGATGAGAAATCCTTTGCTAAATTTTTATTTAATTATTTTCTTATTTCCTCAATTGTAATCAAGGAAGAGATTTAGGGGAAAGGAGAAACGGTTTTTAACGTGGGTTGAGGGAGGTTTTCGAATTCTTCCTTTTTTTTTTGAATTATTTGCAAATCACGGAGGAGGAATACCTCTTCACGGAGGAGGAAAATCTCTGAGAATCTTTAATTAAATTGAATTATCGACTTGGTGACCAAGTCAACAGGAAGAGGATTTAATTTGATTTGTTTAATTCACGGTCCTTTGTATTTTAATTAAATTGTGCCGCCCACAATTTAATTATCACGGACTAAATTTTTATATTATTTATTCAATTTATCGGATCCAACACGGAATCGAGTCCAATAAATATTCCTCACGGAAAGGAATTATTTAAATTCGCATTGTGATGTACTTTACAATTTCTAGCTCTAATAACAAATTTTCATTTATTCAAAAACAATTAAATTCACTCCACATCAATTATTCAAAAACAGCCACGTCACATATTCAACAAAGTTGACCCAGTCAAAATTCCAACTCAAAATTAGGTCACGAAAAGTATCCAACAATAATTCCACTCGACAATTAATCCACGGACTTTGCAACATTAAAAGCATTAAATGCAAGTACTTTAGGGTTCAAAAAGTGGGGCGTTACATTACATGGTGTGAGGCACGTTGCGTCGCATAACATTCATGCGTTCGGGTCGGGCCCGTGGGCTTGTCCGGGCCGGGAGATGGCGTTCAATCGGATGAAAGCGGTTGCGGCCACCGTTTTGCGTAATTTTGATGTTGAGGTTTCGGAGAGGCAGAGTGTTAGCCCAAGTGTTTCTGCTTTTCTTACGGTTAAAAATGGTTTGAAGGCTTCGGTTTTTCTTAGGCGCCTATAGATGGTTTTTTTGTCAAAACACCTTATTAGATTCCTATATTCTATTTTATTAAACCGTTGTAGTGTTAGTTCTTGTTTTAATATATTAGGATGCGTACTCCCTCCGTCCCCCAAATTTTATCATAGTTTGATTGGGCACGAGTTTTAAGAAATGTAATGGAAATTCAGTTGAAAAAGTTGGTAGGATGTAGGTTCTACTTTTAAAGTATTAGTTTTATAATAAAATGTGTGAGAATAACTTAGTGGAATGTGGGGTCCATTACTAAAAATGGTAAAAAGTGAAATGTGATAAATTTTGTTGGATGGACGGAAATAGAAAAATGTGATAAAATTTCAGACACGGAGGAAGTACCACATTTTGAATTCACAATATCCTCCTACCAAATCTGGCCATCCGATTTTGGAGATGCGCGCGTGATATTATGCCACATCTGCAGATTTAAAAATCATTTTACAATTCGAAGAGGGTATTAGTGGAAGTCATATTTGGAACGGTTATGTTAAATCCCAAAATAGCGGGTTTTGTATGTGTCAAAAATGGTAAGTACCAATATTTATGATTTTTTTTTTTTTTTTTCTTTTTCCATTAAGTACCTATATTTATGATTGTATTGCAATGGTTTCATTATTTTTCACGGTTGGAGAATATTGATTCAGTCTCCCATTATTGACTTACAGATTTTCCAAAGGATCGTCTTAACTGTGTAATTAAAAAAAATCAATTTTACATAACGACAACTTATGTTGTGGAGTCGATTATCGCTCTCCGACGAAGGATGTTCGGTGGCAACTCATTTTTTCCCATGATGCAAATCTATCGATTATCTGAAAAAAGAAATTTCAGTTACAGAGGTATAGATGATAAATTAAGCAAACATTTGAGCTATCATGCAAAATTTCAAACAAATTAAGCAACGTAGTGGCGGGCGCAAAAATAAATTTTAGTAGGGGCTTTACTAAAAAATTTTATTGTTAAAAAAATATACATAATATTGTTCATTTTTGCTATTTTGGTCTAGACAATTAGAAAATTATTGTGTTATGATCTTATTACAAATTGTTTATACGTACTGTCAAAAACGTTACCTAAGCCCAGTAACATTGCATTCATCGGCGGATGCAGGTGGGGTCGCGCGCGCCGTCCCCGGAGAACCGCCGGAAGACTCCTCCCAACAGCCCCCGACCCCACGGCATCCGGAACTCCGCCCCATGATTCATCCTCAGACCTCAAGCAGCTCAGCTTTTCCGATGAAGACGATCAGGCCGAGGGGCCGTTCACCCTTTACAAGAGGTTTATTCCGACGATATCGAGGCAGAGGCCGTTTACGGTGGTGCTGTTTGTGACGCTTGAGCAGGTGAGGAAGTTGCTCAAGGATTTCTGATGAAGATGTGCTGATGATGATGAAGAAGAAGGCTAGTTTAGTCTTTTTTAGAATATTAATTGATATGGTTATTGTTTAGGTTATGGTAATTTGGTTTAATTTTGTGTTTTTATTTTAATGGGAAGAAATGGTATACTTGTGTGCTTTGATTTATGATGCGAAAATATGCGCCACTTTTAGAGGACAACATACATTTATTACTCCAATGGAGTTCTTTTTCTTCTATATGAGGAGTATATGATTTAATTCCACGTAATTGCATTCTAATTTGTAAGATCATACAGTTTTCTTTTAGTAAAGTGAGGTCTTTGAACTAATATATATTAGTTCAAATGTGTTTATTATTAATAATATTATTATTGGTTATTGGTTATTATCATCTAAGCAAGTGATACCTCAGTACAAAATTAAGAGTTATATTTAAGTACAACCACTTTAAATAGGGAAAATTAATTATAAGCATAGTCCCTTTCAGAAATTGACTTTTAAATACTTTGATGAACATGATTAAAAAAATGTACATGTATGCACATTTTTAAAGTAGTACCCCGTTTTTTAAAGAGTTAACTATGAAATCAAAATTCGAATTATTATAAATTTGAATATTGTATCAAGGTGCGGCATTTCAGTGGAAAATGGTTATTCCACTGAAAATGGGTATTAAATTTGAATATTGAAATCAAAATTCGAATTATTATAAACCAGTAGTTTATTGATTATCTTTTAATCATGTATTAGTTTTTACTTTTATTTAAAACTAGTAGTAACTAATAAATTTTTTATCTAATTTTAATAAATATAATAATTGCTTTTAATCATTGATTTTAATTACTTTTCATTAAGATTAATGGATACATTTCTTTTATAAAGATTTTGCGCTTTCGTCTGTTTTTCTAGTACTAATGTTGAACACGACTAAAAGATACATATTCATAACTATTTCCAATGAAATAACTTTAAGTTAGCATCAAAATATGAATACTCATAGAAGTCAATTATCGTGCTTAATATAAAATAGGGATATTTCATTTGTAATGTATTTTTACTACTATTTTATATATTTAAATATTATTATATTAATTTTCTCGTCCGACCCCCACCATTTTTAATTCATGGATCCGCCCATGATTGCATTAATATAAACAATTAAAATTCGAATGAAGAAGATGAGATTTGATTTTTTATCAACGTTTTGGAGTTACTAATCAAATGGATTCCAGGTATACGAAAAATATACTAATAAAAGTTAAATTTTTATGTAATTTATATCCTAAAATAGATGATAAGATAGTCTTTATACAAAATATATATCACAATAATAGTAGTATTAATATTTATTCAAAATACTAGAAGTAAAAGTGTTTAAATGGTTGATAATTGAAATAAGTACTACTAGGTGATAATCTATCAAATTTAAAATGTTTTAAAATGTCAAGTGTATTCATAAATTTAAAATGTCAAGTGTGTTCATAAGGCCATCCACAATAGGAATAGCCCAGCAATAGCCCAGCCATAGCCTAGCCACTGCCACATCATCAGCACTAAAAATCCTCCTGCCACATCATAAATAGCCCAGCCATAGCCTAGCCACATCATAAATAGCCCAGCCACATCAATAGCCACATCACTAATAACAATTATATAAAATGACATAATTAACAATCACACAATATACGGAATTTAATTTACGAGACATATACGGGAAACATTAATAATACTATCCACATCACTATTAACAAATATATACAAAATGAAATAATTAATAATCTCACAATAGATCGCCCAGCGAACCGCCCAGCGCCGGCGCTCGGCTGGGCGGTCGCTGGGCGCCTATTGTGGATGGCCTAAATGGTGGATACATTTTATGGTATTGTCTATTACTTACTTTATTTTGTACTAGTAGTTATTGATGTCTACTAGTACGTACTTTTATGGACTATAAAGACTCTTCTTAAGCGGATGCACTTCATGTTCTTCTCGTTTCTACTCATTTAATAGTATTTTACGATAAACTCGTAATCCAAACTTATTTTTGAGTCAACTTTCTTAATTATTATTGTCACGAAGCACTTCAGTTTTTATTTTATTTTTTTATAATTGAATATTTTTGTGAGAATAATGGACTCAAATTGGGGATTGGGCTTAAATATTAATTTACTGGGCTGAATTAATTAAGTAGCCCGAATCTATTTATAATGGCCCAACTAAGTTGTGGCCCGTTACTTAACTGGGGAGATCAACTCCACGAGGATCGTGAGCTGTAGCCGTTGGATATGTGAGTGTGTTTCTTCACTGAGATAAATCATATGACTTACTCACTCTTCTATTCATGCAACACTATACTCTTTCTTTATTCAATGATTCTCTCCGCCTTCTCTCTCGAACTCTCTCTCTCTCTTTCTTTTCTCTGATCTTCGCCGATGATGTTCTCTGGTCTCTCCTTTTCTTCTCTTTGTGAGTTCTGGTAAGGATCCGTCAACTCCTGTGTTGATCGGTTGGTTTGGTCAAAGATTGAACGGTTAAGTTCAGATCTGTTCCAAGGAGAAAGATCTATCGGCGCGATTCATTGAGATCTGTGAGATTCGTGACTTCATGAGTGTCGGGTTGTGTTTGTGGGGTGATTCATCAGCTTCGTGTTGTAGAAGGTTTGTGCGAAGTAGCAATCGGTGGATCCCCAGGGTTTGGGGTTTGATTGGCCTCACAGTGCTCCCTAGTGACTTGTTGGTGAAGATAGTGGAGGTCTTTGGCCCTGTGAAGTTGCGTGTGCAATCTAAGCCACATTTCACTACTTCTGACATGTTATTAGTTCATTTACTTTTTTATATACCTTTTTTCCTTTGGAATGTGTTACTTTTTGAAAAGGTATATTTCATTTTTTGAGAAGGTACATAGTGTTAGGTTTGGTATACTGAAAAACATATTTCAAGCACAAATAGAATCTTGCTTGTATACAAAAACTCTATAATCCACTTTTAACCCGATTCAATATTATTCAAGAAGTTTCGCACGAATAGAATCAGTATTATTATTACATCGTGTTTGCTTGTGCATTTATAAGATGTTTTTCAAACATATAAATGTATAAGAAGCAAACAAAGCCTAAGTCTTTTTCTTAGTAGACTGGTTGTGGGCGTCGTCCACTTAAGGTAACTACAGTAGGTTCTATGCAATGCTTGGCAAAAGAAAAATAAGAATTTCACAACGTAGATAGGCTTTGGCTAACTATCATGAAAGGTTGCAATGTCAGTTCGCATATTTCTAAGCCTTACTGAAATAAGATGACATTGGTGTGGTATAGCATTGAACGGGTCTAACAGTGAGATAAATCTTTTTTGCTATTTACTGAAACACGAGGTCTCGGTGATTGTTGTTTCTTAATCATTGTTGACATAACATTGAGCATACAATATTGGTTATGCACTACTTTGACTTATCAAATGGTGCGGGTTTTTCGCAACCCAAGAATCCTGATATGTTGGGTAGTGGTGATCAATATCTAGAGGTGCTAGTATTGTTATTGCAATGAATCGTGCGCTGGGTGAGTCTAGTTTGATAATGTCCTCAAGAGGAGCTCGAAACAAGGTTTTATTATTCGGAAAATTGTCCAATTGGAATTTAATTATTCCATGAATAATAAATAAACGTTTTCTTGTTGAGTCCACTCTTGAAATAAAGAAGATATTATTGAATTGAGTCAGTAGCAGACTTTAACTAATTAATGGACATTTTATATCTTAAGCGCCGAAAATAACGTATTAAAGATGAAACCCGAATTACTTGTAATTTTGAATTTGGATGGGTAAATCAATATTATTATTGTAGTGGCTGATAATAATATTCCGATTTAAGCTTATATTAAATTGGGGTTCAATTTAATTAGATAAACGCTAATTGGGTGTGACCTGCATCCAAATCTCCATAGATCCCTGACTGGGCACAATATGTAACTTAATATAAATATGAGAATAAATGAGAGACAAAATCATTATTTTCTCTACAGAAATTTTGTCCCCTCTCTCTCTGAGAAGGAGTCAAAATTTTTCTCCTACTTTGTGTGGGAGTTCTGTCTTCTTTATTCGAGTCTTAGTATTCTAATAAGATCAGCCCACCCTGATATCGAAATACAATTCGTGAACCAGTCTGAAGGTTTGTGGTCTAGTATTGAAGATCATAACGTGGAGAAGGCGCGAGCAATCGATAATTCTTTGGAGAATCAATTCGGTATTTCTAAACCGTAGAATTCATGTTTTAGGATTTATACTCTATTATCATAGTTATTTGCGTTCTAGGATGTAATTCTGTGTTAACATGAGAATAGATTAATTCCATAATCTGTCAAATAGATCATATCTCTGATTTATTTATTTTGTACAAGTTGTGCCAGGGGCGCCAAACCCCAGTAAATAGATGATATTCCTCTTTTATTTACCTTTCCTTGTTGGAGAAGCTCTTAGAGAATATTATACAATTTAAGTTTGGGTTTAATACGAGAAATGAAAATCCCACTCAACTCATTAGAGCTCTACATTTAATTATGAAATATTACATCGGAAAAAATTTAGTGAATTATGTGTCTCACTTGTATATATTAGTTTTAATAAAATGTGAGTAAAATATGAAACGAGAATTTTATTCGCAGACGAACTAAAATAGAAACACGAGACTCCTATTTAAAGACATAAGAAATAATAGTTATCCAAGAAAATCTCCATACAAAGGTTCCAAAATCATGGAGTACAAAATAGTATTGGCATGGTAGGGTTGGGTAAATATACCGAAAAAAGTATATCGATCGTATCATACCGAAAAATATTGAATTTTCGTTATACCGAACTTTTCGATACGGTAACGGTATAGATAATATTCATACCGAAATTTCGTTATACCGAAACTTTCGATACGGTAACGATATGAAATTCTTTCATATCAATATTTTTTATATGATAACGGTACAATATATCGTATCGAACCAGCCCTAGGCACAAGTCTGCCTCCAAGAGAATACAAATCACAATTAAAATCGACACTGTAGCTGCTCCAATAAACATAGACATCTGATCCCATCATTTTCGTTTGTGAGAGAGAAAGTATGTCAGAGTGAGAGTAGAGACAGAGTCATTAATCCCTCCGTCCCACAAGAATATGCACTCTTTCCTTTTTAGCCCGTCCCACATGAATATGCACTTTCTAATTTTGGAAAGTCTATTCTATCTAATAAGGTGTGACTCATTCTCCACTAACAATACTTTATTTAGTTTTTCTCTCTACATCTCTCTTACTTCACCAATTTTACAGTAAAACCCGTGTCGTCCTCAAAGTGCATATTCTTTGGGGACGGAGGGAGTATTAAATATATATAAAGTTTTATCTTTATCGAAAAAGCAAAAATTGTGTGTGAGTGTGAGATATTCATCCGTGTACGGGATTTTATGCAGTTATATTTCGTGTGTTAAGAGGAGAGGGTAAAGTAAGAGAGAGAAAATAAAATAGAGATAAAAATATTTTGATTTTAAGTAATGAGTCATCTTGATTGGGATAAACCAAAAAGGAAAGTTGATCATATTCAAAGGGATAATAAGATAATCTCCTATTTTAATTAATTCTCTAAAATATAAAATTTTACATTTGTATAAAATTGGTGATGGGCAATCCAAAAAATTATGGAAAAACGTAAATCTTTGTATTTTGGAGAATCAATTACAATTAGGGAGTTTAAAGATGAAGATGTCTAGCTCACACTCACAATTTTCATTTTTCGAATTTTGGAAAAATATAGTCAGATATTATAAGTGATAAAATACAACAACTATATAAATTTTTGATATTATATGTCAAGTTTAAAGTTTATATAAAAAAATAAACTTTTAGAAAGTTTCATTATATTAAGTGTTAATAGCCCCATGTATTACTAATATTATAATAATATACTAGCGCGAGCTATAATATGCTCTCTCTGTCCCATTATAAATGAAATGTTTTCATTTTTTGGGTTGTCACAATAAAAATGAAACGTATTCTAAAATGGAAATAACATCATCTCTACTTTTTCATCTATCTTACTGTACTCTCCTTCAATAACATACAAAACAACACTACATAAAATCTCATTCATATTTTTTGGGACGAAGGGAGTACAATAGATAACAATGAAAGTCAAATGATATTTACAAACTTATCAAAGATATGCAATAAAAAGATGAAATTTATAAAATGTCTATAAATTTTGTATTTTGGTTTCTAGTTAAGTAATCTTTTTTTTCCACAGTAAAGTCATTTCATTTTCTGTACTAATTTTGGACTAAAAATGATAATAAATGGAGTATAAAGAATGTGGAGAAAAATAAATTGAAAAAAACATAAGAGTCTTCTCTATATTATTATCTCTCTTACTTTACTTTTTATCCACTTTAACAATTTATTACTCCCCCCGTCCCATAAAAATATGGGCAATGAGTATGGCACGAGAATTAAGACAAAATTGGTAAAGTAAAAGAGAGGATGATAATGGTATGGTAAAGTAAGAGAGTGGAAGAGAATGACAGTTAAAGTAGAGTTAGTGGATAGTGAGACCTATATTATTAAATTGATATAACTTTCCAAAAATGGAATGCACATATTTTTATGGGACGGACGAAAATGGAATGGAAAATGCACATATTTTTATGGGACGGATGAAGTACTATTATTTTTTAAAATGAGTGCAGAATAATACAAACTATATTCTAAATTCGTGGAGAAAATTAGGTATTTTGGAATAAATATATGCACTATCATACTCATTGTATTCACGAATGTACTTCTTATTGATGAATTTGTATGTCTTTAAATTATCTTTGATAGTATATCATTTTTCCCAACTCTTTTACTCGTATGCAAAATTGAAACTCGATAGTCTAATTGTTATGAATTGTCATAGATATTTTGCATTCTCACCAATTAAACATCTATTTTCATAAGCATATATGCAATATTGGAAGTATATTTTTATTAATGTGTAGAGAACTTCTTACACAAAAGGAAATGTGACATTATTTGTAGAAAAACTAAAGAGAAAAGCATTGAATCTATTATAAGATTATGGGAGTATAATTTATAGCGTAGAACGAACACATTCGGTGGAAGTTGACATACATAATTAAATTAACTCCCTCCGTCCCATATAAATAGGCCATATTTTATTTTTGCCCGTCCCGTAGAAATAGTCCATATTCATTTATGGTAACGTTTTTCTCTTTCTCATTTACTTTATTATTTATGGGTCCCACAACCCACTACACAATTTAAACTAATTTTTCTCCTTCTCTCTTACTTTATGAATTGCACATTAAAATCTGTGTCGATCTCAAATAGTCTATTTCTATGGGACGGATGGAGAAATATATAGTGGAGAATGAACATCTTTGGTGATTTATAGTGGAGAATAAAGCTCTCCGGTGGAAGTTGACAATCATAATTTACTACTTCCTCTATGCCAATAAAAATGAATCATTTTTCTTTTTCGATTTTCGTATTATAAACGACATGTTTCCTAAAATGAGAATACTAAAATCTCTACTTTTTCTCTCTCTCGTATTTGTCACAATTGACGGGGCGTTACAACTTTATTCTATCTTCATTATTCACAAAA
Source organism: Salvia splendens (assembly GCF_004379255.2). Taxonomy (NCBI): domain Eukaryota; kingdom Viridiplantae; phylum Streptophyta; class Magnoliopsida; order Lamiales; family Lamiaceae; genus Salvia; species Salvia splendens. Next base: position 22,105,492 of record NC_056042.1, on the reverse strand, counting down.
GTAATAATATACTATATCTAATGCCATCAAATTCAAGAAGCAATGACATAATCAAAGCTCAAAACATGATTAATGACCAAGAATTATAATCACAAAAGTAATAATATATCTCTAAAAATATAACTATACTATTGAAAAAATATTATACTCCATCATTAGAATATAAAAGAAATAAAAAATTATGGTAACATCAATCTAAAAAATAGAAACATAATAATATAAAATGTTAGTGAAGTGAGTTAGTATAATTTGAGACCTACTTATCATTTATGGCAAAAATGAAATATGACTCTTATTGTGGCACATACCGAAATAGCAAATTGTGACTCTTATTGTGGGACGGAGGTGGTATGTATGTCTATGTGTCACTTTTCTAACTATACAGTTTGAGTTAATCTATGAAAGATAAAAAATAGTTGGTCCTGATAGAGTCATGCACCTTTCAGTCATTCATTAGAATGGCGTATAAACAATTCTACTGATGCACCTAATATTTCAATTCACATTTTCATGGACAAAGTAAAAAAATAACAGATATAAATTGTAAGAAAAAAATCCATAAACTATCGAAAAATGAGTATTTATGATTCCACAATACATGTAATCGTTTTAAACTCTTGATCTTAAATGGAGTATATAAAATTGATGAATTCATTTTTTATTTTGAATTATGTTAGACAAGATGATTGTACTGTAGAATTTATAATGGTATTTACTTTGATGAATTGCATTTTAACAAAAAATAGTGTTATATACTCAGTGTAATGGATTTTTATCAAAATTCATCTTCGTACTCCTAGAATCTAAATCACCTATTGTCTGCTTACAAAATTAAACTCTCTGCATACGATCAATTTCATTTCTTTTTCTTTTCTTTCTCACATCTTATACCATATATTTTTTTATACTTTGTCAACTAATGCTAGTAACTAAAAACAAATGCTCCCCTATGGTAAAATTAGACGTGTACAAACGAAAAAGTTCATCCATGACTAAAAAATTAGATATTCATATATTTGAATTATTTTTCTCCATTTAAATCTTCCATCTTTTTTAAATCTAGAATAAACAAATGATATATTTCTTCTTTTGATATATAAATATTATAAATGCCACATATTTGCTTGTAATTAGACTATATGCTAATTATATAATCCCTATTATGTGATTAAACATATACTAATAAATAATTAATCGTAGTAATTAGCATATATATTTATCCCTAGTAATAAAACATACTCCATATCATGAACATTGAATGTTTAAGAGATGAACCCAAATTCCAATTCGAATAATGCAAATAATTTAGAACATGCTGAAAAAGAAAAGAACGAATAGCATGAGACGGAGAAAGTCTAAAACAATGATAAAGTATGTATTTATAAAATTATTATAATATTATAAATATAACCAGTGGCTTATCTAGGATTTTTTATCTGGGATGCAAAAAGTAATTGCAGACTTAAAATTTCAAATTTTGACTAGTCTTTTTTGTTTTCTTTGTTATATTTTATAAAATAAAATTTTTCTTTATTTTTTTTATCAAAAAATATCATTTTAAATAAAAATAAATTATTATACAGTATCACGTAAATTATACATCTGGGATGCAAAAAGTAATTGCAGACTTAAAATTTCAAAATTTGACTAGTCTTTTTTGTTTTCTTTGTTATGTTTTTTCAATTGTTATATTTTATAAAATAAAATTTGTCTTTATTTTTTTATCAAAAAATATCATTTTAAATAAAAATAAATTATTTTACAGTATAACGTAAATTATACATTTCAAATACAAGTATCCACGTTTTGATACTTAGAAATATATTATATAGAAATGATATATATTAAACAGGTTAGTTTTATAAATATTACTTTATAATACTTATTTGAATTTAGTAATTTATATTAAGGTTTTATTTTACACTATTACAAAAATATGGAGTACTACTTTGTACTAGTCATATATAAGCATTAAAATATAAGTATATATTAATTATTAGACATAAATTAAAATCAACCTTTATTTAAGACTATTTTTCCGTGAACGGAGGGAGTATAGTTTATAGTGGAGATCGAACCTCATCGGTGGAAGTTGACAATCATAATTAAATTCTATTCCCTCCGTCCCATAATAGATAAAACACTTAGGTTATGGCAAGGGATTTTAGGAGATGTTATTTTGTGTGATAAGTGGAGAGAAAAAATGGTTTGTTTCTATTAATGTGTGCGAAAAATTTTTTTCAAAAAAGGAAATATGACATCTTTTGTAAAACAAACTAAAAAGGAAAATATTACATCTATTATGAGATTAAGGGAGTCTAATTTATAGCAGAGAATGAACATCTTCGGTGGAAATTGACATACATAATTAAATTATAATATATAGTGGAGAATGAACATCTTCGGTGATTTATAGTGGAGAATGAACCTCTCCAGTGGAAGTTGATAATTATAGTTTACTACTCCCTCTATGCCAATAAAAATGAGTCATTTTCCTTATTGAGTTTTCGTATTAAGAACGACATTTTCTAAAATAAAAATACCAACATCACTATTTTTTCTATCTCCCGTATTTGTCACGATTGACGGGGCGTTACAACTTTATTCTCTCTTCATTAATTCACAAAAGTAATTAATACTCCCTCCGTCCCACAAGATTATGCACTCTTTCCTTTTTAGTCTATCCCACAAGAATATGCACTTTCTAATTTTGGAAACTTTTTTCACTCTAATGACGTGGAACTCGTTCTCCACTAACAATACTTAATTATTTTTTCTCTCTACCTCTCTTTTAGAGCATCCACAACCGAGCTCTTACCAACGAGCACGGTTGTGGGCCCGACCCCACTTTTTATGCCTGCTCTTAGGCAAGAGCACAACTCCCACAGTTGTGCTCTTCCTCAAGGACGAGCAAAAGGGTCCCACCATTCTATTATTCAATTTAAATAAAAACATTTCCACAAAATTAAAATACATTAAAAATACCCGGAATAATATTACAAATTACAATAAAATTAAAAATTACATAATTAAAATCATAAAAATTAAAAGTACATAATTAAAATCCTAAAATTTAAAAAGTACGTAATTAAAATCCTAAAAATTAAAAATTACATAATTAAATTCATAAGTTACCGAATTTCGGCCAAATGGATGATGAATGTGTGTATTTATAGATGGTTTTGGGATTTAATTTTTTTTAAAAAAATTTCAAAAAAAATTCAAAAAACGGTAATAAAACGACTATATTTTTGGGAATCCGAAAATATTTTTTTTAATTTTTGGTATTATTTTTTATTTTTTTTTTTAAAAAGAGAAAAAAAGAAAATGCCAACTGCCAATAGAAACACGCCACGTCGCCCTGCTCGCTGGCACGGACGTGCTCTATGACGTGTGCCAGCGGCAAGGCGCAGCGGTGGTCAAGCTCGTCCTTGCCAGCGGCAAGGACGGACGGTGAGCGTGTGCTCACCATTGCAGGTGCTCTTAGTTTCTCAATTTTGTATTAAAACACGTACTGAACCCAAAGTGCATATTCTTTATGGACGGTGAGAGTAATATATATCTAATGCCATCAAATTCAAGTAGCAATAACATAATCAAAGCTCAAAAACATGATTAATGACCAAGAAGTATAATCACAAAAGTAATAATATATCTCTAAAAATCTAACTATACTATTGAAAAAATATTATACTGCATCATTAGAATATAAAAGAAAAAATGATGGTAACATCAATCTAAAAAATAAAAACATAATAATTAATAAAAATGGATGGAAGCAATGAAAATATAATTAGAAAGAAAAGCCCAGTGTCATTGTGTTAATAAAAAATGGCTCGGCGGGATGTTAACAAATTGGTCCACTAAAGAAACGAAACTTCATAAGTTCAGGGACTTGAGAATGGAACAAAAAACGGGAAGACTCGATCGTCTTCGAATATCAATAAATTCATATGATAATAAAATAGATATGATGTTGTATCAAAATTATAAGTGAAAATGGATCGAAGAAATAAAAAATATAATAAAAAATATAGATATGATATTGTATCAAAATTATTTTTAAAAATAAAAAAATATGTTTATACAATATTAAAAATAGATTGTTTTACATATATCTTGTTATCAAAATTATGCATAGCTAGTTTCGTCTAGTAACTTGCATAATTTTTAAGAGCATTAATAGTTCAGAACTAAATCCCACCATGTTGTTTAGGCTAGCACTAAGCATTTCTCCTAGAAACCCAGCAACATTGCTATTAAGTCGAATATATGAAAATATTACAGGCTTTGCCAATGTTTTGCTCTTGATAATATTTTCGTCTTGAACACATGCGGAAAAAACACTACTGTGACGCCCCGGAATTTCGTTCCTTTCTTTCAAGATAAATCAAATTTATTAGCTTAATTAATTTCTCATTTAGAAGGCGTAGAATTTTCGTTGTAATTTCCGATTTTGGAATAAATTAAGTATTACGTTGGGAGAATTAAAGTGCAAAGAAATTTACTTCAAGGATAAAAGTAAATGAAATACTCTTACTAGAGAAATACAGAACATACATGTGAGTAGTAAAGTACAAGACAAACTATACAATTGGGATGCATGGAGCTACAAGTAAAGTCCCTTTCAAGCAAGGGAGACCCTTCTCAAGAGGGGAATGAAGTAATAGCTAGTCCTACTCTATTGGAATTGTAGCAGAAAAAACTTAGATAAAAGTTAAGGCCATCCACAACGCTGTTCCTATACCGTTCCTATACCGTTCCTTAAACCACTATTTGAGGGCCCCACTGTACTTTTTTACTCCATTCCTTAACTAAGGAACGGAACCTGCAACCCTTCGTTCCTTAACCGTTCCTTAAATTACTATTCATTCAATTTCATTTTTTTTATTTCCAACCCAATTCAATTTAAATAAACACACTTTATTAAAAAACAAACACACTTTATTAAAAAACACACAACATTAAAAAAAATTACAACTTAAACTTAAAAAAATAAAAAACACACAATTAAAATCCTAAAAAAATAAAAAGCACACATTACCGTTGGGGTGGAAATAGAGAGGAATAGATGTGTGTTTGTGATTGAAATGAGTATGAAATAGGAGTATTTATAGAGTAAATAAATAAATAATAAATAAAAAAAATATAAAACGGATATAAAAAAACGGTCACATTACCGTTGAAAAAAAAAAAATTTATTAAATTCGTATTTTTAAAAAAAAATTGAATTATTGCGTCACCGGGACGAAGCCCACTCGCGGGGCAGCGAGTGGGCTTCACGCGTCGAATGGGAGGCCGCCACGTCGCCTAGGTGCGTGGCGGAACGTTTCGTTCCGCGTTCCTCCGGAACGGAACGCGGCACGGCATAGGAACGGGGACGGCACGGAATGGCGACGGAACGTAGGCTGCAACGCGTGCCGCCGCGGAACCGTTCCGCCGAACGGCATAGGAACTGCAACGGCACCGCGTTAAGGTTGCTTTGGTCAAGGGAGCTACAGTAAGAGATCTTTTTTCCTCCCTTTTCTCCTCTCCATCTTTCTCAAATTTGTGCCCCACAAGATTCCAAATGTGCAGCCAAAGTACCTACAATATTTACACCAAAAGGGGTATTAGATTTTGACACATAAGTAAAGGGGAGGAGGCACAAGCCAATTAAGAAAGAGAGATGTAATAGGCAAGTAGAGCAGCCAAGAGGCGGCAGATTTGGCAATAAGATCAGCCCCAAAATTGTCCCTTTCGTTTGAGAAACTAAACCAAGCTGAGACAAGGTAATAGAACTCAACCACAAGCCAAAAAATTGAAGGATAAAGTTCCCTTCATCGAGGCTCAGGGAGCGGCCAAGGGAGGGAACCCTTTTCCCCAAAAACTTGCACCAACTTAGTATGAATGACATAAACATAGAGCCCAAAAGGAGACCAAGTATGCAGCCCCAAAATAGCATCACAACCTCCCAAAAATCAGGCACAAGATGCCAATAGTTTGAGGGCTATATAAACAAGCCCCCTCACCACTCCCTCCTTCCCAGATTTCGACATTACCGCAAGAAGTGCAGCGAAGAGGAGAGAAGAGGAGCGAGGGCGGCAAGAGATCAGTCCATAACCGAGAAAGGCCACCAAGCAAGGTAACTCGATAATACACCCTTTGCATCATGATAGGCAGCCAAGTGCATAGCTCCAAGAACATAGTTTATCACAAGGGAAATCATAGACAACTCAAGGACATAGGGAACTAAATTGCCACAAAGCCTTAGCATACATACTGCAGTAATCGAGTTCAAACGCCAAGAATCTCAATATCTCATACCTACTACCTAGCTCACAATAAAACCAAAGAGCAAGATTAAATTGGATCACAACTAGACAAAGTTCTTAATCACCAAAATATTGCATAACTCGGCATAAATCGAGTAAGAAGGGAACTTTTGAAGTTATGAAATATCATAACTTCTCAAAATGGAGCTGTGATTATTTTAAAGTTGTTGTCATGCCATAAAATGATTATTTTCGAGGCATGTCTGTTGGGGCTATATGCCGAGAGTTTTGGCGATGCCAAAACTAAGTAACGAATTCGGTTCCCAATAGGACCACAAATCCTGTTCGGAATAATGTGCACAAGAGCCGTGAGCCATCCCAGAGAGGTTGGCCGGCGAGGGTGTCCGTGCAAGATGGCCACCTTCACGGTACACGATTCTCAGACATGGAAGGAGTTTTAAAGAACTTAGACTGATCAGTCGGACTTTTAAGATCACAAAATAATTTTAGTATGTTCGGGCCTTTTAAGAAAAACCCCGTGTGATACTGTTGATGGATGACAACTATATAATGTATGTTTCGTTTTCGGCACGTGTCCACTGAGTAGACCTGTACCCAGCCCTGCATATATTTATAAATGTGCAGGTTGAACGTCAAAGGGAAGGAGAGTTGATCGGAGTTGATGCTATAAATAAATCAAGTGGATTGCTCGACGATTCGTGTCTTCATACACAAAGTCGTTTAGTCAGGATTTATTCCGTTGTGCTTTTGTTAAAGTGAGAATTTCAAGTCTCGCCATCGAACTCTGATTTAGTTGATGAAATGATTATTTTGAGACCATGTAATTGAATACTTGGCTTCTATCTTATGATATTAATCGATTTGGCCTTTTCGGCAAGTTTCTTGAGTTCTACCCTCTTTTCTTTCCCCGCTTCGTTAATCCCTCTTATTAGTCACGGATTACCCATATTCGCTATCCTTAGCAAAATAGGGTCGTGACAACTGCAGGCTAAATCTATAAATATTCTTCTTAGTAGCTTAGATTGACATGTGCAGTTTGTAAGCATTTACAATTACACTTTTAATCTCAAATATAGAATAAGTTTAATTTACAACTAACCAAACTAATAATAATAAAATATTAAAATAGATTAAATGATGCTACACAGAAAGACCACCTCATTAACTTTCATCCACGACATCTCTGCCTCATTCTCTAAAAACCCTCTACCTCATTCTTTAAAGAGCATATATCTATAGACAAAAAGAAAGACTCTACACGACTGATATTCCAGTGGACCAATCATTTTTCGATATACAGTGAAACATTAATTTTGATTTTAAATTTATTCAAATCCGTTACTACAATATTGCCATTAATTATAATTCAAATCCGGTAGTACAATGTTGCCATTAATTCATGGGTTCAAATATTTACTCCTATGGCAGTAACTACACGCCCAATTTATTACTGAAAATGTTATTCTCTACTAAAAGGAGGAAATGTTATAATAGTCCCATGTTATAACTTGTAAATTTTCAAAATTTTACCCAAAACTTATAAATATTTAAAATAAAATCAACACTCATTATTTTTATAATTATAGATTTTCAATTTAAATTGATTATATTTATTGGAAACATTTAATTATATACATTAATATATAGGATAAGGAAAGGTTGTAATTAATTCTCACAACTACGTACACGAAAATATGAGTGCATATTTTAGTCGAGAAGAAAATTAAGAGTCCTTCCTTGAAGATGAAAGGAACATGAAAACCGAGGTAACTAGAAATGTAGGGAAGAGGGTGTCAAAAAGGTGCAGAAACTGTGTCTCTAATATTGTGATGATCCTCCATATTTCCAACACCCACCGATTCGCTGTCGCCTCCATCTTCGTCGGACCTCACTACCGGCTCCAACCCCTACAAGTTCAATTAGGATCAAATCGTTATTACAGAATATTAGTCTTTTCGTCCTCAAAAAATATAGAAACACACAGATTTTAATGCAAGAGAAAAATAGAACAAAGTAAGAGAGAAATTAAAAAAATTATGAAATGAGTATTGATGGAGTGTTGTCCACGTTATAAATGAAATGTATAATTATTATTTACTGAAAATTTTTAATATTTAAATTTTGTACTCTAATTTTAGAAAACGATCCAAAATTTTAATAATAAAATTGATCAATTTTTTTGGATAAGGGAGGAGTACACCATTAGAAATGAACTAATCGTCTGTCTTACTCATCCCATTAAAATCATTACAACAAAGAGATTTATCCAAGAATATATACTGAATACGCGAGTAAAGATCATTTTCAAGTCGGCGTAAAACATGAGTACAAATTCAACACATCTTTTTTCAAGAGGTAGTTAACCATAAAGTATAATTAATATTATGGCAAAAGAACAAATAAAAATAAGAGACGTTTGCATATAGATTCCTAAATTTTAGTCAAATTGTTTTTTATAATACTATCACGTCTATAAAAAAAATAGATTAATTTTACTTTTTTGTAACTGTCTCCCAAAATTGAAGACACTTCTACATATGTTCTAAATATGTAAATATAATAATGTGAACCTCATAATCCACTAGTATCTCTAAAAAAAATAGACTAGATTTACTCACTAGTATCTCTAAAAAAAATAGACTAGATTTACTCTTTTGAACAGTCTCCCAAAATTAGACCAACTCCTAAATATAAAAAATTTTAAATATTTAAATACTATTAATAATATGAACCCCATATTCCCAATAATCCACTAATAAGTACATCTCTCTCACTTTTCTTTTTTTTACTTTATTAATTAAAAATTTATTAATTAAAGATTATGGTGAAAGGAAGTAGTACTATTACTTTTAAAATTTGAACATAAATTATTAATTTATTCTAATTTTGCAATCAATAAAAAAAATTTAAAACTAATATAATTTCATCTATGTTATAATTCAATAGATGAAATAATTTAATCTAGTATAACACGATACTATTATTTTGTCGTCAGCATTTTGATTTCTGTTTAATAATTTCATGCAAGAACGCCATCAACTGTGTTAATACCAAAATCGTGATTAATTCTAAAATAAAATAAAAAATCATTAATTTAATTATTAAATCAGAATAAATCTATAATTTAATGGTTCTCTGTTCCTTGTTAATAGACACATTTCTTTTCGGCATGAAATTTAAAAATAGTGTGTTAAATAGATGGTGAACAAAATAATAGAGATGAACAAAAAACAAATAAATAAAAAAAGAATTACTTTTCACCAAAAATAAAAATAACTCAATTAACTTAAAACTTTTGATAAAGAGGGAGAATAATATTAAAATTTTAAAGCTTAAATTTAGAGGCAAATAATAAAAAATATGAATGATTGTATATAAACCTGAGTGAAGATGGTGAGAGCTTCCTGGATGCTGCTGCTTGTATTCACCACATAAAGAGCTGCTTCCTATCAACATAAATTCAATAAATTACTCCACACATATACACGTATATATATGTATATGTAGAGAGAGAGAGAGATTACCCTGGCGAAATCGATCTGATCATTATTGAGCGTACGAGGTTCATTCTCGATTGACGACTGCCTTTCAACTCCCAGCATCTCTCTTTCAACAAATACGCTTTGATTTGATTTGATTTGGTTTGTGAAGTATTCAATTTAAATCAGGAAAATATAAATATATGTCACTATATATATATATATATATGCTAATGCAAGGGTAGTACTAGTAGGTGTTGGGTGAAGGCAATCTCTACGTGTCAAAACGGGTTGTTGAATACGTGGGAATGTCCGATGGCACGTGGCGCGAGTTAAGATTGTTTCACGTTTATAGGTAAGGTAATTATTTGTCAGGAATGGCGGCTAATGTTTCCTAAATTAGAAACCTTTTGCGATTTCACGAGACGAGCTACGTGTATGCGTTACAGCCAATCATCGATAGCCACCCCCTTACTCAATTTGCTAGCGTCATTGCCGGTTAACTGAATTTGTCTCTATTTCTAAATTTTAAGATATTTTCCACCAACAATCTTATTCTATTGCTCAACATACGTAGTGGGGGCGATTGTGATCTCACTTTTATAAAGGTCATCCGCAACGTATCCCTTAATCGTCTCTTATCTCATCCCGAGGAGACGAAACGGATAAGAGACGGCGTTGCAGCCTTCCGTCTTCATCCGTCTCAGAGAGACGCCCGTCCCGGAGGGATAGCTCGCTAGACGTCTCGCCACGCGCGTTGGCGATGTGGCGAGCTCCGGTTCGTCCCTGACGCCCACTCGTCGGCCCGCGAGTGGGCGTCGTTTTTATCCGAAAAATAGTTTTTTTTTGTTTTTTTTAAATTCAAGAAAAATTCAAAAATTAAAAAAAATTCCAAAAAATATACTAGCCGTTTAAAGGCATTTTTTGCAAATTTTTTTATATTTTTTTAAAGCCTCCAATCACTTCTATGAATATCAAATCATTCCCACAAATTAATCCACCATAAAAAAAATATGTTTTTTTATTTAAATTATGTATTTTTTATTTTTTTAGGATTTTATTAATGAGGTTTTTAATTTTTTTAGAATTTTAAGTTGTAATTTTTTTTTATTTAATGAAGTGTGTTTTTATTAATTGAATTTGTTGGAAATAAAAATAAAAAAATGAAATTGAATGAATAGTTAAGGAATGAGATGGTTAAGAGATGGAGGGTTGCAAGTGTTGTCTCTTAGTTAAGAGATGGAGTAAAAAGTACAGTGAGGCCCATGAATAGTTAAGAGATGAGACGGTTAAGAGACGGATAAGAGACAGCGTTACGGATGGCCTAAGAGTACACACAATAAAGAGGACACTCCCTTTGACAAGTCACTTTTTTTTGTCCTCAGCCACTTCTGATTTGTCCAACGCTAAAAAAAAAGTTTCCACAGCAATAGTGGACATTTTTTTGCCACATTTCACTTTATTTTATTTTTTGTATATTTTAATTCAATGAAGATTAAAATTATCGGACTATACATAATTAGAAAAAAATGGCTAATTAAATAAATTAAAATTGAAAACTAAATTTTCGTCATATTAAAGTAAGGAGAAAATTATGCAACGAAAATTTCATCTATGGAAAATCACACATGTTCTTCACGCTACGCCCCCTCCCCTACGTGCCCAGACCTCTTCAATCAAATCGGCCTGGAGTTGGCTATGTACTGTGCTCCTACGCATATCAGTGAAACGTTGGAGCAGATATTCATTACTACGTGGTACACCCATCTGTATCGGCGCGGAGGCAGCATCGTGACATGTACTTGCACCATCTTCCGGTGTCCAGCGCTCTGCAACAAATCCTTCATTTTCTATTATCATATTGTGCAATATGATACATGCTAACATAATATTCACGACATCATCTTTGTGCCAAACTCGTACCGAGCACCGTATAATGGCCCATCACGCTTGGAGCACACCAAAAGCTCGCTCAACATCCTTCCTAGCAGCCTCTTGTTTTCGCGCAAAATATTGTTTCTTCGCACCAACCGGTTGGCAAACTGTCTTGACGAATACGGGCCAACGAGGGTATATCTCATCTGTCAAATAGTATCCAATGTGGTACTGCGTGCCGTTGGCCATGAATCTGATTTCTGGACCCCCCCCCCCGACACTCATCATTGAACAGAGGCGATGTCTGCAGAACGTTGATGTCGTTGTTCGAACCTGCAACACCGAAATACGCATACCAGATCCATAAACGGTAGTCAGCAATGGCTTCTAGAATCATCGAGGGATGTTTGCTTTTGAAACCAGTAGTGAACTGGCCTTTCCACACCACCGGGCAGTTTTTCCACTCCCAATGCATGCAATCGATGCTGCCTATCATCCCTAGGAAACCGTGCACCAAACCGTGCATATCTAGTAGTCTCTGGCACTCATCAGAGGTTGGCTTTCGTAGGAACTCCGGACCAAAGATTTCCCGAATGCCCTTACAAAACTGCCGGAGCACCTCTAGGCTAGTCATCTCACCCATCTGTAGGTATTCGTCGAACATATCAGTCGGTCCAGCATAGGCAAGCTGGCTAATTGCAGCGGTGCATTTCTGAAAAGTAGACAGCCCGATCCGGTCAGTGCAATCACTCCGGAGGGTGAAGCACCTGTACCGCGCCACCGATGTCGTCGCTATATGGATGAAGAGTTGTTGCGTCATTCTGAAACGCCGACGGAAAATCTTTGGTGGGTAACGAGGGTTATCGCCAAAGTAGTTTGCCATCAGCCGCTGGTGCGCTCCGGTATGGTCTCGTGGGATTGTCCAACGATGATGAATCGCACGATGGAGCGCGCCGCGCTGCCAATTCCGCTGCCTCCACCGCATCCTCCTCTTCCCTCTGCACCTCTTGAATAAGAGAATCTCACGCGTCATTCCACAAATCATCTATTTTTTTAATAGCAATGGAATCCATAAATTTTAGAGAGACAAAGTAGGAATAAAGAGTTGGAATTGTGTGAAAATAATGAGGGGAATGGGGTGTATTAATAGGCAATTAAAATAAATTTTAAAAAAAATGAAAAAAAATTCTGCCGCCTCCGCCGCATCCTCCCCTTCCCTCCGCACCTCTTGAATAAAAGAATCCCACGCGTCATTCCACAAATCATCTATTTTTGAATAGCAATGGAATCCACAAATTTTAGAGAGACAAAGTAGGAATAAAGAGTTGGAATGGTGTGAAAATAATGAGGGGAATGAGGTGTATTTATAGGCAATTAAAATAAATTTAAATAAAATGAAAAAAAAAAATTGTCCAACGCCGCGGCGCAATCGCCGCACCAGTACGACGCTCCCCGCCGCGTCATCGCCGAATACTCGGCGATGGCCTTTCCGCGGCCTCTCACCCGGCTAAGCCGGGGCGGACGTTTCCTGCACAGTAGGCAGGCGCAGCGACTTCGCGGCGCCGCGCGCAGACCCTATTGTGGATACCCTAACAATTCCTTTAATTTATAACCACTACTTTTTACATCAATTTTAATTTTTCTAATCATTTTTAAGATTTTAATAACAACTCACTAGTTTTTATGATGATGACTAATAGAAGATGCCTGTCTACGTGTTCAAAATGATGTTTAATGAAGTCAATTGAAGCTAAGATTGATCTTGCGTGTATTACTATTGATGATAATTGATGAGAGAGATTTGTACAAGTTTTATTTCTCTTTCAGAAGAAAAGTTTTATGCAAAGGATTTCTCATGCAAACATTTTTCTCTTCTATGTTTCAAACTCTGATAGAAATTGCCCACACTATATTCAAAGTAGGCACTGGAAATAAGCTAGAAGAAAGCTATCCGATTTTAGAAGAAAGCTTGAATCATATTTAACGTAAGCTAATAACTCCTCTATCTTGTAGTTACTTGACGTAAAATGATCTATAACATATTTCTTATCATGTTTTGTCTTATCTATCTTCTCTACCAAACTGCCCTCTAATGGCAGCGGGAAGTGAAGATAGAAGAGGAAATATACAGAGATTAGCTAGGCATTCGTTGTAGAAATATTTGATAATTTTGTGACTGGGAGTTCAAGTAATACAATTTAATACTCCCTCAATAATGAAACGTTTTTCTTTTCGAATTGTCCCATTAAAAATGAAATGTTTCTAAAATAAAAATAACATCATCACTACATGTTCATTTCTGTTATTTACTCTCTCTTTAACTCACAAAACAATATTACATAAAATCTCGTGCTAAAATTTAAATGTTTTATATTTATTGGTACGGAGGTATTACTAAATATATTGAATAAGGATACAACACACATGCCAAGTTTTGTAAAATATATAAAACTCGTTTCAGTACATAGAGGAGAGGAGAGGACTTAATTCCTCCATCGCTTTTATTCCTTTTTCCCCGGATTTTGGTAAATACAAAATGAGTGGAGTATTATTTAATATTTATTGAGATAGAAAGGAATATGCATGCATACATCTTTGTATATCTAAAAAGATCCATGCAAGGGTGTAGATAGATAGATAAACAGATAGATAGATCGTTCACTTGTCTTTCTTCCCGCCGGCAAACAGCCTCTGGATCTGGAGCCCTCTGCTGAAGGCCTGGTTGAAGAGGAGGCGTGTTTGGAATTCGATGACGAAGGGGAACCACGCCAAGATGGCCACCGGAGCAAAGATCACTAGCGCCATCATGTACTCATACCCTCTCGCCAGACCCTTCACCGACCCCCACATCTTCAGTTTCTTCACCGTCGGCCTGCATGCTTGTGCAATCTATACACCATTTCAAATCTTAATTAGTAATCACATACAAATATCAAATTATAATACTAGTCGTAGTAGGGTCATGTTAGGTTGCTAACTATCTTAAATTGCTAACTGCTTACTATGTAAGCATTATTATAGATGTCAACATGAAGAAATTAGTTGACACACAAATGCCTTCGTGTTGAGATCTATAACATAGGCTGTTCACATAGTTACCGGTTAGCAATCAACAAATAGTTAGCAACTGATCACGTAGTAGTATATATATCATTACCAGCAGAAGCGCCCATCCCGTTGGCAAGAAGGCTAATAAACTGGCAAATATATCTCCCACAGTCAGCTGTAGGAACTTTATGGCAATGATAAGTCCCACCACCAAAGCAACAAACACTGCTAGCTTTATCAGCCTAAAAGCCATCTGAAAATCGGCACTCAACCTCATCCTCCCCATTGACAAAACCTTGAAAATTATCATCGCGCCGACGATAAGAATCCAGGAGAAAGCATAGACCAAGATACTAGTGTTATGCCGGGCCACGTGCAGGTGATACACAACACCATACTGGTACAACAGGAACCGAAGAGCAAGGAGGATCTCCATCAGCCTCCCGAGAAATCCCGTGTGCTGGAGATGCTCCTGCTCCTCGTCCCACCACGACTCCCAGCTCTTGTTCGCTGGAACACCAATCCCACCGCGGCTGCTCATCCACTTCGACCAGTCCTCAAAATCCTCCACTATCTTCTGCCATTCCGTTCCGCATGGATTGAACAGAAACGGAGCAAACAGCCAGGATGCCACGAGGAACCACATCGAGATTGTCACTAATACGTAAGCGGTGGAGTCAGAAGCAGCTGTACTATATGCTTTATAAACAATCAGCAAAATCATGAGTTCTAGAGCTTTTGTGAAGTGGCTTCTTGAGTACATTCTGTAGTTTTCCGCGAATTTTTCATGTCTAACCACAAAACCGCGCCCAGTGGCCCTGTACTTGGCTCCGCCATGTAGGACTGTTCGCCCAAAGTAATGTACCTTTGTACCGAGAGAGAAAGTAAAGAAGACGGATGACTGTTGAAGCTGCATGATTATCATATCACTAGCTGCGGTTCTGAACCCCCTCTCCAGTCCAATTTCCATAATCATCGGCAGTGCCATCAAAATACCTAGTTGAACAATTGATTGTGATGCCATGACTACCTTGAGGCCATCGTTTCCCCTAGTTCTGGCAACCTTCATTATTGTCTGTTCCAATCCACTCAGGGAAAGATATAGCTTACCGTACAAGTAGGCATACACTGTAAGGACCACCAGCTGCAAAACATCGATGAAAAAGGAAATTCAGCCTATTTCTATAGGACAGAGGGAGTATTATTTCAAATAACATTTTAATTTTCACGTGAGAAAACCAATGAATTTCAAAGTAAAAATGATCATACCATTGAGCTGATGTAGAACCCTATAGTTGTGTAATAAAATGACAACATGCGGAAGAAATCAAAACGATGCCCCAGTCTGTAGATGTCACGGCTAAGTGTCTGCTCCCCGTTACCACAAGCAACTTTGGCTTCAAAAAGTGAGATCTGGTTGAAACCAACATCTCGTCCCTTCCCAACTTGAATATATTCATGGTGAGTGATATTTCCACGTCGTAGAGTTGAATTGAAACCTACAGAAGGTAATATACAGATCAGGAAATACATATATTGTATGCATATGTTTATGTTATATAGGTTAAACTTTTACCAGCAAATATATCTTCACTCAGATTGATTCCCCTTGAAGATTTGCTGATGCCTCCTCGGGTTATGTGAAATATCCGGTCAAAAACATCCGGATGTCCATAATGGAACCGTACCCTATTTAATAAAGCATTAGAGAAAAATGAATCAAGTGAAAGTTCAACATTGCAGAAAATCAGATGGATTACCATAAGAGTTCAGTATAGTAGTTCATTATCATATGATTATCCATCTAATATGTGAAGGTGCGTTAGAGAAAGAAACAACATACTTCAAAGGTCTGGCGAGAACCCTCTGACCAATTGTAACAAAGCTTGTTTCTTGGAGTGACATGAACCAAGCCAGGGACGAAACACTGTGGTTGAACATACGAGAGATTAGAGAGAGAGTCCGGAATTTGTACAAACGGACAAAAAGTGAAACTCTACTACCTTCCGGTGAAAATATGTTCACGCACACCCAGGATCGTTGGTGGTCGCACCCCATGATCCCCGTTAAATTCCTCAAGTAGGTTGCGCATTTTAAAAGCTTCTTCTAAGTAGTTATCCTACAAAGGAAGCAAGAAAGAATGTTTTATTTTCAAGACAAACTCTTCATCGATCTAAAGAATATGGGCGCCAACAACTTTACTTGGTTCATATCGATTGTCTGGAGAGCTTCTCCACGCGTGAAAATGATTGCATGGTTTTGGTTTTCTGGTTTACCTTCACCTATCTTCGCTGGCCCCGGTAGCTTTACACGGTAGATTTCCTTAGGAAGAAACAGACTAAATCAGTCTTGCGGTTGAATATATATTATTTAGAATTTTACGCAGAACTAAGAAAATATTTGCCTGATCAAGGTTATCAACAGCTTTGATTAGAACAGAGTAATAGACTTTCTGGATTTTTCCGTCCTCCCTTTCCTCAACTTCATCTATATAAGCTACACGGAGCGATGGATTACTGCAAAAACATAAGAGCGTAGTTTTGTAATAAAACGAGATTATCATCTAAAAACGAAAATAGTAGTAGTACATAATTATTTAACATTGCCAGTGTTGTTCAACTTACTTGACCATCAGATTTAATATGTCTGTTGCACGACGATCTCCACATCGTTTCTGATTTCCATAATTCTGGCAGGTGGCAACGTAGGTGAATTTCATGTCAGCCACAGCATCTAATTGATTGTAGAAAGATCTTTGGCTCTTCTTTTCTTCCTCCGATGGATCTATCACTGTTTTATAACCTTCTTGTAATACTGCAAAAATTAGGCAGAATCATCCAATCTTGTTTGTTTTCTTAAGTTTCTCGGCTTGATTATCGTTATGAGTTTTTCTTACCTTCTTCGGAAGCCATGTCGAGAAACGCCTGAAGCCTTAAGGCCCTTCTGTAGTACATCATCCCTCTGACTGCAAGACAAAAAGAAATCACTTTAAACTATGAGGCAAGAACAAGAAGATCGGAATAGAATGTGCGACTCAAATAACCTGTTCTGCTAAGAGTCTGTCCTCTCAGAGAGGCCCAATGGCGTAGTTGCAGTACGTTTTCTTCGTTGTCCCAAATTTCAGAACTTTTGCAATTTAACCGCTCCATGAAGTTATCCCATTCATCTGAATGAAAAATCTGAGTACATTATGATACTGAATACCATTCTTGAAGACTATATGCTTTTCTGAATTGGAATATTAGTCGGACCTGGATATATCCGTTGGAGGTAATAAATGATAGAAACGCCATCTTCGTTTTCCATTTGAAGATCAGTCTTGGAGTAGAGAGTCTCCTCACTGTAGTATGGCGTACACACACTGCATGGCGATAAATAGGGTTACTACCTTAAAAACACTGATCATGATCATGCACACAGACATATTATAAAGGTATAAGCTATTCAAATCACCTGAATGACAACATTTTGCGCACTCGAGGTGCACGTGGCATATTCATGAAAAGTGAATTGGAGAAAAATGTTATCCTCCGGCGTGCTTCAAGATTTGTTGGGACATCGACTGCTGATTCTTTAACGGTTAAGAGAAGGTAGAGGCGCCGTATCTGTGGAAAAGTGCAGATAATAACACTACTGCTATTGCAAGATGTTATAAATTCGGATGTGTTCGTAAATCCAGCTTCATTACCTGCTCATCCCATTGTGGTGAACTTGGGGGAGGAAATGCAATACTCGCGAAAAGTTGGTTCCCGAAATCCTTGCTACCATGGCCAACTTCACCAATTTCACTATATCAATGAAGTAAATTATAATTCACAAAATTAGAAAACTACAAGATAGTAAAGATAGTCTGCAGCGTCTACAAACCGGATCTCGTTCACCATCATATCACGGGTAACTAATTCTAACATATCTTGCAGCAGTAAAACAACACTGTCTTTCTTGGATGGATCGCTGTCTTTCTGCGCGGCAGAAGATTCGCTCAGTTTCCACAGATGCCAAACGTATAGTTGATGATTTCGATAAGAGGAAGAGCTGGCTTACCAATATCTCCACAAGTTGTATAAATTTCTTGCAAAGATCTGGCAAAGCCTTCATCCTGAAATTCTGAACGAACGTATATTCTGATATGCTAGTTTCAATTTCTTTTATGATTCTTCCAGTTATCCTGTCCATGGAAAGCATATATGAGAGTTTCAAATATTCAGTGAACGCGATAAAAATGACTGGGAATAACAACCTTTTCTCGGTGTCGCCAGTGATCAAGGCGTTGAGGATGAGTTTAAACGACTCGTAGCATTCAATCACGGCACATTTCATGTACTCATCAGCACATATCCGCCTCCAGAGGTCGGCATCCTTGTACCGAAAGTGAGTAGCCATATCCAGTGCAATTGGAATCTGCAAAGTAGAAAAGTGAAAAAATAATACAGACATGATAAAACTCAAAATGCACAACTTTCACCTTGCTAGCAAGCAAGAAGGGTGGCCACTGAATTGTTTTCAGATTGGGATCAGATGAATAAGGAACAAGAAGCAGGTCCATCTCCCTGAGGTAAGTTATATACCCAAAATTTCATCAAATTGTTACAGAAAAAGATGATACTATATAAGAAAAAAAGTCGAATGAGTGAGCTTTCCTGTCACTTATCAGATCTTCTTCTCTGAAGCTACCAATAACATCATTCCACAGCTGTGCAAATTTTGTGGCTTCACTTCTTTTACCCGTAGTTACCTAAAGAATGAAAAAACACAGATATTCTGAAAACTACACTAGCCATCGAAGTGAAGTGATATCGATATAGGGAGAAAGATACCTGATCAAAGCTCTTGGAAAGTGAAAATCCTTTTTTCTTAGCTTTATCAGATGGTACTAACTGAGTGTTGAATGCGCCAGGAAAAGACGTAAAACGAGACCGCATCATTCCAAGAGTTCGAATCTGAGGAGGGACAGATTGAACTTGAAGTGAATATAGAGTGTGTAATTACTTTGAATGATTGGCAACATTATAACAATGAATGATTCCACAACTAGTCATGCGCGAGATATACCTCTCCAAGACGATCATAGGCTCCAATAAAACCCCCATACATGGTGGAGAATATGGCATACCAAATCTGGAGGTCCATGAAGTAAACCTGCACACAAAGTCACAACTATGAAAGAATGGACAGTACACAAAATGAGCAGAAAGAAATGGAAAAATAAATTCTAGTGTGAAGCTAAGATTCTAATGATAAGAAAGCACACCAAGATAACTGGTGCCCATATTGCAGCAACAGCTCCATAGTTGTGCTTAGCTGCATTGGTATGATATATACAATACATTAAAATCGATAGGATTATTCTCGAGAAGACTTTATATCCCACTAGAATGAAAACATACCATACGGAAAGAACTCATGCCAAGTATACGTAACACGTCGAATGCTCATTATGTCTTTAGTGGGCTTCTCCATAGGCTTTATCTGAATTAAATGAGACATAATAATAAGGACAGAGCAATTGGCAGTATATGCATTCTATTCATTAACAAAAGGATGAGAAACTACCATCATAAAATAACTGAATGAAAATTTGGAAGCCAGAAGTAGCACCCAAAATATAGTATATCTGTTTTAGTTGCGACCGAAAAAACCAAAACAAAAAATAACATTAGTCTCAGATGTAGAAGAACAAATCCAGAGATTAGAGAACTTGGGTAACATACTTGATAAGTGCAAATTGGCTTTCATGCATTCCCCTTCCCACATAGATTCTTGGCTGAAAATGATAAGAAACTTTCACATCTATGCTTATTCTCAGGAAACAGATCAATGCAGATAAGAGACTGCAATTGCTTTCTTACCTAGGTTAAAGAATGGATGCATCTCTAATATAGAGTAGTGAAACATGTTCTTTTTTCTCTCTTAACATTACTTTTTTTTTCTCTTAAAATTTCACCTAAATTTTCTAGATAATAATGATGATGAGAAGAAACATACCTGTGACCACCATAGGAACATCCTGATGATATGCCAATCAGAGCTCTCAATGAAACGTCGCAGCATGGGGAAAACAAATAAGGCTACATTTAATAAGTTCGGTGCCAGGTATACAGCAACAGCTGCAATGTAGAGAGGAGGTACACCCTTGACATCATCAAGGAATGAAAAGCCTTCTTTGATTTTGGTGAATGAAAATGAATTAGATCGGAGCAAATAACATGAAGGAAGGATGACAGCCCAGGCTAAGCTGACAATTAATTTCAGGATGGTCCTCAAAACTCCAGTGAACTTCCATCTAATATAGCCTGGGAAGTTCAGAATGATGTCCAGTATACCTACAGGAATTTCAAATAAATTCAAATGTGATTAATCAAGAAAAAATTGCAGCCAATATTTTTAAGTTGTTTGGATACATGGATAAAAGAAGAAGAAGAAGAAGAAGAAGAAGAAGAAGCATACTCTGAATGACACGAAGAAAGGCTGCTGTGATGAAAATGCTAGACATACGATACACATTAGTCGGCTGGAAGATGTTGGATACAGAAACATCACTCCAGGCTATGACAATCATAATCTGCAGGGCAACCCTCCCATTCAGTACAATCACCTAATAATCTCAATTATGTCTCTTTCATCCTATGTACCTGTAGAGCCAGAATAAGAAACGTCCACAGGCGATCAAAACTTCGGAATATGTGCCAAAATGATCGTGTCTCTGCAAAGAATGATTTCCCCAGACTTTTGGGACTTTTCGGAGCACTTTTCCCCTGAAACACCTCTGATACTCAGCAGACAAATAACATTTTGAAGCTGGCTAAATAAGTTCACTACTTTGGCCACAATTACCGGTTTAGGTTCTTGTACAGATTTGAAAAATTCACCATCATCACGCATTGGCCATCCCAATTGGAAGCATTCCGGCGCCCTATAGTAGTTTGACATATCCTAATTAAGAGCATGGATTATGAAGCATAGCAAAACAATTAATACAATTTATCTCCTTACCAAAAATACTCATTCAGGTCATCATAGTTGCACCAGGAAGTGTGGGGGGCTGTACCGTTTTTACCTTTCTTAGCTTCCTGCAACGGTATAAGTAGAATTTGGTTATCTTTGGACAGACATTAGTTTACAGCTAATTTATCAAGAATTACCTTATCAATCACTCGATAAATGGGCATTATAACTTTCCTCAAGAAAGACTCATCATCCCCACCATACGAAGGCTTGATGTTTTCTCCTGTTACTATGCTTACATTTCCAGCCAACAGTCCATGAAGTTCATACGCCATCTGAACATAATCATTCATCCAATTAAATATATATGTATGTCACTTTAATCATGCATGTCAAACAAATCACTCACATTGTGAAAAATGTAGCATAGGCACTCAGGAATAAAGCGCAAATTGGCTGCTTCGCCCCAGATAAGGAGATAAAGCCCCATGTAAAGAATCTTTCTCTGTTGCACTTCCAGCTGCCCTTGTTGGGGGAGTCTGTGGGCAGTAAATAATGAAATATTAATCTAATCCAACAGGCGTTAAAATTTTTGAAATGTACTGATGAAAATATGAAATTGTTGTAAGTTAATTATCTAGTACTATTCACATAGCTGGTTTTCAGTGCATTGCACTTCCTTTTCACCTTAAGCTGTGTTTTCTACCGAGATATTTGCACCATGTCTTGTAGTTCTTGAAGAGTTTAACCAGCAGTGCATCAACAGCTCGATCGTCAAGCTGAGGAAAAGCAATAGATTTAAAGTTAACTTCTCTGACACCAAAAATCTTGTGCAGAATAGTTACATATTCAGACGAGAAACAACTAGAGGCATACGGTGGCTTGTTGGTCAGGCTTGGGATGTAGTCTTATATGAATATTTGCAAGGAGCAATATCAAATGCTCCCTTTGATTCCTGACGCTGTCTTTCTGTAGATTGCAAAAGCATTTAATAATCCCCGTCTTAAAGCACAAAAGAGTTATCCGGTCCAACAATTCACAAGACATGCCTGAAAGCCGAACATCGCCCTGAGCCAATCAAGAAGGTCCAAATCCCCAGTCCTCTGCCGTTGTGGCTCAAACGATGACGGCCATGTTAAGCCACGGGTATTACGCAAAGAACCTACAGCGGCCTTCACCTGAACTTCGGAAAAAAAGAGGAATGAATGACATGATATTTCAAACACACACAAGAGTGGTTAGTTTAAAAGGTGCAAATCCCACCTCTTCAAGCTGCATGATGGACTGTGACGCCCCAGCTGCGTCCAAGGGAAGAATGTTAAACGGGACACAAAGCTCCGCATTCGCTTGGACATCATTTGCTGCAGCCATAATCTGTACAAACACCAAAGCTCTGTCATGTGCAAAATTGAACTAAACCGTAGGGCTGACAATTTTTGGCACGATACGATAATCCGACACGAATCCGCACTAAATTAATGGGTTTGGTGTTAAAGCTTAATGGGTTTGGGTCCTTATTGGGTCGACCCGTTAAGAACACGAAAATTTCGTGCCGTGCATGTGTACGTGTTCGTGTCGGGTTCGGGTTACCCGTTAAGAAATAATATTACAATATTATTAATATTTATTATTTTAAAATTTGAGTTAGGGTATGCAGCGTGAGTGAAATGTGAATTTTGATTTCTGAAGTCTAAATTTGTTAGTACTTAAATTACTTATCGTGTTGTGTTGACCCAAGGTGTTTCGTGTCGGGTTTAGGTAGGTAAAAACTGACCTCAGGTGCAACCTCCTCGACCTTTTCGGTCTTGTTGACAGCGCAAAGGACTTCAAACATCACCCCGGCTGTCTGGTAAGCTTTTCCAAGCTGAGCTCTGCCGAGAAGAACTATTGTTAACAATGAAGAAAACATACATTATGAAATTGTGCTACAGAAGTGGGCACCTATCAGCTTGGTTGCCCTTGTTGAGTGCCAAAACATAGTTCTCATAGTATTGCTTGTAGTAGCTCTCGATTTCCCGTGCATCGGTCTTCTTGACCCGACGAGCCATGGATGGTCCATCCTCCTGAATACACGATTGGAAATCTATTCAACAAATCATCTCTAGCAATAAATTATCCAGTCTTTTTAGCTTCTTGCCAATAACCAATAAGGGGATGGTATGAAATGAAAGAAGAGACAAATTCTACATATAAAATTCGCCACTTCTGGCAATGCATTTGTATCAAATTGGAAAGAACAGTAGAGCGAGTATGAATTAGAATGAAATAAAAAATAAAAAAAAACAAATTGCATTTGAATTCACGTCACTCAACATAAGATTAAGAAAAGCAGCTCCCTTTAGATTACCCGAAAACAAGGTGAAAGAGAAACAAGGGTTGTTTGGAGCTCTGATGCCCGGCAATTTTCGAAAATTTTAGGGTCGTACTTTTATACTCTTTAGAAGTTTAAATTTTTAAAAAATGTTAGTACTCCATCATATATTTCAGTTTTGGCCATTAAAATAATAGTATTCCCATCGTTCTTATGCGGCAGAGGCATTTCTTTCTTACGTGAGATTTAAGAAATTGTGTTTAAAGCGGGTTAATTAAAGATAGAATAAATATGTTTCTTTTTTGCTAAAAAAAATAAATGACTTAGTTAAAGAGGACGGAATAAGTATTTTGTTTTATTTGACAACTAATTCAACACTAATAATTATTTTTTATTAAATTAGATTTTCAATATGGAAATCCATCATAACTTATTTTTTATGTATCATTCAACAACAACAACAAATGATTGATTAAATGTCATACTTCATCCGTCTCATAATAGATATCACACTTTCTTTTATTGTTTGTCTCAAATGATATCACATTTCTTTATTTTTAACCAGTTCCATATCTGAATAACTTAGAATTGGTCAAATGTAGTAATGCATGTTTAAACACTACTACTAGCTAAATGTAGTGTGCCAAATGTTATTGATAAATCATCAACGTACCCTTTGTAACCTTTGATGTAGACTAGTCTTGAACTGTCGCACACCACGTCCACTTGAACTCGGATCTAATCTGTGTGCCTTCTCAAATGCGTAAACACGGCCTACAAAAAATACATAAAAATTAAGTATTCAATTTCTAGGAAAAGAAAAACCTTTCTCTTATCTTGTTTGGTATCAAATTGAATGTTTACATGAACTTGAAACCAAAAAACATAGACATATTTACATAACAAAGTCCTAATAAAGAGATTTTATTTGACATGCATATAAATTTTCAATTCTTGGCAAATGCTGTTTTTTAAATCATAAAAAGGAATATGTTGAGATCTCTAAAATCTGTCACGCATCAATTTGATGATGATTCTATCTTATTTATATAAGAGTTGATAATCCTCCCGTGTTGTGAGGCCTTTTAACACAATGCATGAAAGGAAAAGGAAAATGAGATGATACATAGGTAAGCAACGCGGGGGCGCTCGTGCTGGATCTCGGAGGCGACGCGGAGAATGGGTGCGATGTCGTACTGCAGCGAGGAAGGCACGACCTCGTTGTCGAACACCTCCATGGAGAAGGTGGTGGTGGTGCCGCGAGACGCCCGGCGCGAGAGAGACGGCTGCCGCCGGTAGTTTCCGGAGGATGACATGGTGTCTGAGGAGCCGCTCGCATCAATTCCTCCGTTGGTGTCTGTCTCTACCACAATTCACCGCAATGAGATAGCAAAAAGGAGAGAGGGATGAGATATCTCTTATAAGTTTTATTTCATTGAATTCAGATGATGGAATTTTCAACGGGAAAGATCACCCATATATGGGATCATACGTGGCATTTTATGAGTCTCTTGTGGACCCCTCTTTTCTCATTTTATGTGGACCCCGTAATACCCTACTTTTTATGCATCTTAATTCATTTACTAACTCCAAATTATTTTTATTTAAGAGTCTCATCATTTACAAATAAAATTGATGCGAACCATCATGTCGTGCAAGACCTACACCGGCCCATGACGAGAGCCATGACCTGAAAGCGGCAAGAGGCGGTAAGCACACTCATACGAAGGAAGCTCGGGACCTAGGTGGAAGGAAGCTGAAGATCGCGCTCGAGATCACCAAGGAGTCGGACTGTTGCAGCGAAGGAAGGGCAGAACAGAGCCGGCACCTCGCCGAGTTCGCGTCCTGATCTAGTTCACGTGTATTTATGTAGAAACACTTTGACTCGGCACGAATTTTAAGATAAATTGGCCGGTACTACGGTGCTCCTTAGATGATGTTTATAAGCCCTAATCGCATTTGTTTTACTCATAAAATGATACATAGTGCATCCTCTTGCATTGTCACAACTACATGAACACGTCAATTAAAATATCTACCTAAAACAAAATAAAAAGAATTGGTCAAAACACTTGGTCATGATAAAATTAAAACAAATTAAGTTGTATTATCATACTACTAAATTTAAATTCATATCTAGTTCTTGAACTGATTAAAAGTAAGAATAAGGTATTTACTACCTCCGTCCCAATAAATACGAATCCAGCATCGGATTTTATGTAGTGTTGTTTTGTGAGTTAATGAAGAGAGGATAAAGTAAGAGGAAAAAATAAAGATGGTATTTTTTCCATTTTAGAAAACATTTTATCTTTTAATGGGGATAACTCAAAAAAGAAAACACTTTGCATTTTTAATGAGACGGGAGAGTTCAAGCCAATAACCATAATACTATATATTACTACAACGTTTTTAATATACCAACATCCATACACAGATTACATTCATTGAAACTTAAAGAAAAACAATTATAACAACATTTTTACTCAATATAAATTTGGTGACAACCTTGGGGCTATGAGAACATCAAGTGGTGTGGCTTTAAGGTTAGTTAATCCAACACTCTCACTCATATCAACCTCTTCATCCCCAACCGTTGAAACCTCAAAACCATGCAATAAGTTAGCCAACACCAAATGCAACATATGCATCCCAAAGTTGGCCCCGGGGCATATCCTCCTGCCCGCGCCAAACGGAATGAACTCGAAATTCTGGCCTTTTACATCTATATTCTTGTGGTCAATATCAAGAAATCGTTCGGGCCTAAACTCCAAGGGGTCCTCCGCCCACAATTGTGGATCGCGGTGCAACTTCCAGACGTTCACGATTAGCCACGTCCCTTTGGACACACGGTAGCCACCCACGTCGCAATCTTTCGTGAACTCACGTATACCGCCTAATGGGCCCGCAGGGTACAGTCTCATAGTCTCTTTGATTATGGCTGCAAGATACACCAAATTCTTTATGTCTGATTCTTCCACACGTCTTTCTTTGCCAACATGTTTGTCTAGTTCCTCTTGAGCCTTCTTCAAGATGGGACGATTGTTCAAGAGAAGGGAGAGTGCCCATACTAGTACAACCGTAGTTGTGTCAGTCCCACCAGCAATTAAAACCTGCACCAATTGTAACAAATCATGTATTGGTCGAAATTATGCAATAATATTGCATCCGTTGATTAAACAACTACTAAAATAAAAGGATTAATATTGTAAAGATAAAAAACAACACTTTTATTATAATTAACCAAGCTTATTGAGGGCGAGTTGATCATAATCATAAGCTTCTTAGTCTTGAATTAACCCCCTTTTTGTACACCTTCTATTTTATTTTTAGGAAATTGGGGCTAAGATTATTTTGTGTATATTTCAAAATCATGAAGCTTTTTTGGTTGTGAATTAAGACTATTTCGTGTAAACTAAATAAAAAATATTTCTTTCATTTAATATTTACAGTCTTACTTTTACTTGGGGCGGATTTTTAAAAAACTGTAAATGAAAGTTAGTGCGATAGTTATTGAACTTTGAGTCATATTTTAATAAATTAGTTTTACATTAAAAAATAAATATTTAGAATAAAATAAATAATTAATAAGAGAATGAAGTATGCCAGAATAAAATAAGATAGATCAAATATGTTGGATTTACCAAAAAAACAATGACCGTGTTTTAGTGGATTGATTGAAAAAGATATAGACGTACTACAATTCAACACTAATTAGACAGAAGGAGAAAATAAAATGTGACATGGTCCATTATTCTTTAGTAGAGTTAGTACTTTATGCTAAAAATTGTTATTTTTAGAATCCTTCCATCTTTTTGAATTCTTTGTGATTACTAGTATTATCTATCTTCATGATAGTTAATTACTATATTTGTACACATTAATAACAACACATTTATAAGTGGCATCATACCAGGCACGTAGATTTGATGACCGTAAGCACATCATGTTGAAGATTTGCACCCTTCAAAACAGAGAGCATCACATCTATGAAATCCTGCGGCTTACTTTCGCCGGAATAGTCCTTATCGCGACGGTCCGCCACCCAGTCTCCGACGACCCTATCGAAATCCTTAGCTGTCTGCTTCATTTTCTTCTCATATCCACCTATATCCAGCCACTTTAGCCATGGCAGCGCATCCGCCGGCACAAACACCCCCAACAAGTAAAAAAACTCCCTCATCACCTCCCGACACCGCATCGCCTCCTCCGTGTCATCACCGAGCCTCCTTCCCGCCACCACCCTCATCACCACGTTCAAGCTCAGCTCCCCAAACCACCTTTTCATGTCCACCAGCACGCGACTCGACCCGCCCTCGCTCCTCCTCTCCTCCTGTTGGCAAATGAAAGAAAAATAAATAGGTCATCACGAGTTTTACTACATAATAATTGGTAAAAGAAAAAATAAATATAATGAAAAAGTTATTAGATTATGTTAGTTGAGAATGAAGCTCACTTTATTAAAGAGAAAGTACTCTCTTTCTTCATTAAAAATAAATTATTTTTCTTTTTAGGCTATCTCATTAAAATTAATGTTACCAAAAATAGAAATAACATCATCTCTATTTTTTCATCTCTCTTACTTTATTCTTTTTTTTCATCTCTCTTACTTTATTCTTTTTTCATTAGTTCACATAACAACACTAAATAAAATTCTATACCAAAAAACAAATATTCATTTATAATGAGACAGAAAAGTAGTTATTAAAAATACATGTGTGCTTTTTTAAAAACAACATCATCTCTCCTACTTTATTCTTACTCATCTCTCACAATACGGAAGTAGAAATAACACCATCTCTATTTTTTCATCTCTCTTACTTTATTTTATTTTTTCATCTCTCTTACTTTATTCTTTTTTCATTAGCTCACATAACAACACTAAATAAAATTCTATACCAAAAACAAATATTCATTTATAATGAGACAGAAAAGTAGTTATTAAAAATACATGTGTGCTTTTTTAAAAAACAGACTAAAATGGAAAATCTCCTATATTTTTAAAGAGAACTGAAATCATTATACAAGAAAAAGCTGACTCACCTCCCAGGTCTCATAAAGCTTCTTCACGAAGTGCGCGGTCTCCGAGACTCGCACGCTCTGCTGTAGCTCGAGACGGCGTACTGACAAAAGCTCCGCCGCCACGAGCTTGCGCATCTCGCGCCAGTAGGGGCCGTACGGGGCGAACCCGAACATGGCGAGGTCGTAGCTGAGGTGCTTGATGGACCGCAGGAGAGGGCGCGACGACACGGCGGTGTCGCAGGCGGTGAAGAGCTCCCTCGCCAGGTCCGGGCTGCTGACGACGACGGCGCGGCGCACGCCGAGGCGGATCGTGAAGATCGGGCCGTGGCGGTCGGCGAGGTCGCCTAGGTTGAAGTGGGGGAGATTGATGGAGGAGGACATGAGGTGGAGGTGGCCTGTAAGGAGGCGGGCGCCGCCGGCTTCCGGCGGAGCTCCGAGTGCAGCATGCTTTAGGTTATAGGCCGATTTGCGGCGGAGTTTGGAGTAGCAAAAAAGGAGAGAGAGGGCAAAGGCAACGGCGGCGTAGAAGGTGAAGAAATCCATGGTTTATAGTTATTCTTTTTTAATGGGTATCCTGGTATGCTACCTATATATAGTTTGATTGGATATAAATTTATGATTCTATCTAATTTATATGGAGTAAATAATCTTCTTTTACGAGGTTTTGTAAGGCGGTGAGTAGCCATTTCTAATATGGTATCAAAGTGAGCTTAAGGCGATAATGAATTGTACTCCTTCTGTCCTATAATAAGAGTCACTTTTACTATGGGCACAGATTTTAAGAAATGCGAAGAGTAGTGTGGTGAAAAAAATTAGTAGAATATGAGACCCACTTTTTATGATGATTTTATAATAAAATGTGGATGAAGTGAGTTAATGGAATGTGAGGCCTACTTACCATTTATGATAAAAATGAAGTGTGACTCTTATTATGAAATGGACCAAAATGACAAAGTGTGACTCTTATTATGGAACGTATTTATTTATCTCTTGTGTTATCTACTAATGTAATAGAAGTCTGATGTCTCATCCATAAGGGATTAAATGGTTCATTTCTAATATCATGTGATAACCATTGGCGTCATAATCATTAACGTACTACTAGCTTGTGACTCGTATGTTGCATATTAGTGCCTACTGCTTAGTGAATTTTTGGAATTAATCAGATTTGTATTGACTTTCAGGATCAGGAGTCGTGATATTTTTGAACTTTGCCTCTTAAATATGTACTCCCAATACTGTCCATTATTTACAGAATTACTTTAAATTTGGTATAAATTTTGAAAAATTGTATGACTTTTTGTGGAAAAAAATATGGAATATTATAAAGTTCACATACCAAAAATAAAAAAAGAGTAATGACCAAAATTAGTCCTGAACATATGCCCAATTTACGATTTTGGTCCTAGACATTATCTGTTGAATTTTTGTATCCTGAACATTTCAACTCGGATCACAATTGGTCCAAAACCAACAGTTCCGTCAATTTTTAAAAGGTCAACGTTTTAAACCCGATTTTGACCAATTAAAGTCGTTAATTATGATTACTTACTCCCTTATTATATTCTTAATTATTTTAATAAATTATTATTTAAAATATAAAAAAAATACTAGTATCAAAGACTTAATCCAAAAACCCTAGCAGTAGCAGGAGAGATCGATGGTTTTGAGACGGCGGAGGGGGCGGAGAGGGAGGGAGGCACTGCGCTTGAGAAGTAATTCCGGTTGAGAAAAAGCGCTTTGAGATTGACTAGACCAGTGAGCGAGTTCTGCAGGCTGAGGACTCGGAGCTCAGCGAGTTCGGGGTGAAAACGCCGCTGAGTTTTACATCCTCGATGATGAGTCGAATCGCTCTGGAATCGGAGCATTCGACACCTTTCCATTTGCAGAATGCGGAGCTAGATTTAAGCAAAAAAAATCAATTTGTTCCTCAAACCGACTTTGGATTTGAAATGGAGCAATGCAGTTGCATCGTTAGGAAGGGGAGCAGGAGAGGAAGAAGAAGTTAATGCGAGGAATAGTAACACCACCCATTTGATAGAACACACATTTATTTTATATTTTAAATGATAATTTATTAAAATAATTAAGAATATAAATTTTGATCAAATTCAAGTAATTTGAAAAAAATTCGAATCAAAATATATTAAATCATGAAATTTTAATATTTGACTTAGTCTCATAATTTAAATTACCATATTTCTTTTTACAAGGCATACTAGATTAGATAAACTCGGTAAAAATAGTATTTCTCCCATCCATGAAACGGCAAGGTAAAAATATAATCGTAGCAATAATGAAAGAGAAAAATATAGTTGGATATATTAATGATGATTAAAATTTTCTAAAACAGAAACCTGACATCTCTATTGAGACAGATTGAAAAGTGAATTGAGACTTCTTTTGTGATACATATGAATTGTACGTTCTCTATTCTGTTCTGACTCGGAGATTAAAAAAATGTGTAGTTTAGTACTCCCTCTGTCTTATAATAGATGACATATTTTTCTTTTTAATTTGTCATATAAAAGATGTCACATTTCTTTTTTCGGAAAAAGTTTTCTCTCATATTAATATAAATATACTTTTATTCTCTCCACTCAACACACAAAACAACATCTTCTAAAATCTCGTGTCATTGTCCAAGTGTATCATTTACTATGGGACAGATGAAGTGTTAAATAAAAAGATAACAAAGTAGGAGAGATTAAAAAATATAGTGTATAATAAATTAAGAGAGAGGGAAAAACAAGAGTTGAAAATAATTTTTATTTAAAAGAAAAATGACTTTACTATTATCAAACGCCAAAAATAGAAAATAACTCTGCTACTATAAAACGGAAGCAGTATCTAACAAGAATGTATGTATGCATACATTTAGTTATTTAAGTAGCGACCCGTAATTTTGTGTTACTATAAATCCTTTTTATGAGTAATCCCAAGTTATCTTAATTATTTAAAGAGTAAAGGCCAAAATTGGTCCTGAACATATGGTTTTGGTCCTAAACTTTATCTTTTGAATTTTTGCATCCCGAACATTTCAACTCGGATCACAATTGGTCCTCTATTTACAATTCCGTTAATTTTATTGCGGTCAACGAGTTTAACCCAATTTTGATCGATTAAAGCTCTTAATTATGATTTTTTAACTCACTAATTATATCATTAATTATTATTCTAATTTATTACTCCTAATAAAACAAAAAAATATATTAACAATAAATATACTAAAAACAAATGAAATTAAAATAACAAAATGAAATTAAAACAAATTCCCTAACACTTAGCCAAAAACGAATCGTCTTCTCCCTCTCTCCCCTCTCCCTCCCGCGACGAATCACCCTCCATCCCCTCACTTCGATCGGCTGCGAATCCCATCTACCATCTAGTCCACACACGCAAACTCAATTTAATCAATTTGTATAACAATCAAATTTAATCTATCAATCTCAATTTGCAAAGCCACTGCCAACACACCAAAACCCAATTTATTAACAGCAAACTCCAATTTTTGAGAGCCAACAACCCAAATACCTGACAATTTGTGCCGACGGAACCCAATTATTGATAAGGGCACTGACCCTAATTTCGTAGTCGGAGGTTTGAAGGACGACAACTTCGGGGGTTTTCCTCTTCAGCGATGGCAGCTGTGCTGTTTGGGGGAGGTGTGATTCGTTTCACGAAGGAGATGGGCGATCGAAGTGAGGGGGAGGGAGATGGAGGGTGATTCGGCGCGGGAGGGAAATGGGAGAGAGAGAAGACGATTCGTTTTTGGCTAAGTGTTAGGGAATTCGTTTTAATTTCATTTTATTATTTTAATTTCATTTGTTTTTAGTATATTTATTGTTAATATATTTGTTATGTTTTATTAGGAGAAATAAATTAGAATAATAAGTAATGATATAATTAGTGAGTTAAAAATCATAATTAAGAGCTTTAATCGGTAAAAATTGGGTTAAACCCGTTAATCGTTATAAAATTAACGAAATTGTAAACGGAGGACCAATTGTGATCTGAGTTGAAATGTTCGGGATGCAAAAATTCAAAATATAAAGTCTAGGACCAAAATCGTAAAATTGTCATATGTTCAGGACCAGTTTTGACATTTACTCTTATTTAAAATTATTTAGTGTTTTCGAGTTGAACCTTATTATTTGAATTTTGATCCATTGTTGTAAAGTCGCTATGTATTTGTGAGTGCTTGACATTTTGAACAACCAAAGAAGAAGCTACTCCCTCCCCGTAATTGACTTGCTTTTATTTTATTATAAAAACTACCAACAAGTGTGTGAGAGAATTGCAAGAATGACAAGTAAGAGTATCGTATCCCACAGAAACTAAACATATCAAGTTAACTACCGCGAACCAATTTTAACTACTATCTAGATAAATCAAAGCAGCTTTTGCTCTA
This sequence comes from Salvia splendens, assembly GCF_004379255.2. Classification (NCBI taxonomy): domain Eukaryota; kingdom Viridiplantae; phylum Streptophyta; class Magnoliopsida; order Lamiales; family Lamiaceae; genus Salvia; species Salvia splendens. Next base: position 22,072,129 of record NC_056042.1, on the reverse strand, counting down.
ACAACTACTTCAACACAAATGAAATCAAATTAAAGAAAACAAGAACAAATAAACAATGATAAGATGTGATAATATGGTGAAATGTAAAACTCGAGAATCCGATGCACAATTACAAACTCTTATCCAATTAATTCATATTACCTTTAGATGTCTCTAGGACTATTAAGTCAATCGCTTAGCTAGATTAAACCCATCCTGAAGTAAAGATTTGTAGATTAATTAAGTGTTATGATGAAGTCATCTTCTAAACAGTAACACAACTCCAAAAAGATTAGTAAGATTAAAGACCACACACAACACCTCAACTTTTCTGAGTTTTGTTGAATTAAGGTATGCATTATTCTTATTTATAGGTTTGTTATTTCACCTCCCGATTAGTTTAATTTACCCTAGCAGATTGAATAGTTAGCTACTCAATTGAATGAAAAAGACACAAGTAATAATCAAACAACCACAAGAGCAAGGTGAATAAGAAGTCAATTGGATAAAGACTATAAAATTAGTGTATATTCATATAATTAAAGTTTAGTTCCTCATGTTCATGGCTAATTCAAAAGCTATCACAATTAAACCATGTACAAACATATAAAAGCTAATAAAATACTCCCAAAGAATGAACAATCGGAATAGAAGCTTCAATCTTCAAGTCTTCACCAAGGCAAGATTTGGAAATAAACGACAACATCGACTCGGTCAAGTGGCATTTGATCCCACAGCGACTCGACTCGAGTCAGAGTCTCCTAGGCGGAATAATGCGACTCCACTCGGAGCGAGTGGAGTATAAGAGGAGAGCCACTTGGTCGAGTTTCACTCGGTCTTTGAGAAACTCGATTCCACTCGAATCAAGTTGATTCTGGAGTGCATCCAATCGTCGAGTGAAACACCTTAGAATCAATACTTGGTTGAACGTTCGAACCGAGTTGATTTTGAGTGGATTTTTGGGTTGAACTCCACTCGGTCGAGTGGAACTCTCTAGATTGGAACCATCTTCGTGCAGTGTCACTCGAACTGAGTGGATACCAAACCCACACTCACTTGATTCGAGGGAGATTCCCTTAATCTCATTCAATGTCCATCTTCATCTCTTTTTTTGCCCATTTCACCTGTATTCCTAGCACATTTTTAACAAACTCATTAAACTCCCAAAAGTCATATAATTGATCAAAAACTATAGAATTAAATGACTAATCTCCATATTATACACACTTAGTGACCAATTGAAAATACCAAAATATGTGTTTATCATTAATTAAACTACTTGTATTGCTTTAATTTAAGTTTTTGAACAGGGAATTATAAAATTGATGAGGCGAGTTCTCTTTTGCTACATTCTGCTCATCTCCGCCTTGAGGATAATGCGGTTCGATGGGAGTGGGAATTGATACGGACTAGGTCTGCACCAGCAATGGCTCGAGCCCATCCAATCGTAGCCTGCCCTATCAGCCTATCGAAGCCTACCAAGTACCAATATTTCACCTGGTGATAAAGGATTACCCTAGATAAAATTGTGTCTTTAAGTATTTGAATTTTTTTGTAAAATATCAAGTCATAAATTAGATGCGATCTTGTCATGTATTCTTTGCCAATTCATTCCCTAGTCATATTAAGAGAATCGAATCACATAGTATTTTATAACTCCTATATATTGGAATTTGGCACGGTCTTTTAAACATCAAATAAACACAAGTATTGTATCATTTATATATATTCTTTATGTGAAAAACGTACCATAGCACTTTAAGTCTTTAACCAGGGTTAGCTTCTTCTTTTCTTTTCAGTTCTCGATTCCCTTCTCAATCTCTCACAAATCCGATGCTCACAAGAGTTAACAACTAGTTAATCCCTAACTTGAAAGCATTAAGTATTAAATTTTTATTCATCTATTTAGATCTGGAAAAAAATTGGATAAAATTCTATATATATTGGAAATTCGTGTATCTACCCACTTGTATCAATTTTATCAATTGATTTTAGATAATTATTAGTATAAAAAATATATTAAGTGAAATATTAGTACAGTATCTAGGACAGGAGCCAGAAATATATATCAGAGCCACAAAAATATACATGGAAAAAATTTGAAAGTTTTAAAAGAGGCAATTAGTCAAAATTAAAACAAATAAATTTTATGATTAATAATTTATATATATATATATGGGGGAGTATTAAGGTCCTATTTCCCCCTTAGTGTTAAGTCCCAACTTAATATCAACCATTGGACTAAGATGTTGGACGGTTATGATGAGACTTTAATATAGGGAACCGTTTTACATTATTAGTTGTAATTTGTACATTATAGGGTTATAAATGTAAAAATACAATGAATCACACACGTAATTAAGCGGGATTTTGAGTGACCTTCCAAATACTCTCTCTCTCTCTCTCTCACTCCAGCCGCATCCCTCTTCAACCCAAAATCCTCAATCGTCACCCCTCATTCCCAACCATTCCTAAACCCTAGCTTCGATTTTCGCCGTCAAATCCACGTTCCGCCGCCGTTTCGGAGTTGAAGCCTCAATCCCTTCGCGCGCGACGATCTTTTTCCATTCGACAAGAAGGTTGGTTTTAAAAGTTCCAATTTTTCGTGAATAGACACTTTGAATCGATGAATTTCACCATCGTTCGGTTGATTTTTCACGATTTTTCACAAACGTTCAGTTCATATATCCGTAAATCATGAAATCGGGCTCTTTTTTGTTAGGGTTTTGTCCATTGTTGAATTTTGTAGTTAATTACCGGAATACAATTGTGTAATTGTTGATTTTGTAAATTATATCTTATTATGTTTTGATTGTTGATTTGTCTGACAGAACATCAATGACGAAAATAGGCAGACCCTTCAAAAGCCAACCTACCCAGACTGCAGGTGAGCAATCTATTGCATTTGCCATTTGTATTCATCGAGAAGTTGGTCATTATTGTAGTCTGTGGTGTATATGATGATTTTGTTCTAATTTGAAACGATTGGTTCCCCTGAATTTGTGCATTATTTGTTTGTTGTGGTACATTATTGACCAATTTCTTGCATTTGCCATATGTATTCATCGAGAAATTGTTCATTATTATAACAGTGGAGTATATGATGATGTTGTTTTAATCTGAATCGATTGGTTCCCTTGAATTTGTGCATTATTTGCTTGATGTTGTACATTATTGACCAATCTCTTACATTTGCCATTTGTATTCATCGAGGACTTGTACATTATAGTAGGCAGTGGTGTATACACAGTGGTGTATAAGTTTTTTGTTAAGCTACATCTATTAGTTCCCTTGAATTTGTGCATTATTTGTTTGTTGTTGTACATTATTAAGCAATCTATTGAATTTGTCGTTTGTATAAATGGAATAGTTGCACATCACTGTAAGCAGTGTTGTCTATTATGTGTTTGTGATATGATGTATCAATTGATTTCAAAGAAATCTTGGAATTAAGTGTATGTTTTATTGATCTGTGCATTATTTGCTTATTTTTGTATATTATTTAGTAAGAAGTGTTCATTACAGTAGATTAATGTGATACATTACTGTGTCTTATTTTGGACAAATCGTTTAGCAATCCATGGGCTAGGGTATAGTAGTCTCTATTGTATTCTTACGCATATTAGGTTACATTATTCAGGTTAATTGTTACATTATTTGCTACTAATGTACTGCATTATATGTGATGACATATTCATTAATTGATGTTGCGTGTACAATATTATGTTATATATCACTCTAAAATTTTTGAAACCGTCTTTTACACAGCACCAAAGCTACCAAGGGTAGACTACGAAGAGATGTTGGATGATGTTGTTCTGATAGCAATTGTGCAGCGTTTCCAGTAAAGTGCAAGCTGAAGTGGGTGAAGGGCTCAGTAGTTCAAAGAAAGGGAACCTCCTCTATTTCAGGAGGGTTTAATTGATTATTTGGTCGTTCACCATTTGTTGTAATTGTATGGTTGTTGTTTTTTTATGTGTACATTAATTCTTTATTTAATTACATTATTAACAGCTTAGTATACATTAATTGCTTGATTTTGCACATTATGCATGTCAAATGATGTATATACTACATTAGATTAATGTGATACATTATTGATGTTTCCGCTTGTGAGTGAGTACTACAACCTAGCCTCATGGATTGCTAAACCCAATGAGAAAGAATTCAATTTCATTTCAACATTATTCTCTTCAATCTGTACATTATTTACTGATCCGTGCATATTATTAGATACTATTGGAACATTATTTATTGTACCAAATCTTAAACGCATTAAAAATGAAATTTAATTCATGTGGTGGTGCTATAACCTAGCCCCATGGGTTGCTAAACCCAAGAGGAATGATTCAAACTCTCTGCCCTTTGTAATGGTTCCGTTTGTGAGTGGGTACTACAACCTATCCCCATGGATTGTTGAACCCAAAGGGCATGAATTCAAGTTCCCCATGATAATTCAGAGATATAATCCCTGAACAAATGGGACGAGAAAATAAAAATTGCAGACGTATTCAATGTAGAAGACAATGATAATTCTGGTAGAGAGTGATTAACATTGGCATGTAATAGGGATGCAATCTTCCAATGTATTTTGGCTGATGATTGAGGGAGGAAATCTTGGAAACTACCATAACTGAATCTTAATCCTATACCAAAAATGACATATTCCTAATACTTTAATAATTTTAATAATCAAAATCAGCTTAAATTTTGGCCATCGGATTGTCAAATCGTGGGGCTAGGATTAAAAAGGAAGAATGAACCAAATTTACAAAAAAGAATATGATTACATCCCTATATCGGGGTGTGTTATATTGCTAACTCCCTCTTAAATTGCTAACTACAACTAAATTATAGGCATTAGATTATTAAATCAATGCCCAAGATCATTCATCCAAATATCAATAAGATGCATAAAAAATATCAATTAGGGTTATTAATGTCAATTAACAAAAAGTTAATTATAACCAACTTTGAAAAAATATCCCAAAATTTTAAATGATTATAACTATCTCAATTTATATTATTTTTTACACAAAATATATCAAATTAAAGATAATTTTATAAGGATTCTAACGTGATCCCATTTGTCTATGTTCCAATGTCAAATTTTTTTTTTGGATTTTTGTAATTTTTACGTAACAGTGACATGTAAATGCAAGTATAAAAAAATGTCAATATAATATATACAATGTCAATGCAAAATTGTGTTGACATATTCAAGGAATCACGTTGACATTTTCAAAACACTATATTGACATTTTCATCCAAAACCCTAATTTGGTAGTTTTTTTTATCTTTTTCAATTTAATTAATAAAAACAAAAATTACACATGGCAAATTTTAGACCACTAGATTTCTAAAATCCTATGGTCTTAAATGTGTTGTAGTTAGCAACTAGAGAGTGAGTTAGCAACTGATCACTCCCCTATATATATATATATATATATATATATATATATATATATATATATATGATCAATTGCTAACTCATCCCTTAATTACTAACTATAACTAATTTAAGTCCATAGGATTTTCAGAGATCAAGTGGTCTATAAATTGTCATGTGTAAGTTCCTTTTATTATTATTTAAATTTAAATAGATTAGAAGAATAACCAAATTTAGGGTTTTGGATAAAATGTCAATATAGTATTGAAGAGAGGGGTTTTGCACGTGTGTCGTAGGCACGTGTCCCTACTTCAACAAGATTTATAGTTTCTCACTTTTGCAACAAATATTACTAAGTATAAGCGGCAAGAGAGGGGTCAAACCACAGAGACTAGGGACCTACTCGAGATCGATTCTATGACACGGGGTTTGTGTTAGCCACCACGCCTTAAGCACTTGAACATGGACCTAAACACTAGAGTGGGAAACTTGAACTTTAAGCATAATAATTTGGGTTTGAGAGCTTAAACTAAATCCAAATAAAATGAGGATGAGTGTTTTGAAAGCTTTGGGGAAAGCATTGAATTGAGATCAGAGACGGGGCAAGCAAAAAAAAATCATTAACTAATGGCAACTTGAAACAAAGAAATTCTCGAAATCATTTCAGAAACATGAGTAAATAACATCATCAACATGAAAATAAACCAAGGCGTCATAAAACTGGAAATAAACCGAGATCCAACTGCGGAGTCGTCAATTCTTCTGTTGAAACCATTTAATCTAACTAGAAAGCGAGGTGTGAAGGAGCTTCTAAGATGGAGGCATCAATTCCACCTTTGAAATGGCCAACACACTGTAACTCTACACTAAAGTCTTGAAAACATGAAATAAAATGTAAATCCGACGTCGGAGTTGTCAATTCCTCCGTCGTAGCTACAGAGCTAAGCTAAGAAAGTAGTAACTAAACTAAAACTAAGCTAAGGTGGCGTTAAGCGTCTATTAGAGCTTTATACCTAAACTACCGTAGCGTTAAGCGCTTCTCTTCATCGTGGAAAGCTTCTATTTAAAGGGCGGCTTCAACTTCAACCCTAAGCCAACTTCTCGTCCGATTTGACCATTTTACCCTTGCAGTAATTGAGAATGATTCAGCAGATACGTCTTCATGTGGTGAGCTCCTCTTGATCAACTCAGTCATCACATGTGGTGAACTCCACTTGATCAAGTCAGTCATGTGGTGAACTCCACTTGATCAACTCAGTCATCTCATGTGGTGAACTCCACTTGATCAACTCAGTCATCTCATGTGATGAACTCCACTTGATCAACTCATTCATGTGGTGAATTCCAATTGATCAACTCAGTCATCTCATGTGGTGAACTCCACGTGATCAACTCAGTCATCTCATGTGATGAACTCCACTTGATCAACTCATTCATGTGGTGAATTCCACTTGATCAACTTGCTGGTTGGGCAGGCTCCATTGCTTGTCTCCAACTAATCAATTTGTCTTCTGATTTGGCCATTTTTCGCTCATTTTCCAAGTTGATCAAGTTGTTCCTGCATTTTGCCGCTTCAACACTTTTTAGCACCTGCACACTTAAATTCACCATTTTTTCGCACATTATCACCCCTGTTAGTGTAATAAACCCCTATAAAACCATACTTGTGACGAGCCCTATCAAACTGCTCACACTTAAACCATGCTTGTCCTCAAGTATGAAAGAACAACAAGAAAAAGGGCCAGTTACATGCATGTGTCCCTGACCGACTCCTAAAAAAACTAAACCGACTTAACAGACATTAACACAGATAGACACACATAAGCAACACTTAAGCAAATATTTACATCTCCATGTTTGACACCGGCTCAACTTCTGACAATATTCCCCACAAGCTTAAGGTCACTCCAAATATTTTGCAGTCTCAAATTCCTCCCTCCTCTTTTGTTCAGTCTAATCAGCCTATCAGTTCGTCAAGATAGCCCCTACTCTAACCAACTGTTGGATTCACTTGGTCACTCATTTCTCACCAGAGATGTTAGGACCATTCACTCATTCATTTTATCATACCACTGATGCTTGAGTTCCATAGACACAGACTAGTTCCTTAAGTCTTTCTTATGGTTGTAATGGGGCTAGGGGTCATGGTGTAAATAGGTAAGGATCCTAGGGGTTCTAAGTTCATAAAATTCTTCGCAGCAACGAAGGACATGTGAACTTGGGAACAAAACTGGAGCAGCCTCCCTATTACATCTTCAATCTTCCCCACATAAACACTATCATTTGGCCATTGTGGCCTTATTCATCTAACATTTTCATAGGGTCAGGTTACATTCTTTCCTGCCCTACCTATCAAGTACGCATTTTTTTGCAGTCAGGTTACACTTTCTCCTGCCCTTTATTTTTTTATTTTATTTTTTTGTGTGGGTCAGGTTATACATTTTCCATGCCCATTTTCTAATTTTCTACCCGCTGGCTGTAATTCTTTCTTTTCTATCCCTTCTATCCCTAGTTGGTTAGCTGCTCTGTTCTATCCCCTAACTCACATGTCATGGAGGATCATAGTTTCAAAGGAAGATGAATTCGAAATGTGGGTTCAAAATGGGGTAACCAAGGGGTGCCCTTACAATGAGGCGGGTTCATCTGGTTAGAAAGAAAATGGCCCAACTGGTTATTTCCTATTGCCTTTAGTCCTTACTAGCCTATGTCATTTCCCTCTCAGCATCAAGTGGCAGCCTCTCTAATTTTTTTATTTTAGTAGAAAGTGTTCTACTCTGGCTTATAACTCACATTTGGAGTGCTTCACAGTTGGTTAAAAATCTAGGCTCTCTAATTTTTTTATTTCAGTAGAAAGTGTTCTACTCTGGCTTATAACTCAATTTTAGAAAGAGGGGTATCACAATTCAACATGCACTTCCTTCTTCGTTCACTCTCACTAAGGGTTTTATGCCTTTTGTTGCTACCGGTTTATACTTAACACATAAGTCCTAAAAAAACTTACAACTCTACTGACTCAAAAACTCAAAAACCAAACATATATACATGCTCGAACACTGACTGCACTAACCACCCTCCCTCCCACTTCAATACAGCTTGTCCTCAAGCGTTCTCGATGAAGTGGAAAAAACAGGGCAGTTAGTGTGCACATTTAAACAGACAAAAACAACCCAGGAAAACACAAACTTCTAACACTTAGACCAAGAATTGGGCTAAGTGGGAGAAGACACAAAACATCAAACCAACAGAACATATATACAAAATAAACTTCTCACACTTAGGCCAATCAATAGGTTAAGTGGGAGAATGCTCTATACAGAAAACAACATAAACCAAACAAATGCTATATTAACAAAAACTTCTCACACTTAGACCGAGCATTAAGCTAAGTGGGAGAAGACACACATAACACAAATATATACAGACACAACAAGCATGCATGATAACAGAAACACAACATAAACCAAGATGCATAGCAGACATCTAATAAAAGGAAATAAAACAAAAACAAAAAAGTAAAATTACTTTATTGCTGGGGGGGTCAATTTTGTTTCTAGCTTCCTTGGGAGTCAGCCTTGCTAGTGTGCTGGTGGTGCTTGCCTTCTTGGTCCTCTTGCTGGTCATGGGGGTTGCATCTTCTTGGGGATTCCTTGCTCTCTCGCTGACCTACGAAACTAAAACTTGATATTCTTAAACAAACTGGTGCCCCCTGACTACAAAAAGAGGGCTTCAATCGGTGCCACTCATTAGTTTTCGGCTCTCTTCCAGAGCTAAAATTGGGAGCTCCAACACTTCGTTCTCCTGTTTTTAAACACACACACTTGGTTCCTATCTAGTTTAGTTTAGTTAGTTGCCGCTTTTGGTGGTTGTTTTTTTGCAGATTTCAGTCTTCGGTTCTGTATTCAACTCCGAGAAGGGGTGATGAAATAATTTCCTATTTTCCTTGTTTGTTTTCAGTTTACTTTGTTGTTATTGACGCTTGATGCTTTTGACTTAGTGGATTCGAAGTTATGTTTTCATTTCAGGTCACCGCGTTCTGTTTTATGCTTTTAGTTTCCTTTTCATTTCGCATGTTCTAGGTTAGATATGTTTTGCTCTGCTTTGATTTGTTCAGATCTGATGTTTTATGCTTGAGAATCCGTAGTATGTTTAGATCCAATAGTTTCTGTTTCAGTTCATGCATGATTATGGGTTAGTTTCATGTTTTACGTAGTTGCAGTTTAGATCTTAGAATTAGATTTAGTTTATGAGCTGATTTGAAGTTTAATCTTCTTTAATCTTTCAGATCTACATTTCTGCTCTGTTTTCCAGGTTGATTTGTGAAGAAGATGAAGCCGTTACAAAGTTTTTACTCTATCGTACATTTTACAGGGGATTGACAGTCCCCCGTTTATTCTGTTTGTCCATTTATGGAAAGTTCAGCTGAGTTGAGCAAGTAGACTAATTAAGCTTTATGAGTTGATCAGTTTAATAGCTTTAATCTTCGTAGTCTAGTAGTTAACTTAACCCACCCCTAGAAGCGTGGCCGCAGCCATTCCCCTTTCGTGTCCAGCATGCAAATCTCAAACGCCTCATCTCTGTGGGATCGATCCTCACTTGCCTATACTAGTTAATAGTATTAGTGGGTTAAGGTTTTGAAAGCACGCTTGTCTTGAGCTCTTCCATTCTTCTCTCTCGAGTTGGAATAAATCAAGTTGATCAGCCTGAGTTTTAACTGGATCACAACCTATCTCTTACCCCGAATGGTGAGTTGCCCCAGCCCAACCCGTTGTTCACATGACATGAAAGCTAAGGGTTTACAAAAGAAAGGGTAACTGCAATTCAGGCTCAAAGGGTAACCCACTAATAGTATTAGTGGGTTAAGGTAACTGCAATCCTTGCGTACCAACATCCTGAAGTGCCCTTGGCTGTGAGGCGGGAAGTGCCGCGCCTTCTGTTTGAGGAGTAGCCAGAATTAAATGCACTCGCCGCCCGGTGGAATGATTCCGTGGTTGAACGGGTGCAGATGGGGTAAATTCTTCTTTTCCGATGCCAGCGGCTTGGTAAGTGAACAAATAGGGCATTTCCATCGTAGGTCTGACTCTTCGCATTACCCCTCTAGAATTTCCTGATCGCGAGTTGCTTGAAGAAGTTTTTTGGGGATTGAGTGGATTTAGTAGTGGATAAGGACGAGGAGGAAGGTGTCGGGGGTTCTTGGCTAGGGGTTGCCGGAAGTAGTCGTACCCGTCTGCTGGAAATAGGTTTACGGTGAAGGTGGGAGGTTGAAGGTTTCTCCATAGTTGGTGGGGATGGGGTTTTGCTTGAAATATGAGGGAAGTGTATTTGGAGATCCTTCGCTTGATGGATTGCAAGGGGTGGATGTGGGGAAGTGCGAGAGATAATGCGGATATAGCAGTACAAGAGGAAGTGGGAACGGTCGCCATGACATCGCGCCTGTTCGCCTTCTTGCGCTAATTTTCAAATCCTGAATAATTCCGCATTTTAGTATTCTCGGTAAAAAAGAAAACAATTCACATATCCCATTTCCCCATTCTTTTTCTTTTTCCAGTTAAAAACAAATCACACTTAATTTTTTCTCTCCTTTATTCAGCCAAAAATTAACTAGAAAGCTGCATGGATTAAAACAAAAGACCGTTTTGTGGAGTACTAGTCAGAGATTCTCTTCCGAGAATTAAAGATTTATCATTTAAAATTTAAAACTCCTCCTAGATACACACAAAAATTTTCTTGAAGACATTTTCGTTATTTCAAAAGAAATAAAAGCTATTTGAGAATCTTTAAATAAAATAAAATAAAATAAAACTAAATAAAGAAAACATTCAGCCCTAGCCTTGGGGGATTGACCCAAAGAAGGTTATCAGAAACAATACTCCCTAAAAATTTGTAGCTCTCAGGATGTGGTGGACTGCTTAAGTTGCGAACTTGCATTTGATTCAATTTCCACCAAGATGTGAGGAGTAGTACTTTCCACCTAGTTGATCACCTCTGCACCCCTGTGCTCATGGTTTGACAATTTTCTTTCCTCCTTCTAGTTATTCATCCTCTGGTTCCCGTCACCACATTTGAAATCAACTTGATCAAGTGATTTTGAGTTACTTCCCCACTTGGTCATTTCGTAGCTTGGGAAACCATATTGGGAATAATCTTGGACTAGAGCTCCTACATTAACCATCCTCCTTCTGCCTACTGATTTTCCTGAAGATTATATCACCATGACACCCCGCTTTTTCTTATGATTCTTGTACGTCCCTTGAATCTTCTTATTCTCATTGGGACGCAATCCAGGGTCAGGAAGTTTCTTCGCCTCGAGCGGTTCTAGCCATGGTTGTTGCTGCATCCAGTAGATAGATCTTGCAGCCTTCCTTCTCCATCTTTCTTCCTGTCGTTCCGTTTCACCTTCTTCATAGAAACACCCCTCAAACTCGTCGATTCTTGGAGGTGGTTTCTCTGCCGATGTGTTCTTTCCTTCCACTGCAGTTGTGAATTTCTCCACCTCTCCGCCATACACATGCATTTTTCTTGTCTGGAGATAGAACAATGCAGTGTCTAGTCCCTCCCAACGCTTGATGAATTCTCATTCCGTCTCTTGAGGCTCATTCTTTGGTTCCTTCGGAATGTTCTGTGACATCTCGTTCTCAAGAAGTACAGAGATAGACTCTTTTTTAGTTTGGGACTCTTCTTCTGCTGGTTCCACTCCAACATCTTCGATTTCTTCTTGTTTCCCCAGCGATGGCTTTGACTTGTCATCAGCACTAGATGTTTCATTTTCCTCGGTTTTGCTTGCATCCTCTGCTTCTTCCCTACTCTCATTCACCTCAGACCTTGCTCTGTTCTCTTGTATTCCTTTGATCATCTCAGTGAGTAGAGCTACTTGCCTGACCATTTCACCCATGTCGGATTGTTGTTCATCACAAGTACGTTGCATTTCTATCACCAGCTCATCATGTTTTTCCAAGCAATGCTGCACTTTCTGCTGGGGTACAGTCAATCCCTCAATTTCCCCTGCTGTAGAGTTTGCATAACTATTCTCGTTCAAAGGGGGTTCAGAACTCTATTGGGATTGAGGTTGATACTGGTGTTGACCAGGACAAGTTTGGTCTTGGTGACAACAAGTATCTTGAGTTTGCCAACCCTCGTTCGACCACGTAGGGAAGTAGTCCCCTGCCTCGAAAGGGTAGGTATGATAAGGATGACTTGGAAATGAAGTGTAATGGCTGGAATAGTCAGGTTGGTATGTTGGTGGGTTGAATTCATGGCTTTGAAAATCAGGGTAGGGTTGGTAGTGTGGGTATCCCATCTGCCAAGAGGGTGTTTGAGTGGAGGTTTGACAGGGTTCTGTATGGTATGGGAAAGGTGTGTATTCGTCTTCCCAGCTCCATTCTCCACAGTGTGGGTGTTCCTGTTGGTACACCTCTGTCTGACCTTCGGGGTTCCAACTTCTTCTTGAACTCCAAACTCCCCATGTATCCGGTTGAAAGTGCACTTGATCAGCTTGGGAGCGGGGTTGATTTGGAATGAACTTGACGTTTTCTTGACTCGATCATTGACTGGAGGGCTTCCTCTAGCTTGTTGACTCAGCCCTTCAGTAGACTGCCCTTGTATTCTGTGGGAGTACTCTTCACCTTTTCTTGCAATGGGGTCATTGTAGTATCATCGTACCCTCTCTTCGCATTTAGAAGCTTTTCCAGGACAATCTTGGCCTTACTCAGCCTGAGTTTGTAGAAACTTCCTCCACTTGACGAGTTTACCAAGTCTTTGCTCTTTGCATCCATTCCATCATAAAACTTTTATTAAACCTCCACTTCCATCAGATTATGATTCGGGCATTCATCCAGAAGACCTCTGTATTTGTGCCAGTATTTGCTCAAGCTTTCACCACACCCTTGGGTAGCCTCTGTGATTTCCCTTCAGAGTGCATTTGCTTTTGCTGCTGGGAAGAATTGATTGAGGAACTCCACTTTGAAATCTGACCACGTCTTGATGCTGTTGGGTTCCAATCCTCTAAACCATGCATTTGTTTCACTCTTCAGAGATAGTGGAATAACTGTTAGCTTGAAATCCTCCTCACTTGACCCCTCTGGTCTCTTCTGCACTCTGCAAATTTTATCGAACTCACGGAGGAATTCAATCGGGTTCTCTGCATCAGTGCCGAAAAAGGTAGGTAAGATGGCAAGCATGTCTGGGTTCACATACATCGCTTCCTGCCCCTGAGTGATAGATATGTCAGATGTTCGTTCGCCCACTGAGTGGGCCTAAAGTGAGCTGTAACACCCGTACCTTAAGTTTGAAATTTACTTTTATGTAACAGAATAATTGATAAAATTATTTCGAAAACGCTATGCTTCTCGATAGATGTGTTTTGGGAAAAATTATGGTTTATGGGTTTGATGGAAAAAAAGGAATGTGTTTTCTTTTTAAAAATGAACGTTGGGAGACATGTTTAAGGTCTCGTTAAAAGGTCGATGATGAAATTGCTATTCTTTAGCAAGACGAATGATTTAAGCGGAAAGAAATATATGTTTTATGGATAACGACGCGCGTAAAGCAAGGAACGGTTGAATGAATATTATATTTGGAACAACACCAAATATAATTTATGTACGATTTCTCGTACTTTAAATTTTTGGTTATGAAGAACGAGATAACAAAATTTAATAAAGGACCGTGAATTTTAATTGATGAAGGAAAATATGAAAAAAAAAATATATAAATGTATGAATTTATTTTGGACTTTCCAAAATAAATTTGAAGTCCAATTAAATATAAAGTAACTTGAATTTTAATAACTCTTGGGCTTGTAATTTAATTGTTGATTTTAGCCCAATAGAAATTTAATCATGGAAGCCCAAGTATGAATTTAAATTAACTAAGCCCAAGCTAATTTTTTTTCCTTCCTCCTTCTTTCCCCCACGTCGACGGTTCTCCTCTCCCCCCATGATGACCGATCGTTTATCTCCACCCCTCCACTTCCCTCCTCAATACCTACACCCTCCTCTAACCCACTCATCACTTTCATTTGGCAAAAAAAAAAAAGGAAGAAGAGAGAAGAGAGAAGAAGGAGAAGCGGCGAGAGAAGTCGACGGGAAGAAGAGGGGAGAAGGAGTTGGTTCCATTTCTTTTTGTTTCAACCACATCAAGTTTAAGCTCTTGAGGTATACCATTCCTTCCATCCTCAAAGCATGAGTTTAATATAGTCTTGCATGATGCATATAGCCTTGATCTTCTTCCGTAACCAAACTAAATAGAAACCAACTTAGAATCTTCCAAACGATCGCCGCGCGTAACCGAAACTTAGAAAGAACTTAGCTTTATGTTAATATCACGTGTTGCGAGCCTTTGCGGAGTGTTTCCGGGCGGGGTTCGGAATGGTTTCGGTGGAGGAAAAACCGCCGCCGGCGACGGGCAGCGGCGGACAGCCGTGCTCGACGATCCGGGGCGGGCGACGGCTTCCGACGACAGGAGATTTCCCCCGCGGCAACAGCGTCGTGCGACCCTTCCCGTGGCAGCAGCTCCCCGGCGAGACAGTAACGGCTCCTCCCCTGCAGTCTGCGACGGCGACGACCAAATGGCAGCGACGACAGCAGCGCCCTCGGCAACGGCAGCAGCTCCCGGCGGCAGCAGTGTCTTCCGACGGGCAGCAGCTCTCCCGACGATGTGCGGCGACGGCCCTGCGGTGAGTGCAGCCGGCCGAGAGGGAGGAGACGGGGAGAGAGAAAGAATGGAGAGAGAGAGAGAGAGATGTTAGAGAGGGAGATAAGTGGTTTGGGCCATGTGTTTTTATTTGGGCCTTGGAATAGTTTAATTGTTGTTGGGCTTTAAAAAAAAATTGAAGTCTAATTAAATTGATGGACTTCCTAATTAATTCTTGGAGGATTAAAATGGCTAAGGAATTAATTCGCTTGGGCCGATAATTAAAATTTTAATCGGGGGAAATTATTTAATTAATTCCCGGGAGTTTTGTTTTTTTTAAGGAACGAATAATTTACCTAAGTATGAATTAATACTTTTTCAACGGTAAATAATTACGGAAATTAAAGTATACGCGTAAATAATTTATAGAAATTATTTTCGACGTTATGGAAAATACGAGGAGCCAACGGAGGAAAGAACGAGCGTAAGCGGCCGACCGGCGTCGCACGCGACGCCTTGGGCGGCCGCCGAATAACCGAAAATGCGCGAAAATCGAGAAAGAGAATTAAAAGATTTTAATTAGAGTGCATGCATTCTAATTATCGTTGTTACAGAGGTTTGATATGAATTTTATGTGTTTTCCGAAAAAGTGGTTCGCACGCACGCTAAAAGTCGGAACGAGGAATTTTACGGAAATCCTAAGCTTTTGAGGTGGGCTTTATTCTTTAACGTTTATTTTGAATCAATATGCTTACGATGTTATAAGGATGTTTCTATAAGTATGTCATGTCGTGTTTATGTTTTGAAACTGCCTATCTGATTGTCTACTAGAATAAAACTCTACTAGAATTTGATGGTTAACGAATTCGGGTCTAACTAGGGTCTACGCCCTACTTAGACTAGTGCACTGATGGGGATCGTGAGCCGTCCCCTAGGTCGGCCGGTCTAGTGATCGAGATTGTGGCCACAGTCTCGTTTCACATGATGGTTCAGATATGGTATATGATGGAGGATGATGTTAGTCCGCGCGGACACTTTTTAAGAAATGAACTTTAGTGTCTCTCGGCCTTTTTAAAGTAAAACCCGTGATTCACTCGACGATGGCTTGACATATCTTAACGGTGAATGTTTTTTGGGCATGAGTTCACTGGGTGCACTAAGTACTCAGCCCCTGCATATGTTTTCCCTATGTGCAGGTTGAGCGAGGTCGGGAGGCGGAGGATGTTGAGCGATGATCCAAGAACGTATCAAATCACTGTTCCGGTTACTATTATGTCTTCATACGTAGTAGTAGCTACACTCTCAAAATTTGCTTCCGCTACTCAATGTTTTCAGAATTTCTGTTATTTTCTTTGAACTGTTGAACACTGTTACTTCCTTTATGGTCGCACTCTGTTATCTTTCATTATGAGACTTGGGTTTTGAAACGTTGAACGACTTAAATGGAATTTCCTCTTGAATTGTTAAGCTGTATTGCCTGGAATTGATTATTCCCCCTTCTTCCCCGCTTCTTAGTTCCCCCACTAGTCACGATTTTCCCGTGCTTCCTATCCTTAGGAAGTTCGGTCGTGACAGAATGGTATCAGAGCCGTGTTTTTCCTTCCGCTCTGGACCGAGAGTCGTTTATTCAATCTAGTCTAGACTCGTTTCGCTAGACTAAAAGAGTATCCGTTTAAAACTTAACACTCCGTCTCGCCGCGCTCAACATGAAATAAGGCAAAAGTTGAAACGAAGCATAATAGAAGTGATAGAATGAATGGAGCGCAGAAAGGTGCGAATTCCAAAGGACGATGAAATGACGAGACAAGGATAACCTTGTGAAGCGCGGTTTGCGTTAGATTGAAGGATAGACGAAGTTGCAAAGGTACCACGATTATAAAATACGAAACATCTATCCTTAGATGATAACTTAACAAGAAAAGAACTGTTTGGACTTTTTCCTATGGAAATTGACAGGTATATGCACGGTAACACGTATGACGTTCTCTACGCGTTTTATCTTTTCTACCTCGCTTATTCTTTTTCTACGATTGGTTGCTAAGGGAACTTACTTTTATGTAGATGGCGATCACGATCCACGCACCGCTAAGGGGAAGGTACGTCAAGAATGGATTGCGGGCGGTGGAAATGTATCGCGAGTTCGAGAGGGACGCGAGGGCCCCTTTGATATCTTATGTCGCCGATTACTTGACCTTATGGCGGGATGCTCATGGCTGTGGAGTGAGGCACTATGAGGGAATCAAGAGATTGATTGATGGACTACCGGCACCTTGGAATAGGTGGGCCGACGAGGCTTCACGGTCATACATCTGGCATAAGCTTCCCGACTACAACATGCAGGGAGACATGCATGGTTTTGTGAAGGTTCTCTTGGAAGCACTGGTCGATGCTCGTGGTGGACCGCCACCCTATGCTCCTCCTAGGAAGGAGGCGTCCTCATCGAGCCGCAGTCCCTACAGCGGGGGTCGATACGAGAGTGAGACGCCGCAACCAAACTGCCCTAAGAGGAGAAGGCTTGGGATGCGCACCCCCGCACCTCCCGCGACGGAAGTTCTTGTAGTCGATGAGCATATCGACGACGCTACTAATGTGCGGGAGAGTGATGAGGAAGAGGAAGAAGATCCCCTTGAAGACGAGGAGGATCCCATGGAGGATGAGGAAGACCCCGAAGAAGAGCCCCTTGCGAGAGAGGTTGAAGTTAATAGCGAGGAAGGGGCGAATTATGAGAGAGCTCCCGAGGAGTAGTGTTCTTTTACTGTTTTGTTAGTTTCGAATGTTTTGTTTTGACGAACTATGTAGTAGTTTCTTTTGACGTTTGTTTTTCCTTCCCTGTTTCAAAGACCTTGTGAAACACGTACTCGTTGGTTTTAAGATAATGAAGTTTCCCGTTGTTTTATCGTTGTGTTCGTTTTACCATGTTGTGTATGGAAAGTTGTGTTATCGCTTTGGAAAGGTTGTGTGGAGTGGTGATGGTAAAGTTGGTTTTTATACTAATGCATGTGTTGAACAGAATGCCTCCCCGACGTGCCGCAGTTCACCACGAGAATGGGGCAAGCAACGAGACCCAAAGCAGTGTGGGTCCTGAAGAACAACCACCACCACCACCTCCACCACCGCCACAGCCGGAACGGAATATCGAGAAAGAGTTCCGAAAGGAACGTCCTCCCGTGTTCGATGGAATGGGAGATCCAACCAAGGCTGAGACCTGGATTCGGGCCATAGAACGCATCTTTAAGTTCTTGAGGTGCACTGACCAGGAGCGCCTATCGTGCGTGACTTATCAGCTCACCGGGTCCGCGGAATTCTGGTGGGAGACTAAGCAACGGACAATGACGCAGGAGCAGTTAGACACCCTGACGTGGGAAGACTTTAAGGAGGAACTGTATGACAAATACATTCCAAGGAGCTACCGTAAGGCAAAGGAGGCCGAGTTCTACAATTTAAAACAGGGGCGGATGACTGTGACAAAATATGACCGTGCCCTATGTGACATGTCTCGTTATGCACCCGAGCAAGTAAACACCGATGAGAAGATGGCGGAGAAGTTTTGTGCCGGTCTGAGGCACGAAATCAGGATGGCGTTGGCATGCCGTGGTAGACTCTCGTATGCCGAGTCATTATCTCGTGCGTTGGACGTGGAGGAAGCGATGCCACGGGAAAGGACGGTTATACCCACTACTCCAACACCGCCGACCTCACAGCAGAATTTCCGAGATAAGAGGAAATGGGACGGGAACCGCGCACCCTTCGACAACAAGAGGTTCCAGAGTACCCCAAACTCTTCCCAGGGAAAAGGAAAGCAAGCTGCTCCCTTCCAAAGTGGAGATTTCCGTCAGAGAGCACCTCCTTGTGCCAAATGTCAGAAGAACCACATGGGAGAATGCAGAGTTGGGACCAACGTGTGCTACAAGTATGGTGGAGTCGGACACTTCGCCAAAGAGTGCCCGAGCAACAACAATACTGGAGGTGGGGGAATGCCGAACAGACCCCGAGGGAATCCTACACCACCTCCGCAGTAGCAGCAGCGTCGCCAACCATACCCGACTCAAGCTAAGGCCTATGCCTTGGGACGCAAGCAAGCGAAAGCCCCACAGGGAGAGCCGAAACAAGAAAATCTGGCAGGTATGGGAACATTACTTGACATGCCTGTTGCTGTTCTGTTTGATACGGGTGCGTCGCACTCTTTTATATCGCACTCCTGCGTGAATGTTTTAAGACTGCCTGTTGATGAAATTGAACATGAGATGAATGTGAACTCACCGGTAGGAGGCCTTGTAGAAATTTCACAATCTTGCTCGAACATAGAACTCACGGTGGGAGAACTTAGTTTAGTGGCGCACAACTTGCACGTTATGCCGATGGATAATGTGGACATTATTCTGGGGATGGACTGGCTAGCTGAAAACTATGCCACTATCCGATGCCAAGAGAGGCAAATCTCGTTACAAACCCCGGGGAAGGAGCCCTCTACCTTCCACGGAATTTCGATGAATCAACGAACTTGTGTGATATCAGCACTTCAAGCAACCACGATGATTAGAAAGGGGCGTCCGGCCTATCTCGTGTATCTACAAGGACATGACAAGAAAGAGAGGAAAGTTGAAGATATGGCAGTGGTACGTGAGTTTCCCGACGTATTTCCCGATGCGTTGCCGGCCCTCCTCCTGACCGACAGCTGGAGTTTACTATCGATCTGGAACCAGGAGCCGCACCTGTATCGAAAGCGCCATATAGGATGGCACCGAAGGAGTTGGAAGAACTCAAAATCCAGCTACAGGAACTACTGGACTTGGGTTTCATCCGACCGAGTGTGTCGCCGTGGGGAGCACCGGTGCTGTTTGTGAAGAAGAAAGACGGGACACTGAGAATGTGCATAGACTATCGGGAATTGAACAAGTTGACTCTCAAGAATAAGTATCCTCTACCGAGAATAGACTACCTGTTCGACCAACTCAGGGGAGCAGGAGTATTTTCGAAGATGGATTTAAGGTCGGGATATCATCAGTTGAGGGTACGAAGGGAGGACATACCCAAGACGGCTTTCCGAACGAGGTATGGGCATTACGAGTTTGTAGTAATGCCGTTTGGACTGACAAATGCACCGGCGGTATTTATGGACTTAATGAATCGAGTATTCCATCCATACTTGGACAAGTTCGTCCTGGTATTCATAGATGATGTGCTAGTTTACTCGAAGGATGAAAAGGAACATGAGGAGCATCTAAGGATCACACTGGAAACACTCCGAATAGAGAGGTTATACGCCAAGTTCAGTAAGTGTGAATTCTGGCTAAAGGAAGTAAATTTTCTGGGGCATGTTGTGACAGCCGAAGGGATTCGAGTTGACCCCGCAAAGGTGGAGGCCGTACAACAGTGGAAGGCGCCAAAGACCCCAAACGAGATTCGGAGTTTCCTTGGTCTGGCGGGATACTACCGAAGATTTATTGAAGGATTTTCTAAAATCGCAAGACCAATGACTCAACAATTGAAGAAGGGGACCAAGGTCAATTGGACACCGGAGTGTGAGGCTAGCTTCCAGTTGTTGAAAGAGAAATTGACCACCGCACCTATTCTAGCCGTGCCGGAACTGGGAGTAGACTACGTGGTTTACACTGATGCATCGAAGATTGGACTGGGGTGTGTTCTGATGCAGAATGGTAAGGTGATTGCCTACGCTTCGCGGCAGTTGAGGCCACACGAGTTGAACTACCCTACTCATGACTTAGAACTAGCGGCTGTTGTGCACGCATTGAAGATTTGGAGGCACCACCTCTATGGAGTTCGGTGTGAGATTTTTACCGACCATAAGAGTCTGAGGTACTTCTTTGAGCAGAAAGATTTGAACATGAGGCAACGCAGATGGCTCGAGCTAGTCAAGGATTATGATTGTGGTATTAACTACCATCCGGGTAAAGCAAACGTGGTGGCGGATGCTTTGAGCCGGAAAGCTCAACCGCAGTTGGCTACTTTTCTCACTCAGGAAGCGGAGTTGATTCGCGAATTAGCAAGATGCGATTGGAGGTGGTGAGAGCTCCGGAAACTGTGAAGGGAACGATTGCCACCGTGGTAATTGCGTCCGATCTACGAACGAGGATAATAGAAGGGCAACGCAATGATGGAAGTTTGGAGAAAATTCAACTGAAGGTGAGGAAGGGCGAACAAGAGAAGTTTCGAGAAGAGGCTGATAATGCTCTCACCTACGAGGGGAGACTATGTGTGCCAGGCGACGAAGGACTTCGAAACGAAATTTTGACCGAAGCACACGAGACTCCATACACCGCCCATCCTGGAAGTACAAAAATGTACCAGGACTTGAAGGGATCATTTTGGTGGGATGGAATGAAGAGGGACATAGCTTCGTTTGTAGAGAGATGTTTGGCATGTCAACAAGTAAAAGCTTTACATCAACGACCCTATGGGAAGTTGCAACCGTTGGAGATTCCGGAGTGGAAATGGGAACATATCACTATGGATTTTGTGACAGGCTTACCAAACACCCGGCAAGGGAATACGGCCATTTGGGTAATCATAGACCGCCTCACCAAGAGTGCGCATTTTATACCTATCCCTATAACTCATGGATCCAACAAGCTAGCTCGGATTTACGTAAAAGAAATCATTCGGCTACATGGAGTACCAGTGACAATCACGTCAGACCGGGATACAAGGTTTACTTCAAGATTTTGGATAAGTCTGCAACGGGAGCTTGGTACACGACTGAATTTTAGTACTGCTTTCCATCCACAAACCGATGGACAGTCCGAGAGAACGATTCAAACTCTTGAGGACATGCTAAGAGCTGTGGTGCTCGACAGAGGAGAAAATTGGGAAGTAGTACTACCTTTGATCGAGTTTGCCTACAACAATAGTTTCCAGGCGACAATAAATATGGCCCCATATGAAGCATTGTATGGGAGGAAGTGTAGATCACCACTCTACTGGGATGAGGTTGGTGAAAGAAGAATACTCGGGCCAGATTCGGTTGAGGAGATGATTGAGATTGTGCGACAAATTCGACAAAGGATAAAAGAAGCTCAAGACCGACAGAAGTCGTATGCTGATGTCCGGCGTACGGATTTACAGTTCAATATGGGAGATAAGGTGTTCTTGAAAGTGTCTCCGTCGAAGGGGATAACGAGGTTCGGTGTAAAGGGGAAGTTGAAGCCACGATACGTAGGGCCTTATGAAATCCTTGAGAAGGTGGGACCCGTAGCGTATAGGTTGGCACTACCACCAAGTTTTGGGACTGTGCACAATGTTTTCCATGTGTCACAGTTACGAAAGTACGTGTTCGATCCCAAACACGTGGTTCATCAAGAGGAAATGATTCTGAATCCTGACTTGAGTTACGAGGAGAAGCCGAAGCTATTCTGGACAGGAAAGTGCAAGAGTTGAGGAACAAATCGACCGCGTCCGTGAAAGTACTTTGGAAACACCATGGCCACGAGGAGGCTACTTGGGAACTCGAGGATAAAATGAAAGAGAAATACCCGGAACTTTTCATTGGAAATGAGTAAATTTCGGAACGAAATTTCTGTTAAGGTGGGTAGAATGTAACACCCGTACCTTAAGTTTGAAATTTACTTTTATGTAACAGAATAATTGATAAAATTATTTCAAAAACGCTATGCTTCTCGATAGATGTGTTCTGGGAAAAATTATGGTTTATGGGTTTGATGGAAAAAGAGGAATGTGTTTTCTTTTTAAAAATGAACGTTGGGAGACATGTTTAAGGTCTCGTTAAAAGGTCTATGATGAAATTGCTATTCTTTAGCAAGACGAATGATTTAAGCGGAAAGAAATATATGTTTTATGGATAACGACGCGCGTAAAGCAAGGAACGGTTGAATGAATATTATATTTGGAACAACACCAAATATAATTTATGTACGATTTCTCGTACTTTAAATTTTTGGTTATGAAGAACGAGATAACAAAATTTAATAAAGGACCGTGAATTTTAATTGATGAAGGAAAATACCAAAAAAAAATATATATAAATGTATGAATTTATTTTGGACTTTCCAAAATAAATTTAAAGTCCAATTAAATATAAAGTAACTTGAATTTTAATAACACTTGGGCTTGTAATTTAATTGTTGATTTTAGCCCAATAGAAATTTAATCATGGAAGCCCAAGTATGAATTTAAATTAACTAAGCCCAAGCTAATTTTTTTTCCTTCCTCCTTCTTTCCCCCACGTCGACGGTTCTCCTCTCCCCCCCCATGATGACCGATCGGTTATCTCCACCCCTCCACTTCCCTCCTCAATACCTACACCCTCCTCTAACCCACTCATCACTTTCATTTGGCAAAAAAAAAAAAAGAAGAGAGAAGAGAGAAGAAGGAGAAGCGGCGAGAGAAGTCGACGGGAAGAAGAGGGGAGAAAGAGTTGGTTCCATTTCTTTTTGTTTCAACCACATCAAGTTTAAGCTCTTGAGGTATACCATTCCTTCCATCCTCAAAGCATGAGTTTAATATAGTCTTGCATGATGCATATAGCCTTGATCTTCTTCCGTAACCAAACTAAATAGAAACCAACTTAGAATCTTCCAAACGATCGCCGCGCGTAACCGAAACTTAGAAAGAACTTAGCTTTATGATAATATCACGTGTTGCGAGCCTTTGCGGAGTGTTTCCGGGTGGGTTCGGAATGGTTTCGGTGGAGGAAAAACCGCCGCCGGCGACGGGCAGCGGCGGACAGCCGTGCTCGACGATCCGGGGCGGGCGACGGCTTCCGACGACAGGAGATTTCCCCCGCGGCAACAGCGTCGTGTGACCCTTCCCGTGGCAGCAGCTCCCCGGCGAGACAGTAACGGCTCCTCCCCTGCAGTCTGCGACGGCGACGACCAAATGGCAGCGACGACAGCAGCGCCCTCGGCAACGGCAGCAACTCCCGGCAGCAGCAGTGTCTTCCGACGGGCAGCAGCTCTCCCGACGATGTGCGGCGGCGGCCCTGCGGTGAGTGCAGCCGGCCGAGAGGGAGGAGACGGGGAGAGAGAAAGAATGGAGAGAGAGAGAGAGATGTTAGAGAGTGAGATAAGTGGTTTGGGCCATGTGTTTTTATTTGGGCCTTGGAATAGTTTAATTGTTGTTGGGCTTTAAAAAAAATGGAAGTCTAATTAAATTGATGGACTTCCTAATTAATTCTTGGAGGATTAAAATGGCTAAGGAATTAATTCGCTTGGGCCGATAATTAAAATTTTAATCGGGGGAAATTATTTAATTAATTCCCGGGAGTTTTGTTTTTTTTAAGGAACGAATAATTTACCTAAGTATGAATTAATACTTTTTCAACGGTAAATAATTACGGAAATTAAAGTATGCGCGTAAATAATTTATAGAAATTATTTTCGACGTTATGGAAAATACGAGGAGCCAACGGAGGAAAGAATGAGCGTAAGCGGCCGACCGGCGTCGCACGCGACGCCTTGGGCGGCCGCCGAATAACCGAAAATGCGCGAAAATCGAGAAAGAGAATTAAAAGATTTTAATTAGAGTGCATGCATTCTAATTATCGTCCTTACAGAGGTTTGATATGAATTTTATGTGTTTTCCGAAAAGGTGGTTCGCACACACGCTAAAAGTCGGAACGAGGAATTTTACGCAAATCCTAAGCTTTTGAGGTGGGCTTTATTCTTTCACGTTTATTTTGAATCAATATGCTTACGATGTTATAAGGATGTTTCTATAAGTATGTCATGTCGTGTTTATGTTTTGAAACTGCCTATCTGATTGTCTACTAGAATAAAACTCTACTAGACTTTGATGGTTAACGAATTCGGGTCTAACTAGGGTCTACGCCCTACTTAGACTAGTGCACTGATGGGGATCGTGAGCCGTCCCCTAGGTCGGCCGGTCCAGTGATCGAGATTGTGGCCACAGTCTCGTTTCACATGATGGTTCAGATATGGTATATGATGGAGGATGATGTTAGTCCGCGCGGACACTTTTTAAGGAAATGAACTTTAGTGTCTCTCGGCCTTTTTAAAGTAAAACCCGGGATTCACTCGACGATGGCTTGACATATCTTAACGGTGAATGTTTTTTGGGCATGAGTTCACTGGGTGCACTAAGTACTCAGCCCCTGCATATGTCTTCCCTATGTGCAGGTTGAGCGAGGTCGGGAGGCGGAGGATGTTGAGCGATGATCTAAGAACGTATCAAATCACTGTTCCGGTTACTATTATGTCTTTATACGTAGTAGTAGCTACACTCTCAAAATTTGCTTCCGCTACTCAATGTTTTCAGAATTTCTGTTATTTTCTTTGAACTGTTGAACTCTGTTACTTCCTTTATGGTCGCACTCTGTTATCTTTCATTATGAGACTTGGGTTTTGAAACGTTGAACGACTTAAATGGAATTTCCTCTTGAATTGTTAAGCTGTATTGCCTGGAATTGATTATTCCCCCTTCTTCCCCGCTTCTTAGTTCCCCCACTAGTCACGATTTTCTCGTGCTTCCTATCCTTAGGAAGTTCTGTCGTGACATGAGCCTATCTCCAGATCTTCTGCTTGATTGTAGACCATGGTGGTCTCCTCCTTGTCTGGGGTTGCCATCGATTCAAGTGGACCCGCGAAGGTGATGTCCTCACTTTCCTCACAGTTGGCACCCGAGTCGATTAGTGAAGTGGGAAGTGATTTGTCTTAGACAGTGGTTGGCTCCACTCCCTCTTCTTCCTCTATCCGCCTCCTAGACTCGGTGCCTTCGAACTGGGGTAAACAGAAAACAACAAAAAGCTTATTTACAAAATTCAAACTAAAATTCATAAACAAAACCTGAGACGCTCCGCCCATCTATGGGTTCCCATGCTTCAGCAATCCCCTTGGTTCACACCAGTAGGGTAAACACTTAATCGAAATAGATCAGGACATTGATTCTTCCCCATGTTGCTCTGAGCTGTCTCTCTCTACTGCAATCAAAACAAAAAATTGAAAATATTAACAATATTCACAACCCAAATGTCTTACAGCAAATGTAGGGTAAACGCCATCATCCGCGGCAACGGCGCCATTTGAAAAGTGCTTTGCTTTGTGTCTTTCTTCTTCGGTGTGCATTTGTATCGTTGTGGACTGCTCAAGTCAAATCATCAAACTGATCCGGCCAGCTAATTGTATGCCCTTCTACCTGTGAGAACAGGTTAGTGGATCCAGTTGAAACTCAGGCTGATCAACTTGATTTACTCCGACTCGAGAGAGAAGAAAGGAAAAACTCAAGACAAGCGTGCTTTCAAAACCTTAACCCACTAATACTATTAACTAGTATAGGGAAGTAAGGATCGAT
Organism: Salvia splendens; assembly: GCF_004379255.2. NCBI lineage: Eukaryota > Viridiplantae > Streptophyta > Magnoliopsida > Lamiales > Lamiaceae > Salvia > Salvia splendens. The sequence continues at coordinate 22,045,851 of NC_056042.1, read as the reverse complement.
CCCACAGAGATGAGGCGTTTGAGATTTGCATGCTGGACACGAAATGGGAATGGCTGCGGCCACGCTTCTAGGGGTGGGTTAAGTTAACTACTAGACTGGGAAGATTAAAACTATTAAACTGATCAACTCATAAAGCTTAATTAGTCTACTTGCTCAACTTAGCTGAACTTTCCATAAATTGACAAACAAAATAAACGGGGGGCTGTCAATCCCCTGTAAAATGTACGATAAAGTAAAAACTTTGTAACGACTTCATCTTCTTCGCAAATCAACCTGGAAAACAGAGCAGAAATGTAGATCTGAAAGATCAAAGAAGATTAAACTTCAAATCAGCTCATAAACTAAATCTACTTCTAAGATCTAAACTGCAACTACGTAAAACATGAAACTAACCCATAATCATGTATGAACTGAAACATAAACTATTGGATCTAAACATACTATGGATTCTCAAGCATAAAACATCAGATCTGAACAAATCAAAGCAGAGAAAAACATATCTAACCTAGAACATGCAAAATGAAATGGAAACTGAAAGCAAATCAGAAACAACATGCATAAAACAGAACACGGTGACCTGAAATGAAAACATAACTTCGAATCCACTAAGTCAAAAGCATCAAGAGTCAATAACAACAAATGTAAACTGAAAACAAACAAGGAAAATAGGAAATTGTATCATCACCCCTTATCGTAGTGGAATACAGAACCGAAGGCTGAAATGTGCAGAAAACAACCACCAAAAGCAGCAACTAACTAAACTAAACTAGAAAGGAACCAAGTGTGTGTGTGTAAAAACAGGAGAACGAAGTGTTGGAGCTCCCAGTTTCAGCTTTGGAAGAGAGCCGAAAACTAATGAGTGGCACCGATTGAAGCCCCCTTCCTCCTTCTCTATTTCCATTTATAAAAAGGCGTGAGGTCTTGATCCTTAGGGAATTTGTCTTTTGAAAGGTCATCTTTACCCTTTGCCCTCGAGGATTTTTTCTTGTGCGACGCATTAGTCTTTCATTTGGTGCTCCGCTGCTTGTCATTTGCTTCACTTGATCCGTTTGTGCAGTGATTTGGCTCCTTCTCTTGATCCACTTGTCCGCCCAGTTGATCAACTTAGTTTCTGAAAATAGCGGACTTATACACACACCTGGCTCAAAATTAAGCGTTAGTTTACAGAATTTGATGCAGTTTTACTATGGAACACATGCACGAAACGAGCCTCATCAAGTATATAAAAAATATCAATGTGATTCCTTGAATATGTCAACACAATTTTGCATTGACATTGTATATATATTATATTGACATATTTTGATCCTTACATTTACATTAAACTGATAGGAAAAAATACGAAAATTCAAAAAAAAAATTCAAAATTTTGACATCGGAACATGTGCAAGTGAGATTTCGTTAGAATCCTTATAAAATTATCTTTAATTTGATATATCTTTTGTAAAAAATAATATAAATTGAGATGGTTATAATCGTTTAAAGTTTTGGGATATTTTTAAAAGTTGGTTATAACTAATTTTTTGTTAATTGACATTAATATCCATATTTGACATTTTTTTGCATCATATTGATATTCGTGGATGAATGATATTGTATTTAATGATCTAATGTCTATCATTTAGTTATAGTTAGTAATTTAAGAGAAAGTTAACATTATACGCACCCCTATATATATATATGAAGAAATTGGAGAGGGCATTTTCCTATATGCTAGCTGTTGAAATGTGTGAAATATGTGAAACCGCTTTCCTAAGGTAATCTCCGAATGTTTTAGGAGGTACCTTAATATCAAGATTTTTTTATGTGGTCTCCCCTATCCTATATATAGGTGGGTTGAGAGATGAGAAAGACACCAACATAAACATTCTCTCTTCTCTCTTGCTCTCTATATCTTAGTGTGCATTTTAGGAGGTGCTTCTACTCGATAAGAGGAAAGTCGTTTCACCTTTGGGGACGTTACGTCAATCTGTGAACACTGGTCGGGGTGCATCTCGTCATGTGGAGAAAGTGATACCTCTACTCGACCTGAAAAAGACAATAGTTTGCATCTTGTATCTTTTATTGAATTTACATTATTATATTTACCTGATACTCCCTCCGTTCGCCATTAGGAGTTTGATTTCTTGGCGACACGGATTTTAAGAAATGTTAAAAAAAGTGGATGAAAAAAAGTTAGTGGAATAAGGGTCCACTTGTATATATTAGTTTTAAATGAAATGTGAGTGAAATGAGTTAGTGGAATGTGTGACCCTATTACAATTTACAGTAAAAGTAAACCGAGACTTCTATTCACGACTGACTAAAATGAAAAAACGGGCTCCTATTCGTGGACGGAGAGAATAGTTTTTTGTTTCATTTATAATAGCAGAAATTTGTCACTGTAGAGGCTACAAATTTCCAACACCAGCTCCATCCATGCTAGTATCCAACAAAATGTTTTCATATAAAATAATAGGATATCCTCCTACTCCTACACGTATTAACGTGATATATCATATATTGAATAAAGATAAATGTGAAAGTAATCTAAAAGCATCCATGCTAGTATCCAACATAATGTTTTAACAGAAAATAATAGGATATCCTCCTACACGTATTTAAGTGTTACTCCATTCTTTTAGGCACATGGGTGTGATCACTGGTTTTAAAAAATGTAAAGAATAATGAGTTTGAAAAGTCAGTAAAATATGAGGTCCATTTTTAATATAAGTAAGTGGAATGTAAGACATTCTTATCTTTATTGTAAAAGTAAAATGTAATTCTCATTATAAGATGGGTCAAAATAATAAAATGTAATTCTTATCATGGGACTAGAGGAAATATATTGAATAAAGATAAATGCGAAAAAATTCTAAATGCAAAACCTGTGAACCTAGATTCATAGTTTATTTCCATAATTTAGAGAGGTTATCATTATTATCTACTTTATGCACCAAGAGATGATTTTGTACTTCATACTGTCAGAGAGGTCTTCATCATTATCTACTTTATGCTAATACCATAACTGGAACCAATTAATCAATTAATAATAGTACTCCCTCCGTCTCGGATTAGTCGCACGTTTGCTTTTCGGCACGGAGATTAAGGAATGATTGATTAGCAAAGTCAACAATTGCGGCTGTAGGTGATAATTTTTACTAAAAATGGAAAGAGTGCAAATAACTTGGGACACTCAAAAAGGAAAATAGTGCAAGTAACACGGATGGAGGGAGTATATTTTAGTCGTTTTCCTGTTAAATTATGGTAGGGATGAAAAATGAGTCAAAATACCCGGCTTCAGATTCAAGTTTATATGAGTATAATATCTTGATGTGGCAAACCAAATTCAAGTTCGAATTCTCTTCCTTGTAAAAATTTTTGCCAAACCGGTGGTAATTAATAAAGTGGGAATGTAAATTTCTATCCTATTTGCTTTAACAGAGTAAAAAAAATTCATCCATTTTTATAAAAAATAGAGAAATTGTACTCATTTTTTTTGTAAAATGTTAAAATATTGTCTCTCTTTATACGTCTATCTCCTTGCAAAGGAATAAATTAAACACCGTAATAAAGATATATAAATACAAGAGTCAACTACATAAAGGGTATATGGTATATGATCTTTCACTTTCGCACATAAATGGTACCTGATCTTTATTTTATATCGTTTTTGGTACCATTGACAAAAATAATCATAGGTGCCAAATATATGATTTTTTAGTTATGGAGGATATTTTTAGAAAATTTAGTTAAATAGTATACCAAACATGTGATTTTTTCTTCCTTTCTTATTTCTTTTTTTTTCTTTTTTAGTTTCTTCTTCTTTCTTTTTTCTTCATTTTCTTCTTTCTTTTTAGTATTTTATCTTCCTTTCTTTTTTTCCCTTAGTTTATGTTTCCTCTTTTTTCTTTTGTCTTCTTTTTCTTCTTTCTTTTTAATATTATATACATACAACTAATTGCATACATAATATAAACCAATAACAAAACATCTAATAAATTAATTATTTAAATTAATTAAATCAATTGAATGTTTTTAATTAAATTATTTTATACTCATTTTAGGGTTGAAACACCTAACTAAAAATATTCAATTATATCATTATAAATATAATTCACAATTTTAAATTTTTATGAAGACTATATTGATTAGTTATTAATTTAATATAAAATAATAATAATAGTTATTATTATAAATATTATATGATTCCTAATTTAAATAATTATACCATAATTATTTATTAATTAATACTTGTTTTTAGTACTATAACAATAATAATATTATTATTATAATTAAATATAATTTAAACTATAATTTTAATTAAGTATATTTGATTGATAGTATTAAAAAATAAATAATATTAATATTGATTAATAATAATAGTATAAAGAGTGAGGAGAATGAGAGAAGATATTACAATATCACTTTTGGTACTAGTTTTTTGTATGTCCAAAATATCCTCAATTAATGACACAAATGGGAAAATGTATTTGTTTAGAGGACATTTTTGGGTGAAAATTGCATCAGGTACCAAAAATGTGATTTATAGGTACTAAAAACGATATAAAATAAAGATCAGGTACCATTTATGTGCGAACATGTACCATTTATGTAGTTCACTCTAAATACAAACCACACTTACTATCATACTCCTAATTTTAAAGTAGTGATTTTGTAGTTTCATTTACTATATATTTTTTTTATTACGATAGTATTTTATTTTTAAAATTTGAAACATAATTAATGAAATTATTCAAACATGGTAGTTTTTTAGCAGAATGGAATTTAATCCTGAATTTTGGATATTGATTGTATAGTTTAGGGGTGCTGGGCACAACCGTCATTCGGCCAGTGGCATTTCGGCTAAAACCGAGTTCACCGAGTAAAACTCACTGGAACAGAACTGGTCGAAATTAATATGTCGAATAGGATCTTGCCCTCAATTTCACTCGGTCGAGTGAAACTCTCTGGAATCAAGGAGACGATACAATCCAGCAAAGTGGTGTTTCGGTTGAGAATTCACTAGATCGAGTGAAACTATCTAGAATCAAGGAGTGCAAACCACTGGGCCGAGTAGAATTTTGAACGTGAATCCACTCGGTCCAGTGAAACTCTCTAAAAATGCAAGTCTTTTCTTTTCAGTCTTTTTAAATTTCTTTAATTTCTTTAATTTTTGTAGTTGTTCACACTCCATTTTCCATACTGTTTCAAATCCTACAATGAAAATAACATACTATAATGAGTACTAACAAGCATAACCCCGTAAAATCAAGGGGTTAAAGATTGGATATCTGACTCATATCAATTGGATGTCCAGAATTTAAGACATATGAGTTTATTTATAGTTATAAAGAGATTGTGCTTCAAAAGACAACAAGTCCAGTAAAATTCACATAATATAGACAAGAGTATACTTCAATATACCATCTAATTGTGAAACATTCATTTAATTAACACCTCGCAAATCACCAGATAGGATCCATTTTCATCGTCTAATTAATTGATTCCCAAAAATTAATTTCTTTCTATCTAAGCTAACAATCATGCATCTGCTCAGTGTGAATTAGTTTTTATGTTTGAACCTCATGGCAACAATGTTATCTTCTTCAAAAATAATTGATAAATGCAACAACCAAGACAGACTTTTCTTCAAGTAAACATGTTTAATTGGTGATTCATCTTGTCTTCATGTTACTCTATAAAATGAATTAATTCATGTCCATAGTGCTGGTTTGAATAAATGTCTAAGTAAAGATATATACGACAAAGATGGGACAAAATTAATGAGTGCATTCATTCTACTACAAAGAATAAACTATGAGTTGTGATGAAAAGATGACCACAATAAAATGAGAATTCAGCGATATTAGTTGGTAACATAAAATATATTTGTTGTTAATTTTCAATGTCACATAATCTTACTGTATTTATCTGTTCTCGGTAATATCAATTGGCATTACAAAACATATTAATTGACTTTCAATTTTATCACAAAATCATGCTAATATTCTCAATTAATGACACAAATGGGAAAATGTATTTGTTTAGAGGACATTTTTGGGTGAAAATTGCATCAGGTACCAAAAATGTGATTTATAGGTACTAAAAACGATATAAATAAAGATCATGTACCATTTATGTGCGAACATGTACCATTTATGTAGTTCACTCTAAATACAAACCACACTTACTATCATTCTCCTAATTTTAAAGTAGTGATTTTGTAGTTTCATTTACTATATATTTTTTTTATTACGATAGTATTTTATTTTTAAAATTTGAAACATAATTAATGAAATTATTCAAACATGGTAGTTTTTGAGCAGAATGGAATTTAATCCTGAATTTTGGATATTGATTGTATAGTTTAGGGGTGTTGGGCACAACCGTCATTCGGCCAGTGGCATTTCGGCTAAAACCGAGTTCACCGAGTAAAACTCACTGGAACAGAACTGGTCGAAATTAATATGTCGAATAGGATCTTGCCCTCAATTTCACTCGGTCGAGTGAAACTCTCTGGAATCAAGGAGATGATACAATCCGGCAAAGTGGTGTTTCGGTTGAGAATTCACTAGATCGAGTGAAACTATCTAGAATCAAGGAGTGCAAACCACTGGGCCGAGTAGAATTTTGAACGTGAATCCACTCGGTCCAGTGAAACTCTCTAAAAATGCAAGTCTTTTCTTTTCAGTCTTTTTAAATTTCTTTAATTTCTTTAATTTTTGTAGTTGTTCACACTCCATTTTCCATACTGTCTCAAATCCTACAATGAAAATAACATACTATAATGAGTCCTAACAAGCATAAAACCCCGTAAAATCAAGGGGTTAAAGATTGGATATCTGACTCATATCAATTGGATGTCTAGAATTTAAGACATATGAGTTTATTTATAGTTAGTTATAAAGAGATTGTGCTTCAAAAGACAACAAGTCCAGTAAAATTCACATAATATAGACAAGAGTATACTTCAATATACCATCTAATTGTGAAACATTCATTTAATTAACACCTCGCAAATCACAAGATAGGATCCATTTTCATCGTCTAATTAATTGATTCCCAAAAATTAATTTCTTTCTATCTAAGCTAACAATCATTCATCTGCTCAGTGTGAATTAGTTTTTATGTTTGAACCTCAAGGCAACAATGTTATCTTCTTCAAAAATAATTGATAAATGCAACAACCAAGATAGACTTTTCTTCAAGTAAACATGTTTAATTGGTGATTCATCTTGTCTTCATGTTACTCTATAAAATGAATTAATTCATGTCCATAGTGCTGGTTTGAATAAATGTCTAAGTAAAGATATATACGACAAAGATGGGACAAAATTAATGAGTGCATTCATTCTACTACAAAGAATAAACTATGAGTTGTGATGAAAAGATGACCACAATAAAATGAGAATTCAGCGATATTAGTTGGTAACATAAAATATATTTGTTGTTAATTTTCAATGTCACATAATCTTACTGTATTTATCTGTTCTCGGTAATATCAATTGGCATTACAAAACATATTAATTGACTTTCAATTTTATAACAAAATCATGCTAATATTCTCAATTAATGACAGAAATGGGAAAATATATTTGTTTAGAGGACATTTTTGGGTGAAAATTGCATCAGGTACCAAAAATATGATTTATAGGTACTAAAAACGATATAAATAAAGATCATGTACCATTTATGTGCGAACATGTACCATTTATGTAGTTCACTCTAAATACAAACCACACTTACTATCATTCTCCTAATTTTAAAGTAGTGATTTTGTAGTTTCATTTACTATATATTTTTTTTATTACGATAGTATTTTATTTTTAAAATTTGAAACATAATTAATGAAATTATTCAAACATGGTAGTTTTTGAGCAGAATGGAATTTAATCCTGAATTTTGGATATTGATTGTATAGTTTAGGGGTGTTGGGCACAACCGTCATTCGACCAGTGGCATTTCGGCTAAAACCGAGTTCACCGAGTAAAACTCACTGGAATAGAACTGGTCGAAATTAATATGTCGAATAGGATCTTGCCCTCAATTTCACTCGGTCGAGTGAAACTCTCTGGAATCAAGGAGATGATACAATCCGGCAAAGTGGTGTTTCGGTTGAGAATTCACTAGATCGAGTGAAACTATCTAGAATCAAGGAGTGCAAACCACTGGGCCGAGTAGAATTTTGAACGTGAATCCACTCGGTCTAGTGAAACTCTCTAAAAATGCAAGTCTTTTCTTTTCAGTCTTTTTAAATTTCTTTAATTTCTTTAATTTTTGTAGTTGTTCACACTCCATTTTCCATACTGTTTCAAATCCTACAATGAAAATAACATACTATAATGAGTACTAACAAGCATAACCCCGTAAAATCAAGGGGTTAAAGATTGGATATCTGACTCATATCAATTGGATGTCCAGAATTTAAGACATATGAGTTTATTTATAGTTATAAAGAGATTGTGCTTCAAAAGACAACAAGTCCAGTAAAATTCACATAATATAGACAAGAGTATACTTCAATATACCATCTAATTGTGAAACATTCATTTAATTAACACCTCGCAAATCACCAGATAGGATCCATTTTCATCGTCTAATTAATTGATTCCCAAAAATTAATTTCTTTCTATCTAAGCTAACAATCATGCATCTGCTCAGTGTGAATTAGTTTTTATGTTTGAACCTCATGGCAACAATGTTATCTTCTTCAAAAATAATTGATAAATGCAACAACCAAGACAGACTTTTCTTCAAGTAAACATGTTTAATTGGTGATTCATCTTGTCTTCATGTTACTCTATAAAATGAATTAATTCATGTCCATAGTGCTGGTTTGAATAAATGTCTAAGTAAAGATATATACGACAAAGATGGGACAAAATTAATGAGTGCATTCATTCTACTACAAAGAATAAACTATGAGTTGTGATGAAAAGATGACCACAATAAAATGAGAATTCAGCGATATTAGTTGGTAACATAAAATATATTTGTTGTTAATTTTCAATGTCACATAATCTTACTGTATTTATCTGTTCGATTCGGTAATATCAATTGGCATTACAAAACATATTAATTGACTTTCAATTTTATCACAAAATCATGCTAATATTCATCAATCAATGAATTAATATTAAGTCAGAAATTAATACACCATCTGTCCCATTAGAAATGAAATATTTTTCTTTTTTGATTGTCCCATTAAAAATGAAACGTTTTCTAAAATAAAAACAACTCCATCTTTACTTTTTCATCTCTCTTCATTAACTCACAAAACAATACTACATAAAATCTCGTGTTGATATCCAAATGTTTCATATTTAATGCGATAGATGGAGTATATACTATAGCGCGTGTCAACTGATATTAATGAGGTAAATTGATATATGGTTCTTAATTGGTATTCATTTTGATGGCTGTTTTTAGGAGAAATGGAGTAATGGACAATGAGTTATTAGTCTTCTTTATCTTTGTTTTTGTAGAATTTGGAATTTAATTTTCATGAAACTATTAAAGACAAAATAAAGGTCTACATGAGTCCTTTTCTTAATGGAGGTCCTAATAAAGATATACTCCATATACTACATGAGTGCTTGGGTGAAAATTGTCACATAAATCATGAGCATGCACATATTTTAATTGTACTTGATGAAAGCCCAATATTCTACTATTTCTGTTCTAAAATTCACAATTTTTAATTCTTTCCAACCCGTAATTTTGTATTAGAGTCCAATGCTTATTAGTCTGCTATACATATTTTCATCCCAAAATTTCTACGTACCCCCCGACACGACTTGGTTGTCGCCGATAACTTTCAAAAATATTTAGAATTTCAGATCGTATTTTGTACTTTTCTAGTTTTTTTATAAGTAGTACTCCCTCCATCAATAAAAATAGTTATATAAGTAATACGGGGATGATTTTAATAAAAAAATAATAAAGTAAAAAAAAATTTAAAAAGTGAACAAAGTTGAATAAAGAGAAAAAATAAGTAAAGTATGAGAAATGAAAAAAATAGATAAATGAGAGATATAAATTGTAAATCTGTAGTGGGAATATAAGGGTTATCATTTGAGATAAACTTTTAATTTTTAGGTAAAACTATTTTTTGTGAATGGATCAAATGGAATAATAATAAGATTATTATTATTTTTCCAGATTGTAAAGAGTATAAATCTTTTCTAAAATATAATAATATTATTCCTCTACTCACCCATTTTAAAATTCCTAAGCAATCAAGGTAGCTAATACAACTACACCTATATATAGTTCCTGAAAATTACCTTTGGCACATATTTAATTATTACCTATTCAAGTTTTTTCATCTTTTTAATAATTTTTTGGACAAAATGCTCAGCCTATGAAGAACATCTTTGTCCATTCTAATTTTTTCACAAATTATGCATCTAGGGATTCTAATTTTAGTCACTTGTCTTTAGTTCTGTTTTATAAAATCCGCATTTTGATAAAAACACCATTGGTAAAAATTACAGCCACCTACCTTCTCTTTCTTTTCATACACAAAATAGAGCATTTATATACTATTTACATGTGGAACCTGCTACGGTTTTTAGGCATGTCATTTCATGATACCAACAATATTCGTACGTGAATCGTAGCTACGTACAACCGTTGCCTCTATTTGAGTAATTTTTGGTGGAAGTTGTCGACATTTTAATGGTAGTCGTCAAGTGAATATTCAAAATGTCCTTCAATACTTGCAGACTTATAGAAGAAAGAAGAAGATAAAACAATTGAAAAATTGTTTGAGCACTGTGACTATGTTGCTGGGCGGGCAAATTGGGGAAAATAGAAATGGAAAGATCCTCTTTATAGGTTGGAAATATTTTTTTAAAAAACTGAAAAAACACTTTTATGTGTAAATAGGTCAAAATCCAGAGACTATCATTTTTCTAGAAAATGACAGCCAAGGGAAAATTCTAGAAATTAAATATATACTTCTCTCTTTATAGTTTTGCTCTTCCGGAGGTAACAACCCAAAGGGAAAACGGAATTTGAAACCCATAATTTGCCTACGTATTCTATTGATTGTTATGAACTGGCCATTTAGGGCACTTGCAATAGCGCCTATAAACCTGTCCGACGTAATCGGCGGGTTTATTGGCGTTATTGCAGCCACCCGCCTGAATAAAGGCCGCGGCTGCTGACCTAGGGATCGGCGGTTGCCACAGCTCGACAATTTCCTCGGCGCTATTGCGGTGGCTTCGGCTGAGCCGATTTGTAATTTTTTTTATAATTTCCTACTTTTTTTGCTTTTTAACTTTTTTTATTAAATTAGGTATGTTTTGACATTACGTTTAATTTATGTTATATTTCTATTTTATTTTATTTGATAACACAAAAATTAAAATTAAAATTAAAATGTTGGTGAAATAAATTGGGATGAAATTTTGGGGCAGAATTTGGAGCGCTATTGCAAGTGCTTGGGCTAAACTGTAAAATCAATACGTGACACAAGGAAAATAGGGATATGTTAAGAGAAAGGTCTAGTGATCTCGCTGCAACTCAAAAATACAGGCATTTGTGGCTTCAATGCGAAAATTGTTATGTACTCCCTCCGTCCCATGCTACTCGCACTTTTCATTTTAGGCCGTAAATTTGGGATTGATTTTTTTGTGTAATTAAAAAAGAATTTTAGGTGTAATGAGACATCACTTAATAAAAGAGCTCTTAACTTAAACTAACATATTAATTAAATGCATTAATTCTAACTTAAATTATAAATAGTGTAAGGACTTTGTGACGAGCCGAAAAGCAAACGTGCGAGTAGCACGGGACGGAGGGAGTATTAAATTATAATAAACTTTTGAAAACACATATGAATATTTGTAAACAGTGTGGATACAATTTGAAAATTAGTACTCCCTCCGTCTCAACTAAATTGAGTCAAAACTTTTGGGCACAGAGATTAAGAAATTATGTTGAAAAGTAAGAGAGAGTAAGGTAGGTGATGTATTAAAGTAATAGTAATGGGATGTTTTGTTTTTTGTCAACAGAAAAGTGACTTTAATTAGGATATCCCAAAAAGGAATTCGATTCAACTTAGTTGGGACGAAGGGAGTAGTTTAGAAAGAATCAAAAGATCGATCCCAAGACTTGATTTTTAGAGTGAATTTTAAGGCACTGCTAATGGCTTTAATTGAAATGCCCATTTAATTCAAAACTCTAAGAGCATCCACAACGGCGAGTTGCAGCTCGTCCGTTCGTCCGTGCCAGCGGTACTCTAAGAGCATCCACAACGGCGAGTTGCAGCTCGTCCGTTCGTCCGTGCCAGCGGTACGGAGACGCTGTCCGCCGCTGGCACGGCGCTGCTCGATCCATCGAGCACGTCCGTGACAGCGAGCAAGCGACGTGGCAGCGAGCAAGCGTCCGTGACAGCGAGCAAACAATTAAAAATAAAAAAATATTTTCCCACTTCACAAAAAATTATGTCCGTCTTCTACCCAATTTTAATTTATTTTTTAATTTTTTTCCCCCAAAAATACACATTTTCATCTATAAATACCCCCACTTTCACACCCAAAAATTCACACCACACTACACAGTTCTCATCTACATTCTCTCATTTCCATTCTCAATCTTTCTTCCACTCCTACAACATAACAATGTTCGGCCACGACGATCACCCCCGGGCTCCCACGGTTGGAACCCCGATTGGTTCGGTTCACAACCGTTTCCTAGTCCGGAAATGGAATATTCGGCCCCTCTTCAAACCCAAAGTTCGGGAGTTTCGGGTGGCTACCGGCCTTACCCGATCGACGACCAAGATGCCCCCGAAGGGCAATACGGGTGGACACCCGATCCTAGAGCGAGGTCGAGCGGCCCCTCCCAAACTCCGACTCCTCCTACTCGCGGTGTCCGCACACCGTACACTCCGGCGGAGATGGAGCAATTGTTCAAGGCGTTCTTGTCAATCTCCTAAGATCCGGAGGTTGGCATGAACCAATTCGGCGATCATTATTGGTGGAACATCTGTCGCTGGTACAATGAAAACCGACCGGCTGGAACAATCGAGCGCAACGAGAGTATGGTGCGCAACGCCATATACAGAGCCAACGAAGAAATCTAAAAGTTCCAGGGGTATTACCTCCAGGAAGAGCGGTCGGCGTGGAGCAGCCGGAGCGAGGTCGACATCATCAGTTCCGCCTTGTCGACCTACCAATCCATGAACTAAAAGCCGTTCAAGTACCTCAACATTTGGCAGGAGACGCGGTCGCATCTGAAGTATAGGGGAGGCGTAAAATCCTCCTCTAGCGGCTCCTCCAAACGGTCAAGGTCAGTATCCCTATCCGACGCTGGCTCCGAAGACGTGGCTAGCCCACTTGCCGGAGCTAACTTGGGTAGCCCCGACGCCGGCCCGAGCGGTTCCCAACGCCGACCGCAAGGAAGTAAGAAGGCGGCGGGCAACCGCCGTCGCGCCGCGACTCCATCTTGCGATGCTCCCGAACCTGCTCCCGTTCCCGTTCCCTATGCGCCACCTCCACCCCCACCAATTCGTTGTGGGGGATTTTGGCCCAACTCAATATGGCCGATAGGTTAACTATGACCCCCGTGCAACTTCGATCGCATGAGGCCATGATATTGGGCCTCCAAAAACAATTGGGGGTATTGCCGCCGGATGCATAGTCTTCCACGGGGTATTTTTAGCCTTTAATTATGTAATTTTTAATTTTTAGGAGTTTAATTATGTAATTTTTAATTTATAGGAGTTTAATTATATAATTTTTAATATTTAAGATTTTAATTATGTAATTTTTATTTTTTAGGATTTTAATTATGTAATTTTTAATTTTAAATGTATTTTGTAATATTATTTCGGGTATTTTTAATGTATTTTAATTTTATGGAAATGTTTTTATTTAAATTGAATAATAGAATGGTGGGACCCTTGTGCTCGTCCTTGCGGAAGAGCACGGCTGTGGGTGTTGTGCTCTTGCCTAAGAGCAGGCAGAAAAAGTGGGGCCGGGCCCACATCCATGCTCGTTGGCAAGAGCACGGTTGTGGAAGGTCTAACCTAAAATAAAAGAAATTGATAGCCGTATTATTTAGGATCGCCTATCCAACCCCCTAACCATTTTAATTTGAGGCAACTAGATTACATAAACATATTTATAATACTTTCTCCATCCTTTAAATTTTGTCAAACTTTTACTGGGCACGACTTTTAAAAAATATAATTAAAAATGAGCTAAAAAGTTAGTACAGAGTGCGTCCTATTTTAATATGTTAATTTTATAATAACATGTGATTTTGAATGAGTTAATGGAATATGAGATTCACTGCAAAAAGTGGTAAAAAGTTAAATGTGATAAATTTTGGAGGACGAATATAAATGGAAAAAATGTTATAAAATTTAAGAGAGATATAGAATATTAATACTCCACATGTGACGATAAAAAATAATTTTATCTATTCAAGTTGGAGAAGGATAAAAGTAGCACATCATTTTCGTAACGCCGCCAACTACCGAGTGCATTTACAGATTTACCGACACTGTGCGCACACGTAAAATAAAAAACACTTGCGGGCACCTACCATTCAAACACCTACCACTGCGTGTACGGAATAGGGATTAGGGAGTATATACATGTGATCTACTTTTCCTAGTTATATTTTTTATTTTAATTTATTTATCAAAATTAGCTTATCTTCTACGTGTCTTTAGTTTCTGAAAAGTATGAACTATTTCATTTTTAGTACGTTTTTAGTATGAACTTTTTAATTTTAGAAATTTTTTCCTCTCTAATGAAGTCGGACTCATTCTCCACTGACAATACTTTAAAAACGGTTTCTTTCTATCTCTCTCTTACTTTTCAAATTGTGCATTAAAACTCATCACAAACTAAATAATCATACTCTTCATATAAATTTTCTTGACCACTTTTTCTGTTACTCTGTTTTACTTCTAGTATTTTACTCCCTTCATCCCCAAAGAATATGCACTCTGGGGACGGCACGGTTTACTGCAAAATTGGTAAAGTAAGAGAGATGAAGAGGAAAAAGTAATTAAAGTATTGTTAGTGGAGAATGAGTCTCACCTTATTAAAAAGAAAAAACATTCCAAAATTAGAAAGTGCATATTCTTGTTGGACGGACTAAGAAAGAAATAGTGCATATTCTTGTGGGACAGATGGAGTATTTATTTTCTCTTTTCCACTTACATTTACCATTTTTATGTTAAACTCTATGTTGTCTACAAAAAGACAATTTTTAATAGACGAACTGAATATTAAAAAAGAAAACAACAATAGTGTATACTCTATGATGATGTTCAATTTCTTTTATTCTCTCTGTTTTACAATAGGTGATCAACTTTCTGTTTTGGATTGTTTCATTGCAAGTGATTGTTTTGTTTGGCAAAAATTAACATATTTTCTGTCTTTTCTCTACTTAACTTAATAATATCATTTTCTTAAATATTGTGCACCAAATAAATTGTTCACTTGTGGCGGGCGCAGAGTGAGTATGATAATGAGATAAAATATTCAGTAAGTCAAGATTGAATCGTGGCGAAAAAAAGTTATTAAAGTATTGTTAGTGGAGATGAAATTCATCTTACAAGAGATAAAAATTTGTCAATAATAGAATTAGACTAATTTTGTGAGATGAAACAAAATAGAAAAATAAAACTATTTTTATAGAATCAAGTGAGTATTACTCCCTCCGTCTCACTTACAGATGATACACTTTACTTTTTATTTTGTCCCAAATAAGATGACACATTTCTATTTTTGGAAAATTTCTCTCTCCAATTAATACAGTCAACTACTTTTTTTTCTTTACAATGAGAAACTATTCACTACTTCCATACCAAATGGCACAATGAGTTGGTGTGTCCAACTAATCATTCTTTGACAAATGTAAAGCTCTACATCCAACTAGACAATCATTAATTAGGAAAAATAGCTTAATCGATATTTATATATGGAAATTATCTGACTGTATTTTGACTATTAATGCATGCTTATTTTGTGGTAACTTTCTTTATATTATCATGCATGTGCAATAATAAAATAAAACAAATATTAGAATCTTAAAAGCGTATGTAGTAAAGTTCACTTAGAAAATTGCATATATTAATATTATATTAAGTGAATGTTAATTATCATATAAATAGATAAATAATATCCAAATGTCAATTTAAATGTATGGATTCATAAGTTGATAATCTTTCATTAAAATAAAAATAAACTAATCCTATAACTCTTCTGTTTAAAAGAATATAAAATAAATTACCTTTGATTTTAATTTTCTTATTTTAAAAATTTCTTGACTTTTGACATGCTACCAAGAAAGATAAATTAATTAATATGCTAATAAAAATTTAAATTACGATCATGCATTTTATTTGTGTATATTTTTCAGTTTAATTTATAGTTATATACATAAATAAATAAGAAAAGAAAACTACACCCATAAAATTTTAACAAAGTGCATTGTATAACTATAATTTTTTTTACACCAAAAGATGAAGAGTACATATAAAAATATTATTGTTATATTATGCATATATATTACTATATGGGAGGTGAAAAACATGCGGTAATTTCCATATATAAATACTACTACTAATATGCAATTTTCCAAAAAAAGTGCTTGTCTAATTGGATGTGATTTTCCATTTGTCAAAAAATGATTACTTGGACACACAACTTATAGTGTAATTTGGTATGGAATGACTAGTGAATATTTTCTCCTTTACAATTGAATATTCAACTCTATTTCTCTCTTCATTTAATACTTACACCTATATTTTCTCTCTTCAACTAAACACATTAATCAACAACTCCAAAAATCTCGTACCGACTAAAAAATGTTTCGTCTTAGCTTGGACAGATGGATTAGTTTTTAATAAAATGTTATGAAGATAGTAAAATGTAAGAGTGTCCACAGTAGGGCGCCGCAACGGTGGTGGAAGCGCCAGGTACACGGCGGGGTCGAGGCGGATGTCGCGCGACGGCCTATTGTGAGCCGCCGAGACCGCCTAGGCGGTCAAAAACGTTTTTTTTTAATTTTCTTAATTTATTTTGTAATGACTAGGCGGACAAGTTTATTGTGGCTGTGTTTACTAGGCAGATAAGTTTTTTGCGGCTGTGGCCACCGGCGAATCCAGGGGGGGCAGGAGGGGGCGACCTTCCCTTCCTGGTCGTCCGGAAAACCTAAATATCCCTTATAATCGAGTCGGAAATAGCAAAATCACCCCCTTCGTGCATAGAAAAATATGAGTTTTCAATAAATGTGGTATTAAAGTTAGTAACCTAGAGGTTGTATTGTTGGACTTTTAACCAAGAGGTCCATGGATCAAGCCTCATTAAGAGCATTTTTTCTTCTTTTAACCTTTCTTTGTTTTGTCAATTTATATAACTTCTTATTATCAAATCAAACCATTGAAATACTTTATAAATCTATATTTTTATTAGTTTACACATATAATTTTGTTATACTATTCATTTTTCAGTTAAATATTTTAAAAAATATTTGATACTATATTTTAAGTACTATTTATTACTCCGTCCATTAAAATTCGTCACCATTTGACCTGGCACGAGTTTTAAGAAATGTAATAGAAAGTTGGTTGAAAATGTTAGTGATATGTGGGTCCTACTTTTATATATTAGTTTTATAATATAATGTGAGTGAGAATGAGTTAGTGGAAGTTGGGGTCCACTACCAAAAATGGTAAAAGTGAAATATTCCCTGTCAAGATCGTTATCCAGCTGGAGGCCGAATCGAGCTTATAAATAGAGGGTGTGCCACCACAAGAAAAGAATCTGAGACTTTACTTTCCGTCTAGTTTAGATTAGCTTAGCGTAGTTCAGCTCTCTAGCTTAGTTTAGTTCAGTTCTCTAGCTTAGTTAGATAGCTTAGTTTAAAGGGCGACCGAAAGGGAGCGCTTCAGAATACTCATTTCTGTTAGCGTTATCTTAAGTTTCCCGCTGAGATTCTTCTCAGTTTTTACCGCTTTCTTAGCTTCCAAGTGTTATCTTAGTTTAAATTTCACGTTGTACTCAGCTT
Source organism: Salvia splendens (assembly GCF_004379255.2). NCBI lineage: Eukaryota > Viridiplantae > Streptophyta > Magnoliopsida > Lamiales > Lamiaceae > Salvia > Salvia splendens. The sequence goes on along the minus strand of NC_056042.1, from coordinate 22,027,830 downwards.
TTAGTTTAATCAAAGTTGAAGAATCCCTTGATGTACAGAAGAACTAACACTCAGTGGAGAGTCCAGGAAGCCGGCGTTGTAATCACTCGTCGCAGAGCCGCATTAGAAGTAGCAGCAGCCACCGAGCAGAAAACACAACCACCGCCACCGGAACGAACGAAAGTAGAGATGGCCGTTGTCGCTGACGACTCGGGAATCGGCTCTCTACACGCTCATGATGAGAGAGAGCCCACACATGCCATCGCCGCTACTCCTGGAATGCGGACTATCGCAATCAAATCAGGAGTACTGGCCGTTTTATCCCATTTCTATGGCCTTTCGAAGGAATGTCTGTATGTTTTTTTGGAAGAATTCTGCAGATACTGTGATATTCAGCCCGTGCCAGCTGGATCCACATCCGAAGATTACAGGCTTAAGGCTATTCCCTTCGTTTTGAAGTGCGATGCGGGCGTCTGGCTGTCAAGGCTGCGGGAAGGATCCATCAGGACGTGGGCTGAGTTCCGCATGATATTCCTCGATCGTTTCTTTCCAACATAAAAACAAGTGCCCTAAAAAGGGAAATTACAGAAGCCAGACAGGAGTATGACGAGCCCCTCGGCCAGTACTGGGATAGGTTCCAAGGGCTGCTACAAGCATGCCCTAACCACAAGCTGGGGGAGAAGGAGATCTACTCGATCTTCTATGGCGGACTTACGGTGGACAGCAAGAACGACCTCAACCTCGCAGCACAAGGGGATTTCTCAAAAACCCTTTTTAGCCAAGCTAAGAATATACTGGAAAGGTTGATTGAGGCTAAGCGGTCGTACGAAACATCTCGAGGGCAGTACAGGAGAGGAGCAGTGCACGCAGCAGAGGCGCGCAACGATGAAAAGCTGGAGGCTCGATTCGAGCAGATGGAGAGGAAACTGCTGGAAGCGGTAGAAAAAAGGAGACCGTCGCCACCACCTGCACCGAAGGAGACACAGTATTTGCCGCAGCCGCCACCGCCAGAAGAGCATCACTACTATTACTGCGAGTTTCCCCCAGAGGAAGAACCGCAGGCTCAAGTAAATGCCGTTGGCCACTGGAATGCAAATGGAAACTGGATCCAGGGGAAGCAGAGAGATGCTCCATGGAGGGACCATCCCAATTTTTGATGGACTGATCAAAACCAACCACTCCAGTTATTAACCTAGCAAGTACAACCCTCTGAAGGGAAACTCAACTTGCCCGCACGGATCCAGGATAGACCAAACTCTGGAGGAAACAAGATACATAACGTACCTCAAGGAAACTGGTCAAGTGGAGGACAGCCGAACTGGTCAAGCCGATAACAGGAAGGAAATTGGGGGTACAAACAGCAAGGCCCTCAGTTTATCAACCAGGGAAGGCAGCCGAACAATCAGATGGTCACGTACATCCCAGCACACCTACGGGGAAATCAACACCCGGGAAATCGACAATACAACCAGCCGCGATATCAGCAAGAACACTACGGGCAATCTGACTACCCGCAGCCCAACTATAGTGGAGGACCGCCGAATCAAAGATACAACATATACCCCAACGAAAGCCACGTAGAAATATTGGTACCACACCATCCAAATGATGCAATGCGGGAAATCCAGGAGGCTCAAAAAGAGCAGCGGGCGGCGTTAGAGATGCTGACGAAACAACTCTCTCAAGTTGCAGTATCGCTGGGCGAGTTAAAGGGAAATGAAGCCATTATGCAACCGCCTGGTCATGAGAATATTAGTGAAGTATCCCTGCGGTCAGGGAAGGTCTACCAAAGCCCCAGCCATCCTGCGATATCTCCACCAACGGATTTCGGACCAAGCCGTGAGGAAGAGGGAGAATCCAGTAGAGGTGGTCAAGTGGAAGAAAAATGCAAGGAAAAGGTGGGAGGAGAGGCCTCAGAAGAAGGTCAGAAGGAAGAAACTGAAAGGGTTAAGCCTTATCCGTACCGTGGAATGGTGACAAGAAAAAAAGATGCCACAATTGATGTGGCAAGCACGTTCAAGGATGTGGATGTAAAGGTACCGCTCTTAACAACGTTAAAAATGCCCCCCGATCAGTAAGATCATTAAAGACTACCTGGCAGGGAAGGTCAATGAGGAAGGGAGACTAATTACAGATGAGAACGTGTCTGCCGTAATCCAGAGAAACGACCTCCCCTCCAAGAAAACTGATCCAGGAATGTTCACACTCCCAATTTCAATCGGAGACATTCAGGTAGAGCACGCCATGTACGACTTGGGGGCATCTATCAATGTTCTGCCACACTCCATCTATCGGAAGCTGGGAGAGGTCAAGCTAGTCGACACGGATATAATGATACAGTTGGCCGACAGATCATGTACTCACCCCGAAGGAATTCTGGAAGATGTTATTGTAAAGGTGAATAACTTTCTATACCCAGTTGATTTTTTCGTAATCAAGATGACATAACCCACAGCAAAAGAGTTGAGTGGAGTCCTACTAGGACAACCATTCTTGTCCACAGCCAGCAATATCATAGATGTCCGCAATGGGACGATCAGTCTGGACTTCAAAGGAGAGCAGTATACATTCAATATCGATGAGGCCATGAAAAGGCCAGCCGACGGAGAGAACGTGTATTCCGTGGATGTGACTGAGCCCTTGGTGCAGGAATTTTTGGAAGAAGAATTTTTAAATAGGCAATTCACGGACTCCGCTGTAGATGAAGAGGTCGAAAAGGAAGTAGAAGAGTGGTTTGAGAAAATAAGGTTGGAGAAATGAACGACCAAGCCGTCGTAGAAGCAATAACAGAATTTTGCGAACGTCGAAGGCCAACTGGGTCAGGTAAGACAGCTCAAGTATCTAGCCTAGCAAAGTAGCTTGATCAAGGAAAGCCACTGGGTGATGAAGCTGCAAAAAACCCTCTGCCCATCGAAGAGCCAAAGCCCGCGAAGGAGTTGAAACCCCTTCCAGCACATCTAAAGTACGCCTTCCTGGGAGAAGGCGAAACTATGCCCGTGATTATAAACAGTCGATTGACCCAAGGGCAGGAAGACAAGTTACTGGAAGTATTACGAAGGAATCAGAAGGCTATCGGCTGGAAGCTGATGGACTTGGTGGGAATTAGCCCGGATTTGTGTATGCATCACATCCGGTTGGAGGAAGGAGCCAAGCCACACCGCGACCAACAACGGAAACTCAACCCCAACATGAGGGAAGAGGTGCTGAAGGAAATTGTCAAGCTGGTTTCAATCAGAATTATCTATTCCATTCCCGACAGTAATTGGGTCAGCCCAGTGCACATGGTGCCTAAGAAAGGAGGGATTCAAGTAGTGAAAAACAAGAAAAACGAATTAATCCCGACAAGGCCAGTTACTGGGTGGAGAATGTGCATAGACTATAGGAAGCTGAACCAAGCCACAAAGAAAGATCACTTCCCTCTGTCGTTCATTGATCAAATGCTAGAGAAGTTGGCAGGGAAACAGTACTTCAGTTTCCTGGATGGTTATAGTGGCTATTTCCAGATCGCTGTAAACCCAGATGACCAAGAAAAGACGACGTTCAAAGATGTATGATGAGCATTTGGCCTTTGGCCTCTGCAATGCTCCGGGCACTTTCCAAAGATGTATGATGAGCATTTTCTCGGATCTGTTGGAAGATTGTATTGAGATCTTCATGGACGATTTCACTGTCTATGGGGATGATTTTGATCAAGGGCTGCATAGTCTGAACAGGGTATTGGAAAGATGCCGCCAGAAGGATTTAGTTCGGAACTTCAAGAAATGTCATTTTATTGTTACTGGAGGAATAGTTCTGGGCCACGTAGTATCAAGCAGGGGAATAGAGGTCGACCCAGCAAAGGTAGCAGTCATTGCAAAACTCCCATATCCTACCAACCAGAAGGAGATCCGAGCCTTTTTAGGGCACGCTGGGTTCTACAGGAGATTCATCAAAGATTTCGCAAAGATAGCCCAGCCTCTAACAAGACTTCTCCAGAACGATGTAGAATTTGAATTCTCAGATGCCTGCAAGGCCGCATTCCAGTTTTTGAAGGACCGATTAATAAGCTCTCCAATAATACGCGCTCCCGACTAGAATCACCCCTTTGAGGTGATGTGCGATGCTAGTGACTATGCTGTAGGGGCGGTATTAGGTCAAAAAATCGAAGGAAAAAGTTACAACATTTTTTCCGCCTCCAATCGCATTTGAGAAGTTCAGGCCTTACCTGCTTGGGTCTAAGGTGATTGTCTATACAGATCATGCGGCCATCAAATACCTCTTGGCAAAGAAAGAGTCAAAGCCGCGGTTGATCAGATGGGTACTCCTTCTACAGGAGTTTGATTGGGAAGCAGTGGATAAGAAAGGATGTGAGAACAAGGTGGCAGATCACCTAAGTCGAATTCTGCAAGAAGATAATGGTGAAGCCATTCCAGACGCTTTCCCTGAACAGTATCTCTGCTTGATCAAGTCCATACCTGAGCGCTAGTGGATCAACCAAGTGTAAGAAATTGCTCGAGCCAACCAAGGAAGCAAAGGACAGAACACGAGGAAGGAGCCATGGTTCGCGGACATGGCTAATTACTTGGTAACGGGGGAGTTACCCAGAAGTGACGAAATTTCAAGAGCACAGAAGTTAAAGCTTAAAAGCGATTCCCGATACTTCTATTGGGATGATCCTTACCTATGGAAAATGGGGGCAGATCAAGTAATCCGACGCTGTATACCAGAATGGGAGCAGGAAGACATAATGATCCACTGTCACACACTAGCTTATGGGGGTCAGCAAGGAAAATACTTGATAGTGGGTTTTATTGGCCATCTATCCATAGAGTTGCCTATGAATTCTGCAAGAAGTGCCCTCGATGTCAACTTACTGGAGGAATATCTACTAGAGACGAGATGCCTCAGATCTCCATTATTGTCTGTGAAATATTCGATGTATGAGGAATGGACTTCATGGGACCCTTTCCCGCATTTGAAGGTAATCTCTACATACTAGTGGCAGTGGACTATGTGTCCAAATGGATCGAGGCGAAGGCAACTAGGACGTGTGAGTCCAAAAAAGTGGCGAAGTTTTTGAAATCAAACATATTTACCCGATATGGAGTGCCACGGGCTATTATCTTTGACCAAGGGACTCATTTCGTCAACAGAACTATCGAAGCTCTGATGCGAAAATATGGAGTCCACCACCGCCTATCCACACCTTATCACCCACAATCCAATGGCCAGGTTGAAATCTCTAATAAAGTAATCAAAGCGATCCTAGAAAAGACGGTCAACCCCGGGAGGAAAGACTGGAGCCGTCGACTGGAGGACGCACTCTGGGCCTACAGGACAATGTTCAAAACGCCTATTGGAATGTCCCCATACCGGATGGTATTTGGGAAGATGTGCCATCTGCCGGTGGGGGTTGAGCATCAAGCATACTGGGCGATCAAGGAAATAAATATGAATACCGAGGTTGGAGCTGCAGAGAGGAGAATGCAGTTACAGGAGCTGGAAGAGCTTCGCCTGGACGCCTATGACTCTGCTATGTGGTACAAAGAAAGACGAAAATGTGGCATGATAAAAACCTTTGCAAGAAGGAACTAAAGATAGACCATAAAGTTTTGTTGTTCCAATCCAGACTGAAATTAATGCCAGGAAAGCTCAGATCTAGGTGGATAGGTCCTTATACTATTATCGCCATCCGAGCGAATGGAGCAATCGAACTCCAAGGAGGCGATCCTGATTCACTTTCTTTCATGGTTAATGGACATAGGGTTAAACCATACAGAGAAGGAATGGAGGCATTTGTAGTGGACGACATTCCACTACTAATGCCTTGTTGGGAAATAAACACAGGCAATCACGAATATGAAAGATAATGAACACAAGAAATTGTTTACCCAGTTCGATACAATGTGTATCTACGTCTGGGGGCGATGCCAAGCTAGGGATTTCACTATATAATTTCAGAATAAGCATAATTTAACAATGAGGGAGCACCTCTATTTATAAGCAACTAGAGAGCCCTAATTCTAGTCAAACTAGGAAACATATATCACAAGGAAAAAAATACTTCAAGGAAACAAATCCTAAACATGGTAGGAGATAAATTAGGCTCCATAATTAACAATCTCCCACTTGGAGACTAACAACTCCTAAACAACCATTTCCTCGTGATCTCATCCCTTCATCCGCTTAGCATCGCCTAACCTTCTCTTCAAGTTCCAAGGCCAATTGAAGCTATGCATAGCTTCAATTTCTCTAAGGTCACCACCTTAGTAAACATGTCTGCAGGATTCTCACTTCCAAGTATCTTCACAAGTTGCAGGATTTTCATCTCCACTAGGTGTCGGATGTAATGATACTTCAACTCCACATGCTTTGTCCTAGAATGAAACGCTGGATTCTTCGCCAAGAAAATAGCACTCTGACTATCACTGTAGAGTATGCTACTCTTGTTCTCCTTCCCAAGTTCATCTAAGAAACTCTGCAACCACACCATCTCCTTGCTTGCCTCTGTCGCAGCTACATATTCAGCCTCCGTAGTAGACAAAGCAACGGTCTTCTGCAACTTAGAAGTCCATGAAATAGCAGTACCACCATAAGTAAATACATACCCGGTTGTGCTTCTTCTCCCATCAAGATCATTGGACGCCAAGTCTGCATCCACATAGCCTGCCAGCTCGACATTCTTGCCATTGAAACATAAGACACTTTCTGTAGTACCTCTCAAGTATCGAAGGAGCCATTTAACTACTTCCCAATGTTGCTTGCCCGGATCACCCATGAACCGGCTCACTTCTCCCACTGCTTGTGCAATATCAGGCCTCGTACACACCATTGCATACATAATACTGCCAATTGCTGAAGCATAAGGAATTTTCTTCATTTCAGCACATTCTTCTTTTGTACTCGGCGACTCCTTCTTTGACAGCTTAAAGTGACTGCCTAAAGGCGCACTTACTGGCTTCGAATTATCCATGTTGAATCTTTCCAAAACCTTACCGATGTAAGCAGCTTGCGAGAGATACAATTTTCCTGCCGCCTTGTCACGCTCGATTCTCATGCCCATAATTTGATTAGCCTCTCCAAGATCTTTCATGGAGAATCGTTCAGACAATTGCCTTTTCAACTTATCCATCTCCTTTTGATCACCTCCTGCGATCAATACATCATCAACATATAATAACAGGATAAGATAGCTCTTGTCAAACCTCTTGTAGTAACAACAATGGTCAGCGTAGCATCTTTTATAGCCAATCTCCATCATGAATCCATCAAACTTCTTGTACCACTGCTTTGGAGCTTGCTTTAAACCATACAAGCTCTTCTTCAACTTGCACACAAGATTTTCCATTCCTTTTACTACGAATCCTTCAGGCTGTGTCATGTACAACTCATCCTCCAAATCACCATGAAGGAATGTCGTCTTTACATCCATCTGATGTAACAATAGATTTTCTGCAACTACCATACTCAACACTAAACGAATAGTAGTTAGTTTCACAACAGGAGTGAACACATCTGTATAATCAATACCATATCGTTGCTCAAATCCCTTGACAACCAGCCTAGCCTTGTAGCGCTTGCTACCATCAGCTTCACATTTGATTCGATAGACCCACTTGCAATGCAATGCCTTTTTCCCTCTAGGAAGTTCCACAAGCTCCCATGTGCCATTCAGGAGAAGAGAGGCAAACTCATCATCCAAGGCAATTTTCCACCTTCGTTTATCAGGGCCTTCTCCTGCCTCTGCATAACACTCGGGCTCACCACCATCAGTAAGTAACAAATAGAAATTAGAGGGCGAGTACCTATCAGGTGCACGTCGCTCTCTAGTCAATTTAGGCAGCGGAATAGTCGGTGGTGGAGTGCTTGGTTCTTCTTCAAGCACCTCTTCAGCATTCTGACTCTCTTTGCTCCCACTCGAGTTTGAGATGTCTAGCTCGACCACTTGTGGCTCAGAACTGCTGGGACTCGATGTCTCCAATCTATCCTTGTACAATACCTGTTCATTGAAAATGACATCTCTACTGCGAATAACCTTACGGTTCTGCTCATCCCAGAGTCTATAACCAAACTCATCGCCTCCATAACCAATGAACGTACACTTAATAGATTTAGCATCCAACTTGCTTCTCTCAACGGAACTAACATGAGCATAAGCAACACAACCAAAGATGCGTAGGAAAGATAGATTTACCTCTTTTCCTGTCCAAACCTTCTCGGGTATCCGAAACTCCAAAGGAACTGATGGACCTCTATTAATTAGGAATGCAACTGTGTTGACTGCATCTGCCCAGAAATTCTTTGGCAATCCACTTTTCAATCTCATGCATCTTGCTCGCTCGTTCAACGTTCTGTTCATGCGCTCTGCGATTCTATTCTGCTGTGGAGTTCCTTTCACAGTTTTCTCCATGCAGATTCTATTCTCGGCGCAGAACTCCTTGAACTTTGCAAGTTCATATTCTCCTCCATTATTGGATCTTAGACACTTCACCTTCAGCCTGGTTTCAGTTTCAACAAGGGCTTTCCACTTCCTAAAAGCGTCAAACGCATCGGATTTACTCTTCAGAAAATAAACCCATAGCTTTCGAGTAGAGTCGTCGATGAAAGTCATATAATATTCAGAGCCTCCTAGGGACTTCACAGGTTCTGGTCCCCATAGATCCGTGTAGACCATCTCCAATTTCTGTGTCTTCAATTTTCTGCCTCCTCTTGAGAAACTCACCCTTCTCTGTTTCCCAAACACGCAATCCTCGCACAGGCCAACTTCAACAGTTTTCAGGCCAGACAGTAAACCTCTTGAGCACATTATCTTCATCCCTTTCTCGCTCATGTGGCCAAGACGACAGTGCCACAAATCTGCATTATTTACCTCAATTGCAATATCAATGCAATCTTTGGAGTTAGTTGTGGTATACAACGTACCCTCCTTCTTACCTCGAGCTACTATCATAGCTCCCTTGGTAATCTTTCAATTTTTGCAGCCAAACGTCACGGTGTACCCTTCTGCATCAAGCTGCCCAATCGAAATCAAACTTCTCTGCAATCCAGGAATGTGTCTGACTCCATTCAGTTTTATCACGGATCCATTGGACGTCACTACCTTCACGTTTCCCTTTCCTACAATATCTAAGGGCTCATCATCAGCCAGATGTACCTTCCCAAAATCGCCAGAAACGTAGTCTTCCATTATCTCCACATTGCTGCAGGAGTGGAACGACGCTCCAGAATCCAATACCCACGATTCCATCGGACTACTGACACTCAAGACCAACGCCTCGCCATCGTCATCAGACATGGTAGCGTTTGCTGTCTTCTTGTTCTTCTGATCCTTATTCTTATACTTCTTCGGTGCCTCACACTGATTTCTAAAATGCTCAAACTCATAACAATTCCAGCATTTAACTTTATCCAAATCCTTCTTGGATTGGCTCCTTCCTCTGGAATTTGATCTTCCACGATTTTGCTTTCCCTTCGATCTGCCTCTCTATTCTGTATTCAGTGCTGATCCCGAAGTAGAAGATTCTGATTCTCTTCGGCAAACTTCCTCACCAATCATCAGATCTCTTACTCTGTCAACTGTTAGGTTTGTCTCTGTAGCAGTAACTGCTGTCACTGTGCCAGCCCAACTCTCAGGCAGAGATGATAGAAAAATCATGGCACGAATTTCATCATCGAATTTTATATCAACCGAGTTCAGTTGCGAAGTAATCATGTTGAACTCGTTGAGATGTTGTTGCACCAGCTTTCCCTCTTGCATTCTAAAATTAAACAATCGTCTAATCAGATGTACCTTGTTTGCCGTTGATGGTTTATGATACATGTCATCCAAGATCTTCATCATCTCCTTTGTCGACTTTGCTGTAGTCGTGTGATAAGCCACATCCTTGGACAACGATAGCCTAATCGCGCTCATCGCTTTTCTATCCAGCAGCTCCCACTCCTCCTGTTCCATCTTTTCGGGTTTGGTTTTTAAAGGCTTCCAGAGATCTTTACCGTACAGGTAATCCTCAATCTGCATCTTCCAAAATCCGAAATCAGATATGTCGAACTTCTCTACAGCAATTTTCTCGTCGATCCCCATCGTGATTTCTGCCTCTTAAACCCTAGGCTCTTGATACCAGTTGTTGGGAAATAAACACAGGCAATCACGAATATGAAAGAGAATGAACACAAGAAATTGTTTACCCAGTTCGATACAATGTGTATCTACGTCTGGGGGCGATGCCAAGCTAGGGATTTCACTATATAATTTCAGAATAAGCATAATTTAACAATGAGGGAGCACCTCTATTTATAAGCAACTAGAGAGCCCTAATTCTAGTCAAACTAGGAAACATATATCACAAGGAAAAAATACTTCAAGGAAACAAATCCTAAACATGGTAGGAGATAAATTAGGCTCCATAATTAACAAGCCTAACTCTCTCCAGTAGACAGGTAAAAAGGGTTGAATGGGCACTTATGGGAAGTCTGCTTGATCAAGCGACAAAGACTTAATCAAGTGACACCCTAAGAGAGCCGGTCAACTTCTTAAGTAGCTAGTGTAAATAGTTTTTATCATGTTAATTTATTTTCTTAGTTAAAAATTAAAAGCCGGAAGTAAGGAAAGAAACTGATCAAGCGAAACTGTTGGAGTTTTTCATAAAAAATTATTGTCTACTTGATCAGTACAATTCGAATTTAATTAGTGGTACAGTGATTGAGTTGATCAGGGCAGGTGATGAAAGGGAATGCGCAGTCACTTAAGAGGTGCCAGGAAGCGCCAACTGCTGCATTGAAAGGACGAAACATAAGCTTTACCAGCTAGCACTCTGAAAAGGCGCACCCGTACGTGAAGAGTTGCAAAGATCTGAACAGCCAAAAGGATCTCAACAGTAGAAGATCCCAACAGCCGCGATTTCATTATAAAAAACTGATTTCAGATTCGTATATCACTTTTACCCAAGCCGCCTACATATAATTCCTTTTGCTCTCATCAAGAATTCTCCCCAATTTTAAAATCCCTTTTTCAAGAACATCATCTTCTCTACCAAGACCTACCCACATTACCAGTGACAAAGTTGCTTAAACAACTCTCGACTTCATCCTCCTCTTCCAGTACCCGTGCTGATAGTGATAACCAAAAAACCTCATCATAAGCCCATATAGAAAACCCTAGCCCACCTACATCAACCACCGCTCCACCCCAAACAAGCGCCGCCACTCCATTACCCGAGGTGGACGAAGAAGCTCAATGGCGCTTGACAAGAATCCTCCAGAGTTTTCCCTTCGACGTGGATGTTGTGACGGTTTACGCAGCTGTAAAAGCCCAAATGGGAGTGATCCTGTCAAAGGACAAGGTCGTTGCCTCCATATCCCGAAACCCTACATCTACCACCCAAACACAAGCCCCACTTCGCACCACAGAACCTACACCCGTCGCTCCCTTAGTACAATACAGTGAGGATGACTCTGAGGAAGAGGGAGCGCAACCCGCCGCCATCCCGACCAGAGAAGCAGAATCCGTACCGCCACCACATGCAGAGGGCACAACTACTCCCGACACTCCGATACCACCAAGTGGCGGAGGCTCTAACCCCCTACCCTCCTAGGACCGACACAACCAATCGAGGTTGTGAATGTTGACGACGATTCTACGGAGGACCTTCCGTCTCCTCCCAACGAAATACTGCAACAAAGAGAGGCGGAATGGAACTTCATTGCACATGCAGAGGATGAGTCGGTCCCGGATAGAGAGGATGAGCCCCTGCGCCGCCGGACGCACAGAATAGAGGTCATCCGGGTGGTGGCGGAGGTGGGGGCTATGGTGGCCAGCACGCAAGGGGCGAAGCAAGTGGAGAGACCTCACGTAGTGAGGTCAATTTTGGATGAACCAGATGCACCGGGAAACCAAGGAGCCGTTGGGGCGATAAACCAAGGGGCCAGTGAGGCCGTTGAAAAGCCAGGGGCTGTCAAGGACAGCCGTCAGAGGACTGAACGTAAAAGAAAGAGGAAGGGAAAGGAAAGTGTTCCTCCTCCTCCGAAGAAAATCCGCCCCGCATCCCGGGGCATCATTATTACTGATGCAGAACAACCAACCCCTCCACAAAAAGGAATTGAGGGCAGCGACACAGAGGGAAGAGAACTCCGGTGGGCCCGTACATCCCGCAGGCGACAAGGAAGACCTGCAACACCCCCTGCTGCCGAATATGGCAAACAAACTGTGGTGTTGACCACGGACCTCCTCCGGCAGATGCTTGTATTTGAAAACCCCAAGTGGAACGAGGAGGTCCACCATAGGGTGACGGCTACAAAGCAGATGAAGGCAGGCAGGAGACTCCACCAGCCAGCCCTGGAGACGATCCGGGTTGAGGATAGATTTACCCAGTACATTACTAGGATTAGTTTTGACTGGCTGCTGGTGATCGAGGATACCTTCGTGCCCACAGCCTGGCCAAAGAATTCTTCACTTCCTTCCGGTTTACCGGAAGTACTAATTTGGAGGCTAGAAGTGTCTCCTTCCGGGTGTTCGGGCATAAACAAAAGATGAGCCTGAACGAGTTCTCAGTGAGGATGGGACTCCATACCGAGGCCCAGGTAGCCAATGGAGAGTGGTTCGCGTGCGACATTGGCCTTCCTCAGAGGAGGCCAGATTTTGATCAGCAGGTACCCTGGCAAAGCCTGTGCAATGGACGTGCCTCCGAGTTTAAAGCTTCTGAGTCCAGAGGGGACCATATTGCTGATCCGGCCCTCCGCCTTGCCCAAGCCTACCTAGCCTGCAATCTCCTTGGCCAGGCCAATACATTGGCAATCCTTACTCTGGTCGAGCTCTACTTTATGTGATGCATGAAGGAGCAAAGAAGGGTGCACCTGGGCTATTGGATTGCCTACTCGATAAGTCAGATTGCCAGTCACCCTGCCCGCCGCCTCAACGTCTGCCACCTTCTCGGAGCATATCTAAGGCGAAATTGGACCCTGGAATTCCAGGAGGGTGTGGAGCTTCCCAATCGCTGCCTAAAACCTGAATTGTTTAACATTGATTTCTTTGTAAGAATTCAGGTGCTTGAACGACTGCGCGACGGGAGACTTCGCTTCATCTCGAAGGCTCGGAAGGAGAAGCAGGCAGAGCAACAAGAGATCAGGCAGGCGGAGACAGAGGAGGCCGGACGCGAGAACAGGAGGATAACGACGGACCAACCGGCAAGCCCCGACAGACAACCACGGCAGAGGTTGGAGCTAACAACCATAGTAGAACCAGAGGCGGCTGCACGCGCTATCAACGAATGGAGGCTCCGCGTGGAGCAGTTGCTAACGTAGCTGGTGGTGAATTCGAATGCCCAGCTGGTCGCTCAATCCAGGGTCTTGCAAGCTATTCAGCAATTGACCCTCGCTATGCAACCACCCCCCTCTACAAGCTCTCCTCCACTTCGACACCCGATGTCCTCCAGGCCACCTTCAGCGTCTCCGAGTCAACCCCCCAGGAAACTTTGAAGTACCCCCCATATCTCCGCTCGTTTTAAGTTTACAAACAATTTTTAGTTTTATTTGTTGGTCTGTATATACTCATGCTCTGTTGTTCTCTTACACTTAGCCCAATGTCTGGTCTAAGTGTGAGAAGTATGCATGATATTTTTGCTATCTCTGTTTGCCTGCGTTTACCTATTTAAGTTCTGTTTTTCTGTTTTGATTAGCAAGTTTTTGATTGCTAGCAGTGCCTCACACTTAGCCCAGTGTCTGGTCTAAGTGTGAAAAGTTTTTCTTGTTTTCATCGTGTCGTTGCCTGTGCCTAACCCCTTCTTTCCACTGCATCCAGTCCCTCGAGGACGAGTTCATATGTAGTGGGGAGGGGGACGGGTTAGTTACAGTAAAATCATACATGCTAAAATTTTTCTCAAAAATAACAAATTCCAGGTAGTAATAAAATATGCAATATGCATGAAATTGGATAAATGGAAGACTTGATTACTTTTTGGAAGAGTTAGAAAAAGGATTCAGTATGCTCACACGTAAAACTTGATTGCAAAAACTTCACCAATTTGAACGACGCAAGTATGATGGAAACGCTCAATTTCTAAACCAACTATCGCCATCTGCTCTGTGGGGACAATAATCCTAAGAAACTACGAGATTCAGAAGTTCACACAGAATTTATGAGATAGCTTGATCTTGTTAGTAGCACATAAGCATTGTTATGGGAGTGTGTTGTAGAAATAAGACTCTGTAATGCTAAAGAGGTGGTCTTGCTTAGGCAACATTAGGCGGCCATGCGACTCTGTGGTCTCTGGACTATTCGTCGGTGTTGTGACCAGTAAAAATGTAAGATATTAATGCGTATTAACTTCCTCTGGAGGGTACAAAATTTTAATTTTACAGTTGTAAGATTTTGAAAAGTTTTATGTTTAATCTAATCAAACATCTTACATAAGATTATGACAAATAGTAAATACTCTGTTTTGCAGTGCAAATCAAATCGTCAAGATGTCATTCAATCCTCTATCTGCAATTCTAAAAGAAAATAAACTCGAAGGCCAAAATTACATAGAATGGAAATAAAATTTGGACATCGTTCTTACAGCTGAAGAGTACAGCTTTGTACTCACAACCCCGCGACCTCCAGTGCCACCAGCTAACGCTGCGGCAGGAGTCAGAGATGCACACAGACGTTGGCATAAGGCGAATGAGATGGCTAAGTGCTACATGTTGGCATCTCTGTCATCAGTACTCAAGCATCAGCATTCTGCCATGGATACTGCCGTCGAGATTATGAAGAATCTGAAGAATCTTATTGGTACTCAGAATCGAACGGCTAAGTCTCAAGCCTTTCGGAGTATCATGTCGAAGACTATGAAGGAGGGCTCGTCTGTGAGGGATTATGTCCTCGAGATGATGAGCCACCTCAACCAGATTGAGGTCTTAGGAGGGACGATCGATCCCGAGTCTCAAGTGACCATTATCCTTCTAGTCTTCCCCCTAGCTTCCAGCAGTTCAAGCTCAACTTCGAGATGAACAAAAGGAACTACACCTTGGCGGAACTGTTGACTGAACTTCAGTCGGCGAAGGATCTTATGATCCAGGCTAAGGCGGCCATGATGATTTCGGCGCCTCGTTCCTCTGGCTCCAAGCCTAGCGCAGGAAAAAGGCAGGCACCGAACTCAGGACCGACCAAGATAGCTAAGGGAAAGAAGAAGAAGAAGAGGACAAACAAGAAGCCCACGGGGAAGTGTTTCAAGTGCGGAGAGAAGGGGCATTGGAAGCCAGATTGTCCTAAATGGGGCAAGGCTACAGGTATGCATCAAGCTCTAGTAGTCGAGTCTTGTTTGACTTCGACATCAACTTGCACTTGGGTTATTGACACTGGAGCTACTGATCATATTTGTTTTGATCCTGACTTAATGCAGGTGACAAGACGGTTACATGATCGAGAGATTGAAGTCCAGCAGGGCGTGTGGCGGCCGTTGCAGTGGGAGACATTTATTTGCATTTTAGTAGTGATAGATTTTTTATTTTGAAGAACGTTTTGTTGATACCTTCTTTTAGAAGAAATTTAATTTCAGTTTCTAAATTGGTTTTTGATGGATATTCGATTTCTTTTAATGGCGATTGTGTTATTAAGAAAGATGGTTCTTATATCTGTCGTGGTATCATGGAAAACGATCTGTACACAATCACATCTACACAGTTTAACAATCGCAAATTAGAACTCAATACAACATCGAAAATTTCAAAGAAACGACAGGAACCTTCAAGTTCAATGAACGAAACGTACTTATGGCACCTTAGACTTGGTCATGCCAATGAAAGGAGGATCCATTCTCTTGTTCAACAAGATCTTATTAAAGATCTAGAGGAGGAACCTTTTCATAAGTGTGAGTCGTGCTTAGAAGGCAAGATGACCAAGAGGCCTTTTCAGGCTAAGGGCAATAGGGCCAAGGAAGTACTTGAGCTCGTTCATTCCGATGTATGTGGACCAATGTCTACTGAGGTAAGAGGTGGTTTTCGATACTTCATCACATTTATTGATGACTTCTCGAAAATTGGATACGTCAATTTGATGCGCCACAAGTCAGAGTCTTTTGATAAGTTCAAGGACTTTAAGACTCTTGTGGAGAAGTATCATGGTAAGAGTATCAAAAGCCGACGATCTGATCGTGGAGGCGAGTACCTCAGTGCTGAGTTTTTGGACTACTTGTCGGAGTTGGGAATTGAATCCCAACTGACTGCGCCGGGCACGCCCCAGCTGAACGGTGTGGCTGAAAGAAGGAATAGGACCTTGTTGAACATGGTCCGGTCGATGATTAGTTATGCACGGTTACCTACTTCTTTTTGGGGACATGCCTTGCTTTCTGCAAGTCACATTTTAGACAATTTACCGTCAAAATCCGTACCTACTACTCCTTATGAGTTGTGGACTGGGCGTAAGCCCAATCTAACACATCTCAATATTTGGGGTTGTCCGGCTCATGTATTGGAAAATGATCCAACTAAGCTAGGATCAAGGACAGAGGTATGTTTGTTTATAGGGTACCCTAGAGGAACGAAAACATATGAATTATTTAGTCTCCAAGATAAGAAAGTCATTGTGAGTACTCACGCGACATTCTTAGAGGAAGACTATGTAATGAATCAAAAACCCAGCAGTGAAGTGGCTCTTGATGAGCTAATTTCTGTCACAAGTTCCATTAACCAAGAACAAGTACCAAGTGTACAAATAATTCCAGAAACTTCAACTTCTACTCCAAGTATTGTAGTGTCGCGCCGCAGTGGGAGGGTCTCTTACGAGCCCGATAGATACGTTGGTTTGGGGGAATCTATCGATCACTCCACGGGCAGCAATGTACTGGATCCCTGGAACTTTGCGAATGGGTGAAAGCAATGGATTTGGAACTACAATCTATGATAGACAAAGACGTCTACGATTTATCCGTCCTACCCGAAGGTTGTACTGCCATTGGGAGCAAGTGGATATATAAACGTAAACTTGGACCCGATGGACGAGTTAAAGTCTTCAATGCAAGACTAGTGGCCAAGGTGTATACCCAAAAGGAAGGTGTCGAATATGACGAGACTTTCTACCCAGTGGCCATGCTCAAATCGATCCGGATACTGTTGTCTATAGCAGCTTATATGGATTGGGATGTATGGCAGATGGACGTTAAGACTGCATTTCTAAACGGCGGTCTTTAGGAGACCATCTACATGGAACAACCCGAGGAATATGCCATAAAGGGCAAAGAACACATGGTTTGGAAGCTTAAGAAGGCCATTTATGGCCTTAAGCAAGCATCTAGATTGTGGAACCAGTGTTTCGATCAAATTGTTCGCATGTTTGGATTCGAAAAATGCCCAAATAAAAGTTGCGTGTATAAGAACGTTGAAAAGGGAAATGTTGTGTTCTTATCTCAAGAATCTTACATCGACACAGTACATAGCCATTTTAGCATGCAGGACGCCAAGAAAGGTTTCTTACCTTTCAGACATGGCATCCATCTATCTCAAGAGATGTGCCCCAAAACGCCGTCTGAGATACAAGTTATGAGAATGATTCCATATGCTTCGGCAATTGGAAGTCTCATGTATGCTATGCTTTGTACAAAATATCAGTCGAATACAGGCCAAGGACATTGGACTGTCGTAAAGAACATACTCAAGTACCTTAAACGGACTAAGGACTATGTTCTAGTTTACAATGCAGCCGAGCTCTGTCCTTTGGGATTTACTGACTCAGACTTTCAGGCTGATCAGGACTCGAGAAAATCTACTTCAGGATATGTGTTTACCTTAGGAGATGGAGTCGTAATTGGAAAGAGCGTGAAGCAGAAATGCATCGCGGACTCGATCATGGAAGCCGAGGATGTAGCTGCTTCGGAGGCTGCAAAAGAGGCAGTCTGCCCAAGAGCATCACTGTTTATTGTGACAACTCTGGTGCCGTGGCAAACTCGAAAGAACCAAGAGCTCACAAAGCGAGCAAACACATAGAACAGAAGTATCATATCATTAGAGATATAGTGCAGAGAGGAGATATACAAGTGGTCAAGATTGCGTCAGAGAACAACCTGGCAGATCCTTTTACAAAGGCATTGGCGGTGAAACCGTTCGAATACCACATTGAAGGGATGGGGGTTCGACTCATTCAAGACCTCAACTCGCTTTCAGTATAAGTGGGAGAAATACATGACGTGTGAACTAAATACTACTTTTTGTATACTCGAAAGCTGTTTTGAGTATAAGTGGGAGATTGTTAGAGTTTGTATACTAGAAATCACCTTTCGAGTGATTAAATACTCTAAAACTCTATAAGCTATTTTCCAATAAATAAAAAAAGATTATTTTTGTCACAATGTTGTTATGTTTTACATTTAATGGTTGTTTATTACATATTTAAATGTATAAGAACGTAACAAAGTCTAAGTCTTTGATTAGTAGACCGGTTGTGGGCGTCGTCCAATTTAAGGTAACACGGTCAATTCTGAACAAAGAAAAAGCATAATTTCACAACCCAGATAGGCCTAGACTACCTATCGTGAAAGGTTGCAATGTCAGTCCGATTATTTCTAAGCCTTATTGAAATAAGATGACGTTGGTGTGGTATAGCACAGAATGGATCTAACAACAAGACTTGTCTTTATGCTATCTACTGAAAGACGAGGTCTTGATAATTAATTTCTTAATCAATGTACGTTAGCATTGAGCATACGATATTGAGTATCTACTACTTTGACTTACCAAAGGTGCGGGTTTTTCGTCACCCAACAATCCAGGTATATTGGGTAGTGGTGATCATTATCTAGCGGTGCTAGGATTGCTATTACGTTGAATCGTGCGCGAGGAGAGTCTCGTTTGATAACATCCACAAGAGGAGGTCGAAACAAGGTTTTATTACTCGGAACCTAGCTAGTTGGAGTTTAATTACTCTATGAATAATAAATAAGAGTTTCTTGCTGAAACCACTCTTGGAGATTAAAATATGTTAATTAATTAAGTCCATAGCAGACATTAATTAATTAATGGATGTTTCCATCTTAAGCACGGGAAATATATTACTTACTTAAAAAGGAAACCCGGAATACTCGTAATTTTGGATTTGGAGAGGCAGTGCAATATTACTTCTGTAGTGGTTGCTTGTAATATTCCAATATAAGCTTATATTAAATTGTGGGTTCAATTTAATTAGTAAAAAGCTAATTGGGTGAGGCCTGATCTAAATTCTTCCTTAGATCCCTGAATGGGCCCAATATGTGACTTAATATAAATAGGAGAATAAAGAAAAAAAACAATAATTATTATTGCTAGAAATTTTCGTCCCCCCCTCTAGAGAGAGAGAGTTCGAAAATTGCTTCCTCCGTCAGCAGAGTTCTGCCTTCGTTATTCAAGTCCTAGAACGTTGGTGAGATTTGCCCACACAAATATCAGTGTATAGTCCGGGACACCAGTTAGAAGATCCGAGGTCGAGTACTAAAGATCTTCATGTGGAGACGGAGCAAGCCATCATCGATTCTTGATTGAATCAACGAGGTAAATTAGCTAATTCCGTAGTAAGCATGTTTTAGGGATTTTATATGCTAAAGCATGTTTTAATTCAAGTTATGAGCATGATACATGTGATAATTATGCAAATATAATTTGTCTAAATAATCTGCTAAATAGATCAAATTTATGTGATCGGATTTTACGCACGCTTCCGCTGCCAACCCCTTCAAAGCCATCATCACAGTAACACTCTGGGGTGTTATTTGCAAAGGCCCGAGCTTACTAAAAATATTCACATTGGGCTGCAGTCCATTTTTTCTGTACTTTAGCCATATCTGATCACATTGTGCCGTTGATATGGTGTTCTCACACGGTCACCTTTTCTGCCCATCATGTCAGAGGTATCCTTGTGCCGGGAAGGTGGCCACCTTCCAGAGTCACCTTCTTTGTCGTTCACGGTCAGAGGTATCCCGTGTACACTAGTCCGAGCGGGGACACCACCCTCACTGGGACCCGAATTCGACTTATATATCATCATTCATAATTCACTTGTCCTTAGCCAAACAGATAGGCATCATACAAAAATATTTATGGCAAGACAACATCTTTAAAAATCACGAACAATGTGTCCGTGTTTTCATAAAATACGATTTGTATTTTTAGTATAGGAAAGCTCACCTTGATCGCTTAGTTTCTTTAACTTGAATCTTTCGTTCCGACTTTACTTGTGAACGTACCCTTTTGAAAATAACACAATAAGAAAATACTAATTTAGTTTTTCTTTAAATCTAATTAATTTAGAGAGAAAATCTCAAGCCTAGTCCCTACTACTACTATTATTATTATTATTATTATTATTATTATTATTATTATTATTATTATTATTATTATTATTAGGCTCATACTAATTGAAATTCAAATTTGGGCCCTTCTCAAATTATTTCAGCCTACTGTAATTTCCACAACCTAGCCCACTATTCCTTCACCAAAATAAATAAAAGAACCTACCTCTAGTTAATTTAAAGGCCCAACAACTAATTAGAAAAAGATATCAGCCCATTTCACTAACTAAATTAGTCCATATACTCCCCCTTCTACCACACGCATCATCTACTCTCTCACCTAATCACTATTCACCTTCTCCCTCAATTGCACACAAAACTTCCCCCAAATCAGAACTTCTGCCGCCTCACCCAGCTTCACACCTCGCGACGTCGATCAGCTATCCCTCCGGCGCTACCATCGCACCGCCGTCGGCTTGTTTTCCTCCACGTCGTCTCTCTCCCTCCCTCTCTCTCTCCTCTCCCTTTTTTCTCCCCTTCTCATCTCCCTCTCTCCCCACTACGCTGCCGCCGCTGCCACTAATCCGTCGTCGCGGATCCCCTGCTGTCGGCTCCTCCCTCCATCATCTTCTCCCCTCCATTCCTCTCCTTTAATCTTTATTCATAAAGATTATATTTTATTTTTATCATATTCCCCCTTTGTTATATTTTCTAAAGATTAAATCCTGGATTTAAAAGTTTGGTGTTTTTAATTGTAGATTCGTCAAGGCTGCGATTTTAGTGATGGATTTGGGTAGAGGATACGTACGTAATGTTTCAATATGTGGGAAAAGTGAGATGTGGGTACTCACCTTTGTGTGATTGTGAAAAAGACTTGTTGGATTTGTCTTCTTTATGATATGCAAAAGTCTCGATGGATTGCTTCCTTCCCCTGCTCCGATTTTGTTGGTAGGATGTGGTGGAATTAAATGTTGTTGGGATTGCTTCCTTCCCCTGCTCCGATTTTTGTTGGTAGGATGTGGTGGAAGATTTGTATATGTATATATATAAAACAAGGATACAAGGATGCAAGTGGAGATACCTTTCAAAATCTTCTGTCAGAGAATAATCATTCCTTCTGCTATGCAATTACTACAGGCATTAAATGCTACGGATTCACTTATTCTTTCATAATTTGCCTCCCTTTTTTTTCTCCTTTTTTTAATATAGATATTTATATTTTTATATTATTTAATTAAATGCTTAGTTAAGTAATTATTTGAGTATTTATTTACTTCCCTATCGTCAAACAAACAAACAACAATCTAACATAGCTCGGATTTAATTGCATAAAAGTTACTTATATAGATAATCAGGCTAATAATATTGTTTCTAATAATATCGTCTTAGCGGGTCGTTACATACTATCCCTCTTAAAAGAAATTTCATCCCGAAATTTAGGAAGTATTTAGACAAAAAGATCGGGATATTTATCATTCATTTTCTTCCTCTAGCTCTCATGTTGCCTCTTCTTGTCCGTGGTTTTTGCACAAAATCTTTAGTGTAGTAATCGACTTGTCCCGAAGCTGCTGCACCTTTCGGTCTAGTATTTCTACCGGCTTTTCTTCGTAACTCAGGTTAGGCTCTAGGGTGATTTCTTCGTGGCGAATCACATGTTTAGGGTCGAACACGTACCTTCGAAGTTGGGAGACGTGGAATACGTTGTGTACGTTCCCAGAGTTGGGTGGTAATGCCAAGCGATATGCTACTCGGCCCACTTCCTCTAGAATTTCATAGGGTCCAATAAATCGTGGTTTTAGCTTACCTTTGAGTCTAAATCTGGTTATTCCTTTGGAAGGGGATACTTTCAATAAGACCTTCTCTCCGATGTTAAATTTCAATCCGGTTCGACGTTCATCGGCGTAAGACTTTTGCCGGTCTTGCGCTTCCTTGATCCGACTCCGGATTTGTCTCACGAAGTCGTATTGTGTTGTATCGCAGTTGACATCAATATCACTTTTGGCATTGTTACTCTAATTCCAAAGTTCTATCGCAAATCTTTGCTTGTTCTTTCCTCGCTTCTATGTCATTTCCCGTTTGTTCTCGGTTGTCAAACCTTCTTTCATGTCATCTTGGCGTTAGGTTGAAAATAATTAGGGTACTCACACTTTTATTTCTTAGTCATCATTGTAGTATAGATCTTAATTAGTTCACTTTTAAACTCAACTTAGTCTTAATCGTATCGATTGATCACCTAATTGTATACATAGAGATCTTGCGCACTATGAAGGGACTAATAGGGTGGAAATAAAAATTTGAATGAATATCGCCATCGCTCTTTTTTCCAAATTTTAATGTATAAGTACGTAACGTTCGATCACCTTGTAGCTCATCGCATGCAGTGTTTAGTCATAGCATAAATATAACGACTTGTCGTTCTAGTCTTGACACTTTTGGTCGGCGCATTATTTTTATGGATGTCCACTTCAGATTATTTACTTCTTGTCTTTTTTTTTGGTGTTTTCTGCAGTGGTCAATGCCTTGCCTCTCATAAGGGTCTCACGCGAGGAAATATAGAGTTGATCTAACCGTTTTAACTTTGATAGGAACTGAATTTGGGATTCCAAGAGAAATATTCGAATCGTTCTTGCTTTGTGTAGGCTCCAACGTAGCCATGAAAATAAAATGATTATAATTATTTCAATGACGTGAGTGTTTGGTTCACCACAAACTTTCACCAGTAGCTTGCAACAAAGGTTTTCATGAAGTACAAAGAATAGGCTCAATTGGGCTCATTATGTTCACTCCTAGAAAAGAAAAGATACAACTTCAAAGGGCTTGAGCTATACCCATAGAGCTTGGAAATTTTATTGTGGAAAGAGCTTGCCAGATCGAATAAATTGCGAAAGTGAGGGTATGATGAATAGAATGTAGAGGTCAACAATAGGTTGCCAATAATATAATAAAAATGAACAGTGAAGTAAAAAAAGTTTCAAGTATCTCCAGATGATAACAGGAAGACCTGAGATGGTTGGTTACAAATGGATTTGAAAAGAATAGGAAAAATAAACAATTGCAATTTGCTCAACAACACTGTGATAGAAGATCATATCAACGAATTTTTTAGAGTTTATAAGCAGTTCAGTGAAATTAACTAATATTAGGGCAACAAGAGGAACTAGCCAAGGGAGAAGCAATATGCCAGCTTTAAATATGGAGCTCCAGAAAAGCTCAAATCAAGAGACTTTGAATTCAGAAGATGAGAGTACTCATACAAAACAAAGAGCTTGTCAATATGTCTGAAAACACAAATGGTCAAATTAAAAGGTTTAAGGTCTCACCAGATGGCTGCTCCAATATAGTAAGACTGAAAATGATTGGTCCCAAGTGGATTTGAGAAAGAAGAATAACAAGGAACTACCCTTTTGGGTCAACAACATCGTGATATTATATCACGTTAATGAATTCACAAAGTTTATAACCAAATCACGAAATTAACTAGTAGAGGACAACCAGAGCAAACAAGTTTGGGAAGAGAGCAAATTACTTTAGACTTGGAGTTGCTAAAGAGCTCAAAGCAAGATGGAATAATTATAGTGGGATTAAGAAGAGATGACTATCCTTTATAAATTAATGAGTGTCTGCAAGCACATCTGAAAACACTAAAGGTCTACTAATGATCTTTGAAGAATATTATCATTGAAGAGGCAATAGTTTAGGGAAACATGTTCATTCTGAAGGATATAAATAAAGCAGCTCCTAGTATAGGAGTTTGGTGTCAAGAATTCAGAGAGTGATAGTATTGCTTTTATACAGAACGAGTAACGAAGGACCGTAGTCACTGGAAGTTATCAGAAAATATGAGGGAGTAAGCTCAAAATTGAAAGTGATTCACAACCTTGACATAGAAGAGGGAAAATGATGGCATATTACCTTGCAAAATGAGTCATTTAAGTTCTTAATTCAACAAAAGTATTTTGATCAAGGGGGATGCGAGAAAATGGAATTCATGGGAATCCAAGTAAGCGTTGCTGATGAATCTTCTTGGTTAACTACAATGGTGATACTCCCTTGTTTAATTCTTCATTGAGAATGGTAACTGAGTTATGAGAAACTTTGGTCACAAGCTATTTTCACTTTACGATCACGTCAGATGACCATATGTGGGGATTACGACACTTTGATACTCTTGGTTCGTCATAACGCTCATCCTCGTAACACGTCGTTTCTGCTTACTTATATTGTATAGCTAGGTTCTTTGTTTACATTGTAATCATATTCTCTTGCTATGTATGTGTACATCGCTTAGTTAGATCAAAGGTATGATCCTTTGAAGTGATTGGATTGTCAAGAAAGACAATGGCTAACCCAGATTATTCATGTCGTTGGGACATAGAAAATGGCATCTAACCCCTTCCATCTCTCTAGAAACATCGTTTTGTTCTATGTTCGATTGTTTTTCTCGTGACGAAGTTTCTTTCTTATCGCGTCCTTTTCTTTTCGTCGCTCGGGAAAGCGAGAAATGTTCATACTGTACTTCTAAGTTCGAGTTCATATTGTGTTCTAGAAGGAATGCATAACTAAGTATTCTAAGTCTTGGAAATTTTGATTTCCCCATTCTAGCAACATGATTCAATGACTACTCAAAAAGAGGTATCATTTCACAAACTCAAAAAGAGACATCATTTCAACAATTGGTACCAGACTCATATACTTTATACTTTCATATTTCAGTATCTTTTTCCATTCAGGAAAGTTACTTGTCTTTAGCCAAGAAAAGACATACTAACTCTTTCTTTAAGCACGCTACCAAATCTAGAAATATCAACTCTTTTTTTAAACTTAGCGTTTTTATCTGTTGACTCAAATTAACTGCATGAGTTATTTCTCCATTTCAAACTTTCAAACATCTTGACTTTCTTTTGAAAAAGAACAAGTTACCTTTTTCCTCATTGAGCGCGATTGGTGGGAGTGCTAAGAACATTTTCATCGATTAGACAGTCTAGTGGAACAAGGCTAGACCAAGGATTTTCAAAGAAGACTCTCAGGTTCAGAGCGAGAAAGAATGCTCTGATACCACTCTGTCACGACCGCACTTGCTAAGGATAGCATAGTCGGGGAAACGTGACTAGGGGCTGGGGTATAAGAAGCGGGAAAAGAATTTAAGGGAAAATAAAATCAAGCATTGGTTGCGAGACATGACTAATCAAGTGCTGATACATAGAAGAAAAGATACTCGATCATGAAAACTCGTTAATTGTTTGTAAAAATTTCAAAATATCAGAGTTTTGAACAAAATAGACTTGAGTCTTTTATGATGCACAATGGAAGAAAATGAACGCGGTTCCATGTACGAAGACATGAACCTCCGAGAGTCAAAATCTGACTGAATTAAATGTCTTGTCTCAATAGAACTTCCTCCACCACTTCGCTACTCAACCTGCACATTTAGAAATATATGCAGGGCTGAGTACAAAAGTACTCAGTGAACACATTCCCGAAAAATACAAATATACATTTGAAAATGTTGTCAAGCCATCATCACAGTAACACTTAAGGGTGTTATTTGAAAAGGCTCGAGATTACTAAAAATATTCACATTGGGCTGCAGCCCCTTTTTCCTGTACTTTAGCCATATCTGATCACATTGTGCCGTTGAGATGCTATTCTCACACGGTCACCATCTCTGCCCATCATGTCAGAGATATCCTTGTGCCGGGAAGGTGGCCACCTTCTACAGTCACCTTCTCTGCCATTCACGGTCAGAGGTATCCCGTGTACACTAGTCCGAGCGGGGACACCACCCTCACTGGGACCCGAATTCGACTTATATATCATCATTCATAATTCACTTGGCCTTAGCCAAACAGATAGGCATCATACAAAAACATTTATGGCAAGACAGCATCTTTAAAAATCACGAACAATGTGTCCGTGTTTTCATAGAATACGATTTGTATTTTTAGTATAGGAAAGCTCATCTTGATCGCTTAGTTTCCTTAACTTGAATCTTTGGTTCCGACTTTACTTGTGAACGTACCCTTTTGAAAATAACACAATAGGAAAATAATAATTTAGTTTTTTTTAAATCTAATTAATTTAGAGAGAAAATCTCAAGCCTAGTCCCTACAATTATTATTATTATTATTATTATTATTATTATTATTATTATTATTAGGCTCATACTATTTGAAATTCAAATTTGGGCCCTTCTCAAATTATTTTAATGTACTGTAATTTTCACAACCTTGCCCACTCTTCCTTCACCAAAATAAATAAAAGAACCTACCTCTAGTTAATTTATAGGCCCAACAACTAATTAGAAAAAGAGATCAGCCCATTTCACTAACTAAATTAGTCCATATACTCCCCCTTCCACCACACGTATCATCTACTCTCTCTCACCTAATCACTATTCACCTTCTCCCTCAATTGCACACAAAACTTCCCCCATATTAGAACTTCCGCCGCCTCACCCAGCTTCACACCTCGCGACGTCGACCAGCTACCCCTCCGGCGCTACCATCGCACCGCCGTCTGCGTGTTTTCCTCCACGTCGTCTCTCTCCCTCCCTCTCTCTCTCCTCTCCCTCTTTTCTCCCCTTCTCATCTCTCTCTCTCCACTGCGATGCCGCCGCTGCCACGAATCCGCCGTCGCGGATCCCCCGCCGTCGGCTCCTCCATCCATCATCTTCTCCCCTCCATTCCTCTCTTTTAATCTTTATTCATAAAGATTATATTTTATTTGTATCATATTCCCCCTTTGTTATATTTTCTAAAGATTAAATCCTGGATTTAAAAGTTTGGTGTTTTTAATTGTAGATTCGTCAAGGCTGCGATTTTAGTGATGGATTTGGGTAGAGGATACGTCCATAATGTTTCAATATGTGGGAAAAGTGAGATGTGGGTACTCACCTTTGTGTGATTGTGAAAAAGACTTGTTGGATTTGTCTTCTTTATGATATGCAAAAGTCTCGATGGATTGCTTCCTTCCCCTGCTCCGATTTTGTTGGTAGGATGTGGTGGAATTAAATGTTGTTGGGATTGCTTCCTTCCCCTGCTCCGATTTTTGTTGGTAGGATGTGGTGGAAGATTTGTATATGTGTATATATAAAACATGGATACAAGGATGCAAGTGGAGATATCTTTTAAAATCTTCTGTCAGAGAATAATCATTCCTTCTGCTATGCAATTACTACAGGCATTGAATGCTACGGATTCACTTATCCTTTCAGGATTTGCCTACCTTTTTTTCTTTTTTTAATATAGATATTTACATTTTTGTATTATTTTATTAAATACTTATTTAAGTAATTATTTGAGTATTTATTTACTTTCCTATCATCATACAAACAACAACAATCTAACGTAGCTCGGATTTAATCGCATAAAAGTTACTTATATAGATAATCAGGCTAATAATATTGTTTCTAATAATATCGTCTCAGCGGGTCGTTACACTATCTAACCTTAGTTTGATTTCATCAACATCCGGAATACTTAGTTCGAAGCATTCTCCTCTTGTCAAGCCCATTTCGCGAAGTTGAGAAAAATCCAAATCGTGCAAACAACCATAGTATATGTCTAAAATTTTATAAACACCAAGCAACTTCTACTTTGGATCCAAGCATTTTGCAATCAAAAACACATTTGGAATACGGGCAAAATATTTTAACCATTTTTCAACCATATAAAACAAAATAGCCCTCAACTCAATGAATTGTGTATTTTTCACACATGTCTTAAAACCAATTGCCACACGCATGCAATGCTCCAAACGCGCACAGAAGTAGGATAATAAACACCAGATAACTCAACAGTGGCATTTTTGAAAGCGCAGAATAATCGAAACAAATCCATGTTGTGGTCCCAAAAGCGGGTATCAAAAGAAAATCAGAAGGAACATGAGGGCAAGTTCTAAAAAAATCACATAAATATTCAATGTGGTTCAAAGTCGACTCCAACATATCATACGTCGAGTTCCAACGAGTTGAAATATCCAAATGAAAGTTGGTGTACCTGCATTGCTTGCTATGACAATATCTCTTCCAACCTCTACCAATAGGAGCTTTGTTATGAATCAACTTAACAGCAGTTCCACAAATCGATCGCATCTTGAACACACAAATTCAAAATATGGGCAATATATCACACATGAAAATATTTGCCATCAATAACAGGAGAACATGCACTGATTAGTTCATCTATACTAGCAGTGTTAGCGCTAGCATTGTCAAAACCAATGGAAAAAATTTTATTGATCAATTGAAATTCATTCAAAACTTGAATGATCAATTGAGCAATTGCTTGTGCAGTGTGTGGTGCGGGAAATTCTCGAAATACAATCAAACATTTGTTTAAAGTCCAACTGTGATCAACGAAATGCACAGTGATGTCCATATACGAATTTTTGCAAAAACAATCAGTCCACACATCAGAGCAAATAGAAACTTTATGCCCTAAGTTAACAATAAACTTACCTAATTGCATTGTCTAACAACGACTCGAGTCATAGAATTTCGACTCAATTTTCTTGCAGCGGCATTATAAACTTGTCGCATACTCAACTCAAAAGCATCGTTATCAAAAGCATTGAATGGAAATTGTTTCATAATGGCAAATCTAGACATCACATTAAGAGCATTTTTATGATCATATTTCAAAAGAGTATTGCTACAAATACCTGATGTTTGGGATGAACCCGTCCCACTCCCGGTCTCGACTCCATGTTGAAAGTTGAGTTGAGTTTGGGTTGGAGCAATACCAAACTTGACCGGATGCGCTTTCTCCATGTGACGGG
Source organism: Salvia splendens (assembly GCF_004379255.2). Classification (NCBI taxonomy): domain Eukaryota; kingdom Viridiplantae; phylum Streptophyta; class Magnoliopsida; order Lamiales; family Lamiaceae; genus Salvia; species Salvia splendens. The sequence goes on along the minus strand of NC_056042.1, from coordinate 21,998,866 downwards.
TAAATGTACCGTATCCTCCACCCTTTCGGAATGTGTATACGTTTTCGCAATAGTTGCAATACACATTATAAGTGTCAGGATCGTTACTATCTTGTACCTTCTTGAAATGTTTCACCATGATGTTTGAGGTTAAAGACCTTTCAATTGGTCTAGGAGGTTGAGGAGGGTGTCCACGACCACGACTACGGCCACGGCGACTCCTTGGTGGTGGTGGGGTGGCATTTCTTGAACCTCTTCCGCCTCTACCTCCTCCTCGTCATCATCATCATCGTCGTCTTCATCAAGATTCACAGGGGTTGGAATTTGTTGAGAATATGCACTGCAACCGGGAGCACCACTACCGGTACCAACATAAGCATCGCCTTGGGATTGAGAGCGAGAGAGAGCAATAACATGTGCCATATCTTGCTCTTCTCGAGTCTACAAAATAATATTTGTATTGTAAACATCAAATAAAATTATGAACAATAATGTAATGTAATTCAAAATTAATTATATTAGTAGATAATACTCCCTCCGTCCCGGACTGCTCGCACATTTACTTTTCGGCACGGAGATTAAGGAATGAGTGTATAGCAAAGTCAACAATTGCGGCTGTAGGTGATATTTTTTACTAAAATGGAAAGAGTGCAAATAACTTGGGACGCCCAGAAAGGAAATAAGTGCAAGTAGTCCGGGACGGAGGGAGTAAATATTAACCTGCCACGCATCCATGTTCATTTGAGAAATCTTATCAATAACGGATCTCCGAGATGTCCTCTTGGACTTTCCCTTTCCCTTATCAACACGACCTTCTCGGGATGAAGACATCTTGATAGTAACAAACCGTCTGCCAAAAGCTGAGCCATGTTGCCTCATGTCCCGTGCTGCCACCGAACCGGCGGTTAACCGCCGATTTTCATTGTTAACCGCCGATTTTCATGGTTAACCACCGATTTCTGATCTAAAAACTGCCGGAACCGGCATGTTTTAACGCATGAAAAGCTGCCCCGTCGGCCCCCTCCCTGACGCCTTGGTTTCGGCACCCGAACCGGCGGTTCGGTGATAGTTCCAGTTCAAAAAAACTTGAACCTGAACCGGACCGAGGTTCGAATTGCGACGGTTCCGGTTCGAGGAAATCGCCACGGTTCTGGTTCGCCGGTTAACCGCCGAAACCGGAACCAGTGGGTATCTCCATCCCCATGAACCGCTGCCGCCTCGAGATCGGCCGTCAACCCCAGCTGACCCCTCAACTTCTGCATGTGGGCAAAGTACAACCCCTTGGTGATCTGGTCAGTCGAGCTCTCGTAATTTCCAGCGACCTCGATCAGCTACCTCATCTTCTAGATCTCCACGTTCTCTGAGAGCACCTCAAGCGGGGCAGACATTCCTGAGCGGGATTCACACGTTGAAGCACCGGCGAAGGAGGCTCTAGCGTCTCTGATAGTGGATTGTTGGCCTTGGGGGATGTCAGCGACGGGAGAATGTGGCGGGCGGCTTCTCGACCTCTTCGTTGAGCTCGATAGAATGTGAGTCATTGCTGTTGATGTAGTTCCCGACTAGGCCTAGTCTCGTCCGCTTCGGCGCAGACCCACCCTTTCACTCGCAGATAGCCTTGAATTTCAGAGACTCCTGGAGAACGAGATATACTTCCTAGTAGGTGAATCTGGGTTACCCTCCCACTCAATGCATCTCATACGACAGAGTCCTGATGCCCGCGAACTCTTGATCCTCACCCATTTTTTGCAGATCTGGTCCCCATTCCGATCTGCGGATGCGTCTTTCAGCTTGAGGTTCTAGGACGCGGGCCCAGAAGCCGCTTTTTGTCTAATCTGTTCCAACTGCCGCATCCTCCGTGACGGCGTACCACACATTTGCCACATCAATGGACTCAGCTTTCGAGTAGTACACTCCTCCACTGCAGCCTCTTCGGCCCCTCACTGGCGCCGACGACGGGAGCGGTACCTGTGGCTCCCACCGCCCCGGACTCAAGCCTATCTGCTCGAAGGTAAAAGTATCAAAATCACCTTGAGATTAGGTGGGTAAGAGGTGGGAGTAATGGTATCCATGCGCAGATTGTTGACCGCGTCCATGTAGAGCTGGTACTCCCCATACGACGATTGGGGACGACCCACAGTCCTCTGATAGGAGGACTGACCCCGCATCTGGTGTGGAGGGCCACCCCACATCTGCAATGCGTGGGGAGGGCCACCCAACGTCTGGGATGGAGGGGGCCCGGGAGGGGCAGTCCACATCTGGGATGGAGGGGGAGGGTGACTATACTAATAACTTGTTAGGTTTAGTATACTGAAAAGCATATTTCGAGCGTGTTCGCATGAATAGAATCTTGCTTGTGTACGGAAAAACTCTACAATTCACTTTTGACCTGATTCAGTATTATTCGAGCATTTTGCACGAATAGAATCAGTATATTATTACATTGTGTTTGCTTGTGCGTTTATAAGATGTTTTATAAACATTTAAATGCATAAGAAGTAAATGAAGCCTAAGTCTTTTGCTTAGTAGACTGGTTGTGGGCGTCGTCCACTTTAAGGTAACTACAGTCGGTTCACTGCAATGCTTTGCAAAAGAAAACGAAGAATTTCACAACCTAGATAGGCTTTGGCTACCTATCGTGAAAGGTTGCAATGTCAGTCCGATTATTTCTAAGCCTTATTAAAATAAGATGACGTTGGTGTGGTATAGCACTGAATGGATCTAACAGTAAGACGTGTCTTTATGCTATATATTGAAAGATGAGGTCTTGATAAATATCTATTTCTTAATCAATGTACGTTAGCATTGAGCATACGATATTGAGTATCTACTACTTTGACTTACCAAATGTGCAGGTTTTTCGTCACCCAACGATCCAGGTATATTGGGTAGTGGTGATCATTATCTAGCGGTGCTAGGATTGCTATTATGTTGAATCGTGCGCGAGGTGAGTCTCGTTTGATAATGTCCTCAAGAGGAGCTTGAACAAGGTTTTATTATTCGGAAACTGACCAGTTGGAGTTTTATTACTCTATGAATAATAAATAATTGTTTCTTGCTAAGTCCACTCTTGGAATTAATAAGATGTTAATTAATTATGTCCATAGCAGACTTTAATTAATTAATGGACATTTATATTTTAACCACCGAAAATTAATAATAAATAAAATGGAAACCCGGAATACTTATAATTTTGGATTTGGATGGGGAGTTCAATATTACGTCTGTAGTGGCTGCTCGTAATATTCCAATATAAGCTTGTATTAAATTGTGGTTTCAATTTAATTAGTAAAAGGCTAATTGGGGGAGCCCATATCCAAAAACCTTCCATAGATCCCTGACTGGGCCCAATATGAACTATTATAAATAGGAGAATAAAAGAGACAGAAACACAATTTTATTTGATGAAAAATTTCGTCCCTCACATATACAGTGTAGGGGTCGAAACTTTCTCAGCTCTCCTCCGTGAGCTTTTCAGCCCCTCCTCCGTGAGAAAGTATGTCTTCTTTATTCGAGTCCTAGTGTTTTGATAAGATCAGCCCACCCTGATGTCGGAATACAGTTCGGGACACCAGTCAGAAGATCCGTGGTCTAGTATTATCGTGGACAAGGCGCGAGCGATCGACGATTCTTTGGAGAATCAAATCGGTAACTCTAAACCATAGAATTCATGTTTAGGATTTATATTCTATGAGCATTAATTATTTGCGTTCTAGCATGCAATTCTGTGTTAACATGTGAATTGATTAATCTCATAATCTGTCAAATAGATCATACGTCTGATTTATTTGTTTTGTACAAGTCTTCCGCTGTGCAAGGGGCTCCAAACCCCAACATAACTCCCATAGCTAGTGTTTGCCTCTGCGTCGACAACAGGGGTGCTGCTGTCGGTACTCGCGGCACCACTACTGTAGTACCCATTGTTCGGATAGTCGGATTCTCCAGTGCATGGGGAATCATCCTCGTGGCTTTGTATTTTGAGTAAATAAATCTAGATAGATGAAAATATGGTTGTGGAAGTCTAGTGTGGACGTGGATGTGGATGTGTGAAGTAAAAAATGAAAGGAATATGTTGTACTTATTTATATAAATAAATTAAGAAAATAAAAAATAATTAAAAATCTGTCGGCGCCGCCGCGGTGGTCAGTGGCGTGCAATAGGTCTCCTGGCCAACAATAGCCGCGGCTGTCTCCTGGCCAACAATAGCCGCAACGGCTGCAATGCGCCACGCTGCGGCCGCCTTGGCAGCGTTATTGTGGACACTCTAAGCTCCACGTTAGAAAAGTGAAATGAGACTTGTAATCGTTTAAGAACAAAAACCATTATTGTAGGCGAAAGAGATAGTACTATTTATACTCCATGCGTCCCACAATAATCATCAATCTTTTCCATTTCGGTCCATTCCACAATAATTGCCACACTTTATTTTACCATAAATGGTAAGTAGGTCCTGCATTCCACTAACTCACTTCACTCACATTTTATTATAAAACAATATTAAAAAGTGAGTCTCACATTCGACTAGCTTTTCCAATCACTTTTCTTTACATTTCTTAAAACACGCACCCACAATCAATTTGAGTAACAATTATTGTGAGCAGAGTAATGGAGAAAGGTAAAGTAGGTGGTTTAATATTTATATTAATTTATTTTATCCTATGGATTTAAATAGATTAATTCTATTAAGACAAATCTTAGATGGATTAAAATAAGCATTAATCCAAGTTATCCTTATCTTTTGGATTTATATCCTAGATAGATTAGGATAAAGATGATATATAAGAAAATCCTTATTTAATTGGATTTAGATAAACTTATTTATCTAAGAAATCCTAAGTAATGTTTGATATATTCTAGATGTCTATTCTAAAAGGAAATAAGATTTGTATAAATCTTGGTTGATTGGATTTATCGTATGGATTATGATGGAATCGTTTCTATCTATTAATATCCTAGAACGATTTAAATAATGATAATCATATATCAACGTTATCTTGAATTGAAGGATTTGATTTTATCGGAATAAAATCTAGAATAATCCTAAATGGATTTAGATAGTTAACACTATCTTGATAAATCCTAAATGAATTTGGATAATTATTATCCAAGATAAATCTTAAATAATTTCCGTTAATTATCCAGCGTGTTTAAATGTCATGCATTAAATGGAATTATCTGTTTATTTGGTGTTTATCTATTTTAAGTGGATTATCTATCTTATCTGCTTATGTGATAATTATGCAAAAACCATATAAAATATCTAAGCGATAATTACAACAAGTGCGTTGTATATAGTCTCCATCAATTGGTCTGCAATTTATGAAGCTTTTTTCTAATATTATCGCCACCTGCTCTGTGGGGACAATAATCCTAAGAAATAGCGAGTTTATGAGGGTGGACTTCTCGAAAATAAATAGTATGAACTAGAATGTGGTTTCTAATATTATCACCACCTGCTCTGTGGGGACAATAATCCTAAGAAACTGCGAGATTCAGAAGTTCACACAAGATTTATGAGATAGCTTGATCTTGTTAGCAGCACATGAGCATTGTTACGGGAGTGTGTTGTAGAAATGAGACTCTGTAATGCTAAATTCGGTGGTCTTGCTTAGGCAACATTAGGCGGCCATGCCACTCTGTGGTCTCTGGACTATTCGTCGGTGTTGTGACCAGTAAAATTGTAAGATTATAATGCGTATTGACTTCCTCTGGAGGATACAAAATTTTAATTTTACAGTTGCAAGATACATAATTGTTTTGTGGTTATTTGCGATTATGTATTGAGCATAAGTATGTGATAATAAGTTTATTTGCCAAATCTTCATTATGTCATTCATATTTTGTCTGTTATCCTTAAAGAAATGAACTCGAATGCCAAAATTATGTAGACTGGAAATTAAAATGGATAAGATTCTCATCGCTAAAACTTGGAGTTTATACTCAATGATTCATGTCCTCCATTTCCTCGACATAATTCCACGAAGATTGTTCGAGAATGCTTTTTGCATGTACTTGACAAGTTCTTTAAGGAATAAGGTCAAGCTATTTTCTATTAAGTAGCACGACAAGTCTTGGTTAGTGACAATGAAAGATGGATATCAATAGAATCTGTCAAGATGATTCGATTGGAATATCCTAAAGGGACAGAATATTTTGAGGAATCTTTTGATCACTCAAATAGTTTCTGACTCAAGTCATCGCCTGGAGTAATAAGAAATTACTAAAAGAAGGTTTAACCGAAAAGTAGAAAACCTTCAGAATATTAGTCGTTATATTACTGTTAGAGGAAAGTAACATGATAGATGACGAATTCGTAAAGGCTGCATTTTTCCTAAGTCCTAGTTCATTTGAACAAAAGACTAGATATGGAAATGGGAGAGCCTGAATTGTCATCAAAGTTTGTTTAAAGCGAGTGAAGATGCTTTGTAAGATGGATTGACATCTTTTAAAGAAGGACAATGACTTACATGACAATGCAACTTCTAAGTAAGAGATCTTAATCCAGTTAGGTTTTTGTTGCACTGAGAGCTATCAATGCTCAATTATTGTTTTATGGTTGATGCATCATAGTATTGAAACAATATAGATGCAACAAGATTGGGTATTAAACAACACATCAACTTCTTAAACCATGAATGATAAAGTATTTATGGCTCTTAGTCTTAAGGCTAAGAAAATACTTAGTTATTGTTCAAACTGATCTAGACTATCAAGATTTTAATAATTTGTTAAATAGCTTGAAAGTCGATAATGTCTATTCGATGCACTATGAGTTAGAATCATTAGATTCAGAATACTTATAGAAGTGCAACGTAGAAAGACTAGCAAGTCTCAATGGTTTACACCAATAAGGAGACGAGCAAAGCGTTATGATCAGTAGTGTGAGTCTAATCTCCATTAACGAATCCAAGCATTCTTTCAAAGAATGGGATAGTTATGTTAGAAGGAATCGAAGTCTTTCTAAGACAAGTTTGATCAAGTGATGAGTTGTACTCATGAAAATCTTATCATTGATGGGATAAGCGTTAGATATAACGAGATACACCTTAAAGAAACTACCATCATCAGTACCTTCTACAAAACACGATTTGTGGACTAGAGCGACTCTAGTCTAGCACATCTCAAGGTGTAATGTTGTTCCAACGCATGTTGGAAAGGTATCCAAGTAATTGGAGTTGAGTACTGAGGTATGTTTTAAGGTTGTCCCAAATGATGTAAGATTATAAGTTCTGTAATCTTCAAAGATATAATTCTTGTATGAAGATCAAGAAAGGAACTAAAAGCCTAACAGCGTGATAACTCTCAGGACAGAGAGATATCAAATTTTCTACGTTACCAAGGACTCATACCATTAGAAATTTTGCACTAATAAAATCAAATTCAGAACCTAAGATTGTAAGAACCATGTCGTAGTGGGAGCGTTCCTAAGGAACATAACAAGTTCATGGGTCTAAGAGTGTCGTAAGACTCAGTCTTAGATTAACTTGAACATAATCCCTTTAACTACAATGTGGAGTTGGTTCATTTGGATATTCGTCCTTGAAAAGGTAATAGATTCCAAACTACAATCTTAGATAGACAACATGTTTTACAAAACTTGCAATACTACCTACAGGTTGTGTCAGTCAGTGGGAGCTAGTACATTTGCAAGTGTAAATATGGATCTCAAATGGCTAGACAATGACAATGGGCTATGCCCAAAGAGAAATATCATCTCCTCGCTGTCGTTGTGCCAAGATTTGTTCGATCCTACTGTCTATCAGCACTTACATAATTAGAATGTATGTATTATGATTGTCAAGACAGCTTTCTATTAATATAAGTCTTGATGAAATCATCTACATGGAACATCCTAATGGGGTATGTAATAAAGGGCAAGAAACACATGATTGGAAGCTAATGAAAACCTTTGTGGTCTTAGGTATGCATCTAAATCAGAGTATGTGTTTTAGCGAGATTGTCAAATGTTTGGAATTTGACATGTGCCCTTAAGCGTGTTGTGAGCACAAGGAAGTTGAAAGTGCATTGAATATGGTACTATTGGTACTCTACGATGATGAAATCTATAAAAGTTGCAAACAACTAAGATTGACATCTAGCGTAGGAAACTGGTTGTCTACCCAGTTTAAGATAAAGGATTTAAGAGAAACTAATTACATTATAAGCATCTAATTCTTTAAGATTGCTAGAAAGAATGTTGAGATTCTCTTAGGAATCCTATATCTATACATTGCTTGGAACATTTTAGCATTGGAAAATCCATGCAAAGGTTTTTACCTTTCAAGATGGAATTGTCTTGTCTCTAGTCAAGTGTCGTTTGACGCTTAGTGAGAACCAGAATTATGAGACTAGTTTTGGAGATAGATGTCTCATGTATGCTATGATGTGTACTAAGCTTGATATTAGTTGTGCTTATGCATAACAAGTGTATATCATATTAACCGTGGCAAAGGACTTTGATTGAGGTAATGAATATACCATAGTACTTGAGAAACACTAATCGCTATATTCTAGTTTACCAGTCATTGATGTAATATCCTTGGGGTTACAGTGACTAAGTCTTATGACTAATTAGTGATCGAGTAAGTCATCCTCATCATATGTGTTTACCTTAGGAGTATACTCCTAGTAGCTTTGATCGTAAGTTTGAGTATGCCTATGAGTATTTTTACTCTAGCAAAGGCTAACTCAAGAGGAACACGAGATCATAAGCTAAGCAATCACATAGAGAGATGAAATTAATTAAAGATCAAGTACGCAGCAAAGACATAGTGGTGAAAAAGATATTATCAGAGAACAACCAAGCAGATTTTTCACGGAAATTACCTTTGTGGCAACATGTTTCAAACATGGTGTGAAATGAATGGTAGTTCGATATATCTAGCTCCAAGACCTGCTTTGTGTATAAGTGGGAGAGTTTTTGGCAGTGGGTAAACTCGAAAGCATGTTTTGAGTATAAGTGGGAGATTGTTAGGTTTAGTATACTGAAAAGCATGTTTCGAGCGTGTTCACACGAATAGAATCTTGCGTGTGTACGGAAAAACTCTACAATTCACTTTTGACCCGATTCAGTATTATTCGAGCATTTCGCACGAAAAGAATCAGTATATTATGACATTGTGTTTGCTTGTGTGTTTATAAGATGTTTTATAAACATTTAAATGCATAAGAAATAAACGAAGCCTAAGTCTTTTGCTTAATAGACTGGTTGTGGCGTCGTCCACTTTAAGGTAACTACAGTCGGTTCTATGCAATGCTTTGCAAAAGAAAAAGAAGAATTTCACAACCTAGATAGGCTTTGGCTACCTATCGTGAAAGGTTGCAATGTCAGTCCGATTATTTCTAAGCCTTATTGAAATAAGATGACGTTGGTGGGGTATAGCACTGAATGGATCTAACAGCAAGACGTGTCTTTATGCTATATACTAAAAGACGAGGTCTTGATAAATATCTATTTCTTAATCAATGTACGTTAGCATTGAGCATACGATATTGAGTATCTACTACTTTGACTTACCAAATGTGCGGGTTTTCGTCACCCAACGATCCAAGTATATTGGGTAGTGGTGATCATTATCTAGCGGTGCTAGGATTGCTATTATGTTGAATCGTGCGCGAGGTGAGTCTCGTTTGATAATGTCCTCAAGAGGAGCTTGAACAAGGTTTCATTATTCAGAAACTGGCCAGTTGGAGTTTTATTACTCTATGAATAATAAATAAGTGTTTCTTGCTAAGTCCACTCTTGGAGTTAATAAGATGTTAATTAATTAAGTCCCTAGCAGACTTTAATTAATTAATGGACATTTATATCTTAAGCGCGGAAAATTAATAATAAACAAAATAGAAACCCGAAATACTTATAATTTCGGATTTGGATGGGGAGTTCAATATTACGTCTGCAGTGGCTGCTCGTAATATTCCAATATAAGCTTGTATTAAATTGTGGGTTCAATTTAATTAGTAAAAAGCTAATTGGGGGAGCCCATATCCAAAAACCTTCCATAGATCCCTGACTGGGCCCAGTATGAACTATTATAAATAGGTGAATAAAAGAGAAAGAAACACAATTTTATTTGATGAAAAAATTCGTCCCTCACATATACAGTGTAGGGGACGAAATTTTCTCATCTCTCCTCCGTGAGCTTTTCAGCTCCTCCTCCCTGAGAAAGTTCTGTGTTCTTTATTCGAGTCCTAGTGTTTCGATAAGATCAGCCCACCCTGCTGTCGGAATACAGTTCGGGACACCAGTCAGAAGATCCGTGGTCTAGTATTGAAGATCATCGTGGACAAGGCGCGAGCGATCGACGATTTTTTGGAGAATCAAATCAGTAACTCTAAACCGTAGAATTCATGTTTAGGATTTATATTCTATGAGCATTAATTATTTGCGTTCTAGCATGCAATTTTGTGTTAACATGTGAATTGATTAATCACATAATCTGTCAAATGGATCCTACGTCTGATTTATTTGTTTTGTACAAGTCTTCCGCTGTGCAAGGAGCTCCAAACCCCAACATAACTCCCATAGCTAGTGTTTGCCTCCGCGTTGACAGCAGGGGTGCTGCTGTCGGTACTCGCGGCACCGCTACTGTAGCACCCGCTGTTCGGATAGCCGGATTCTCCAGTGCATGGGAAATCATCCTCGTGGCTTTGCATTTTGAGTAAATAAATCTAGATAGATGAAAATATGGTTGTGGAAGTGTAGTGTGGATGTGGATGTGTGAAGTAAAAAATGAAAGGAATATGTTGTACTTATTTATATAAATAAATTAAGAAAATAAAAAATAATTAAAAATCTGTCGGCGCCGCCACGATGGTCAGTGGCGTGCAATAGGTCTCCTGGCCAACAATAGCAGCAACGGCTGCACTGCGCCACGCTGCGGCCGCCTTGACGGCGTTATTGTGGACACTCTAAGCTCCACGTTAGAAAAGTGAAATGAGACTTGTAATCGTTTAAGAACAAAAACCATTACTGTAGGTGAAAGAGATAGTACTATTTATACTCCATGCGTCCCACAATAATCATCAATCTTTTCCATTTCGGTCCATTCCACAATAATTGCCACACTTTATTTTTACCATAAATGGTAAGTAGGTCCCGCATTCCACTAACTCACTTCACTCACATTTTATTATAAAACAATATTAAAAAGTGAGTCTCACATTCGACTAGCTTTTCCAATCACTTTTCTTTACTTTTCTTAAAACACGCACCCACAATCAATTTGAGTAACAATTATTGTGAGCAGAGTAATGGAGAAAGGTAAAGCAGGTGGTTTAATCCAACCACCGCCTGCCGTCCGAACTGACGTAGAGCATCCACAGCGGAGAGCACAATGATGTCCGTCCGTCCGTGCCAGCGGCACGACACCGCTGTCCGCCGCTGCTCGATGCATCGAGCACGCCCGTGCCAGCGAGCAGCCGACGTGGCACGTTCTGATTGGCTAACGGCATTTCCGTTGGAAATTCAATTTTTTTCAAAAATTGAAAATAATACCAAAAATAAAATATATGTTCATAATCCCAAAAAAATGGCTGTTTTTTTACCGTTTGTATGTATTTTTTATATTTTTTTTGTCCCCAAAATCATCTATAAATACACACATTCATCATCCATTTCTCATTCATATTTTTTAATACAACTTATCTACACCTTCATCTCTCACTCAAACCCTCAAATGGATTTCACCCATCTCATTGCGGAAGTGGAGCGCGAAGAACAAGAATATTATGAATAACATCGTGCCTCCTATGAAGCCCATGTCGCAGCGAATACCCCGCCCCTCCTCCTCAACCAACTAGATCAACTCGCCGCTACATCCATCGTGACCGGGAGGGAGCCAACGAAAGGCTTGTTGCCGACTATTTTTCCGACCAGCCGCGGTTTCCGGAAGATTACTTTCGGTGCCGTTTTCGCATGTTAAAACGCTTGTTTATGCGTATTGTCAACACATTGTCCGCCCGTGTTGAATACTTTCGAACAAGTACAGACTCAGCCGGTCGGCAAAGTCTCTCGGCGTTGCAGAAGTGTACGTGTGCCATCCGCCAACTTGCTACTGGGCAAACGACTGACCTCTTCGACGAGTATTTGCATGTCGGTGAGTCCACTGGAATCCTTTGCCTTCAAAATTTTTACCTTTCGGGGATGAATTCCATCGGGCACCCACCACCGATGATTGCCAACGGTTGCTTCGTCTTCACGAAACAGTCCATGGTTTTCCTGGTATGCTTGGCAGCATTGACTGCATGCATTGGAGGTGGAAAAATTGCCCGACTGCCACAAAGGCGGCGGCCCAACACTTATCCTTGAAGCGATCGCCGACTACCGCCTATGGATTTGGCATGCATATTTCGGCGTTGCCGAATCCAACAACGACTTGAACGTGCTCTATTCTTCACCACTCTTCAATGATGTGCTGAATGGTGTAGCACCGGCGGTCGACTTCACCGTCAACGGAAATGCATACCACATGGGTTACTATCTCTTCGATGGTATCTACCTAAGGTGGTTGACTTTCGTGAAGACGCTCAGCAACCCGCAAGACCCGAGACGGGTTCTTTTTGCGCAGCGTCAAGAGTCCGCTCGGAAAGACGTCGAAAGAGCTTTTGGGGTCCTTCAAGCCCGATTCAACATTGTGAAGGCCCCATCTCGGCTGTGGTACGTGAAAAATATCGCCGACATCATGTACAAGTGTATTATCTTGCACAACATGATTATAGCCGACGAAGGAACGATGGCGGCTAGCTTTTACGACGATGATGAAGCCGGAAGCTCAACCGCGAGGTCTCCCCCACGCTGAGGTGTGCATACGACGGTGGGTGAGAGGATCGAAACAAGGCACACAATGCGCGATACCCGAACCCACATTGAGCTACAAGAAGACCTAATCAAACACGTTTGGGCGAAATTCGGCCACGAGTAGTGGGTTTTTTTAATTTTATGAATTTAATTATGTAACTTTTAATTTTTAGGATTTTAATTATGTACTTTTTAAATGTTAGGATTTCAATTATGTAATTTTTATTTTTTAGGATTCTAATTATCTAATTTTTAATTTTTTTTGTAATTTGTAATATTATTTCTATTATTTTTAATGCATTTTAATATTGTGGAAATGTTTTTATTTAAATTGAATAATAGAATGGTGGGACCCTTGAACTTGTCCTTGAGGAAGAGCGCGAATGTGGGTGTTGTGCTCTGACCTAAGAGCAGAGAGTAAAAGTGGAAAATGTGGTTTGAGAATTTCTCTCATTAGAATTTTCTCTCTAGCTTGTCTTTAGAAAAAATTCTTGCCCCTCACTCTCTCTAGCTTTTTCTCTATTTCCGTCAGCTTTCTTCCAAATTCGCACCGATTAAACACTTAATCCAACCGAGAGCAACCCTTTGAATATCAAATCAATCGGTGGAATTGTTTTTTAGAGGTGGTGGTGAAGTTATGAAATTCCGGCAGAAGCTCCGGCTGGAAGTTTTCTTGAAGAATAAGCCCTTTCCTCTCCATTGAATCTCCTCCACATCCCTCGATGTACTCCAGATTTGATTTAGATTATATTCAAACGGTGGGATTGTGAGTTTGTGGTGGAATCGAGTGAAAACAAAGCCTGAGGTTATACTTTCTGGAATCTGTCTTACCGTCCAACAGACTGAACTGAGAGAGACTCTTCCAGTAGCTGTCCTTGGCGGTGAAAAAGGGAGTAAACCAGTAACTATCCGGCCGTTTGACAGCTAATACTCCGGTGGCTGTTTAAGGCTTCTGGCGACAAGGCGGTGGGGCAACGCCCCGTCCTCCGCGTCAAGCGGCGGCGACCTTCCACAACCATCGATTCCCTCCGGGGAGGGCTGCGCGGTTGTCGGAATTAACTTGCGATAAGTATTCCTTACTCAATCCTTTAGCTTAAAGTGTGTTAACCCTACGAGTAATTGCGTCGAATAGGTTACTGTTACATGGAATCCTTGGTGTTTTTACAAGTGGTCTTACGTGATTATCGTTGAATCTAAAGTGCATCTAAGTAGATTGAGTGGGAGTTAATTTTCTGTTCTATTGAAGTGATAATCCAATCTGATTAGCTGTGTTCATATCAATTATCAAATTTGCGATAATTGTTATCTTGGAGTTAATCCTTTTACGATCTGGTGTCTACCAATTATGCCTCTGTTTCCAACGTGAATCTGCTGTGTTATCTTGAGAATTACCCATCGCAATCCCTTTTAGGGATTAGCAAGTTTGTTTGCAGATTGAAAAAAGGAAAAAGGCAGTGAGAAGCAGTTTCCGGCGAATTTGTCCACCGTCGCCGGCGCCGGCCTTTGCGCAGTCATCTTCTCAGGCGCCAACTTCCGGTGACCTTTCATCTTTCTGCCAATTAGAATTTGAAATTCAAATTGGGCGGTTACATCCTTGGAAGTTGGAAGAGGCATCATTTGGGTTGGGTGGCTGATACTTGGGAAATCGGTCAAGGAATAAAGGCTAGGCGGTGGGAAGCTTCGAAAATTGTATTAGCCGTTATCCTTGGCGGCTGAATCCTTGGAAGTTGGGAAAGAAACTAATTTCGAGGACAGCTGCCTATGAATTTGGTGGTGAGGATTTAGGGCACCCGCAACGCTGTGCCGTTGCGGTTCCTATGCCGTTCCGGCGGAACGGTTCCGCGGCGGCACGCGTTGCGGGGTGCGTTCCGTCGCCGTTCCGTGCCGTCGCCATTCCTATGCCGTGCCGCGTTCCGTTCCGGAGGAACGCGGAACGGAACGTTCCGCCACGCGCCGAGGCGACGTGGCGGCCTCCCATTCGACGCGTGAAGCCCACTCGCTGCCCCGCGAGTGGGCTTCGTCTGGTGACGCAATAATTCATTTTTTTTTAAAATTCGAATTTAATAATAATTTTTTTTTTTTGCAACGGTAATGAGACCATTTTTTTTATATCCGTTTTTTATTTTTTTTAATTTTTATTTTATTTATTTACTCTATAAATACTCCTATTTCATACTCATTTCAATCACAAACACACATCTATTCCTCTCTATTTCCACCCCAATTTTCATCTCAAATCAACTCTATTTTCCTTCTCACAAATTTAATCAAACTAATGGATCCTTATGAACAAATGCGTCAAATATTGGAACAATCACTTGAAGAAGATCGACGACGGGAGGCGGAAGAAGCCGCGCCGCCCTAACGACGCTCCCGTACGTACATCCATCGTAACCGGGAGGAAGCCGCCGCAAGGTTAGTACGCGACTACTTCTGCGATAACCCGGTTTGGGGAGATACGTACTTCCGTCGCCGTTTCCGCATGGGGAAACCTCTATTTCTCCACGTCGTGAATACTTTGGCAGCCCGGGAAGAGTTCTTCCAGGAAGGGTTCGACGTGGTCGGCCGTCCCAGCCACACGACGCTGCAGAAATGTACTGCAGCAATCCGCCAGCTTGCGATGGGACAAACGGCCGACATGTTCGACGAATACCTCCACATCGGAGACAGCACTGGGCGAATGTGCTTGCTCAAATTCTGCAAAGGCGTTCGGGCAGCCTTCAGCGACGAATTTCTCCGGAGGCCAAGCACGGCCGATTGTCAGTTCCTGCTCGACCTTCACGAAACAGTGCACGGATTCCCCGGGATGCTCGGCAGCGTCGATTGCATGCACTGGCAATGGAAGAATTGCCCGGTGGCGTGGAAGGGGTCCTACACGAGCGGCCACAAAGGCACCCACCCAACTGTTATACTCGAGGCCGTTGCCAACTACCGACTTTGGATCTGGCACGCGTACTTCGGGGCCCCCGGATCGAACAACGACGTAAACGTGCTCCACCAGTCCGACCTCTTGACCGAAGTTTTGGATGGTAAAGCGCCGGCCATCAACTTCGTCGCCAACAACCGGCTTTATAAAATGGGGTACTATCTCGCCGATGGCATCTACCCGAAGTGGCCTACCTTCGTGAAGACGTGCAGTGGGTCTGCGAACCCAAAGCAGCCTCTTTTTGCGCAGAAGCAGGAGGCTGCTCGCAAGGATGTGGAGAGGGCGTTCGGGGGCCAAGCGCGCTTCAACATCATCAAAGCCCCGGCTCGTACGTGGTTCATGGAAAACATGGTCGACATCATGTATACGTGCATAATCTTGCACAACATGATTGTCCAAGACGAAGGACCCGAGGCGGGAAATTGGTTCGACGACGAATCCCCCGGAAGCTCAACCGCAAGTAGTCCGCCTCGAAGTGGAGCGCATCCGTCTATACAAGAACGGTTATCTATTCGTGCAAGGACACGCGACTCTAGTGCCCACACCCAACTCCAACAGGATCTAATTGAGCACATTTGGGCAAATTTTGGCGGATAAAATTATTAAAATTGTGTACTTTTTATTTTTTTAAGTTTAAGTTGTAATTTTTTTTAATGTTGTGTGTTTTTTAATAAAGTGTGTTTGTTTTTTAATAAAGTGTGTTTATTTAAATTGAATTGGGTTGGAAATAAAAAAAATGAAATTGAATGAATAGTAATTTAAGGAACGGTTAAGGAACGCAGGGTTGCAGGTTCCGTTCCTTAGTTAAGGAATGGAGTAAAAAAGTACAGTGGGACGCTCAAATAGTGGTTTAAGGAACGGTATAGGAACGGTATAGGAACAGCGTTGTGGATGGCCTTAGACCTTAATCCAAGGCGGTGGGGTGCATTGGAACAAGCAGGAGCATTTAATTTAGATCCTAAAAAAATAAAAAACACACAATTAAAATCCTAAAAAATAAAAGTACACAATTTTAATAATTTCATCCGCCAAAATTTGCTCAAATGTGCTTAATTAGATCCTGTTGGAGTTGGGTGTGGGCACTAGAGTCGCGTGTCCTTGCACGAATAGATAATCGTTCTTGTATAGACGGATGCGATCCACTTCGAGGCGGACTGGTGGAGCACGTTTACGTCGTTGTTCGACCCGGGGACCCCGAAGTACGCGTGCCAGATCCAAAGGCGGTTGTCGGCAACGGCCTCAAGTATAACGGTTGGGTGGGTGCCTTTGTGGCCGCTCGTGTAGGACCCCTTCCACGCCACCGGACAATTCTTCCATTGCCAGTGCATGCAATCGACGCTGCCGAGCATCCCGGGGAATCCGTGCACTGTTTCGTGCTTGGCCTCCGAAGAAATTCGTCGGTGAAGGCTGCCCGGATGCCTTTGCAGAATTTGAGCAAGCACATTCGCCCAGTGCTGTCTCCGATGTGGAGGTATTCGTCAACATGTCGGCCGTTTGTCCAGTGGCAAGCTGGCGGATTGCTGCAGTACATTTCTGCAGCGTCGTGTGGCTGGGACGGCCGACCGCGTCGTACCCTTCCTGGAAGAACTCTTCCCGGGCTGCCAAAGTATTCGCGATGTGGAGAAATAAAGGTTTCCCCATGCGGAAACGGCGACGGAAGTACGTATCTCCCCAAACCGGGTTATCGCAGAAGTAGTCGCTTACTAACCTTGCAGCGGCTCCCTCCCGGTTACGATGGATGTACGTACGGGAGCGTCCTTGGAGGCATCGCGGCTTCCTCCGCCTCCCGTCGTCGATCTTCTTCATGTGATTGTTGCAATATTTGACGCATTTGTTCAAAAGGATCCATTAGTTTGATTAAATTTGGGAGAAGGAAACGAGAGTTGATTTGAGATGAAAATTGGGGTGGAAATAGAGAGGAATAGATGTGTGTTTGTGATTGAAATGAGTATGAAATAGGAGTATTTATAAAGTAAATAAATAATAAAAAATATATAAAACGGATATAAAAAACGGTCACATTACCGTTGCAAAAAAAATTTATTAAATTCGTATTTTTAAAAAAAAAATTGAATTATTGCGTCACCGGGACGAAGCCCACTCGCGGGGCAGCGAGTGGGCTTCACGCGTCGAATGGGAGGCCGCCACGTCGCCTAGGCGCGTGGCGGAACGTTTCGTTCCGCGTTCCTCCGGAACGGAACGCGGCACGGCATAGGAACGGGGGCGGCACGGAATGGCGACGGAACGTAGGCTGCAACGCGTGCCGCCGCGGAACCGTTCCGCCGGAATGGCATAGGAACCGCAACGGCACAGCGTTGCGGGTGCCCTTAGGAATTGGAGGAGTCCTTGCCTAATGACTCATCACCCACTCCTAGGCATTTCTCTCGGGAAGGGGACTGCGTACACGCGGACGCCTACTCAGCAGCAACATCAATGGTGACTCAGCATCCACGTAAGAACTTAGTCAGCATCCACGTCGATCGTGACTCAGCATCCACGTCGATCGTGACTCAGCATCCACATCAGCCTGACTCATCCTCCACGTTGGACGTAACTCAGCAGCCACTTCAGCTCCACGTTGGACGTGACTCAGCAGCCACATTGACGGAATCATCATCCACATAGGACGTGATTCGGCCGCCACATCAGCTTTTTCTCGGCCATGTGCCGCGCTCATCTCGCCGAGACACTGGCACCAGACAAGCTTCCACCCTCGGCTGACTCTCTTCGGTCAGGCTCGCAACGTCGGTGCACCGAGACCCGTCGACTTACACTTTGCCATTTTGGAGGAGATCAAGAGCATTTTCGGCTTCCCGTTGGGTTCCCTGTCGGTGAAGTACTTGGGAGTGCCCCTCGCGTCGAGCAAGCTCAACATCATGCATTACTCACCACTGATCGAGACGATCGCTTCCCTCACCAAAAAATGAACAGGTAAGAATCTTTCTTATGCCGGTAAAACTGAACTTGTGCGCTCGGTTGTGCAGGGAGACAAGTGCTACTGGCTACAAGTCATTCCCCTGCTGGCAAACTTGAGGTACCGGATCATCTCTATCTGCCGTGAGTTCCTTTGGGGTACGAAATACCCCCCTGTGGCTTGGAAGGATCTCTGCCTACCAAAGGATGAAGGGGGACTCGGCTTTCGGGACCTCGGGGCGTGGAACAAGGCTCTACTTGCGCGGAACTTGTGGAACATTCACTTGAAGGACTCCCTGTGGATCAAATAGATCCATAGATAGTTTCTCAAGAACAGGACGTTGTGGGAATGGACGGCTAGATTGCGAGACTCACCACTTTTCAAGAGGCTGGTTGAAATCAGAGACGAATTGCTTGCCGACCGGCCGAGAAGAGAAGTGGAGAAGCTGCTGGGACAATGGTACGGGAGCAAGGGAGCGGTCGAGGCATACGAGTGGTTCATGCCAAAAGGAGAACGACGACTGTGGCACAGATTCATGTGGAAGGAGTTTGTCCCGCCAAAGTACTCCTTCACTACTTGGCAAGCTCTCAAAGGACGACTTCCAACGAGGGACAGACTGGACTACAAGAACATCGATCAACGCTGCCCCTTGTGCATGGCGCACACGGAGTTGGTGGACCACCTCTTCTTCAAATGCCACGAGACATGGGCAGTTTGGAAGGAGATCAAATCTTGGCTGGGATTGCTGAGGAACATCACCACGATGCCGAGCGCCATCAAGTGGATGATCAAGGAAAGAAGTGGCGCGGCAATCATCCGCAAGGCTAGAAGGCTAGCCCTCATCGCAATGGTCAGCCTAATGCGGCAAGGGAGTTTAGCGTTGCTCTCAGCCACGGGGGTACTGTTTTTCCTCCTAGAGACTTTTTCCCATCGGGTTTTATTTCTAGGAGGTTTTAACGAGGCCCCACCCTTACCTCCATTGGGGTAACGTGGACGGTAGCAATGAGTACTAGCACACCTTGACGGAAAGAAGAACCGAAGCAAATCAAATGGATCCCATCTTGAAGACCTTAACCAATGTCAAGTCTCAATTTTGTTGATGTACTGATATTATATGTTGCTTTTCGGTTTGAGACACCTACTCTTAGGGCTCCGTTTCCCTAGAGTTTACTTCCCCTCCCCACTGGCCTACATAGCTTCGGCTCTTAGGGATGTATCCCTCGGGTATGCCTGTGTTTTGCTTGTAATTTACTTTTTGCCTTTATATTCCATTCATTGATTCATCAAAAAAAGGAGTAAAAGTGGGTACGGGCCCACATCCGTGCTCTATCCGTGCTCGTTGGCAAGAGCACAGATGTGGATGCTCTTAGCTCTACCATTTTGTTTCCGATCTTTCACTCTTGGCCGACGGCCCTCCCTAAACTAATTATCCTCAACAGAGCTAAATACAAACGACGAATACTCCAAATTGTCGTATACATACGTATACACGGACTTGAGCTTTCTTCTTCTTCATCTCCGATCGAACTTATTCCCACTATAAATTCAACCAATTACCAATCATTCGATACATATGTGAACATATTTCTATACTCAATCCAGTTCTGGTTTAATTAATTCCAATCCGGAGACAAAAAAAAATGTCCGCTTGGTGGAATAAGAAAGGGTGGAGCAAAGTTTCGGATAATTCGGCCAAGAAGAGAGGGAAAATTATTGACAACCATAAAGTCAACTGCTTCGACGAAGCTCACACGAGAAATTCGCCTACAATTAGTCAAGATTTTGGTGCAGAATTGTGGCTGCCGGAGCTAAGAACGGCCACCGGAATTGCACCTACACAGATAGAACTAGGCGAGAGAGAAGAGAGATTGAGAGAAGAAAAGTTTTGCATTAATGATTGAAAAATGAATACAAATGAGGGAGAGATCAGCTTATATAGCTGTGTGTGTAACTAACAACGGTTAACAACTCTAACCGCTTCTAACTAACTCTCATTTCAGCTCTAACTAACTCTCATTTCAACTCTCAACAACACACTCGTGTGCATGCGTTCATGCACACGTCAGCTTTATTTAAATTCTATATATCATGTGTCAAACGTCCCCCCTCAAGTAACCTTGCCCTCAAGGTTGGAATTGAGGAAATCTCTCTTGAATATCGTGTAAGAACTCCCATGTTGCATCTTCAGGGAAAGAGTTGGTCCAATGTATCAAGACTTGAGTTGCTAGTTGATTCCCACGTTTCACCAAGCGGCGGTCTAGAATCTGAACTGGTTCCAAAAAAGTCGAGTTGCCGATGACTGGGAGGGTGCCATGGAGCTGAGAGATTGGCCCTACCTTCTTCTTCAATTGGGATACATGAAAAACCGGGTGTATTTTTGTGTCAGCAGGCAAGGCAAGGTTGTATGCCACTTCTCCAAACTTGTCTACAATCTTGAAGGGTCCAAAGAAGCGGGGACTGAGTTTATGGAATTGTCTATCACGGAGGGTGTTCTGACGATAAGGTTGGAGCTTCAAGTAAACCCAATCACCTATAGCAAAACGTCGGTCAGAGCGATGCTTGTCGTGTTATTGTTTCATGCAGCGTTGAGCGCGGCCCAAGTGGAATTTCAACACATCCATCATAGCTTCTCTAGCTAAAAGGCTCTCATTTACATCATGCCCGGTTGAATCACCCTTGAAGTAAGGAATATGAAGTGGAGGGGGATAACCGTATAAGGCTTCAAAGGGAGTGGTCTCAATGGCTGTGTGAAAGGAGGTGTTGTACCAAAATTCTGCAAGACTCAGCCATTTGCTCCAATTGGTGGGTTGATCTCCACACATACATCGAAGGTAAGTCTCCAAACACCGGTTTACAACCTCAGTTTGGCCGTCGGATTGAGGGTGATAAGCCGTCGACATATGGAGCTCTACACCCTGTAATTTGAAGAAGTCCGACCAGAATTGGCTGATGAAACCTTATCTCTATCACTGATGAGAATAGTAGGAAGACCATGGAGTTTAAACATGTGATCAAGGAAGGCCTGAGCAACTGAGAGACCCGAATATGGATGAGTTAGAGGCATAAAATGAGCATATTTAGTCAGTCTATCCACCACCACTAGTATAGTTGATTTCCCTTGAGATAGAGGGAGACCTTCAATGAAATCAAGACTGACGTGGGACCAGACAGCTTTAGGGATAGGCAGTGGTTGTAGAAATCCTTGTGAAGCACTATTATCATACTTGAAACGTTGGCACGTATCACGTTCTCTTATATAATATCTGATTTGTTTCTCCATATTGGCCCAATAGAAAAGAGAAGATAAACGCTTATATGTGGCGAGAACCCCTGAATGGCCTCCAGAACTTGAATAATGGAATAGCTGGATGATTTTTAAGCGTAGAGTCTCATCATTGCCCACCACCAGGCGCCCTTTTATTCTCAACTAATTCCCTAACCAAGAAAATTTAGATGTAGAGGTGGGATTCTGTTTGAGCTCCTTAATGATTTGTTGTAGCACTGGATCAGTTTCCCACAAAGCTTGAATCAGGGGATAGATATCAGTAGCAACTGTAGTGATGGTCATACATAGCACTTCAGAAGAGTGCACTCTGGATAAGGCATCAGCTACTAAATTTTCCACACCATTCTTATAAGTAATTTCAAAGTCAAAGGCCATTAGTTTGGAAAGCCAATTAAGTTGGCCTGGGGTAGTAAGCTTCTGCTTCATCAAATGGCTCAAATAGTGCATGTTGCTCAAATAGTGGCTCCATCCTTAGAGATTATATGCCCCAAGTATTCTATCCGCGGCTTAGCAAATTCACATTTGCTAGCTTTAGCAAACAAAGAATTCTCATGTAGTTTCTGAAAAACCAATTGGAGATGAACCAAATGAGATTCTAAATCCTTTCTATATACTAGGATATCATCAAAGAAGACCAGTACACATTTCCTTAAGAATGGTCTAAAGATGTCATTCATCAAGCTCTGAAATGTAGCCGGAGCATTTGTGAGATCAAAGGGCATGACAACAAATTCATAGTGGCCATCGTGAGTCTTGAATGCAGTTTTAGGGATGTCTTGAGCCTCCATTCGGATCTGATGATAACCAACTCTCAAATCAATTTTAGAGAAAATTGTAGCACCTCTAAGTTCCTCTAGTAGTTCATCAATAAGGGGAATGAGATACTTATCCTTAATAGTGAGTTTATTGAGCCTCCTATAATCCACACACATTCTCCAAGTTCCATCATTTTTCTTTACAAGCACTACTGGCGAAGAGAAGGGACTTGAACTAGGTTGAATGAAGCCCTGCTGTAATAGATCAGCCACTTGTTTTTCAATAATGTTCTTCTGTAAAGCAGAGTGTCATAGGGTCTGGAATTAACTGGAGAAGCATCCGGTATGAGAGATATTTTGTGGTTGTGAGACCTCAGTGGGGGCAATGTGGTTGGCTCTGGAAATACAGATTGATGCTCATCCAACGAATAGAGTGAGGAAGTTGCTGCTGTTTCTCAGTATTTTGTACAACAAAAAGCTCAGAATGACCTTCACCATTCATCTGAATGCAGCATAGTTGGACTCATTCGCTATGACTTAGAATTTTATTAATTTCTCTTTCTGATGCAGCCTGTACCAGATGTTCATTATGCCCCCCCTAGCACATGCCTTCTGCCATTCAAGGTAAAATCCATAGTCAAGTTTTTGAAATTCCATTGGATATCACCAGGAGTCTCTAACCACTGAATTCCCAACACCATGTCACAACTGCCCAAAGGTAAGAGGAGCACATCAGTGACAAATGTGGTGTCTCTCAATGACCACTTCAGTCCCTTACACATTGACTTGCATTCCAATCTATTTCCATCAGCAACATCCACTGTATATATACAGGGTTCACCCCAGTGAGTGACAACCCTAACTTCTTAGCCGCTTGCAGATCAAGAAAGTTATGAGTACTACCAGAATCAATAAGAATATGAAGAGCTTTTCTTCCAATTCTGCCAGTAACTCTCATAGTTCTAAAGCCTCTGGCAGAGGAACCATTAATAGCATGGATAGAGATTAAAGGATTCTCATGTTCACCTAATTCTTCAATGAATGTATCAGATTCACTTTCAATAGCATGCACACCATCATCTATCTCAAGCAAATAAAGCTGTTTCCTAGCACATCGATGACCTCTTTCAAACTTCTCATCACGACCAAAACACACACCCCTAGCTCTCTTATCAGCCATTTCTTCCTCAGTAAGAAGTCTTTTAGATTTAAAGGCAGGTGTGATAGGAGTAGGGAGTAATGGAGCAGAGTTGTGTGTTTGTGAAGATCTAGCATCAAGAGTGTTGAATCGTCTACTAGTCTGATTAATTCCCTCTTTAACAGGTGTAGACATATCTTGCAAACGAGCTAAAGCATAAGCATGCACAAGAGTCCGAGGCATAAACATTCTCACAGCTTTTTGCACATAAGGTCTGAAGCCATTGATGAAGTGACTCACAGCATAAGATTCAAAGATAGACACACGACCTAAGAGTAGTTCAAAGCGGTCATGATATTCAGAGAAAGGACCTATTTGTTTCAATGCGAGTAACTCTGTCATTGGATCGCCAAGGAGTTGATCTCCAAATCTTCCTTCAAGTGCTTGCAGAAATAGCGGCCAAGGTGTAGCCATAGCGCGATCCTGATACTTCGACCAATTCTGGAACCACTGCAGTGCGCGGCCTTCAAAATTGATCACAACTAAACGAACTTTAGACTCCTCTGGAGTTAGATCGACTGTGAAGAAATGATCGCATCTAAGGATCCAGCCGGCCAGATCCTCGCCGGAGAAGATAGGGAAGCTGACCTTCGATTGGCGAGTAGCGAAGTATGGTTGACGTTGAAGGCCATTCCCTGCGAATTGATTTTGAGGAATACCTCCGGCGAATTGAGGTCCAGTAGCAGCAGTAGGATTCGGCACAAATCGATTGAGAATCTCAGTATGTTGAAGTTGAAGAGCGAGGATAGCTTCGAGTAATTCCTTCATAGCTGTATCACGCGCGCAATCAGCGTTATCGCGAAGTAAGTCAAGTTCCTCCCGTTTACAATCAGATACTTTTGCGGAGAAATCAGCCAAGGCGGCCGATAGCATTTCCTCTAAGCGACGCATGTCGCCAGAGCGAGTTTCCACCATCACAGGCGAAGGATCGTTACGACTGATACCACTTGGTGCAGAATTGGGGTTGCCGGAGCTAAGAACGGCCACCGGAATCGCACCTACACAGATAGAACTAGGCGAGAGAGAAGGGAGATTGAGAGAAGAAGTTTTGCATTAATGATTGAATGAATGAATACAAATGAGGGAGAGATCAGCTTATATAGCTGAGTGTGTAACTAACAACGGTTAACAACTCTAACCGCTTCTAACTAACTCTCATTTCAGCTCTAACTAACTCTCATTTCAACTCTCAACAACACACTCGTGTGCATGCGTTCATGCACACGTCAGCTTTATTTAAATTCTATATATCATGTATCAGATTTTTCCGCCGGAGATTCATCGGCCTTCTCTGGCTTCGATTCTTTCGATAAAGGCCAGCCGCAGCCGTTGCCTAGGCCGTTGATTGATCAGGTCCACGGAGGCGGCTCTGGATCTCGATCCGGATCGGGTTCGGTTTCGAGCGTCAGCTCATCTGGCTCGTCCGATGATCACGCTCAAATTGCCTCTGATCACGCTTCTTTTAGGTGATTTTTTGGGGGACTTTGTTTTTGGTTAATGGTTGTTGATAAATAGTTGAATTTGATGAATTAGTTATCTGATTTTGTCATAAAACTGGAAATTTGATTACTTTTCTTTATCTTATATTTGTTTTTGAGTTAGTTAACTAGGCTAAGCGATCAATCTAATTTCTTGCGTATCAGCAATAATTTTTTCTGAGAATGCTAATTCCTCATTTTATGCCTTTTTTCTCTTGCAATGATTGTATCTCAAACTTATCTCTTTTCGAACTTGTGCATATATATCTCTAGCCAAAGTTTAGAAGATGAAGTACAACACTGTAAATTAAATTCAACGCAAATGCAATTCAAAGGAAAGCGGTGGATTAGTGTTATTTGGTTCTCTGGCATTCAATGTGAAGGCAACATAAACTTGTAATAAATTGTTTACACTGTGCTTCTTTAAATTGTGGATGACATATTTCAATCCTTTGATAGAGGGCATGGGGAGAACAGATTGAGTCCTTTACTAAGGAGCCCAGGTCGAGGCTCCAGGTGCAGTACAACACCCGTATAACCTCTTCATACTCATCTTAGTGGAATGAGTTTGGACTCTCCCGGTGGGAAACTGGAGGAAGGGAAGAGTGAGTTTCATAAACTGCCCCTTCCACCTGGCTCTCCATCTAGCCCTTCTGCATTACCAACTCCAAGAAGTCCTGGCACTACTGAAAGCTCAAGTAATAATGCTTCCAAATGGAGAAAAGGAAAACTTTTAGGAAATTATGGGAAATTATGGAATGATTTTAAGGAAAGTAGCTTTTTATTAAACACTGTTTTTCACTAGAATCTACCGCAATATCATCTATTATAACTTCATTTTCATGTAGATTGATACATTACATGCCTTTGGAAAGGGTATTCATCAGGACCCTTAACTCCAGCGGGTCGTCTGCTGCGTGTATCTTTTTATATTATATGACTCCATTTAGACTATAGGGGCTGAACTTAGGACAAAATTGGTTATATTCTCTTGTGCAGTCTACTTGGTTTAATCTTCTACAGATTCTTTACATAATAAGAGAATCTAATGTTTTTATGGCAGTGAGAATGGGCAAATGTGTGCCATAAAAGAAGTCAGACTTGTTTCAGATGATCAGTCATCAAAAGAAAGTCTCAAGCAACTGAATCAGGTCCTTCTGAGTACTTTCTGTCTTGATATACATTATCAACTACTCGAAGAATAACATTCTTCCTTAATGCATATGGCTTTATCTGTTCATATCCATATCTTCCTTGCACATTTTTTATATATTTTCAGGAAATAACCTTGCTAAGTCAGCTTTCACATCCAAATATTGTTCAATACTATGGAAGTGATATGATACAATTTAGTTCTGTTTATTATTGTAGTGCATCTCTTTGATCTATTTGTTGAAAGCCCAGCTTGGACGAATACATTATAATAGCCAAGACGGGTACTCAGACAGTTGATCAAATTGGTAATGCGGTACATATGAAAAAAAATACCAAGAACTCCCCATTATCCAGAACATTGTTTCTTATTTGAGTCCCGTAGTGCTAGAACCGTAAGAAGAGAACTAGAGATGCTATAACCGTAAGAAGAGAACCAGAGATCTCTAAGACTGGACCAAGCTTCTCTTTAGTACAAAGAATAATACCGTTAATAACGGTAAGAGTTTCTGCTCCAAGAACAACTTAGGATACTTGATAGGCTTCTGCTAAAGCCTCTTTGAGCTGTCAGAATCTTTAACAACATATCTATGTCAGTATAAATGAGTGTTGGCATCCACTGTAGTTTAGCCAAACAGTAGAAGATTCCAATCTCCTGATAATTTCTGAAGTTGGCACATAGTCAATTCATTTGTCTTGTACCCTAATAGGCATCCAAATACGTGGCTTCTCTCTCTAAAGTAAGTTGTATTGCTATGATTGACCTGTATGCTTTACCTTCCATAAATAAAGTCACAAGACTCACAACTCACCATGAAGTCACAACTCGCAATAAAAAAGTCATAAACGTTATCTCAACATACTGGCTCAAAAGTTGGTTATGCATGTGGCAAACAACATCGTCTCCCCTTGTTTAGACTCCCTTAACTGAAACCAGAATTTAATCTCTTTTTAAGAATGACCAAACTATGTCTCGCAAATAAAGAAGCAGATGACCTGATTTCATTTGGACCAGAACTTATTACATGTCAAACAGATCTCAACAGTCAAAACATGGTTTCTATGTAGATTCCGCTCAAACTCTCCTCAAGAAAACTTCAATGCGGAGAAATATTTCGTTTCCAAACCACCTCCTTCACATCCTTATTGTTGAAAGGCGTCTGATGAACTTGCGACACAGAATATAAAAAATAAACCAAATATCTAGTCCTTAATGAATGAATACATAGACAGTAGTATGTGTGGGGTGGAAACCCGAATGTTGTGTACCGGGTCGGTGGGTAGTTTTCAGAGCTACCAAACGCTGCAAAACATTTGTGTACAGTGGTGTTTCAATGCATTTCTAGCCTACCATCCGCACCCTTATTGTGAGACAGACTGAAATTGCAAAAGGTGACTCTTATTGTGGGACGGAGGGAGTATAAAATAGTTAAAGTGGAGATAATGTAAATAAGAGAAAGAATAATGTAGAGAAGAGATATTTAAGTGTTTGAAAATAAAATGAAATAAAGAAGGCCATCAAACTGCCTAATTTTAGGATCAAATCGCTAATCATAAGGTCAATATTTGGGTTGTGTTTTGCATTAAGATTAACTCTTGTTTTTGATCAAAATCTTTCTACAATATTCATACGTATTTCATATCAAATCTCATTTTGTATCAATTGTCTCATTCTCGAAATGGCCTTGTGCCACAAGGTTGGGGTAACTTGAAAACACGATACATTGTTGGAGAAGGGTCATATTCATGCTTGTGAACGGAGTCGGGTCACAGATAAAAGTATGGCATAAAACATGAAGGAGAAGATTAAGTTTGTTGGATCTTTTATTGACTGCTGAGTGAAAGGGTTTATGTGTAAGCTTGGAAGTGGTAATCCACCTGCCAAGTTTGTAAAACTAAGAGCCATCAAAATATTGAACATCAAGTAGTGCATGCGTAGACTTCAATAAGGAAACCGTTGATGTGGAATGGAAGGTAGCTTCTGCCGAGACCAACTTATGCTGCAACAGAGGGATGGACAGGGCAGAAGTAGCGGAATATCATGGCTTCGAGGCATCGGGGGCGTTGTCTGAAGCACGAGAGTCAGTAGAGGTTTGGATGGAACAAAGGTTTGCACGTCTGCTGTATTGGTGTTGGATGGCGTGTAAGTATTCTCAGCACGCAGGAAGTATGTAGGGAACGATGGTAAATCACCAAAATGTTCAATAACTCGTGAACAAATCCGTCCTACGATAAAGAGGGGCAGTGAGATTGCTTCCAAGGCTTGGTCGGTTCGTCGATGGCGAGCATAGCGACGTCAACATGGCTGGTTGGTGGGGTCTTTGTCACGAGAAAGTATTGGTCAGCTCGTGCAAGAGCATCAGATTCATCAAACTTTGGAAACGTCATTAACGGTGACTCACAAGAAGCTCGAAACTCCAACAAGAAATCCTCAAACTATGAATTCATCAAAGCCTCAAGTCGATCTGGCCTCTTTTGGAACTGTGACTTCATCTCTGATATAGCCTTCTCCAATCCATCCACCTGCGCAAGTGTGGCATCTGTTCGAGAATTGACCATCGTTCACCGCACCAAATTAGTATAGAGTGAAAGGCAAAACCATCAAATGTGTTCGATAATATGGATACATAAGAAATATATTAAACCATGAATATTGATTCTAAAATTTGGAAATAAATATGAAACTGAAATTGATACATAGAAAAATGGGACGAACCCTAACCAAGAAATGAACAATATCCTATCCTCATGGCACTTGCCTTCATAAACTAGTTGATCTATTGGATACATCTTCAATTGTTTGAGAAGTACTCATTCCGTCCTAAAAAAATAGACAAACTTGTAAATGATGCGGATTTAACGTGCAATTGATAAAGTAAGAAAGAGATAAGAAAACATGAGAGAGAAAGGGAAAAAGTAGGGGAATGAGTTTTAGTTGATTGTGGAGTCCACATTACAAATGATGTGTAGAATTATTATTTGCTGTAAACTTTCTATATTTTTGGGTACAACCCAAAATGATAAAACTAGTCTATTTTTGTTAGAACGAATGGGATATTATAGAGACAGAGAAGATTCATAATCTTACTTGAAAAATAAAACAAAAACTACTTATCTAAATCAAAACTACTCTCTGCATCCCAAGGAAAATGATCTCTCCTTGGGTTGTAAGTTTTATGTCTCACATATGTTACATGTGATAGAATCCTAAATAGAATTAGATTTTTAATATAGTACATTAACTTGGTATAAGACACATTTTCCCTAATTAATTAACTATCAATTGAATATATTGATTTAAATGGACGTTTCCTAATTAGTCATTAATTATTGACTAATATATAGGTTTCCTATTAGTGCACAGATTATGCCTAATAATGCAACACGGATTCATTTATTAAAGTTTCATCTAGTCCGCCCATCCACCTAATCTAATGGTTGATATTAAGTAGGAACTTAACACTAAGGAAGCAATAGTACCTTAATGCTCTCATATATATATATATATATATAGAGAGTCCCATTATTCACAAATCCACTCTTAAAGACCGAACCACCAAACCATACCAAATTAGGGTTTTTTGATCTACTTTTTTATGGATGAGAGACACAAATTTATCAATTATTTTCGCCTTCATCACGAGCCCATTTTAATTCATCCGAAGGTAAATAAGTCATACTAACATGTTACGAAGTTTTTACTTCATTCCAGTAGGTTTTTACTTCATTCCAGTAGGTTTTTACTTCATTCCAGTAGGATTATTACTTCATTCCAATACGTAAATGCGGTTTCGCCGTCGCGTGCCGTTCTTTCTCTCTACAATATCTATCACCACCGCCACAACGCTGATATGTTGTAATAAACACATGGAATGATGTGATAAATTATTGGAATGAAGTATGTCTAGAAGCATTTGAAGTCCTACTGGAATGAAGTAAAAACCTTATCCAATGAAGTAATAACGTTTCTGAATGAAGTAATAAACACACTTGAATAAATTGTATTTTTTAATGTAAATAAAGTAAAAACGCAGGTCAATGAATTCAAATGAAACATATGTTGAATCATTTCAAAACCTACTGGAAGAATGTAAAAACATGTTGTAGTTTCAAGGTATTACGTACGGAATGAAGTAATAAACCTATACAATGAAGTAAAATGGGCTTGTAATGAAGACCGAAAAATTTACACAGCAGCACATATCATAAAAAAAACTAGATCTAATGGCCCAGATTTGGTCTCTAGTTCGGTCTTTAAAATTGGTTCGACATTGATCACAACTCTCTCTATATATATATATATATATATAAGGGAGCGTTATTCTCCTATTCATCCCTTAGATCCTTTATTCTTCTTAATATGGGCCGTTAGATCTCATTCATCAACGGTCCAGATGATCTGCATTATTACACTATAATGATGCATTATTAGTCGGTGTGCATTATTCAACTGAAAATCTGCATTATTACACTATAATGGTGCATTATTAGTCGGTGTGCATTATTCAACTGAAAATCTGCATTATTAAATGACACGTGGCACCAATCTAACCGTCAGATGACAAAATTGTGGGGCTGAGATTAAAAAGAACAAAGAACAAATTACAAAAAGTAAATGAATACATCCCTATATATATATATATATAATTATGCACGCATCATATGCTATATTGATTTTGAGGACTTTATGTTTAATCAAAATCTTGTTTTCATAGTTTTAATCATGGATATTTTTAATTGATGAATTGTCAATTCATATTTTTATGTTTCCTATCGAGAATTAATGGTTTCCATGTTTGAAATATATTGTTTCCAAATTGATTCTATTTATGTATATGGAATTGATTTGGGTATTTTGACTGTGTTGACTGTGTATATTTTGTATGTAAATTGAGTTTGGATATATATATTGGTGAATTGAGATTTCAATTAAATGTTTTATGATTATGAATCTACCGAGAAGGTGGAATGAATGATTACATAATTCAATTCATGTTTTAATATGTACCTTGTTGATTATATTATGTTTACAAAGTGAGGTAAAATAATAAAAGTTTATAATCAAATTAATTGAAAATCTGTTTAAGCAATTAGTCACTAGACATTCTTGATTATATTATGTTTATTTTGCAATCACCAAAGTGGGGTAAAATAAGAAGAGTTTATAATCAAAGTAACATGAAAATCTGTTTATGCAATTAATCATCATGCTTGTTGTGGCTATTCATTATCTACATAGTTTGTTTGTCATAAAAAGTCTAGATTCCCAAAGGAAATAGTCTTTTTGCGATATAACCAACACTAATGGAGTTAATAATATAAATTGGCGTCGATTACCCAAAGGTAACGCTAGTTTATTATTACTCAATTATTGAACTAAGATATGAATATTAAAAGCATGATGTTTATTAGTGGATGAAGACTATCCAAAGGAGTTTTCATTATTACCTTATGATATGGATTTTCAAATTAATGTTCGTGTTATTATTCAAAGTTTTTATATGTGAGCATTCATCTTTTAAGTGCTCGTATAATGTAAAACATCTTTTTTCTACTAGTATGTTTACCTCAAACATTCTCTAACTTAATGGAACTAACTTCTTTGAATGGAAAGAGAAACTTAAATTCACTCTTGGAGTAATGGACTTTGACCTAACACTTTTGAATGATAAGCCAATGATCTTATGATCAAAGTAGTTTAGCTGATTGCTCATAATGCTTGGGAAAAATCTAACAGGACTAAGTTTACAGTTCATCAAAATATTCGTTGCACATAAAGTCTCTCAACGACTGATATTGCAAAAGAATGTTTGCAGAATGTTGACGATCGCTTCACAACTGCATATAACTCTCTTGCGGAAAAACTTATGAAGGATCTCATAAGCATGCAATATGATGGTTCTCGGACTATGTACGAGGATGTGATGGACATAAATAACATCTCTTCTAAGCCGGAAAAGTTAGGATTACAGGTGGAAGATGATTTCCCTGTCTAAGTCAACCTAACTTCCTTACCTCCTCAATATGGACCATTCCAAATTGATTCACTATAAAAGATAAGTGGACTCTTAATGAATTGGGGAACGTGTTGGTCTAGGATGAGCAAAAGTTGAAGAACCATGGAATGAGTGCATCTCAAGCTCGCATTTGCAACTGAAGGAGCGTCTAAAGGATAATATTCATTCGAATTTATCATTCTTATGGCATAAAGGAACTGGATCATATTTCCAGTGAAAGTATTAAGAGGCTTATAAAGGATAATATTCATTCGAATTTAAACTTTACAAGCTTTACCGTTTGTGTGGATTGTATTAAAGGTAAACAAACAAAACACAGTAAGAAAAATGCCACAAGAAGCACTGAGCTGCTTCAAATTATACAAATATTTTGTGGACCTTTTGATGTCCTGACTTTTGGTGGAGAAAAATATTTTATCACCTTTATTGATGATTTTTTCGCGTTATGAATTTATTTATTGCAAGAAAAATCTCAGGCAGCAGAGATGGTGAAAATTATTCGATCTGATAGAGATGGTGAATTTTACTGTCGTACCACTAAAATAAGTCAATTACATGGACCTTTTGCCAAATACTTAGAAGTTAATAAACTATGCCAAGTACACCTCAGCAGAATGATGTTGCTGAGAACGAAGCCGAACTCTCATGGAAATGGTTAAAAGTATGATAATTCTACCTTACCATATCGTTGTGAATTTATGCACTTAGAATCGCTATTTATGTATTAAATTGGGTTTCTAGTAAGGTTGTACCAAAGACTCTCTTATGAACTTTGGACAGGTAGAAAACCTAGTTTACAACACTTTCATGTTTGGGGCAGTCCAGCTGAAACTATAGTATACTCTTCGCAAGAAAAGAAATTGAATTTTAGACAGTTAATGGTTATTTTATACCAGAAAAATCCAAAGGGTATAGGTTTTATTGTCCTAATGATAGCATGAGAATTATGGAAACTGGAAATAAATGATTCTTTGAGAATGGTGAGACTAGTGGGAGTTCTGACACTCGTAATGCAGTCATTAATGAAATAAGGGTGTAACCTTCTTCCCTCATTTCCTCAATAATTAAGTGTACCAAATATTGTTGAACAACCTAACAATATTTGAATGACCAACCATTTAATGATGATGATGCCAAAGTCATTGAACATATGTGTGGAAGAAGCATCTACAGAAGTGTCATTAAGGCGTTTTCAACGAAAACGAAGGTTGGCCATTTCTGATGACTATGTGGTATATCTTCAAGAATCTAAATGTGATACAGGCATACATAACGATCCAGTTTCATTTTCACTAGCCATTAAGCGTGATAATTCTAATAAATGGATTGATGCCATGATAGAAGAGTTAAAATCTATGGATTATAATAAAGTTCGGGACCTTGTCGAATTACCTGATAGACACAAATGTAATAGGTGTAAATGGGTCTTCAAGATCAAATTCGACATGAGTGGTTTAATCGAACGATTTAAAGCCAGACTTGTTTCCAAAGGTTATACTCAGAAAGATAACATTAATTATAAATAGACTTTCTCTAATGTATCAAATGACTCACGTAGAATTATTTTGGCCCCCATTTTTGGCTTTTCTAATGACGATTTGTAAGAAGAAGTCTACATTAAACAACCTGAAGACTTCATTAAGAAATGGAATGAAAATTTAGTCTGCAAACTTAAGAAATCAATTTATGGACTGAAACAGGCTTCTCAACAATGGTATTTAAATTCCATGACACTATTAGTGCTTTTGGTCTTAATGAAAACACTGTTGATCGGTGCATATACCTCAATTAGTGGGAGCAAGTTCATATTTTTGGTTTTGTTTGTTGATGATATATTGCTTGCTAGTAGTGACATTGTATTACTACATGACACTAAAATTATCTCTCTAAAAATTCAAACATAAAAGATATGTGTGAGACATCCTACGTCATAGGGATAGAAATATCTCATGACCAATCATGTGGACTTTAGGATTGTCTCAGAAAAACCAAATTTAGAGAGATATAGGATGAGTGCATGTTCTCCAAATGTTGTTCCTATTCATAAAGGTGACAAATTTAGTTTGAATCTATGTCCAAAATCGAATAAGAATGTAAAGAGATGGAAAATATTTTTATGCATCTATCGTGGGAAGTTTCATGTATGCTCAAGTTTTTACTAGACCAGACATCAACTTTGCGCTCGAAATGCTAGGTTGTTACCAAAGTAACCCTGACATTGAACACTGGAGAGCTGCAAAAATGATAATGAGATATGTAAAGGGGACAAAAGATTTTATGCTCACATTATGGAAATCTGATCAATTAGAAGTGATTGGATATTCCGATTCAGATTATGCTTGATGTGTTGACTTTAGAAATCAAGTTTTGGTTACATTTTTCTTATGGTTGGATGAGCCATATCATGGAAAAGTGTAAAGCAAAGTTCTAATTCAACATCCACCATTAATGCTGAATTTATGACTTGCTTTGAAGCATTAATGATTACAAAATTCCATTTTGAGGCAATATCCAAGCCTTTGAAATTGTATTGTGATAATAGTGCAATCGTATCTTTCTCTAAAAATGACAAGTATTCAAAGGAGCTAACACATAGAATTAAAGTTTCTTGTCATGAAAGATGAAGTTTGGGAACAAAAAATATCTATAGAATGTATGAGCACATAGCTTATGGTTGGATGATCCAATCTTTATGTTTCCATGTTGGTTCAGACACTTATGTTATACTCCCTCCGTCCCCAAAGAATATGCACTTCGAGGTCGGCACGGATTTTAATGTAAAATTGGTAAAGTAAGAGAGGTAGAGAGAAAAAGTAATTAAAATATTGTTAGTGGAAAATGGGTCCCACCTCATTAGAGAGAAATGACTTTTCAAAATTAGAAAGTGTATATTTTTGTGGGACGGAGTGAGTAGATATTTTGAATTCAATAAAGTTGTTTCTACTTTTCCCGCATTTACTTATTATTTGATATGCATATGTACGTTTTTAGTATTAATGCAGGAGGTCTTGAAATAAGACAATTACAGACGTTGTGTCACTAATAGATTATTTTAGTGCGGTTATTGGTGATGTGTTACATGGAAGGAACTATATCGACTGAATGATATACGCCCGCTATAACCCACATCAGTAGTCTCACTAATATAATACTTATGTTTACCAATGATGAAAGTATTTATAAAGTCCAATATTATGCGCGTCTTATGTTTATTATGTCTATTTTAGTATGGCTCTGTCACGTGTGACAAGTGGGAGAATCGAAGACTTTGTGTCCCACATGTTCGCCAAGTGAGAGAATGTAAGTTTTATGTCTCACATATGTGACATGTGATAGAATCCTAAATAGAATTGGATTTTTAATATAGTAAATTAACTTGGTATAAGACACATTTTCCTTAATTAACTATCAATTGAATATATTGATTTAAATAGTCGTTTCCTAATTAGTCATTAACTATTGACTAATATATAGGTTTCCTATTAGTGTATTGCTAAAAAGGAAAATGAGAATATATTAACATAATTATAGTATATGTATGCGTATTTGATTGAGTCATTAAGTGAAAGGATTATTTGATTCCTTTGATTATTAAGGAAAGAAACGTGCATACATATATTTATGATTTGATTAGAATTGATTGTGATCAATTAATAGTATCAATTCATATTCTTGATGAATAAGAAACATCCATATTAATTATTTTAATAGCTCTTTTGATGGAAATGGCTTTAAAGTTTGATAATTAGGGTTTGTTCTCTCTCTACCTACAAATAAAGTGTGGTGATTTCATCAAATCACACACATTACAGAGAACACATAAACGAGGGAAAGAGAGAGAAACAAATCGACTTGGAGTTGGAGTTGGGATACTACACCAGAAAAGGTTCAAGGAATTCGTCTCCTCCTTCCTCAATCGCTTCCGCTATGGATCACCAAGGTATATTTCGATCCTATTATGTTTATGGTTTTACGTAAAATACATGTTGTTCGAATATCTTGCTTTAGTTATATTCAATTATATTTTTTTGAATATATGATGATAAATAATTTCCAATATGGGTGACACGAGAATTTATGCCGTTTTACTTTGTGTGTTAGATACAGAGAATAAAGTAAGACAGAAGGAATAAAATTGGATCATCATTCGTGAGACAAACTAAAAAGGAAATTAAGTTTTCACGAGAACGGAGATAATACTAAAGATAAACCTCTAGAAAAATAAAAATAAAAATAAAATAATAAATATACTAAGATAATCAGATGAATACGACCTGTATCATCGAACTCGAGTATTTTTGTTCACCCATAAATTTTATACACTTTTTTATTTAAAATTTTGAATTACTATATACTTTTGAAGTATAAATAACTGAAAATTTAAATACACACTCGGACAAAATGTAGCCCTCTCTGTTGGAACATTTTAATATGGTCCAACATAATAGTCTAAAGATTATATAATATTTATGATTATTTATTGATTGACCCGATTACGTGATCTACTAAGGTTATATAATTTATAGGGTCAATCGATTATCTATAAAAGTATGAGGACTGTTGTGCAGATACTACTTTGGATAACTTTAATTTTGTTATGGGTGAAATTAAAGTTATAATAAAGTTAGAGACTTATTCTCTAAATACATGGTTATGGTCCCCAAGTGCAACCTATAAATAGGTTAACAGATTTTCATTCCTGTTAATCTGACGTATTTTCAAGACTTACAGATTACAGAGAATCTGTGAGAAGAGCGTTGTCACTAGGAAGAAGATTAATTTCCATACTTTAGAATCATCAACAACATCATGAATCCATTCCATACTTTAGAATCATCAACAAATCATGAATCCAAATCCATGTACGCTTCCGCTTTAAGTTTATCAATCTTATTCAACATGTATGATTATTTGTGTGATGAATTATGTGAATCATTAATTTGATTTCAACACTCTCTCCATCGCCACCGTCTCTCCGGCATCTCCCAGCCATCGACTCCACCTTCCCCTGCTATATTCCATCTTCTTCCATTTCTATCCCTCTGCTTTATCACGTACTCCTATTGAACTTTGATTTCAAGGTTTGGAGCTCTTAACACCCAAATTCATTTTCGATTAACCGTCTAATCGATTGAGTAATCCGTTTGTTTGGGCTAATTTTCACGCTCCTCACCACAACTATTATCCGCCTATTATTTCTAGAAATTGAATTTTCTGATCTTCCTTGGTATTGAGGTCGGACAGTCTTTGGTGATTGAGGATCCAGATGGTGATTTTGTTGTCACTGCATTTGATGCCAATTATTGACCGGGTCTGTATTGCTCTTTTTCTTATATGTTTGCATTTCTTGTGTTCAGAATTTTCCATATTTGTATACAAACTTCAGATTTTGGTAAACTGACTTAATGAAAAGTAGTGAGTAAAATGATAGACATATGATGATCACTGTAGCCAAATCTCTATACAGAAGGTATGTATAATTGGATAGAGAATTTTTCAAGTTTAAGATTACAATTCTTGTATAAGCCCCCTATCCCTTTGAAATACTTAATTCAGTAGGTATACTGACTTCTCTTTTATGTGTGAATATAAACATTTGCAAACCAGGTTATTAACTGTATATGGAAAACCCCCCAGATGCCAATGTGGTGTATTTGGCATGAGGTCAAGAAGAAATACTTGTCAAGGTGTCGCAAACATTTGGTGAGAAGATATATGTGGATAAAGCCAAAATCTTTGCTTAAACTTATAGCCCCTGAGATAATATCAGAAGATCCATCTTTGCAGTTCCTACTATTTGATGGCTTCCCCAAACTATTTGAAAGAGCTGGAGCGAAGATTGCTGAGGCTTGTGCCAGTTTTCAGCACGGACATCTTATTATATGTACTTCTTCACATGGTATGCTTGTAATGAGGATTTTTGGAAGATGTAAAAGCAAAGAGTCGATCAAGTTGTCAAAGATATATGTGGAATTTGGTACATCTGTTACTGAATACACTCATCCAGAGAAGAATTGGATTGGGCCTTGCGACTTCTTGAACCTAAATGGGTAGTGGCATCAACGTCTAGTAGCAGGGCTATGGAGCTGGATTATGTTAAGAAGCACTGCTTTAAAATCGACAAGCATTTGATGACTCTCTGAACTCTGTGCATATTTCTTGATATTAAAACTGTAGAGTCATTATTAGTTCAAGATGAATCAAATAAAATTTAGGCTGCCCGCATGTGCAGGACGAAATTTCCAGTTGCTATGCAGAAGCACAATCTTGATCTTTTGTCATCCACCTTCCAGCAGAAACGGTTGAATCGATCTCTCCAAGCACAAGGCTAATGGTCACATTATTTAGACAAGCGACGATTGGTCTCCCCTATTCGGCATTCCTACATGAATGTAAAGATGCAGCAGCCATTTGTAAAATCCGAAGATCAATTGGTAACAATTAAACAAGTTAGTTTTCTGGAACAAATTGCAAGGGGCCCTACCAGTACTTATGATAAGGAGATTTTCACCATTATTTCAATGGTGAAAGAATGGATGGAGTGAAGCTGGTAGCCTGGTACTGAACTAAAGAATGTTCACTAAGTGAGTCCTCTCTTTTTATGCTCCAATAATTATGAATTTCAGTGAGAGTGCTGATTATTTCGCCTGCACACTCGCAAATTGACCAGTTACTTGGTTTATGTTTATTAAACCAAGTATCTTTCTGATGACACCCCAGGATTGACAATTACATATATAGATATGTATCTTATTCCTGTCCACAGTACAAAAATTTCCCGGATGGAACAATCAGGCTCTCTAATCCTTTTTCCTTTATATTTTCCTTTCCGCGAGATCTGCGAAAGTGTACTGGTAAGAATGAAATTGACAGGAAAATAAGGGAGTGACATATACCTCACAACTGAGTTACATTCATCAAGTTTTAGTACTGACCATTTACTTATTTGCAGAAGTTCTTTCTGTTTATTAATGAATTTCAATATGGAAAATGATGTTACAGGTCAAGTATCTAAAGGAACAGCTATGGTACTTGTGGAGCAATTAAAACATTTTTTTATCAAATAAGTTCCTTTCAAGAACATGTCTGCAACCTCCAAGTGGTTGAAAGGATGCACAGGGCTGCAGATATTGTTTGCTAACGGGAACACCTGTAAGTTACTGGAACATTAGTAAATAAGTTACACCTGTAGGTGTTGAAAATAAAATATAAAATTAAAAATAAAAATAGAAGTAAAGAAAGAAAAAGTAAAAGAAGTTTCAGATTTAAACTCCAGTTTATGACCATAGCTTGTATCAAATTTCTGCATATGGTTATTTATTTATGGAGTTTGTTGCTAGTGTATTATCAGGAAACTTAGTAGTAGGATGTTTAGTTCATTGAATACATAATGATATGTAAAGTAGGTTACTAAAAAGATGGTGGCAATTTAAATGGTAAAGGCAATGAATGATTTAATGCATCACATTGTTTCAGGATTTCTCTTAAAAGATGGTGGCAGTTCTCATTTTACTTTAAATGGCTTGCAACCAAAATTTCTTCATGCTCGTGTCTATAGATCCATGAGAAGGCTGTAAGGTACTGGAAAGAAAATAAAAAGAAGTTTCAAGCTTTAAAGTCTAGTTTATGACCGTAGCTTGTGTCAAAATTCTTCATATAGTTATTTATTTATGGAGCTTGTTGCTAGCATATTCTCAGAAAACTCAAACAGTAGAATGTTTAGGCACTTCTCACAATTTAAACAATCTTAAGGCAATGAATGATGTAATATATCACATTGTTTCAGGATTTCTCTTAGAAGTTGGTCGCATTTTTCATCTTACTTTAAATTTCTTGCAATAATGGATGACCAAATTTTCTTCATGCTCCTGTCTATCATTCCGTGAGAAGGCTGTGATAAGTGTTACTACCTCTTTTAAAAAATAGGCAGTTCGCATTTACTTGCCAGATTGTGCAGTATTAACTCTCCTGGGTTGTTTAATATATTGTTGCGAAACGGACAAGCAATCCAAGCCTGCAATTTAAAGTGTTCATCTGACCAACTTTTTATCTCTGATATTTGCTTTTTTTGTTGGTGCAGCAATAAATAACATTTTGAAACTGATATGCACCAACAAGGAGGTTTGCTTGCACAGTGTTTTTAAAATCTCACAGCTTATGTTCCTTTTATTTCATTGTGTTCAGTTATCCCGTGAGATAATAGAATCGAGGGTGCTTCAATGTGTTTATGGTTCACATAGATTTATTCCTTTTAATGATTTTTGAAATAAATAAAGCTATACAGTATTAAAGTAGCATTAAAGTTTGCAACCAATGCATTTCTTCGCATTATATATCGGAGATGATTCCTTTGGCGTGTCTAGAGATAACATTAGTGAGCTCTTTAAGTACAGAAAGTCAGAAACTCATTAATTGTCTTGACGCACAGAGTTGAGTCATTTACGATGATAGATTACTCGAGCGTCCATTACAAGCGTTGACAATGAGACCTGATTCAATGCATTTCTCTTACCTTTTTCCCCTATATGTAATTCGTCCAAAGTGACAAAATCAGTTTCAGAACTTTACTTCTCTCCAGCTATGAATCGATGCATTTCTCTTACCTTTTTCCCCTATAAATTATGATTTGAACTTCACTTCAGACGCCACAGACATAACTAATCATCTTGTAAGAGGCTCTATTTTTCTGCAATGGCAACCTTGAGAACCAGTCGCGGAGCAAGCTTGAGCAGAAAGACTTGCAGAAGATGGCACTGGACACAGGAGGAAGACGACCTCTTAACTTCCCTTGTCCAGATGCATGGTCCGGGGAAGTGGGATCAAATTGCAACTCATATCCCAGGGAGATCAGGTATTAGTTCCCTTGTGTGTGAAACTTTATCATAGACCTTTCTGTATTATGCATGTCAGTCTCTTTCACTTTCCTAATGGTAAATATGGTTTCTTCATAGGGAAGAGCTGTAGGATAAGGTGGCTCAACCAATTACACCCAGGGGTTGATAAGAAACCGTTCAGCGTAGAAGAGAAGCAAAGGCTGCTTGTGCTTCACAGACAATTAGGAAACAAGTGGGCTGTCATTGCCCATTACTTCCCTGGTCGAACAGATAACCAAGTGAAGAACCAGTACCATATACTGGCAGGGACTCGGAAATCTGCTCCTTTCCCTCCCAGAAATGATCCCCATGTCCCTCTGGACAATGAATCTAGAGGTTTGTTTCAAAACCTGAGCATTTCAATGGTTGGTTCTCATTTTTCTGGTGTTTCCAGCCTAGGAACAAACTATCATGGATCGGCTCCCATGGTGGGTGTGATGCCTGGCTTGATTAGCAGCTCCTCGTCTGTGTATGGCATGGGTGGATATCTTACCCAGGTTGGGACGGCCATCCCGAGTAGCCTTGGTCCTCGCCCAAGCTATGGCAATTCCATGATCTCTGATGCAAATTCTGCAAGTGTTGGAGGTTATGAATTCATGGACTTTTTCAGGGTTGGAATTGGTAGTTCAGATTAAAGAGTGGTTGCTTATGTTGTTATGCTTTTCTCACCTTGCTCTCTTATTTCATCTATTCTGGAGCGTGTTTGTTTTCGTATGTTGAGTTTGGAGACTACTGTTTGGTGATTTTGATAGAGTGGAGACAAGGATTTTTCATGGTTGTTGGTTTCATTCTTGATATCCGACTTATAAAATTATATTATTGGATCAAAACTCAAACAAATATAGTTGTTGTCATCAAACAAATAATAGAATGCAGTTTGGATCATTAAATGTGTATAATTTAAAATTGCCATTAAGTTTTTTTTATTCATATCTGCTAGAGCTGTTAAAATGTCAGCACAATTCTAGATCATTGAGCTAAGAAAGAATGTTATCTTGCTCAAAATATATGTCAAACCTTAAAAATGAAAAACAAAGTAGCCGATTCGAAATTTCGAACCCTAAGGCTGACATTGGGATCGAGCACCGCGGAGATCAAAGCTTTAACATTTTAGCCGAAGATAAAATGCGAAGCAAAGTTTAGTACTTCGTTCATCCGTCCAAAGATAGTTGAGTAATTTCTTTTTTTTACTCGTTTTGCAAAATCGATACTCCCCTCGTCTGTGAAATGTTGTCTAGTTTTGCCATTTTAATCCGTCCGTGAAAAGTTATCCACTTTGCTTTTTTTCTATTTTTGGTAAATGGACCCCACTTTCCACCAACTCTTTACACGCACATTCTATTATACTCCCTCCGTCCACGAAAAATAGGAAAAAATAAGAGAGAAGTAGTGTTAGTAAGAGATAAAACAAGAGATAGGGGTTTTAATGTGGAATTGGTAAAAAAGAGATAAGGGAAAAAAGTAAGAGAGAAGTAGTGTTAGTGGAATGTGGGGTCCATACAATGTTTTAAAAACCGGACCGGCAAGCGAACCGGCGAAACTACTGGTTCACGGTTCAGCTGGTCGGACCGGTTCAACCACTGGTCGAACTGTTTTACTGTATCATATATAATTAAATATATACAAATTTGTAATCATGTACACGTGTATTATCTTGCACAACATTGTGAAGGCGTCGTCTCGGCTGTGGTACGTGAAAAATGTCGTCGACATCATGTACACGTGTATTATCTTGCACAACATGATTATAGCCGACGAAGGACCGAGGGCGGCTAGCTTTTACGACGAGGATAAGTTGGA
Source organism: Salvia splendens (assembly GCF_004379255.2). Classification (NCBI taxonomy): domain Eukaryota; kingdom Viridiplantae; phylum Streptophyta; class Magnoliopsida; order Lamiales; family Lamiaceae; genus Salvia; species Salvia splendens. The sequence goes on along the minus strand of NC_056042.1, from coordinate 21,955,692 downwards.
AGCTCAACCGCGAGGTCTCCCCCACGCTGAGGTGTGCATACGACGGCGGGTGAGAGGTTCGAAATAAGGCACACAATGTGTGATACCTGAACCCACGTTGAGCTACAAGAAGACCTAATCAAACAGATTTGAGCGAAATTCGGCCACGAGTAGTGGGTTTTTTTAAATTTTATGAATTTAATTATGTAATTTTTAATTTTTGGGATTTTAATTATGTACTTTTTAAATTTTAGGATTTTAATTATGTAATTTTTATTTTTTAGGATTCTAATTATGTAATTTTTAATATTTTTGTAATTTGTAATATTATTTCGGTTATTTTTAATAAATTTTAATATTGTGAAAATGTTTTTATTTAAATTGAATAATAGAATGGTGGGACTCTTGATCTAGAGCAGGGATGTGGGTGTTGTGTTCTTGGTTTAGGGCAAAGAGTAAAAGTGGGTCCGGACCCATATCCGTACTCGTTGGTAAGAGCGCGGACATGAATGCTCTAAGAAGAAAGAGAATCTTGCTTCAGCAAGAAAGATCCTTGTTTCTCAACCCCTAAACGCTAAACCCCTTCAAATTTTCAGCCTCTCTCTCATACACACACAAAAGTATGAGTGTTATTAGCATGGAGATGGAGGAGCTGTAAGTTACCTTTTTCCTAACACAACTCCTGGTTATGATTTTTAGGAGTGTCTCTATACCTCTGCAGAAATTTGTAATTCTAATTATCGTTGCAGCGTGCTTGCCCTGATTTAGGTCATTTTTATATATAAATCATATGTCGTGCCTAAAAATTTGTATACATACACGTATAAAATAATATAGACTTGAATATACAAATTCGTAGACTTCAACTTCCAACTTCATCTACCAATGTCTAAATTCTATGGTGAGAATATCCCCGATCGACATCAATCTGAATCCATCACATGTCCAATCTATCTTGTCTCTTGTTGAAATTATTTTGATTTGTTGTGCTGAATCGTGAAAAATGTATCCGTATGATTTCCATTTACCTATTACTGGCGATTTTGGTTGTTTACACTCTTGAATTATTGCTGTTTCGTTAATTTGTTTAATTATACGATATTCATTTCAGCTAAATGAATTTACCACTCTGCTAATTTCATGAACTAGATAGTGATTGTTTTTCTGAATGATGCAAGTAAGAAATACAATTAATTGTTTATAGACTGTGTATATTCTGTTCTCTTTAATTAATTTGTTATTTGTTGTAGTTATGCAAAGTGAATGCTGCCCATTGGTTAGTCACAGATTTTGAAAGTTGAAGGGTTAAACTGAAGAAGATGGATGTAATTGAATCCATTGATAATCTCCAAGTGCAAGATCCCCCTGGAGAAGATTTCAGTTCATCCGATCTAGATTGGGTTAAACTTAGAAGTGCAGAGCGATGTGATGATGTTGCTCTTATACCTTATGATCGGGTTGATGCCTTCATCATTGGAGAATGTTCTAATGTTGAGTGCCCAACCAGGTTCCACATCGAGAGGGGTCGAAAACGATCCAAAGGAAGCTTAAAGGAATACAAGAATGATGAGTATTTGGAGTATAGGCTGTAAGTAGTCAATTTGCTTTTCCTTATGTTCGCATTTCCTCGATTAGTCATAAATTGGTTTCATGACTCTGATCTAAGCATTAAATTATCTCAACCATTTGGGATTACGGGTTGATGCTTTATATAAAATTGCTGTATTTTGTCAACATTTAGGATGTTTTCATTTGAAATGGCTTTATTGGGCTGGCATAAAATGGATGTGTACGTGTGCCTTGGCAAGGGTAATAGCTTCACACAGAACAAAATATTCTTGCTTTTCGTCTATGTAGACTCGACTTTGCTTAAGCGTCCAAAACACAGATTCCCTCCCTCACACTTTCTTTTTTCCACTTGGTTCTCACTCATGGCTTGTTTTTTGATACATTCATTGGATCCAGAAGCTAGCAATCAGCTCTACTCCTACATGACATGAATGAAGTATTGAACAAACTAGGTCATAACATATATACTAATAACAGAAAGGAAACTAGAAGATTTATTTATACATCTATTAACTTAGTTGTTTGGTTCTGCTTGGACTTAACTTGGTTCATATGTGACTGACCAAACAATTAAGATTGCACCATTTTTTGCACTAATATAGTTTTCTGAATACATAAAATACTAAAGTCTACTATTGACCACTAATCCAATTCAATTCCTGCAACTGCAGTATGGTAAACAATGAAGACCTGTGTAAGATAGAAGTGCTATTACTAGATTTTAACATATATATCCTGATGTGGTTGGACAATGGAATAGAAATGACACACACACTTCATTCTTAGTTCTTGCATAGTTAGGCAAACATATAGTATGTTGGAGAAGGTAGATAAGAAGATATGCTTATCTCTGATCATGTTTGTAGTTGTTTGCTTTGAATGAATCCACTTTGGCCCCTATACGATACTATATGTTAAAAATACATTTAACAACATGGAGTAGATTTTACATACAACTAAGTAGAGAGGAAAATGATACTGTATACTATTTCAGAATTGCTTGGAAACAGTCACTTTAGGTTTTCATCCATTTAGTCGGAATATGTTAATCTTTATTATTTAACTTTAATGGTTTAAACCTTTTACAAAACCCTGTATTCCTTATGAAAAAAAGTAAATCAATCATTTTGTTGAACTCCCTTTATGCAAGCGAATAAATTTACCATTGCTGTAGCCTGTATGCCTGTATTCAGTTTCCGAGTCATCTTCCAACGCTGTTGTTAGTTGTTTTTGTTTGAAGGTATTGGTGTTCTTTTGGCCCTGAAAATTATGGAGAAGCTGGAGGTACGTTGCCAAGCAGAAGATATCGTTTAAACACTCGAAATCGTGCAGCCAGGCCTCAATCTATGCGGGGGTGTACATGTAATTTTGTTGTGAAGCGTCTGTATGCCCGTCCATCTCTTGTGCTTCTTATATATAATGAGAGGCGTCATGTTAATAAAGCAGGTTTTATCTGCCATGGTCCCCTAGATAAGGATGCAATAGGCCCTGGTGCTAAGAAGATTCCGTATGTTTGTAGTGAGATTCAACAGCAAACTATGTCGATGATTTATCTTGGTATACCAGAGGAAAATGTGTTGGAGAAACATATTGAGGGGATTCAACGCTATTGTGGTTCTGATCCAAAAGTGAAAACCCTTGCTTCACAATATGTGCAGAAACTTGGGATGATTATTAAGCGTTCCACTCATGAATTGGATCTAGACGATGAAGCCAGCATTCGTTTGTGGGCTGAACGAAACAAGAAATCCATTTTCTTTTACCGAGATACATCAGAAAATGAACCTTTAATTTTGGGAATACAGACTGAATGGCAGCTGCAACAAATGATTCGCTTTGGCCATCGCAATATCATAGCAGCTGATTCAACATTTGGAATTAAGAGACTAAAGGTAAAACAAATAAAAGTATTAGTGTTTCTTCAGTGCTGCATAATTTTAAAATATAATTCATGGCTCTCAAATTACGTGTTACTCTAATTGCAGTACCCATTGTGCACCCTTCTTGTTTTTGACTCAAGAGAATGTGCACTCCCAGTTGCTTGGATCATTACTCGCAGTATTGATAAGCCAGATGTTTCTATATGGATGAAATCACTACTCGATCGCGTTCACTCAGTAAATTCTGGATGGAAAGCCGGTGGATTTTTAATTGACGATGCTGCTGCCCAGATTGAGCCCATAAGGCAAAATGCTTAGCTTGTGTTTCTTTTCCTCAAACTTTCTTTATTTGGTAAATACAGCTTATTGATTTGGCTATCTCATATTTTCAGGGAGACATTTTCTTGCCCTGTACTTTTTTCCCTGTGGCGCGTTCGTAGGTCATGGCTGAGACATATAGTTAAGAAATGTACTAACATTGAGGTCCAGAGGGAGATCTTTAAACGTCTGGGCCAAATAGTGTACGGCATCTGGGGAGGAATGGATCTCGCTATTGCTTTAGAAGAACTTTTGCTGGATTTTGTTGATCAAACTTCCTTCATGCAATATTTCAGAGATTCTTGGCTCCCAAAGATTGGTCAGATGACTCTGTTCTGTAATACATACGCGTTTGTTTGTCTTAACTGTTATCATTTGCATATGTTTGCTTGATTTCTCATGAATCTTTAATGCTGCAGAAATGTGGCTCAAATTAATGAAGACTCTTCCACTAGCAAGTCAGGAAGCATCTGGTGCAATTGAAGCATATCACATCAAGCTGAAAACTAAACTATATGATGATTCGAATCTTGGTTCCCTCCAGAGGGTTGATTGGTTAGTTCATAAGTTGACTACTGAGTTGCACTCTAGCTACTGGCTTGACCATTATGCAGATGAAAGTGATTTGTTTCCAAATGTGAAGGAGGATTACATTGCTTCAACGTCATGGTCTCGAGCTCTCCAAATCCCCGACGCTTCTGTTTCCTTCGATGAAAAGGACCAACATTTTGCTAAAGTTCTGAGTCAGAAGGACAGCAGCCTAAGTAAACTAGTTTGGAATCCTGGTTCTGAATTTGCTCATTGCGATTGTGAATGGTCGTTGCAAGGAAACCTATGCAAGCATGTGATTAAGGTCAATATGATTTGTGGTACTATGCCACTCTTCCAATCCTCCTTATCGTTTCAGTCACTAAAAACTATCATAATGGACCTCTGGAAGAAGCCAACCGATGATTCTGTATCACTAGACCTGTCAACTGCCTGGACATTTCAAATTCTTGACCAAGTCCAGAAGCTCATGGAGTTTAATGGTTCCAATAGTATAGGTCTTGCTGTAAACAATATGCCGTTAAAGTGGACTGCTAAACGAGTCAGAACATCACCCCTCAGGCAGTCACAGCCCTCATTGTTGCCAGGAACTGCCAAAAATTCTTCTACTAATGAGAGTGGGAAGAGGAAGAGATTGTATCACCTAAAATGATCATTTTGTAACTATAGGAGTCTGCAGTATCAGGAACCAGCTTATACGTGGTTGATTATTTCACTTTGACATTGATAGGGAGATAGAAATTGCCTCGTGTATTTGATGAGACACTTGATATTTGGTATTCCTTGGAGGCTGGAGGATGATAAGAAATGACAGGAGAAGCACCCATGAGGCAGTGGAGTACACGGCCATGGTTGCCAGAGATAGCGAACTCGGTTGGCCTTGAACTTGCTTTACATGACAGGAACAAATAATTTGCAGATATTGATGCATCCACGATCAATCGCCCAATTTTGTTTTGAGCAGAGGAGATTGGATTCCCATTGCATTCTTAGATTTTGGTTTGCCATGGCATTGCTGGTCAATGTTCTTCCAGCCTTCACCCTCAACAGTAGTATGGAGATGGAACGTTAAAATTCCCAACTTGTACATGGTTTTGTAGGCGACAGAATGCAATTTGGTTTCACTTTTCGGACAGGCTGAAGAAGACGGTTTGATCACCTAAAACCATGCCTCGAATGTGGTGTGTTCGAGTGTGTATATCCACGAACCGCGAGGGACATTTTGTTCTTATTCACTTTCAGGAGCATTAATAGTCTTTATTTGTTCATTCCAGTGAATTCTATTTAGATTTAAGCAAAGCTGTTCGACTCGAGTAGCTTGATCTTTTCATTTTCTTGTATAGTTGTGTTGAATTCTGAATTGGATGGAAAAGCAATACTTTTGCCTATAATTGGCATGATTCCATCACTATGGAATCCAAAAATTGAAATGCCACCACAGAAAAGTGCCAAATTTGCCAATGTGGGAGTGAAGCAATCTCACCTTATCCACACTCCCACCACTACCTTAATCCACATCACTTGATAAACCACAATCAACCTTAATCCACATCACTTGATAAACCACAATCATTTCAAAATCAGTCTAATGGCAGCCATGAATTCCGGCGTTTTAGCTTGCAACTATGCCATCTCCGGCGTTGAAAGTAAGCTCTCTGCCGTCCATGGCCGCACAATCTCAGAGATTTCCCCTCATCAGGGCTCAGCAGGCAGAAGAGCTGCCATTTCGGTCTAAAGATAATCACATTTCATAAATGGTGAGGTAGAGTGACCAAGATTTTTTTGTTGGTGGATGCAGGAATTGAATGACAAGAAGAGGCTGACAACCAGCGGCGCCAACTTCGCACGTGCCTACACCGTTCAGTTTGGCACGTGCAAGTTCCCGGAGAACTTCACCGGATGCCAAGATCTTGCCAACCAGAAGGTTTGCTTTCTCTCTCTCTTGATATATATATATATATATACATGGTATTGTGATGATGCTATACAATGCTTTGTTTGTTTGTTGCAGAAAGTTCCATTCATTAGTGATGATCTGGCCTTGGAGTGCGAAGGGAAAGACAAGTACAAGTGTGGCTCTAATGTGTTTTGGAAATGGTGAAATGTGTATGAGCTGACAACATTTGTGTATCTATTTTGTGCTTCAAAAAATTCATTTTCTGAATGCCCATACTCTTAATATTGTCACAATATTTCCTTTAGTTTGTTCTAATCCAGTGAAAACAACAAAACACAACGCGCATCAAGTGCTAAGAATTCCTTGTAATCCATTAAGCAATACAAATTTCTTGGCTACAAGGAAGAATTGTCTACTTCCTAAAAAATGAAATCTTTACTAATCTAAAGTGTAGTTTGGTGAAAAGACTTTAATGTCCTTTTTGATGGGAAAATAAAAGCTAATTGTGTTTGGGCGAGAAAATGGAATAGAGATTAATGACCACAGTTGTACCACATTTTGCATATATAACCGACAATAATGTCGACTTTGGGAGGTACAAATGACAATCCTTTTTAACAGAAAATCCAATCCTTTATTTTCTTTTTATGTTTTTGAGTCTTCGAAAATATTTTTTCAAAGATTGATTTTGAAGAAATTGATTTACACTACAGAGATGACCAAAGACTGCAAATTATATTATATACTGTACATCAAATTAAAAAGCAAAAACAATAAAATTGTACTCCCTCCATCCCCGATTAATTATCACTCTTTGACCGTGAATATGTTTTAAAAAATGTAAAAAAAAATTGGTTGAAAAGTTAGTAGGATATGAGACCCACTTTTTATATTGATTTATAATAAAATGTGAGTGAAGTTAATTATTAGAATATGAGACCTAATTACCATTTATGGTAAAAAATGAAGTGCGACAATTATTAAAGGACACGCTAAAATGGAAAAGAGAGAGACAATTAATCAATTAGGGGGCGGAGGGAGTATAAAAAAAGTGCAAAAAACTCATACGCCATCTATATTCTGTCTTCTCCGAGAAGATACTACCTTGATCAATGCAATGAGAGACGAATTAAGCATTTTATATAACAAATCTATATAAAGGCTCATTCACACAACAAACTTTCTCTGTTTAAATTCCAACAGAAAAAAGAGTTGCGAAGAATTGCAAGAGAAACGACCTATTTCAGATCTAGAATCCAAAAAACGGCGACGCACTCCCCCGATGCCTGTGCAAATGAGAGAGACGAGCGAGGGAGGACGGTGGAGTAGGCCGGGCAGGGATGGCGGCTGCGGCGTGAAGGAGAAGAGGGGAGGAGAGGGATGCCTTCACATTCGGCGAGGTCGTGCTGGCCGGATAGGGGCAAGGGCGGCGACGGCGTGAAGGAGGAGAGGGAGATTGATCTTAGGGTAAGTTTTGGGCGAGAAGATAGGTTAACCGGTTTGGACCCGGGAAGGTAGGTGGACCCATTGGTCCCCTCCAAGACAACGAAGCGCAGCTCGGTGGTAAGACGCTTCACCTTCGACCGTTAGGCCGGTGATCCGAGTCACTTCTGGGTAGATGGGGAACCATTGTTAATCCACCTTAAAAAAATATAAAAAAAATGAAGAGGGAGAATGATGGGCTACGGTGAAAATGAAAAGGCTGACTTTTTTTTATTGGGCTACATATTTGGCAATTACCAAGAATTTGGACCATTAGTTTAATCAAAAGGAATGGGCTGGGCAATTTAATTAAACGATGGGTCAAATAAATTCTTGAATAATGTATGGACCAGAAGAATTAAAGAGTTGTATGGCCTTAGCAAAATATTTATAACATTTAATTATTATTTCTGTATTACTCATCTATTCACAAAATATTTTAGAACACTAAAATATGGAAAATAAGATATATTATCATTACGAACATTTTTAAGAAATTATGTTAAATGAATTAAATGAAAATAAAATAGATATGATAAATGAATAAATTGTGAGAGATAAAAAGAGTAAAGAAATGAATACAAATTCCAAATATTTCAATAAAAATAAAAACTAATATCATTATATACACTTTAAAAAATGTACTCCTCTCTCTCACTCTAAGTGGATTTGGCACATGATTTTATACATTTTTATTTTACGAGTTTAATGAGGAAGGAATACAGTAAGACGTCCGATAAAATAAAAATAATTATGTTTCCCTTTCAGAAAAAAGTTAATTAGAATAAAGCATATCCAATTTATGTTTCCATTTTATATATGTTCTTTATCAAACTTTTTAAATATTTTCTTTTCCATATCATTAGGACCATCAAACATCATTACAAACTAAAACTTTTAATTAGTTTTTAATTAACTAAACTATACTACTAAGTTTATAGATTAAATTAAGGAATAAGATGAAATTATATATATTTAAAATTAAATATAACTTATAATGTAATATCCCGTTACGGGGCTTAGATTAAATATAATCTTTCAATATGAAATAATTAAAAAGAAATGACTCAAACTTCATGATAGTATTAAGAAGTGTTGTTTATAATTGTTATATGATAAGAATATAAGAGTATATAAGAAAAACTGTGAAAATCATATGATTTTGTTTATCACGCAAAAGATACCTATAGTGTACGACATGGGTCCAAATGGACATTTTTGTGTGGGAGGAGGGGTGAGACTCAGCAAGACCGAGCCAACTATGCCCAAAAGCTTGGCCATGGGCTGAGACGTGCAAGGCCATCGGGCATGGCACAAGCCATCGAGCCATCGTGCCAAGCCATCGAGCCATCGTGTAAGGCCATCGAGCATGGCCATCGAGCCATTGTGCTAGGACATAGAGCCATCGTGCAAGGCAATAGAGCCATCGTGCAAGGCTATTGTGCCAGGCCATCGAGCCATCGTGCAAGGCCATCAAGCCATCGTGTCAGGCCATCGAGCAAGGCCATCGAGCCATTGTGCTAGGACATAGAGCCATCGTGCAAGGTAATAGAGCCATCGTGCAAGGACATCGAGCTATTGTGCCAGGCCATCGAGCCATCGTGTCAGTCCATTGAGCCATCGAGCAAGGCCATCGAGCCATTGTGCAAGGCCATAGAGCCATCGTGCAAGGCAATAGAGCCATCATGCAAGGCCATCGAGCTATTGTGCCAGGCCATCGAGCCACCGTGTAAGGCCATCGAGCCATCGTGCAAGGCCATCGAGCCATAGAGCAAGGTCATCGAGCCATTGAGCAAGGCCATCGAGCTATTGTGCCAGGCCATAGAGCCATCGTGTCAGGCCATTGAGCCATCGAGCAAGGCCATCGAACCATTGTGCCAGGCCATCGAGCCATTGTGCCAGGCATCGAGCCATCGTGTAAGGCTATCGTGCCATTGTGTTAGACCATCGTGCTATCATGCAAGGCTACCATGCCATCGTGCAAGGCAACTGTGATTCGTATTAGTCTCTTTGGCCATTGTTCGAGTATTGCTAAGCCCTAACCATATGATTTGTGAAAGATATGCGATTAAACGAGAAATTCCGGAGTCAAACATAGACGAATGTGAGAAAATATGAGTTGTTGACACTTAATACTTGCAAATGATTTACTTGATGTGACTCTGCCCTACATGGGCTTTACAAATTACATTATTTTCATAATGTGTTTTATATTTGAGTAATACATGAGTCAACATGATAATAGAATATATGACACTCGGTGTACAGTACATCGGGTGTTACATATAAAGTTTGTATAACTTCTTAATGTAAAGAGTAGTGTAAATTGTCACATTATTCAAAACAAACAAGATGCATAAAATATTATCCTTATTTTAAGTGATACTAATTTATTTTTCCAATATTAAAAATTCATTTAGTCTTTGGCCGTGTATATCAAGTTATGCTATGGTCCGAAATTAAACGAAAGAAATAAATTGTCAAATAAAATGTGATTATTGGATAATACAAATTTTATAACTTGACTTCTCAAAGAAGTTTAAAATTTTTATAATTTAAATTATTTATATAGTTAATGTGGATAAGTTTAATATTTCATATATATTTTTAAAATTATTTTTTTAATTAAATTATTAAATTTATATATTAATTTAGGTTAAAATTGAAATTTAATCCTTTATTGCAATATTTTTTCTCAGAACTAATTCACAACCTAATCAACAACACCATGATATAATCTTTACAATTTTTATCCTTTATTTACTCAATTAAAAATTTAACATAGTCTCTATTTATATTTTAATTAGTCTCCAATGAAGTACATAATACTACTAAAGTTATTACAACAAATTCCGGAATTAGATTAAATTATTTAAAATTAATTCTAACTTATAAAGTTTGTATAACTTCTTATAATATAAATCACAGTTTAGATTATCACATATATAAATAATATAAAGTGGTAGTTAGGTGAAATACCATTTTTAGCGGGAAAAGTTACGAAACTTGTAGTATGTCATTGAAGTGTGATGCTCTGTCTGTATTAGATATTTTAAAGTGTTTTAATTAAAATTTTTTTAAAATTTATATTTAATTAATTAAAATATTTTTTTATTAATCTAATAGGAGTATACTGTTATTGTATATTTCTTATTCCAATTATCTGATTTTTACTCTTTGATCTTTACTCACACATATTTTCTTTATTTGTATATTTATTCTAATTAACTCATATTCTTTGACCATTAGTTACAGATCTTCTTTTTGTCATTAATTTATTGTTTTTACTCCACTTAGATCATAAATTAAAATTGTATAAATAATACATTCATTAAGGAGGAGTAAATTCTTCATTTAGAGTGAGAGAAGCTAAGTACATTTCATTTTTTTAAATCTTCACGTTGCTTTGAATTCTTCTTTTATATATATTTATTATATTTTGTATTCATTATTTGAAATTCTTATGTCCCGTGCATAGCACGAGAGTTAATACTAGCATTATTAAATTGCAACTCCGCGTACAGAAAAAAGGACTAAAAGAATTACTCCTTCCATCTGTGATTAAATGTCTCATATTTGACCGGCACGGCTTTTAAGAAATAGTTTGACTTTGTGTAGTAAAGTGGGTAGAAAAGTTAGTAGAATGTGGAACCTACTTTTATATATTGATTTTATAATAAAATGTGAGTAGAATGAGTTAGTGGAATATATGGTCTACTTACCAAATATAGTAAAAGTGAAATTAGACATTTATTGGCGGACGGAGGGAGTAGTAGTAAACTCTGCACCTATGTTATATACTACTCCCTCCGTCCTGGAGTGCGGCGTATTCCTTCTTAGCCGTCCCATTATAAGTGACACATTTCTTTTTATGGCATAAAAATAACACTCTACCTCTCTCTTCCTTTATTCTCTCTCCTTCTTTTTCTCTCTATTTTTTTCTCACACCTACTTTATTTTCTCTTCATTTAACCACTAAACACCACTATCTAAAAAATTATGCCCAAAAGAAATGTATCACATGTAATGGAGATGGAGGAAGTATAAATAATGGATGAATGGAGGGAGGCACTTGTCAACCAAAGCTGCCAAAACTTAATGTTCTTTTTTTGGTCAACACAAAGTCAATGCGCATCATTGGGTGCCGCGCCCCGTCCGGCGCCCATCGTCCCACCTCTACCGCGTCACCCCACCGGTTTCCAACTGTGCACATCGGAAGGGACGCCCGCCGCACTCCTCTGTATGTAGCAACTCCCCCTCTGTATTGAATTGAATATTTTTATTTTGAACATAAGTTTGTAGACAAATACTAATATACTCTCTCCATTTACTAAAAATAGTTATATTGATAGATTATTTTAAGTGTAAAATCGGTAAAATATGAGTGAAAAAGAGTAGAAATGAGAAATTAAAAATATAAATAAAATAGGAAAGTAATTATTAGAGGTTATTTTTTTTATGCTTAATAGAGGGTCAATTTTTCTATAAGTGGAGTAAATAGTAGACACATAAGTTTGTATAGTGACTAGTCTCATTAGTGCAACAAGGAATAATAGAAAATTGCCTTGGATCTGAAAACTGCGCGATCCCAATGTATCTACTCACTTGCACTGTTTTCTCTCCTCTTTTGATTTCTTATTTTATATTTACAGCATCCCTAAGGGAAGAAAATGCATATTATATATTTACCTTCTAAAAAAAGTGAAATATATCCTTTTAACAAGTAACACATTTCAAAGGAAAAAAGGTACTATATAGAAAGGTAAATTATTTTTTAAAAATAAAATAATAGTACAAAATGTATTAAAAACATAAAGTGTAATATCTTCTCAAATACCTTACTCTTGGAGAAGGATTTTTCATGAAAAGAAGACAAATATGGTAGTTATAAGATTTTACCTCTCCATTGATGGGGAGGTAAAGATACCTCTTCAAAATGAAAAAATGTATAATACCTTCTCAAATACCTCTCTCCCCTTGGAAAATGATTTTTCATGAAAAAGGTAAATATGGTAGTTATATTAGTTTACTTCTCCATTTACCTCTCCCCTTGGAGATGCTCTTAGTAGTAATAGTACTCCTTCCGTACTATATTAGAAGTCTTATTAATTTTTCCGCAGTCGTTTATAAAAATAATAATAAATAGTTCAAGTGGAAAAATAATAATGTAAGAGAGAGAATAATGTAGAGTTTTTGGAAGAATATAAAGTCTATTATTAAAAGTAATATACTAAAAAGCAAAATGAGATATGTATTTATGAAATAATAAAATTGACAAATTGAGACTTTTAAGGGCAGGCGCGGAAGGAGTATAAAACTAAAATATTGATTTAGTGAGTTTGTCTGGTGTTTCTAAGGCTGACAAATGAAAGTGTTTATTTATTCTATCACTATTATTATCATTATGAACAAAATATTTTTTACTAGTAGTATTTAAAATTATTTAAATTAACATGAAAACAATATAACGCATGCATAAAATTATCATTGACCAACAACATCCATAAACTAAAGTTTAAAGGTCAAAATTGGTCTTAAACATATAGCCAGAATACAAATTTGGTCCAAAACATTAACTTTTTGAAAATCAGGTCCAAAACATTTGAAATCGTTATCGAAGTGGTCCTAAATTGACGAAACCGTTAATTTGTGACGGTCAACACCCAATTAATGATTTTTTTGACTTAATTAGTATAATGATGCATAATAATTTAATAGAAAAAAATTAAATTAAAAAAATCAAAATAGAGTCCTCTGCTCCAGAAATCTACGCCGCCGCCGCCTATCTCGGCCCCCAAATCAGCCCAAGCACCCTGATGCACTTTTTATTAGTACTATAAATACCTGCAAGTATACAAAGTAGGAATAGTATAGCTAAAGGAAGAAACAAAGTAAGAACAAACGAGTGTAAAATAGAAATAGGAATTGTATAAATCAATAAAAGTTACAAACACATCCCTAGAATCCTATGAGTTTAGTTACACAAGATAGAATAAGCTAAAAACATAGATTTAAGGGAAGACAATGAAAACATAAGTACTAAAACAATAAAACCCAAAGGTTGAATCCTTGTAGCCATGATGATCTTGATTCCTTCTGCAACTTCTTGCACAATGAAGCACTCTAACTTTTAAGCTCTAGAAATATTTGGCAAAGAAAAGATCTCTTTTTGATGAAGCTTTGTGGGGTATTTATAGTGGGAAAATCGCCCCTCATCATATAAGGAAAATGGTTGCAAAATATGGTAAATCTTGGAGAGAAAGTAGAGAAAATTCTGCTCGCCGCTATTTCCCAGTGGGCCGCTGCACCTTGGACAGCGGTCGCTTTGGGTTGGTCCGAGGCGTCTGTGTCTTAGCTAGCGGGCCACTGCACTTGTTTCAGCGGTCGCTAGCCATCATCCAGTAACTCTCTGGACTCTCAGTAGCGGTCGCCACGCATCCTCCAGTGATCGCTGGGCGTGTCTTGACTTCATGCACAACTTTCCCGGAGCGGGCCACTACTGGCTTAGCAGTCGTTGGGCGCCAACGGTCGTCGACTATGTTGCAGCGGACCGCTGGACATGCAGAATAGCTCCAGATTTCCAACTTCGCGTTTTGACTCCCTTTTTAGGCTCAAATATGCACATTTATCACAAAACATGTCAAAATACCAAAATAGATAAAATATGCAAATAATGGACATGTAATGCAACTTTGCATTGAAAATGGACCAAAAGATGGCCATAGAGACGTGCAGAATCCGAGCGTATCACACCCGCCGCCTCAAGATCAGCAAACCCCGAAAAGGAGAAACACATGAACATCACTATGGAACGTGGAGAAGAGATCACCGACTAATTCCAAGTCCGGAAATTCAAATGGATCTGGATTTGGAGAAAACTCAAAACCTTTCACAAATTCCATCTTCTCAACTCGCCAAAATCAACCAGCACCGCGACAGAAATTTAAAGGGGAGTGATATTGAATTGTTGAGCAGCGATGGACAGTTAAGGTTCCTGAAATTGATTAGAGAAAGATATGAATTTGAGTAAGATTAATTGAGAAGGAGGGAGACACGAGAGGACATTGATGGTTGAGTTGGGAGACGGAGAGAAGATGATAATGGGTTGGACCGAGGAAAGAGCGGTGACGATGAGGTCATGGAGCATCAATACTGCTCAACTGACAACGAGCATGCAGAGCCGACGGAAGCAAAATCATATTCCGGCAACAGCGACCACGTTGGAAGGACTTGGAAAGAGGCGAAAACATGATTAGAATGCGGATCAAGTTATATGGAATGATAACCGAACTGGTCGGATCAGTTATATAGAATGCGGATCAAATCATATTCCTCATGTGATATGTAACTTTGAATTTGGTTTTAAGGCTTCAAAGAATGGGAAGAGTGTATGGCTCGAAAGTGGTTAACTAAGGGGTGCCTTGATTAACGAGGCAGGTTCATGGTACGAAGGAAGAAGACGGCTCAAAAGGTTAAGTCCTAGTGCCTTTAGTCCTAACTACTTGTGCAATTTTCAGCTCAATATTAAAAGTCAGCCTCTCGTAAAATTTCCTTTTGTAAAAATAGTAGAAAATGTTCTACTTTTGGCTTATAACTCACATATAGAGAGGTTTCACAGTTGGTTTAGAAATTGAGCGTTTCCATCATACTTGCGTCATTCAAATTGATCAAGTTCTTGCAATCAAGTTTTTACATGTGAGCATGCTGAATTCTTTTTCTAACTCTTCCAAAGGGTAATCAAGTGTTACATTTATCCAATTTCATGCATATTGCCTATTTTGTTACTAACTAGAATTTGTTATTTTTGAAATTTTTTAGCATGTATATGATTCTTCTGTAACTAACCCGTCCCCCCTCCCCACTGCATATGAAATCGTCCTCGAGGGACTGGATGCAGTGGAAAGAAGGGTTAGGCATAGGCAACGACACAACATTAAACAAGGGAAACTTCTCACACTTAGACCAGACACTGGGCTAAGTGTGAGACAGTGCCAACAATCTACATAAGCTAATAAATATAGAAAGACATAACACATAGGCAAAACAGACCACAACTTCCATAAACTTCTCACACTTAGTTATGACACATGACTAAGTGTGAGAACAGAGTTAAAAACACAATTTACACAAAGAAACAGAGTTAAGGGTGATACTACTGCCTTCTAGATGGTTGAATCAGGGGATGTTGCATGCCTTCCTTATTGCCTCCATTACACAGGCCTTCCTTATTGCCTCTAAGGCGTTCGCGTTTATCGGAGCTCCTCCTCCTTGGTATTTTTATTCTTTTTCTCCGTCACGGGGAGAAGCATGCTGGCGGCGTTAGTAAGCCCCATACCTTGGTTGGTATGGTTTCCCTTCTTGGGAGGAGGAAGGATACTTCCTTCTGTTGGGGTTTTGGATCCCCTTGCACAGCGGAAGACTTGTACAAACAAATAAATCAGACGTAGGATCTATTTGACAGATTACAGGATTAATCAATTCACATGTTAATACAAAATTGCATGCTAGAACGCAAATAATTCATGCTCATAGAATATAAATCCTAAACATGAATTCTACGGAGTTAGCCAATTTACCTCGTTGATTCTCCAAAGAATCGTCGATTGCTTGCGCCTTCTCCACGATGATCTTCAATACTAGACCACAGATCTTCTGACTGGTGTCCCGAACTGTATCTCGACATCAGGGTGGGCTGATCTTATCGAAACACTAGGACTCGAATAAAGAAGACAGAACTTTCTCACGGAGAAGGAGCTGAAGAACTCACGGAGGAGAAATTCTTGAAAAAATCGTCCTCCTCATAATAATAGAAGTGGACGAAATTTTCATACTGAAAATTAAAATTTTTTTTTTCTCTTTTATTCTCCTATTTATAATAATTCATATTGGGCCCAGTCAGGGATCTATGGAAGGTTTTGGATATGGGCTCCCCCAATTAGCTTTTTACTAATTAAATTGAACCCACAATTTAATACAAGCTTATATTGGAATATTACGAGCAGCCACTACAGAAGTAATATTGCACTGCCTTCCAAATCCGAAATTATAAGTATTCCGGGTTTCCATGTTGTTTATTATTCATTTCCCGCGCTTAAGAAATAAATGCCCATTAATTAATTAAAGTATGCTATGGACTTAATTAATTAACATCTTATTAATTCCAAGAGTAGACTTAGCAAGAAACACTTATTTATTATTCATAGAGTAATAAAACTCCAACTGGCCAGTTTCCGAATAATAAAACCTTGTTCAAGCTCCTCTTGAGGACATTATCAAACGAGACTCACCTCGCGCACGATTCAACATAATAGCAATCCTAGCACCGCTAGATAATGATCACCACTACCCAATATACCTGGATCGTTGGGTGACGAAAAACCCGCACCTTTGGTAAGTCAAAGTAGTAGATACTCAATATCGTATGCTCAATGCTAACGTACATTGATTAAGAAATAGATATTTATCAAGACCTCGTCTTTCAGTAGATAGCGTAAAGACACGTCTTGCTGTTAGATCCATTCAGTGCTATACCACACCAACGTCATCTTATTTCAATAAGGCTTAGAAATAATCGGACTGACATTGCAACCTTTCACGATAGGTAGCCAAAGCCTAATCTAGGTTGTGAAATTCTTCTTTTTCTTTTGCAAAGCATTGCATAGAACCGACTGTAGTTACCTTAAAGTGGACGACGCCCACAACCAGTCTACTAAGCAAAAGACTTAGGCTTTGTTTACTTCTTATGCATTTAAATGTTTATAAAACATCTCATAAACGCACAAGCAAACACAATGTAATAATATACTGATTCTATTCGTGCGAAATGCTCGAATAATACTGAATCGGGTCAAAAGTGGATTGTAGAGTTTTTACGTATACATGCAACGTTCTATTCGTGCGAACTCTCGCTCGAAACATGCTTTTCAGTACACTAACCCTAACAATCTCCCACTTATACTCAAAACATGCTTTCGAGTATACCCACTGCCACAAACTCTCCCACTTATACACAAAGCAGGTATTGGAGCTAGATATATCGAACTACCACTCATTTCACATCATGTTTGAAACATGTTGCCACAAAGGCATTTTTCAGTGAAAAATCTAATTGGTTGTTCTCTGATAATATCTTTTGCGTCACTATGTCTTTGCTGCGTACTTGATCTTTAATTAATTTCATCTCTCTATGTGATTGCTTAGCTTATGATCTCGTGTTCCTCTTGAGTTAACCTTTGCTAGAGTAAAAATACTCATAGGTATACTCAAACTTACGATCAAAGCTACTAGGAGTATACTCCTAACGTAAACACATAAACTGAGGATGACTTACTCGATCACTGATTAGTCATAAGACTTAGTCAGTGTAACCCTAAGGACATTACATGAATGACTGGTAAACTAGAATATAGCGATTAGTCTTTCTCAAGTACTATGATATATTCATTACCTCAATCAAAGTCCTTTGCCATGGTTAATATGATATATACTTGCTATGCAAAAGCACAACTAATATCAAACTTAGTACACAGCATAGCATACATGAGACATCTATCTGCAGAACTAGTCTCATAATTCTTGTTCTCACTAAGCGTCAAACGACACTTGACTAGAGACAAGACAATTCCATCTTGAAAGGTAACAACCTTTTCATGGTATTTCCAATGCTAAAATGTTCCAAGCTATGTATAGATATAGGATTCCTAAGAGAATCTCAACATTCTTTCTAGCAATCTTAAAGACTTTAGATGCTTAGAATGTAATTAGTTTCTCTATAATCCTTTATCTTAAACTGGGTAGACAACCAGTTTCCTACGCTAGATGCCAATCTTAGTTGTTTGCAACTTTTGTAGATTTCATCATCGTAGAGTACCAATAATACCATATTTAATGCACTTTCAACTTCCTTGTGCTTACTACACACTTAAAAAGCACATGTCAAATTCCAAAACAATCTCGACAAAACACTTATCTCTGATTTAGATGCTTGCCTAAGACCACAAAGGTCTTCATAAGCTTCTAATCATGTGTTTCTTGCCCTCTATTACATACCTATTAGGATGTTCCATGTAGATGATTTCTTCAAGACTTCTATTAATAGAAAGCTGTCTTGACAATCATGATACATACATTCTAATTATGTAAGTGCTGATAGACAATAGGATCGAACAAATCTTGGCACAATGACAGCGAGAAGATGATATTTCTCTTTGGGCATAGCCCATTGTCATTGTCTAGCCATTTGAGATCCACATTTACACTTGCAAATGTAATAGCTCCCACTGACTGACACAGCCTGTAGGTAGTATTGCAAGTCTTGTAAAATATGTTGTCTATCTAAGATTGTAGTTGGGAATCTATCACCTTTCCAAGGATGAATATCCAAATGAACCAATTATACATTGTAGTTAAAGGGATTATGTTCAAGTTAATCTAAGACCGAGTCTTTCGACACTCTTAGACCCATGAACTTGTCATGTTCCTGGGAACGCTCCCACTACGACATGGTTCTAACAATCTTAGGTGTTGAAGTTGATTTTATTAGTGCAAAAGTTTCTAATGGTATGACTCTTTGGTAATATGGAAAATCCGATATCTCTCTATGTCCTGAGAGTTATCACGCTGTTAGGCTTTTAGTTCTATTCTTGATCTTCATACAAGAATTATATCTTTGAAGATTACAGAACTTATAATTTTACATCATTTGGGACAACCTTAAAACATACCTCAGTACTCAACTCCAATTACTTGGATACCTTTCCAACATGCGTTGGAACAACATTACACCTTGAGATGTGCTAGACTAGAGTCACTCTAGTCCACAACTCGTGTTTTGTAGAAGGTACTGATGATGGTAGTTTCTTTAAGGTGTATCTCGTTGTATCTAACGCTTATCCCATCAATGATAAGATTTTCATGAGTACAACTCATCACTTGATCAAACTTGTCTTAGAAAGACTTCGATTCCTTCTTACATAACTATCCCATTCTTTGAAAGAATGCTTGGATTCGTTAATGGAGATTAGACTCCCACTACTGATCATAAAGCTTTGCTCGTCTTCTTATTGGTGTAAACCATTGAGACTTGCTAGTCTTTCTACGTTGCACTTTTATAAGTATTCTGAATCATAGAATTCTAACTCATAGTGCATCAGATAGACATTCTTGACTTTCAACCTATTTAACAAACAATTTGTTAAAAACTTGATAGTCTAGATCAGTTTGAACAATAACTAAGTATTTTCTTGGCCTTAAGACTAAGAGCCATAAACACTTTATCATTCATTGTTTAAGAAGTCGATGTGTTGTTTATTACTCAATCTTGTTGCATCTATATTGTTTCAATACTATGATGCCTTAAACATCAACCATAAAACAATAGTTGAGCATTAAGAGCTCCCACTACAACAAAATCCTAACTGGATCAAGATCTCTTACTTAGAAGTTGCATTGTCATGTAAGTCATTGTCCTTCTATAAAAGAGGTCAATCCATCTTACAAAGCATCTTTACTCGCTTTAGACAAACTTTGATGACAATTCAGGCTCTCCCATTTCCATATCTAGTCTTTTGTTCTAATGAACTAGGACTTAGGAAAAATGCAGCCTTCATGAATTCGTCATCTATCATGTTACTTTCCTCTAACAGTAATATAACGACTAATATTCTGAAGGTTTTCTACTTTTCAGTTAAACCTTCTTGTAGTCATTTCTTATTACTTTAGGCGATGACTTGAGTCAGAAAACTATTTAAGTGATCAAAAGATCCCTCAAAACATTCTGTCTCTCTAGGATATTCCAATAGAATCATCTTGACAGATTCTATTGATATCCAACTTTCATCGCTACTAACCAAGACTTGTCGTGCTACTTAAAAGAAAATAGCTTGACCTTATTCCTTAAAGAACTTGTCAAGTACATGCAAAAAGCATTCTCGAACAATATTCGTAGAATTATGTCGAGGAAATGGAGGACATGAATTATTGAGTATAAACTCCCAGTTTTATCGATGAGAATCTTATCCATTTACATTTCCAGTCCACATAATTTTGGCATTCGAGTTTATTCCATTAAGATTGCAGACAAAATATGAATGACATAATGAAGATTTGGCAAATAAACTTATTATCACATACTTATGCTCAATACATAATCGCAAATAACCACAAAACAATTATGTATCTTGCAACTGTAAAATTAAAATTTTGTACCCTCCAGAGGAAGTCAATACGCATTAAAATCTTACAATTTTACTGGTCACAACACCGACGAATAGTCCAGAGACCACAGAGTGGCATGGCCGCCTAATGTTGCCTAAGCAAGACCACCGAATTTAGCATTACAGAGTCTCATTTCTACAACACACTCCCATAACAATGCTCATATGCTGCTGACAAGATCAAGCTATCTCATAAATTCTGTGTGAACTTCTGAATCTCGCAGTTTCTTAGGATTATTGTCCCACAGAGCAGGTGGCGATAATATTGGAAACCACATTCTAGTTCATACTATTTATTTTCGAGAAATCCGCCCTCATGAACTCGCTATTTCTTAGGATTATTGTCCCCACAGAGCTGGTGGCAATAATATTAGAAAAAAGCTTCATAAATTGCTGACCAATTGATGGAGACCATATACAACGCACTTGTTGTAATTATCGCTTAGATATTTTATATGGTTTTTGCATAATTATCACATAAGCAGATAAAACAGATAATCCACTTACAAAGATAAACACCAAATAAACAGATAAATCCATTTAATGCATGACATTTAAACACACTGGATAATTAATGATAATTATTTAATGTTTATCTTAGATATTAATTATCCAAATTCATTTAGGATTTATCAAGATAGTGTTAACTATCTAAATCCATTTAGGATCATTCTAGATTTTATTTCGATAAAATCAAATCCTTCAATTCAAGATAACGTTGATCTAGGATTATCATTATTTCAATCGTTCTAGGATATTACTAGACAGAAACAATTCCATCATAATCCATACGATAAATAAAATCCAACCAACCAAGATTTATACAAATCTTAATTCTATTTAGAATAGATATCTAGAATATATCATACATTACTTAGGATTTCTTAGATAAATAAGTTTATCTAAATCAAATTAAATAAGGATTTTCTTATATATTATCTTTATCCTAATCTATCTAGGATATAAATCCAAAAGATAAGGATAACTTGGATTAATGCTTATTTTAATCCATCTAAAATTTGTCATAATAGAATTAAATCTATTCAAATCTATAGGATAAAATAAATTAATATTAATATTAATCCTAATCCATCTAGGATTTATTCTTGGAGTAAATCCATATAAATCCATAGAATTAGATAATATTATATTATAATTATTCAAATCTATCTAAGATTTATCTAAGAACAAATCCTCATAAATCTATAAGGTAAGAATAAAATATTATATTATCACTATCCAAATCCAACTAGAATTTATCTATGAATAAATTCATATAAATTCATATAAATTCATAGGATAAGAATAAAATAATATTATCATTATCTAAATCCAACTAGGATTTGTCTAGGATTAAATCCATATAAATCCATAGGATATAGATAAAAAGTAGATTATTATTTTCCAAATATAACTAGGATTAATCTAGGAATAAAATCCATATAAATCCATTAAATAAGGAAAGAATCTAACTAATCCAATATTTGATTCATAATCAAATCTCATATAATATATAAAATCCTCAAAAGATATATTCAAATCTTATTTCCATATTAATCTTGAATTATTTCCAAAATTGAATCCAAGGATTTGGAAACCCTAATCAAAATTGGAAAGCGAAGTCACGAATCGAGGTGATGCGACGTCGCGCATAGGGTAAACCCTAATCTTGCGTCGTCGTACTCGAGTCCGGGAACCTGCCCGCGAAGGGCTCCCACTCGAATCACAGCTGCTACTCTCCGTAGCCGCCGGCGCCGCTCATGGCAGACCGCCGTCCTCGGCTGCTGGAGCGCGTCATCGTCGGATTGCTGGCGCTGCACTGCGGGATACCAACGCTGCTGTCGCTGCGTTGTCGCACCCGCCGCTGCCCGATCCCCACTGCTGATGCTGCACAGCCACCTTCGCGGTGCTGCTGCTGCCTCGTTTCCACACTGCCGCGTCGCTGCTGTAGTCCGTCGACGACACAGCTGCTGTCCGGCGCTGCTGTCCGAAGATACAGCAGTTGCTGCCGGAGCTGCTGTCCGTCGCCAACTCTCTTGCTTCCGTCGACTGTCGAGTCTGGGAACTACCCACGAAGGATTCCCACTCGACTCGCGAGCTCGCCCAACTTGATGTCTCCGACGCTGCTGCGTCGACGTCGCTCCGCCGGCGCTGCCCGTTCATCGCTGCTGCGGTGTCTTCAATTCGAGAGTCGAAGTCGAATTGACTCACAATTCACGAAAACAAAATTTCGTTCATGCATGTTTTCAAAACCATTGCAGTCAAACTAATCATTACCACATAATTATTATGTTATGATTACAAATAGTAGGAATTAGATTCCACATGTTACGACTCCAACAATCACGGAAAAACACAACGCAATTCATCCATCCACGCAATGGTCAAAACATGCATCAAGCAACTCACATAACATGAAATTAATCCACATAATCATAGCCAAAAATTGGCTCTGATACCAACTGTTGGGGTTTTGGAGCCCCTTGCACAGCGGAAGACTTGTACAAACAAATAAATCAGTCGTAGGATCTATTTGACAGATTACAGAATTAATCAATTCACATGTTAATACAAAATTGCATGCTAGAACGCAAATAATTCATGCTCATAGAATATAAATCCTAAACATGAATTCTACGGAGTTAGCCAATTTACCTCGTTGATTCTCCAAAGAATCGTCGATTGCTTGCGCCTTCTCCACGATGATCTTCAATACTAGACCACAGATCTTCTGACTGGTGTCCCGAACTGTATCTCGACATCAGGGTGGGCTGATCTTATCGAAACACTAGGACTCGAATAAAGGAGACAGAACTTTCTCACGGAGAAGGAGCTGAAGAACTCACGGAGGAGAAATTCTTGAAAAAATCGTCCTCCTCATAATAATAGAAGTGGACGAAATTTTCATACTGAAAATTAAAATTTTTTTTTTCTCTTTTATTCTCCTATTTATAATAATTCATATTGGGCCCAGTCAGGGATCTATGGAAGGTTTTGGATATGGGCTCTCCTAATTAATATTGTCTGTTGTAGCTTGTAAGGATTGGTCACTACATCAGTTGGATGTGACTAATGCCTTTTTCCATGGAGAATTGGAAAAGGACAAGGAAGTCTATATGACAGTTCCACCAGGATTTGATGGTGAATTTGGGCCTGGACAGGTGTGCAGACTGAAGAAAATCTTATACGGCTTAAAACAATCCCCGAGGATATGGTTTGGAAGGTTTTGCCAAGCGATGATCAAGCATGGATTCAAACAGAGTCTTTCTGATCATACACTCTTCACCAAGAAGAGAGGAGATAAGATAACCTGCCTTATCATCTATGTTGACGATATGATTATCACAGGAGATGATACAGAAGAAATCAATAACCTCAAGACCAATCTGTTCAAAGAATTCGACATGAAAGATCTCAGTCCCCTAAAGTACTTCTTGGGAATAGAGGTATTGAGATCAAGGCATGGAATATTTCTAAGACAGAGGAAACATGTTCTCAATCTACTGGCAGAAACCGGCCTTTTAGACTGCAAGCCGGCCGAGACACCAATGGTACCAAACCATGGACTTAAAATTATTGAATGAGCCGAGCCTGCAAATCGAGACAAATATCAAAGGCTGGTAGGGAAATTGCTTTATCTCGCACATACCAGACCAGACATTGCCTATGCAGTCGGAGTTGTTAGCCAATTCATGCACCATCCCCAAGAAGAACATATGAATGCGGCCTTGCGAATCGTGTGGTATCTCAAGGGAACGTCAAACTTCGGAATATTCTTAAAAAGGGGAAAGGATCTTGAAGTAGATGGCTATACAGATGCTGATTGGGCAAGTAATCCAGTCGACAGAAATTCAACCGGCGGATACTTCACATTTATTGGAGGCAACCTGGTCACTTGGAGAAGCAAGAAACAAAAGGTCGTTGCCCTGTCTAGTGCTGAAGCAGAGTTCCGAGGAATTAAAAGTGGGCTCATGGAGATTATGTGGCTAAGAAGATTGCTTACAGAGATTGGTTTTTCCCCAAGCCGTAAGAGTAGACTATTCTGCGATAACAAAGCAGCAATCTGCATATCAGAAAATCCAGTACAACATGACAGAACCAAACATGTCGAGGTCGATCGCCACTTCATTAAAGAGAAACTGGAAGGAGGAATTATAGAGTTCCCGTTTGTTCAATCAGAAGAACAGTTGGCTGATATTCTAACTAAGGCAGTGAATCCAAAGAGTTTTAGAGAAATATTGACCAAGTTGAACATTGGAGATACCGTTGCTCAACTTGAGGGGGAGTGGCAAAAGGAGAGACAAACGGCTAGTTAGCCACATTCCAAGAACCAACTACTTGGTAATTGTTACAACATTAAATAGGTGATATTTACCTAGACAAAACAATAAATTAGTGGAAGTCCAAGAGTTGTAATAGCCCTATAAAAGGGAAGGTTCTACATCAAACTAAACACAACAAAAAATACAAAAAAACACTCTTCTCCTACTCTTGCCACCATGTTTACTCTTCAATATAATGCCTCTCTCGATTACCATCTTTAAGATATCATGCTCTTATAGAAAAATAAGATGAATTGGTGACTTTGTCCACTAAAAATGAAGTTTCATATATAGCACAAAGAAGGTAAAGAAGGTGTGTGATATTGCTAAGACCACGAATTGGTGACTTTGTCCACTAAAAATGAAGTTTCATATATAGCACAAAGAAGGTAAAGAAGGTGTGTGATATTGCTAAGACCACCTCCAACCATACACCAAATCCTATTTTTGGTGTAAAAAAGTTCTCCAATCATACACCATATCCAACCCCATTTTTGAAGTTTTTGATGAAACAACACCAAATTTAAAGTAAACACCAAAATTGAATATCTATTGCAAAAGAGTTTTAAATATTGCATAATAGTCCTTACTATTATTTTGAGGACTTGAATTAGCCGGCTAATTTGTTTACTAGTACTTTGATAGTAATTTGCACATATTGAATAGAGAATTAGAGATATGTTAGCGTTGTACTAGGGTCTAGGAAATGTGTTTTACACCATTTTTCATTGAATTTGGATAAAGTATATTTTTCTATTAAAAAAATAATATAGGAATTAGCAAGCTGACCATATTATAATAAATTAGGTTTTTTCTTAAAATAATAACTAATAAATTTAGTAAATAGGAATGAATATTGCTAAAAAGTCTTGTTATTATCCCTTACCGTTATAATTATGTAGTATAGATAGTTTAGAAGTTGTTCAACTGAGATTCATTCATTACTTAAAGAGCTATGGATGGAGGTTTAGAAGTTGTTCAACTGAGATTCATTCATTACTTAAAGAGCTATGGATGGAGGTCGCACAACAAGAGCAAAGTCTTTATTAAGAAAGCAAGTTAAACCTCAATGCACTAAAATAAAATAAAACACGAACTACAAATTATCATAATAAAATAATAAAGTATATAAATATGGAATATTCTTTTGGGTTTGAGTTTGGAGTAAATGATTGGAGTAAAATTACTTTTTGGTGTGACCCATACTAAAAAATGGGTTTGAGTTTGGTGTAAATGGTTGGAGATGACCTAACTAATTCTTAAATTGATTACTATAAATAAATGATGGACATTGAATTAATAAATCAAGATACAAGATCATTCAACCATGAATATCAATACAATGTAAAAAAAATATCAATTAAGGGTATTGATGTCAATTGATAGAAGTTAGTTATAACTAACTTTTTAAAAATATCTCAAAATTTTAAATGATTATAACTATCTCAATTTATATTAATTTTACACAACATATATCAAATTAAAGATAATTTAATAAGGATTACAACGAGATCTTACTCGCATATATTCCGACGTCAAAATTTGAAAAAAAAATCTTGAATTTTCATATTTTTCGAGTATCAGATGAATGTCAACATAGCTACCATAATATGTCAACATAATGCATATACAATGTCAATGTTAAATTATGTTGCCATATTCAATGAATCGTATTGATATATTTAGTACACTACATTGACAATTTGATTCAAAATCCTAATTTTGATAGTTTTCATATCCTTATGAATTTAAATAATAATACTAAAACAAAATTACATATGAAAATTTATAGACCAATAGATCTCAAATAATCTTATGATCTTAAATTAACTGTAGTTAGCAACTAAAGATAGAGTTACCAATTGATCACACCCCTAGCACAAGATATATAATTTCCGAATGAATTTAAAAGATAGGTTATTAGAGGTGAGATCAATCGTCATCGTGTTGACATTTTTAATACACCACGTTGATAAATTGACAGAGTTAGCAACTTAAGAAGTTAGCAATATAATCCACCCCTAAAGTTATTATGTACACAAAACTTGGGTTTATACCATATCTCACTCTAGTCCCTCCACCGTATAGCACAAACTACACGTTTTACCAACATTAATCTTCTACTAATGATTTGCAAATGCAGGCCTTGTCATCGTCTCTCTAACATGTGTGACATTAACTCTACATCGATATTTCTACAAAATAGAAAAGAAAAATTTGAACTTAAACATGACATATATAAACAGAATTTAAATGGGTGCAAACCCTCTTACCAAAGAAGTTCTTACCTGCAGAAAATCTTGATATGAACACGTATAAATTTGAAGTCCATCATTGCCGAATTCCTCTTGCTCCTCCTTTATTCTTTGAGCTGAATCTACCACAGAATCACCACAGCGTTTCACCTTAATTGATTGAAGAGTTGGTAAACATCCGATGCTTGAAGGGATCTCTCGCAAGAATTTGATGTAGCGAAGAACAAGGTGCTCAAGCCGCGGAAAGTGAGTGTTGTGTGTGATCCAGTACTCTAGATATCAGCTTTCAATAAGCAAGAACTTGAGAGTGGAGAATTGGTTTTCAAATGTTTCCCACTTAGAGCCAGTGAAGGATTTCCTCTCGAGTTTGAGTACTTGAAGAAGAGGCAGGGAACCTATTTTCAACTTGATGTCTTCCCAAGGGAGCTTTGTATTCACTAATGTCAGCTTCTTGAGGGAGTGCGGGAAGCTCACTTCTCGTATCACACGGGTGTGTTGTTCAGAACAACGAAGGCGAAGTGATGCAAGTTTGTGGAGGCAACAAAGTTTGTTGAGGCCATAATCATCTTCTTCTTTCGAAGTGTCTCCATAATACAGCTTCAGTGTTTTGATGTTGGGGATCCTTTTAAGCACCCTCTCACCAAACTTGAGATTGCTCACTTCAGAAAGTGTCTGTAGATTTTCCAATACCGTGGCATCAATGTCGGGCAGACACTGTGCACCATCAAGCGTCCCTCCGTAGGTTATGACATGCCTCAATAGAGGGGTTTTTTCTATTTTGGTGCTAGACCACAACTATCATTCCCCGTTTGTACTGGACTTTTTTTTTGTTCCGAATTTGGGAGAGACGCATGACCTTCATGCGTCTCCTTTTAATGAGACGCATGACAATTATGCGTCTTTCATAAAGACGCATGAGGGTCATGCGTCTCTATTTTTTTCCGTGATTTTCTAACGACGCATGAGGGTCATGCGTCTTAGAAAAAGACGCATCTCCCTCATGTGTCATCTTTTTTTAAAAATTTCACCAACGACGCATGACCGTCATGCGTCTTAGGGAGAGACGCATGACCGTCATGCGTATTAAGGAGAGACGCATGAGCGTCATGCGTCTCTAACTTGCTTAAATCAGTGCCCAAGGCAGAATAGGCAGAATACGCGAGAGAAAGAGAGGAAGACAAAACTTGCGATTTCCTTGGCGATTTCTTGGCGATTCCCTTCATATTTAGGTAAATATTTAGGTAAGTTTCTTTCAATCTTTCAACATTGCTCCCGTATTTGTTGTTTATTTGCATATTATTAGGGTTTGTGATAAATTTATTGTATACTTACTATATAAGGGTTTATTGAAAAAAATTGTGTTTAATTGTTGTTGGTTTGTATATATATTTTTGCAGAAATCATGCAAGTATTCGTGAGTTTATATTGGGGTGGTAGAATATATCAACTTCCTCAAGTGGGCATTTGTTATGATCCTCCTCGTGCGAGAGCTTCCATCGTATTGGATTCATGTGTTTCATTATCTGAATTAGTTGCAATGATATGTGCTAAGATAAGAATAGATTCAAACCAACATTTCATCGAAATATCTTGGAGGCATTGTTTCTTGGGTACCGGTACAAGTTATGTATGTACTGCGGTTGACAGTGATCAAAGTGTGTTTTTTATGTTCAATGCGGCTCTAAATTCTACTCGGCATATTGAATTATTTGTTGAGTATTCGTCTGTTGGAAATGCCTTCATCCCACCAATTGTTGATCATGGTGTTGGATCATCTACGAGGTTTGAACCTTTGAGCATAGATTGCGGTATGAATGAGCAAACAGATGTTGCAGATGCTGCTGATGTTGGATTGAATACTCAAGAGACTGTAGAAGAGCATGCTGATGTTCATGTTGTACGAGGAGACCTTGATGATCCAGAATTGTCGTCATCATCGTCTGATGATATTTTAAGTGATGATTCGGGTGCTGACTCTAGTGATGAGGAGGTAGTGTATAAACCCGTCGTGCAAGCTGCATGTGAAGACTGCTATTACTATGTGGAGTCTGAGGCAACACTGGCAATTTAGGGTGGTTGAGAGCAAATTAAGAAGGTGGCATGCCGTGTGCAAATATCCAGCAGGGAGGACAGAAGATGGGACAACTATTATCAGCGAGACCAACGCTGAAAAAGCGAATGAATGTCGATGGGAAGTTTCTGTTACACACATGGCCCATGACGATATGTGGGATATTAGGAAGTGGCGGGGACGCCATAGTTTTGAAGGCCATCGTAATTATAGAGGACATGTTAACTTTTCATCACCAATGATTGCTTTGTGTATTCGCCATCAGTTGCTAAAAAACGCCGAGTTCAGTGCCGCAGCCGTAAGAAATTTTGTTCATGACAAATTTCATGTGGTAATCAGTTATAAGAAGGCATGGTATGCACGGAGAAGGGCTTTAGAGATTGTGTTTGGTGGATGGGAGGAGTCATTTAGGGATTTGCCAAGCTACATGCTTGAACTGCAGTATAGGAATCCAGGCACAATCGTTGAGTGGAGGCATAACGAGTTGTTGAGCCAGGGTCGTACTAAAGTCTTCTATTACGTGTTCTGGGCACTTGGGCGGTCGGCTATACATGCTTTCCAGGAGTGCCAACCTGTTTTAACAATAGACGAGACTCACCTTCGAGGAAGATTTAAAGGTAAACTGCCTGTTGCTTGTGGTGTTGATGCTAACAACAAATGTCTGCCTATTGCATATGCCGTTGTTGATGAAGAAACTGGCGACAGCTGGGAGTGGTTTTTGGATCATGTCAGGATTCATGTGGTGAAGTACGAAAGGGAGGTGTGCATCATTTCGGATAGGCATAAAGGAATTCTTAAGGCTATGCGTTCTGATGAATGGAAAAAGCCGCCGATATGTCACCACAAATTTTGTTTGATCCATGTGAGGAAAAATATCTTGACAAAACTTAAGGGTAAGGGCGGTAAAGCAAAAGGCATGATATGGGCATTGGGTGTGACAACTCAAGTACGCAAGTACATGCGAAGGCGACGTGCACTACGGGAGGAAAGTCTTGTTGCGATACACGAGCTCAACAAAGCCAAAAAAGAGAATTGGTCTCTTTGTTACGATGATGAACTGAGATGGGGGGTGCCCTCAACAAACATGTCAGAGAGCTACAACAACGTGTTGAGAGGTATAAGAGAGTTGCCAATTAGAGCTTTGGTTGATCTGACATTTTGGAGAACAGTGGAATGGTGGGCAGATAGAAAGACAGAAATACAACATACCGAAGGTCGGTTGACCCCGTGGGCGAGGGACAAACTTGATGCGAATGATGCGAAGGGGCAAATGCATTACTGTTCAGTACTTGACCAAGAAATAGGTCATTACCAAATTCGAAGTCGTCCACGCGTTGAAAAGGGACAGGCAAAGGGCAATAATAGACAAGACGTCGAGTTCATGGATTCAAAGTGCAGTTGTGGGAAGTGGCAGATGTGGAGAGTTCCTTGTTCCCATGCGTGCACCGTTGCCAGAGATCGAGGTAACTCTATGTTTGAACTCATTGATAAACACAACCACAAAGCTACATGGGAAGCACAGTACTATGGTGTCTCATTTCAAGCGCCAAGACACGAAGACTATTGGGCAAATCCTGGATGGAAATTGCGTATCACACCTGAGCAGTTGCTTCCTCGAAAGCGCGGACGAGGCAGAACAAGGAGGATTCCTAATCAAATGGATGTCCGCGAGGAAGATGAACCGAGAGCTCCCCGCAAGTGCAGGAATTGCGGCGTAGATGGGCATGACCGTAGAAATTGCACAATCGGTCGTGTTATGTAGGATCCTCCCCGACGAAATTGTTGACATCTGCAGTGCAGGTATTTTTCCTTCTCAATTTTTGATTTTATATATTTAATTTACCTTTGTATGAATGGAGTAAGAAGATAACTTTGTATGTTTTTATTTTGTTTAGGAGCTGGAGACGAAGAGGAATTAGCAGGAGAAGAAATGTGTTATGATGAAATGTAGTTTGTTCTATCTGTCACTAGCACTTTAGTTAATTTCTTTTGTTTAGTTTCAATGAAAGGTTGTGTTTCGGACTATTGGAAAATGGAATGTATTTCTCTCAACTCCACTGAATAATAGTAGAATGTTCGATTGAAAATTCACCGAAAACGCCCGATCGGGAGAAATTAGAAGATGGAATCGCCCGACCGGGCGAACTCTTTGGACTCTGCCTGCCTGCAAGTTAGAGACGCATGAGCATTATGCGTCTTAGGTAACGACACATGACCCTCATGCGTCTTAGGTAACGACGCATGACCCTCATGCGTCTTAGGTAGTGATGCATAATGCTCATGCGTCTCTAACTTGCAGGCAGGCAGAGTCCAGAGAGTTCGTCCGGTCGGGCGATTCCATCTTCTAATTTCGCCCGATCGGGCGTTTTCGGTGAATTTTCAATCGAAAAATTGTTTTGAATTTTCAATTTGAACTTTAATTATATTTACAAAATATAATTAATACTCTATTTAGTTATTCATTAATAGTATATCTTTTCTTTGTTTTTTTTAAGCTTTCTTTTGGGTGTGTAATCTACTAATCTTCAACTAAGATTTTTCAATAACCTTAAAAATATTGGGGCAAATGTCCTACCGTATATTATAATAATACACCAACATAAAAATAAATAACATGACTTTGAGCAACAAACCATAACATACATATCCAAATATCATATCATATGCAACAATCACACAATCCGTTCCATCAAATAGTGCTTTCCTACAAAATTCGAGCAATTCTACCCTCATTCTTCCTGGAGGACAATTCTACCCTCAGTCTTCACAGTCTGACTTCCTGGAATGGAGAAACTAATGAAATTATTAACCAATTGAAGATTCAGAGCTATGATAACTTAAATAAACAAAGTACCTGAAAAATTGCTACTTATACGACGACGGAGTGTATTTAGACGGTTCAATCCCCTTGTTCTTCCTCGTAGATAGTCTCTTGTACACTTTGCTCACGAGCTTCCCAACCCCGCCGCGTGATGAACCCTCCGCAGATGGTCGAGGTTGGACATGGATGCTCTGAACAACGTCTTCTTCCTCATGTGCCTCGACAATGTTGTCATCTTCTTCTTCTCCTTCATCATCGTCCTCTTCTTCAGCTTGTACAGGAGGCATGATCTGATAATTCTGGAAGAATGAATCGACCGACGCTCGGGCACCACTCCATTGCGGCACGTCATGGCTTTGTGAATATGGGCGACGATTCCAATCGGGCTCAGGCTGGCTTGGAGAATACAGTGGGCGGTCCCACTGTGACTGAGACTTATGCGCCGGGTGTGAATACCACTGGGGTGGGTCATGCTCTTGATACTGCGGCTCTGGTGCTACATAATTGGGATGCGGCTGGGACATCCTAAACTGCTTTGTGTAGCCATGTCCCCCAGTACGAACACCAGGCGCTCCACGACGCCGTGGAACTACTTCTTCTTGATACGGCATGACCACATCCTGATGTTGAGAAGCGGGGCATTCCATGACATCACTGTTGTTCGTAGATTCAAGGACAGTCCTAACAATTTCTCGAATCTGGCGCACCCGTGGGTCAATAAGAAACAATCTATATCACATGAAATCATATAGTTTAATATAACAAACTTACAAATAGTCTCATCGAAGCAGCCGACTCGTTCATCCCACCGCTGGCCCGTGCCCCATGCTGAGTCATGTACGTCACGGTAATCCTGTTATACCACGCCATATAACCCGAGCTCATGGGATTATCCAAGGACATCGGTGCGGCGTATTCGGCAGCTTGGAACCTTTCGTACCTCATGTCCCACTCCCCAATGTAGAACTGATGCGTGTTTGCCCAGTTGTTGCCCTTCTTACCACGCCGATCATTTTTGCCTAAATGATCGGCGTTCCTTAGCATCCTGTCTACATTCTGCGGTATATCCTGATACCGATTGAATTGTCGGCGCACTCGTCCAGGCTCATGGGCCTCGACATAGGCCCAACATACCAAGTAGGTCTCGCACAGAGAGCATCCAGCTGCATCATTGCAGTAGTCAGGCAGTAGGGCTCGTGCGTATGGCGTCCAGATAAACTACAAAACAGCAATGCAAATGCCAAATTAATTTCATAATAAGTTCATAAATGAAGTCTAAACCGAAATAATATTCACCTGGCCAGGTCTAATCAGAGATATTTGGTCACGGTAATGCTCAACCGAGTGTCTAGGAGCATTTCCTATCACCGTTGTTCCTTTCCACCTATACATAAAATTTATGTAAGAAAATAATCCAATATGCATTAATTAATAAATATTTAGATATATACCTGGCGCCACATGGTGTATATGGCTCGTGCACAACTGGACCTATGAACGCAGACCTCAATGTGGGCATTCTTTCCCACGCCCATAGCTGCAGAAGGATCATAGGCCCGCCCAACTCTTTTCTCTTATCCATGGACGCCTCGCACAGATAATGATAAAGGTAGGCTAATGCCGCACTTCCCCAACTAATAGTCTTCACCTCTTCCGGATCCCCAAGCCCATTCAACCACATAAATGGCACCTTACACCCCGTGGTGTCCGGTAGAATGAGACCTCCTAATAAAATTAGGGCGTGGATACGTGCCCTTTGGATGTATACGTACATAGGTAGGTCATCACCCAGAGGCATTCTTGTCTAGTTGATCAGCGCGGTCATCAGCAAACCGCCTTGCTTTGTCTCTGTGGAAGTATCTGGTATCCATCCCAACAGATCGCGGCACTTGCTGGTCCAATCAGGAAAGTTGTCATGATAGTCACGCCCTGTGAAGACGCGACCGTCTGCCCTCAAGCCCCAAATAGCTTGCACATCTTCCAAGGTGATCGTCGCCTCACCGATCGGTAGATGAAAAGTGTGTGTCTCCGGCCTCCAACGCTCAATCAACGCCGTGATCAGCTCATTGTCCACCTTCATGGGCTTTTCACAATCGATCACGCCTTTGAAACCAAAGACGTCAAGCCAATATCTAACATTCTCGTGAATTTCGACGTCCCAAGTCTTGCTTTCTGTCCTTCGGACCTTAAATACTTGGGTTGTGCCCTCTTTCATGAGTTTATGTGAAATGTGATGTTTCTGCATATTTAGCAAGGACGGGTCTTCGGGTCCATATAATAATTGCCCGCTAGAACTTGAAGTCTCCATCTAATCTAAGTACATATTCACAAAACAAATAACATATACATTCAAATTCATCGTCAAAATAACAACACATCATAAACCAAATGATTGATTCACTCCAATTCAATACAATTCATGATTTATAAGGCCTAATTTACATATAGCTACTAAATTAGAAGGTTAAATTAAAAGATGCAATTCAACCTATACTTTATTCTTCAATATCAACCAAAATCACAACACCAAGCATCTCAAACATATCAATACTATACAATAGAATGAATTTACCCACTAAAATCCATTACAATTAACTACCCAACAAAAAAATGGCCAAAATTTAGCAATTTGTTATAAACCCTAATTTACAAACATTAGGGGAAATCTAAACAAACTATGCAAATTAACAACAAATAAGGAAGGAATGTTGAAGGATTGAACGAAACTTACCGGAATACGAGGAGAAATGGTCCGATTCGCCGGAATTTCCAATCAAAAATCGCCTAAATCGCCTAAGTGTCTTTCTGTCGCGCCTGAATGGGGCTACTGCCTCGCCTCGT
Source organism: Salvia splendens (assembly GCF_004379255.2). Lineage (NCBI taxonomy): Eukaryota > Viridiplantae > Streptophyta > Magnoliopsida > Lamiales > Lamiaceae > Salvia > Salvia splendens. The sequence goes on along the minus strand of NC_056042.1, from coordinate 21,920,494 downwards.
CTGATTTAATTCGAATTAGAGACGCATGAGCCTCATGCGTCTCTCCCTAAGACGCATGTAGCTCATGCGTCGTCTATTAAAATTTTAAAAAAAAAGAGACGCATGAGGGAGATGCGTCTCTCTTTAAGACGCATGACCCTCATGCGTCGTTAAAAAAAACGAAAAAAAAAGATAGACGCATGACCCTCATGTGTCTCTATAAAAGACGCATAATCGTCATGCGTCTCATTAAAAAGAGACGCATGAGGGTCATGCGTCTCTCCCAAACCCAGAACAAAAAAAAACTCTAGAACAAACGAGGAATCCTATCTTTCTTCTAGCACAAAAATAGAAAAAACCCCTCAATAGAGGCATCTTCCAAATCCCGATAACATAATTATTGTCAACGTTTAAGCCCAGTGTCTGCAAATTCCAGAGATTAGAGACCGAAGAAGGAATTCTGGGTATTGGATGCTGATATTCATCGACAACAAGAATACGTAAGTTCACTAGCCCAAGAAAAATCTCCTCATAATAATCAAGACTTTTTTCTTCCTTGGAGTATCTCTGAAATACAGATAACCTCAACAATCTGAATTTATGTGATAACGTGTTTGGACATCTCCCGAAGAAAGTCCGGACAAGTGATGCAGATTCCAGAGATTGAAGGAGTGGAGTTGGATATTCCGATGAATACGACGTTCGGAATTTAAGCCATGTGGAATGTTGCACTCTTCCAACACACGTAAAAACTTAAATTTCCGAGCTTCTCTCAAGCATACATCCCTCAATAGATCATGGAATTTGCATGATTTTAGTTTCCCATGGTAATTTCGTGTTTCACCTATAAGGAGATTTCTATGAACAAGTTCTTCTACATACTCTTCCGCTACTTCTTCCAAACTTTTTCCATTAATTGGTTTTAGAATTCCCTCAGAAACCAAAAACATGATTAATATAGAGACTGAAATCTCATGATCTTCCTCATATACTCCTATAAATAGGAAACATGGTTTTAAATGAATTGGCAAATTATTGTAACTCAGGAATAATATTTGCAAGCAATGCTCATTATCATCCAAATTCACAATTGAACTTAAACTTTTTTCAACGAATACCCAATTTTCAACTGTCTGTTCAGACTTTGATAAGAGTCCCCCTATCACAACAATTGACAACGGAAGTCCTTTACAACCTTTCACGATCTTCTTTCCAATGTCCTCCAACTCAAGAGGGCAACTTTCGTTCCCGAACACAGTCCTAGAAAATAGGCTCCAGCTAGTAGCCTCATCCAAAAATTTCATATCAAGACCATTTGAGTAGTAGTTAAATTGAGATGCCAAGTTTGATAGCCTTGTAGTCACTACTATTCTACTTCCGTTCCTATTATTTGGGAAGAATGTCCTAACTCCGTTCCATGCCTCAATATTCCACATATCATCCATAACAATAAAATACCTCCTACCTATCAAATATTTATACAATTGTTCCCCTAATTCCTCTTCACTCAAATCTTTCCAATCTTTCTCCTTGTCTACTTGATCAAGAACTTGTTTAAGAATTTCTCTTGCATTATACTCTTGAGAAATTGTAGACCACGCACAAACATCAAAATATTGTTGGACAAGTGGACTTACATATATATTGCGAGCAAGAGTGGTCTTGCCTATCCCGCCCATTCCAACAATCGGAATAATTTGGTGATCATGTCCTCCACTAGTGATCTTGTCCAGCATTTGATACAAGACATCGTCAAAACCAATCATGGTAATGTTTTGAGCAGTGGAAGCAGTGCTCACATACTCTATCATGTGCAGTTGTTTTTGGACTACCATCTTCTCTTTAATTTCAATCTTGATCAAATTCATGTTTTCTATCACATTATTATGCAGATCTGTTGAAAACAAATGATCACCACAACTTAATTAGAAATTTGGAGTGATGTCTATAGAGGTTTGAAAACCAAAATTATGTTTTTATGTATCCTTTAGACATACTTTTGCTGACTATTGTTCTAACAACAAGATTGTTTTAATTAGCAAAATGTGACTCTTATTCTGGGACGAAGGGAATAATAAACAATAAACTAAGGGAGTAATAAACAATAAACGAAGATATAAATGAAATATAGTACTCCCTCCGTCTCAACTAAGTTGAGTCGTATTCCTTTTTCGGGATGTCCCAACTAAGTTGAACCATTTCCTTTTTTGACAAAGAAACAAAACATCCAATCACTCTTACTTTATTTCATAATTTAATTTACTCTCTCTTTATCGTTTCTACTTTATTCATCCTTTTCAATATAATTTCTTAATCTCCGTGCCCAAAAGTTTTCTGTCAACTTAGTTGGGACGGAGGGAGTACTAACTACTACTCCCTACGTTCCTTGTTAATAGAGACATTTCTTTTCGGCACGGAGTTTAAGAATAATGTGTTAAATGGATGATGAAAAAAGTAAGAGAGAATAAAGTAAGAAAGATGAAGAGAGAATAAAGTAAAAGAGGGAAGTACTTTTTGCCAAAAAAAAATGACTCAATTAACTTGGAACTTCCCAAAATAGAAAAATGACTCTATTAACATGGAATGGAAGGAGTAATAAACAATAAACTCATCACAATTTTAAGTTTGAATTAGTATTAATTATTTATTTATTTAGTTATGAAGAGAGAGATATTTTATATAATAACTATGTAGTAATTTTGACTGCGTTAATATGATACCTTTGATTAGTGTGGTATATAGGAAGTCCAAAAACATTCCCATATTTTTCGGTATTTTTCCAATAAAAGTGAATGTCATAATAGGTAAGATTAGTTTGAGTGTTAATCTATTTCCATTCGTCAAATAAATATTGATTCGACACATCATATTAAAATGTCAACTTGGTATGCCTTTCACTAGTGAATTTTTTTGTCCAACCTAATGGGCTTCAAAGCCTAATAACAGCTCTATAACGAGGGGATAAGGATCACAAACTGTATAACAAACCTTGATAGAATTCAATGGAGCTGATTTGTTCTACATCATTTCTTGATCGGGCAAGAATTTGATCCACGATATGCGACTCGATCACATCCTCAGCATCGTAAGCCGCTTCTACAATGCGACTCTCCCAAAAATCTTCTTCTTTGGTGTAGCCAATATGGGGAGAATAGCCTTCAAGAAAATCTTGGAGGAAAGTGATTAATTCGGTGAGAGATTCAACTTGTTTTTGATCGAGGGAGATAGGCGGGTTTGAATGAGTTTGAATTTGACCTATAATTTGCATTACAGAAACTAGAGCTCCGTAGGCCGCCATTTCCCACCTTTTCTAACACAAGCTGCAAAGGTTTTTGAGAGAGTAGATGAAGAAGACTTTGGTCACACTATCCACCGAGTTATATGCGACTATGTGAGTGCCCCTCCAAACAAGTCTGTGATAAGGAAAATTATCCTAGCCACTTGTACACTATCTCAAATAGTGTAAACTACTCTCTCTATTCGTCTCGTTTCTGGACTGCACGTGTTTGTAATGTAAGAGAATTAAAGAGAAAAATGTGACGAGAAAGTTTCTATAAATACAAATATGACTAGTTTTGGTGGATGGACCAAAACGGTAAAATGAGACCATTTTTTCATGATGGAGGGAGTATAATTTTGTATTGTGCGGATTATGATCCGTGGTGGGATGAAAATACTATACCACGCGCAGACAAGATGCCTATTTATGTGTTTATTCAATTATGTTTGTGATTACTTTTGCTTTTATTTCTTAACAATATAGCAGCAACAATGAAAGATATAGGCATTTTGCCGGTTTTCATGTAGAATCTAAGGGGAAACTCAAGAACCCTAAAGAGAAATCAAGAAGAGTGCATAGAGGGTTTAAAGGTAATTTGCTTCTGTGAATTTTTACTGTAATAATAAATGGCTGTATGAATGTTAAGACCTTACGCCTTCTCGAACGCCGATCTCTCTCTCTCGGCGGTAATCTGTCGTTCCGGCGCCTTGTTTCAGGGTCGGCGGCGGCTCGAACGGATTGTGTGCGGGAAGCTTCCCCGTCAGGCAATCGAGTTCGGAGGAAAATTCACAAGATAACAACGAGGTGTTGGGCGATCAATAATTTTCATTCATAATCTGTTGTGAACAATATAGCCCTATTTATATTCTATGGACCCTAGGTTTGGTTCGACCTAATCCTACATCGGGAAAGAACCAACAAGAAAACCCGACGGAGCTTATAATTGCGCTCGAATTAATTACAAAAATAAATAATAAAAAGACTCCAAAATAAAAGGCTAATGTTCGACTAATGCCAAAAATAAAGACTAACTAATTATGGAAAGAATTACTTGGCGACGAAGTCGCCGAACCTATTCGGAGGCTTTGCGTTCCTCGTCGGTTTTGTCTTCGCGATGGACGCTTCCTCTCGGACTCCCTTTGCACGCCTCTGCTCCCGCCTATCCCCGTCACTCTGCTGGCTCTGTTCCGCCGCTGGCTCCTGCAGAGCCTGCGGTTCCATTGGGCTTGTATCAACCCCCCTCTCCACGGCAACATCCTTGTCCTCAAGGAGGATATTCGGGAACTTCCGTTGAATCACATCCAAAGGCTCCCACGTTGGCGACTCTGTACCATCCGACCAACGCACCAACGCACGCTCTCTCGGGTGGTCCCCATTCCATATCGTCCTCCTCTCCAGCACACGCACCGGGTACACCACCGGGCGGTCCCCGAAAAATTCCGAAGGTAACTCCCCCAAAGGACCCGCGGAATCCCCCGCTACAAATGGCCGGAGGAGACTAACGTGAAACACGTTATGAATCTGGCTGCCCTCTGGAAGTTGTAGTCGATACGCCACTTGTCCGATCCGCTCAATCACTGCAAATGGGCCATAATAGCGACGCGCCAATTTCGCCGACAACGGGCGCGCGACCGAGTGCTGACGATAAGGTTGGAGCTTGAGCAACACCATATCACCCGCCACGAACTCCACATGACGGCGATGCTTATTCGCCGTATCCCGCATTCGTTGTTGTGCGCGGGCTAGATTCCCTCGAAGCTGAACCAACAGCTCACTCCGCTGCCTGATCAGTTCCGCCACCGACGAGGGTGTCAACGCTGATGGAGGAGCAAAAACCAGGTTAGGCGGTTCCCGCCCGTACAAAGCCTTGAACGGCGACATGCCCAGACCTGCATGATAGAAACAATTTAGTGCTAGCTCTGCCCAAGGCAGGAAGTTCGTCCATTTGGAAGGGCGATCTCCCTCGAAGGCTCGCAGATATTGTTCGAGGCCCCTGTTCCGCACCTCTGTTTGACCGTCCGATTGAGGGTGGTACGCCGTCGAGAAGTTCAACTTTGTTCCACTTAGCCGCATAATTTCCTCCCAAATTTTATTCAAGAACACCGAATCGCGGTCCGAGACCAATGTCTTGGGGAAACCGTGATGTCGCACCACCGTGTTAACAAATAAGTGTGCTACCCGCAATGCATCAAAACGGGTTGGTAAGGATGCAAAGTGGGCGTACTTGGACAAGCGATCCACGACAACCATGATGGCCGTGTACCCACGGGACGGGGGTAGACCTGTGACGAAGTCCATTGACACATCCTCCCAAACCTGTGACGGGATCGGTAACGGCTGCAGTAACCCCGCCGGCTTCTGAGTCGAGTACTTTGTCGTTTGGCATATGACACAAGCCTCGACGAATCGCCGAATCTCCTTTTTCATATTCGGCCAATAAAACTCGGCGGCAACACGACGAAGAGTCCTTTCAAAACCCGGATAGCCCGCCGATGGTGAGCAATGATATTCGGTCAAGATCGGCGTACGCGCCGAAGACCGGGATCCCACAAAGATCCGCCTGTTGTAGTAAATCAGTCCATCCACCCATGATAAGTGCGGTGGAGCACGTCCCTCTTTTATCTCCTTCGACATTTCCCGCAACTCCGGCGACGAGGTCACCTCACGCCGCAGCAGCTCGATGAGCTGTGGAACCGGACAGGCTACTGTCGTCAGGAGAACCCCATCGGCCTGCTTATCCCCGAGCTCCCTGCTCTCTCCACTACACCCCGAACCCTCGTCGCCCGGCTCGGCGCGGCGGGAAAGTGCGTTTGCGGCCCGATTAGCAGAGCTTTTTTGTATTCTATCCTGAACTTATATCCCATTAACTTTCGCACATAGAGCTGTTGATTCAATTATGTTTGTGATTACTTTTGCTTTTATTTCTTAACAATATAGCAGCAACAATGAAAGATATAGGCATTTTGCCGGTTTTCATGTAGAATCTAAGGGGAAACTCAAGAACCCTAAAGAGAAATCAAGAAGAGTGCATAGAGGGTTTAAAGGTAATTTGCTTCTGTGAATTTTTACTGTAATAATAAATGGCTGTATGAATGTTAAGACCTTACGCCCTCTCGAACGCCGATCTCTCTCTCTCGGCGGTAATCTGTCGTTCCGGCGCCCTGTTTCAGGGTTGGCGGCGGCTCGAACGGATTGTGTGCGGGAAGCTTCCCCGTCAGGCAATCGAGTTCGGAGGCAAATTCACAAGATAACAACGAGGTGTTGGGCGATCAATAATTTTCTTTAATAATCTGTTGTGAACAATATAGCCCTATTTATATTCTATGGACCCTAGGTTTGGTTCGACCTAATCCTACATCGGGAAAGAACCAACAAGAAAACCCGACGGAGCTTATAATTGCGCTCGAATTAATTACAAAAATAAATAATAAAGACTCCAAAATAAAAGGCTAATGTTCGACTAATGCCAAAAATAAAGACTAACTAATTATGGAAAGAATTACTTGGCGACGAAGTCGCCGAACCTATTCGGAGGCTTTGCGTTCCTCGTTGGTTTTGTCTTCGCGATGGACGCTTCCTCTCGGACTCCCTTTGCACGCCTTTGCTCCCGCCTATCCCCGTCACTCTGCTGGCTCTGTTCCGCCGCTGGCTCCTGCTGAGCCTGCGGTTCCATTGGGCTTGTATCAATGAACTAAGTATAATTAAGTGCATGCTTGTGTGTGTATTAAAAAGTGTTGTATATAAGTTTATAACGGTTGTATGGTCTAAAGTAATCAGTGTAGCTATTAACTCTATGACCAGTTGTGTAATAATCGAGAAAAGTGAACCATTTGAAATAATAGAAAACCATTATGTCTTAAATGACTTTTATGTATGTTGTTTTTGTAACATCCTTGACCAATGTATACCTTATTTTATAGTTTTATATATTATTTTGTCATTAGCATGGACATAACATTTATAAGGTACTAATTAGTTTTTGATAATGTAGTAGAGTTAAACTAAGCATATGCAATATAGAAATGTATATATATTAGTCTAGGAAGAAGGTAATGAATATATATGCATACGGCGATGTGCAATGTGTAAGGAATTTTGTCCAATATTTTAATAGGCAATATGTTGTGGTACAAACCCATCCCACATCGGATGAGTGAGAGAAGTTAGAAGGTGTATATAATCCTGTCCAACCCCCAATTAGTTTGAGGCCTTTTGGGAGTGACCCAAAAATAAATCCGTGCGGGCTTGACCCAAAGCTGACAATATCAAACTAATGTTGCAGTCGACGATCCTAACAAGTGGTATCAGAGCCCAGGTGGCTATGGGTTGTGCCTGGATGAGCCCCGGTTAGGGTCGGGCCCTGAAGAACTCGGGTTAGACTCGTGCCCAGGATGACCCAGGGGCCAGGGTTGGAACGACCCATGTTTGTGTCGACTGCGTTCCCGATGTGGTCTCGGTTTGAGGGGAGGTTTGTTGGGTTACAAACCTATCCCACATCGGATGAGTGAGGGAAGTTGGAAGGTGTATATAATTTATGTCCAACCCCAATTAGTTTGAGGCCTTTTGGGAGTGACCCAAAAATAAATCCGTGCGGGCTTGACCCAAAGCGGACAATATCAAACTAATTGTGATCAATTTAGCTAAATCATCTGAATTTAGCTAAATTGAGAAATGAGATGCAATATCAGCCACTAATCCACAAGATTAACTCAATATCAAATACTATCACATTATGTCAACACGGGGGTATAAGTGTCATTTCATTAATCAAATGGCGGAAAAAAATAAAATTAGATTTGAAATCATTTTCTAAAACCCTCTCTAAAACTCTCGCTGAAATATCTTCTGATCTTCATATAATTCATACAATTGTTCAAACACAAATTTGCTGATCTTCAAAATTCAAATCGTAAACCTTCAAACAAAAATTTCTACAATGACGATTGAAGACCAAATTCGAAGAGAATCGGCTGAAGCGCCGATTGTAGCTGAATCGGTTGAAGCGCTGATCGAAGAGAATCGGCGTTCCACATCAGCGGTGGTTCCGACTTCTTCAGGTTCAGCAATTGATTCAAATTTTAAGTATATTGCTTCGATTTTAGTGTATTAAAACATATGTGGGTTTGTTTTCTTATGAATTCGATTTCTGCTGAATTTTTTTCTTGATTAGCCATGGTAGAATCTCAATTGGAAGCATCACCTTCCAGTTAAGGATTTGTTTAAATTTTAAGATTATTGACATTTCATACAATAGCTATTGACATAGCTATAATAACAGTATATGCTTGTTTGAATAGCTGTTAGGATGACTGTAGATTGAACCAGAAAGAGTTATTGATATAGATTTATTGTGTTTCATTTCATACAATAGCTATTGACATAGCTATAAAACAGAGTATATACTTGTTTGAACAGAGTATATGATTTGTTTGACATGGCTATTAACATAGCTATTGACATAGCTATAATAGTTATTGACATAGTTAAGGATCATTTCATACAATACCTATTGACATAGCTATAATAACCAGTTAAGGATTTGTTTGAATGACTGTTAGGATGGTTGTAGATTGAACCAGAAGGAGTTATTGATATAGATTTATTGTGTTTCATTTTGGATTTATTAACAGAGTATACTTAATGCCCGAACTTATTATTGATATAGATTTATTGTGTTTCATTTTAAACTAGAAAATAGAAAAATAACAAAGCGAAAAATGAGTACCTCGGTATCTCAGAAAGAGTTAATGATTGTTGAGAAAAAACAAAAGAAAAGTGTAGAAGATGAAAAACAGAGTCAAATTGCTGAAAATGTATCTCAAAGGCTTATAGTGAAAGGAAGCCTTTGTTTTTTGTTGTTGCAATAAGCCAATTGAATGAGGCACAGATTAATTCTGTGAAGGAGATGGGTTTTGAGAGTGTCTTGCATTACAGAATTGAGTACATTCCTAGTAGATTAGCATTTTCTTTGTTGAAGAGCTTTGATGAAGAAAAATTCATATCACGGAAGAGGATGTGGAGCTTGTATATGGATTTCCAAGAGGTGACATTACTTACTGCAGAGAGAAGTGGAAAAGTAATGCACCTTTCATGAGGGAGTTAGCAGAACAATGTGATACGAAACCAGGAAACGTGAACCATAAAGCTGTTGAACAACTTATGTTAGCAGATCATGAGATTGTTCTTGGTCCTATTAGAATCCGCATTGATTGAGCCTTCAACATGTGGAATGATAAAATCTAAGATTGGAGAGATAATTGATGATTTGGATAACGTGAGAAATATCAACTGGTGTTCATATACAATCTCTGTGCTCAAGTTTGCTATGGGAAATTGGACGAAGACAGAGAAGAACGCCTTTGCAGGACCACTTCCTTTCCTCATGGTATGTTTTACATTTTGCATTATATTACTTATTGAAATGACTTGTATGTGTAGTTGATATAGCTTGTACTATGGTTGACATAAGTTGAATTAGTTATTTAAGTGGCTTGTGTATTCAGTTGACACTACACACCAGTAATTGACATGCATTTTTTAACATATGCAGCTCTGCTGCTTAGACAGAGCTACACAAGAAAAACGTCATGTTCCTCGCACATTTCCATTAATGAAAGGATAGAAAAGTGAGCATCTTCAGGCTAGAGAAGATAGAGAGACCAGTGAAGGAGTTTTTGGTTTAGGACGTATAAAGAAGAGATATGTCCGCACTCTGGAGCAGGAGGAGGAGGAGAAGCAGGAGGATGAGGAGGAGGAGCAGATGCCTCAACAACAGATTCCTGATGACTGTGCGGTTGGGTCTTCCCAGAACCTACTCCCAAAAGATTTCATACAGGAGGAGCAGCAGCAAGGGAATGAAGAAAAAAGCCTTGATGTAAATGAAAGTGGAGTTGGATCTTCTTCTCAGAACATACTCCCATCACATATGGTGGCCAATTTAGTAAAATACATCAAGCAAATAAATGATGGCAGGACCAACCTTGTGAGAGTCCTCAAAGAAGCTTCGTCGCAGATCAAGAATAATGATTTATTCGGATATATTTGTGATATTGCTAGAAGTACAATTGGAAGCCAAAAGTCTCCAGTTGCCTCTGTGAGTGACACTTTTCTCCATTTGTCGCAGTCATATAATATAGACAACGATGTTGTTGTTGATAACTGGAAAGTTGTGTTTGATTCAATACGGAATGCTGAAAAAGCAAACGAAACAATTGAAGATTTGAATGAATTTCCAACTTCCAGATTGGGAGATTTCTCTGATAAAGTAAGTACATAAACAACCTATAATGATATTAATACATCATTTTGTTAATATATGTTTCTCTTAGTTGACATTGAATTATTCCTACAGTTTAGAAAGTAACATTGTAGAACTAATTTTTGAATAGGCTGTAGAACAAAGAAACAAAGATAACTTACCTACCTTACCAGTTGGTGATCCTGAAGAGGTCAGACAGTCTGTTGAAGAAGACGAACAAAGAAGGGAGAATATTGAATCAAACTCTCCTATCTCGACAGCCATACTAGGATCTCCACGGACAACATCCCCATCTCTCCAACAACAAGAAGTCAATGCTTCAGAACATGACAACACACTGGCATCACTAATAGGATCTGAGAATAGGGGAAGTGAGTTGGAAATTCAAGAAGAAGTTGAAGCTGATAGAGAGTTAAGAACACAAGATGTCTTGCACATATTATCAAAAGTATGTGGTGACTGTGAAATCAACAACAATGAAGAAGCAATCAAGGCCACAAACACCATTGTTGATATCATAAATGAATAGGTACAATTTATAATGATTATCTTAAACTCTAGAAGCTTTGTATATAAATTTTATAGATTTTATATAAGTTATTGACATTGTGGATATCGTAGTTGACATAGATAAATATATAATTGACATGGTATAGCATGGAGTTTCAGTAGTAAATACAAATTGTATATATGGAGTTTCAGGAAGACAGAGAGGATGCAGCTGCATGCTCAATTGTTGAGTATATGATGTAAGAGGGTCTTGAGACAATGGATGACACACCTCCTGAATGGAACGAACAAAAACAAGGATATAAAGGGAAAGAGAAGATGCATGAGGAAAAAGAAAAAAACTTCTGAAAACGCAGAGAGAAGAATGACTGTCTACCAGGTAAAATAAGTAAAATTAACCTTATTATTTTTTTAAAAATGACTGAATTGTTGTTGACATTGCTTGTAATAGTTGTTAAAATGGCTTGTATGTGTAGTTGACAAAGCATGTAGAGTAGTTGACATAACTTCTATGTGCAGTTGACACGATATGTATCGTAGTTGACATAATTATATTAGTTATTGATATGGTTAGTATAATATAGTTGACATGATTTGTAATTGTAAGTAACATAAAATTCACTGACAACAGAACCCTTTCCAATCTCTGAGATTCCACTGGCTGAAGCTAGAGAGAGACGGACTCGTGCTGAAATGCGTCCTAGCCCAGTGCTACGCTCACCATTTGAAATACGAGTTGTGCATATGAAACCAACCTTGAACCCGGAGATATCTACTACTACATAGTAGAAACTGAAGGAACAAATGAGTATGCATAATTTAATTCTTTGAATAACTTTTAAATTTCTATGCAGTTGGCTTAATTTATGAATGATGTTTAAATGTTGTCTGCACGCTTTCATTTCAGTGATACATGTTCTTACACTAATGGCTTTGTTTGGGCAAGCAAATGAGTGTTTTCATCTCTGAAACCCCATACAGAAATCAGTATAGGTGTAATTGATGTATGGGCAACATACCTGAACTTTAGAGAAAAAGAAAGGGCAGAAACCTCACCTCCACGCCTATTTCTAACAACATCCCCATGCGTGAGTAATCTAAATTTATATGAAAACTATTTGAATGACATATTTCACTCAAAAAAAATGTTGAATGCAGTATTTGAATATAACAAATCGGGAGCCTCATTGGAATCCATTACAATCCAAGAACAACTTTATGTCACGAATTGATCAAGAGACTAGTAGAATACAAGATTTCGATTGGAAAAAAATTGATTTGGTAACAAATTTATTTTTATCCAGAGATCTCACAATGTCAACAACATAAATTTGGACAAGTGTTGTCAAATTCTTTTCTCTAATATTTTCTCTCATATTATACAAGTCTTCTTCCCAGTTTTTACAAGTGGCTATTACTACGTTGTGGTATTTTGGATGAAGATCAACAAAATTGAGATAATAGATAGTGTCAAACCACCTAAAGACAAGGATCCATTGGAAAAGTATACCCTTCATGTTGGAATACTTGAATGTTTTTTTCAATAAAATTGACATTATGATTACATTTTGTTGACATAATTTATGCATCATGTCGAAATGCTTTGTATAAATAGTTTAGTTTAGTTTTTTATATATATTTGCAGAAAGATATGTTTGAGGCATACTTCAAAGAGAAGAACATATCAAAGCTATCAGAAAATATAAAGAAGTCTCCATACAAAGTTGTTCCTTTAGATTGGGCCACAAGTACCAATAAAGAAGACAGTGGTATATATTTGATGAGACACATGGAAACTTACTTTGGCAGAAAGGGAAGGGAATGGAATATTGGCTTTTTTTCTACAGATACTCAGAGTAAGATATTGCGAAGCGATGCTTACATCAGGGAGCAACAAGAAGTGTATGGATATAGTACGCATCGCTGACGACTGGATGACAACAAACAAGCACAGATTGCCTGAGTTACAGAACAAGTTCAAGGAATGGTTTAGCTGTTGAAGCAAGAAGTAAACAACTGTTTTATTCTGATTTTGAACAAAAAGTGGTTTGGATATTTGATCTTATCATGTTTTTAGATGGATATGTAAAACAATTATCTCAAACTGATTTTTAAACCTTGCAGTCTATACTAATATATCAAATGTCAACAACTAGAATTAAATGTCAACAACTATTTTTTCTTATCAAATGTACTAGAATTAAATGTCAACAGCTATTTTTTCTTATTAAATGTCAACATCTATTTTTTCTTATGATTGTTGTTGACATGACTTATAATTGTAGTTTACATCGTTCTATGTGTAGTTGACATAGTATGTAACATAGTTGACATGGCTTGTACATGTAGTTGACACGATACACACCGTAGTTGACATGACTTGTATGTGCTGTTGACACGAGATGCACCATAGTTGACATAATTATATTAGTTGCTGACATGGCTAGTATATATATTTGACATAATTTTAATTGTAACTAACATGAATTTTATTGCACTGACAACAGAATGTTGTTCCATTCTGGGAGATTCCAGTGCCAAAAGTCAGAGTGTAAAATCAAATATCAACAACTAATAAGAAAATGTCAATTACTTGTAGCATATGTTAAAACTAAAAAACAACTCTGTTTGTTAAAAAAGAACAATTATGTCTACTTTCTTCCACAACTCCTGGCATTATGATCAGTCACTTTATGACACTTTCCACAACGCCTATGAAGTTTACTTGCTTTTTCAATTGCTTTCTCTATGCTCGACTTAATCCTGCTTTTTTTGTCACTTGTACCTCCCTTTGTACTAACCACATCTGGAGCATGTGCAGTTATTCTTCAGGTACAGCAATACCATATATGTTCTTGATGGAATCATTTTTATCAACTCATGAAGATCCAGTAGTGTCATCAGTAAAAATTTGAGGACCAATACCCGCAAGCAAATTATCCAATGCAATCAGATGATTTTTATTCTTAAAAAAGCGCGTTGATATAGACCAAAGTAACGTCCATGACACCTGTTACCAATCTGTAGCTTGTTATCTTCGTTAGAACCTGCAAACATATAACATGTCAATATCCTATATAAATTATATGAACACTAAATCTGTAACATGTCAACAGCCTATATAGTTTATGTCAACACAAAATTGAAATATACTAAACATGTGTGTTTTTGTTAGATACAGAGAATGTCGTCGTCCTGTTTGAGCAATGTATGACAAATAAACTGAAATATCTATAGGAAACAGTTCACATACCTTTGTCAGACGCACTTTCATCACTCGTGAGACCATGAACTGCCTTCAATAATTCACTTTTCAGCCACCGGTTACCAACATACTTCTCTGGAATATTGTTCACATCTTTGTTTCTGAGGACGAAGAAAATGTGGCTTCATAGATAACCACACCTTTCATATAGTTTACACTCACAATCAAATGACTCAGTCTCTATCTCATGTGTAACTGTGAAGGTCTTCTTTCTAGCATCAGAAACTTTAAAGACCTCGATGTTCTTCAATGTGGACATGCTAATCATCCGACAACTCTTATCAGCCACATAAATCAATTCTTGTACCACTCTAAATATCCTATCCGTGTATACAGATGCCAATTGCTTCTCAAATTCTAAATCAGTGGCATATTTTGGAGAGATTAAAGAATCATAATAGTCAAGCCTTTCAGTTTGATTCCATTGAGCATCAATGACATTATTATACTGAAGAGTGAAGTCAGCAAAATTAAACAACGGTTTCGAGTACCTCTTAAAAAAACTATTTTCAGTTTCTGAAAAAGATGTTGTTCTCATTAAAGTAGGCTGGGATCCACAAATGTCTAATAGCAAACATGTCCTTAAACCATTTATGATCTTCCACACCATATTTTTCAACAATACCAGTCCATAATATGTCAAACTTATTTGGATCTAACAATTCTGACCAAACACAAGCCTTAAACTCCTTACTAAACTTTTCTCTATCAGAAAAAGATTTTGGTATTTTCTCAAACAACTTGCTCATAATATGCCACATGCACAAACGATGCCTTGTACCAGATAATACCTTCTCAATTGCAAGCCTCATTCCCCAATCTTGGTCTGTGATTATGATCCTTGGAACAACACCCATGCATTCAACAAACACAGTGAAAAGCCATGAGAATGCATCACAATTCTCACTGGATACGAAACCAGCTCCAAATGCAATAGGACACCCGTGATTGTCTTTTCTGATAAATGGACCAAACACCATACGATACCTATTGAACAAATAGATCACACAAAACATCAACAAATTTTTAATAATAACCAATGTCAACTACAAATATATCCTATGTTGACTACTATGTCAACTACTAAGTCAACTAACTACTATGTATGTCAATTATCAAGTATAATAAATAAACTACCTGTTTGTCGAATATGTTGTACCAAATGCTACAACATCTCCAAACATATGTTAATGTTTCCGAGACTCAGCATCAGACCAAAATAAGCTCACTAACTTATTATCATCAGGCGATAATTAATATTTGTAAAAAAAGCCTTCACAAATTCTCTTCTTCTCTTGCATCTGATTTAGGATGATTTGAACATCCACTTCTTTCAGTTTCTCTTTAATATCACGAGAACAATTCCTAACATCATTCAACGTACACCCAACAACATCATAACCACCCAAAAACTCCTTAAATAAGTTGAAAGTTGAAGTAGGACCGATGTTAGCTTTGGTGCAATCTTCAACAAACTTGTGATGAACATCATTCATACTGCGATTTCCTTTCATAAATCGCTTATGATCTTTGTCACCCATAGCATGATTGTATTCCTCAATGAATTGATGCACAAGATAATATTTAACACCACAATCAGAAAAAAACTTGAAACTGATCCTTGCTCCACATCCACACCTTTTTGTGCCACGTCTTCGTTTCTTCTTTGAAGTTACTTCATCATCATCTGACACGTTCACATCCTCAGATATACTTACATCGACATCCAATGGATCAACTGTATGAAAACCTTGTCTGTTGCGAACAACATACTGAAAAGTAATAACACCACCACTAGACCTATTTTCAAATCTTCGACAATCAAAATAAGCCTCTTGAGCATACTTTTCATAAAAGGAAATTCCCTCCTCAAGTGAAGATATTTTTTTACCTTCATAAGGCCTCAACTCAGCGTTGCAAATTGGAATAACAGATCCTACAACATAATGGGAAAATATGTCAATAACCAAAAACAGATAATGTCAACTAGCATATCTTAACTGACCCACACCAGATTCCAGAATCAAAATCTCAAAATAAGCAGCACCAACATATCAGACATCCTATCATGCACTCTCAACCCTACCCATAACCCTTTCCTCCACCAACAAACACCACAGCAGGGGTTCTTCATCCAGGGGAGGGTGCATTTTGCATACAACTATTTTGTATGTCAACAAAGAGTATAGCTACATAGAATATTTAACAGGTAACATACATCATGTCAACATATTTGCATTTATGTCAACAAAACATCAATTTACACCAGAACATAATGTCAACTAGCATATCTTAACTGACCCACACCAGAATCAAAATCTCAAAATACGCAGCACCAATACACCAACACCAACATCTTAGACATCCTATCATGGACTGTCAACCCTACCCATAACACCTTCCTCCACCAACAAATACCACAGCAGGGGCTCTTCAGCCAGGGGAGAGTGCATTTTGCATACAACTATTTTGTATGTCAACAAAATGTCAACAAAGAGTATAACTATATAGAATATGTAACAGGTAACATACATCATGTTAACAGATTTGTATTTATGTCAACAGAACATCAATTCAAATATCAACAGCTGTGCATTTATGTCAACAGAGTATAATTCACCAACAAAGTACAAAAAAGTCTTGTTAATGAAAACCAATCCAAATTACCTTCACCATTCGTCGACGTCGACTCGGGATAAGATGAAGAATCCATCAGATAACACCTTAGGTATTGATTACGAATTGAACTCGAAGCTAAAGATGAAAAAGCAAAAAAAAAACTGATTAGGAACAAATTCGACTGGGCATCAACAAATAAAGCATAAAAACAGAATCAAAGTCGATAAAATCAACCTAAAAACTTCAGATTCAATCAAACTCCGTCGAATTAGTCGTTTTTTTTTTAAATTGATATACTGAGGAATCGTCGAATCAGAGGTCGTTGAAATCGTTGAAATCGTCTGTGTTCTAATTTTCGAATCAATTGAATCAGAAAGCGTTAGAATAAATTGAATCAGAGAGATCTCACAGAAATCGCCAATCTCACCAAAATCGCGATTGAAGGCTGAAGAACCTAAACCAAACCACGAAATGACCATTATACCCTTTCATAATAAATTAATCTAAAAATATTTTTTGTGTGCCAAAATATGGACCACTCATTTAATAAAAATGAGTGGCTGATGTTGCATCTCATTTCTCAATTAGCCTAAAAAATCTCAATTGATCATGGACATATATATATATATATATATATATGGATGTGATCAATTGCTAACTGATTAGCAATCTAAAATTAAGACTAATTTTTAACCATTAGATTAGGAGATCTAGTGGTTGATATAATGTCAAGTAGATTGTATTTTAAATTTAAATAATTATTAAATAAAATTAAAGGGTATTAATGTCAATTCTCTTTTATTAAAATTATCCCAAAACTTTCAATTACGTAACTCACTCGATTTAATTATTTTTTCGCAAAAAATATATCAAATTAAAGCTAATTTTATAAGGATTCTAACGAGATCTCAATTTCATATGTTCCGACTACGTTCGGATGATGAAATTTGATGATTTTTATTTCAGTTTTCTTATATGTTGATAAGCAGATTTTTATCAACAAATACATCAAAAAATCTCAATATAACGTAGGTAAAATCTCAATATAATATAGGTAAAATCTCAACATAATGCAAGTAAAATCTCAATATAATTCATGTAAAATCTCAAGATAATGCATGTAAAATCTCAATAAAACTGTGTTGATATTTTCGTGTACTTGTGTTGAAATACTCATGTCATTGCATTGATATTTGTAATACACTATATTGATATAAAAAATATGAAAATTATGATATGATAATAGAATGACGATCTTACACTTTTGTTGATATTTTGTCAACTATTTATTGAAATTCGTAAGATTTAATCTCACCTACTCATTTTGAAATCTAATGATAAAGATTTGGTCTTAATTTTGAATTATGATTCTATAAGCAATAGAAAATGATCATATATATATATAGTTTATTTCCTTTATAAAGTATATATAGGTATGACTTATTAAGTTATGTAATAGAACACTTTTTTCAAGTTGATACACGTAGATTGGAATTAGGACACGTGTAAGATCAAAAGAAATGAAATGGCACTTTTCGTCTCATGCAGATGACGTGTGTAGTATAGGTAAGTATTAATCAATTTATAAAAATATATAAAAAGAGAAAAAGAATAATAAATATAGGAATATTATTAGAGAATAGGAGGAAAAGAAAAAAAGGACTGAAAGGAGGGAAAGAAAAGAAAATGGAAGAACACTCGACGATTAAGCAGAAGCAAAATAACCTTGGAGTCTAAGGTTCAGGGGCAGATCTATATGTTATTAAAGAGGGCAATTGCCCCACCTATAATTTTCATCCCATGTATTTATATACCCAATACAAATTAATTTCTTTTAATCTTCTGCTAATTGCCCCTCCTCAAAATTTGAAAATTCCTTCATATGTAGAACGGAAGGTGAATTTGGAGTTCATTTAAATTATCTATTTTAACTTTATCAATACTCACTATTAATTCAATTAAGTATTTAAGTCATATGGAGTAAGTATTATAAAGATAGTAGTGGTTGAATGACAATAGTTTTAGTTGAAGTAAATTATCTATTTCAACTTATCAATACTCACTATTAATTCAATTAAGTATTTAAGTCATATGGAGTAAGTATTATAAAGATAGTAGTGGTTGAATGACAATAGTTTTAGTTGAAGGTAGAATCTTACTCAGAGATTACATTGACTAAAGTTAATTTCGTCACAAGGAATAACACTAAGCCGTTAGTTTTTTGAATATATCAATAAAAAAATAATGATTACAAATGAAAAGCCGTTAAATTTTTGAATATATCAAAATAACAAAATGTGATTATTTTGAAAGGACAAATGTATTATATACTTTTGTAAATTTATAAATGTTAATCATATGTATGATCAATTGTTATATATATATATATCCATGATCAATTGAGATTTTTAGGCTAATTGATAAATGAGATGCAACATCAGCCACTCATTTTTATTAAATGAGTGGTCCAGATTTTGCCCCACAAAAAATATTTTTAGATTAATTTATTATGAAAGGGCAGAATGGTAATTCACATCCCCCTCTCCTCTTCCCAAAAATCCTTTTTTTTCCCAAATCACTACCGCTAATCGGCCCTCCATCTTCATCTTCATCCTTCCAATTTCGTCGACGACAATGGCGATTGCCGCCGCCATATAGCTGCTGCTGATCGTCGTCAAACATCCTCTTCGACTCGCAATCCCTCCTGCTTCTACTTGGCTTGAATACGCCACTGCTCCTCGGGATCATTGAGGCAAACCTCCTCCTCTCAGCGCGCGATCTCTGCCAATTATTTTATGTTGTTCTTCCTCTTCTCCTTCTTCGCAGCCTTCCTGGAATGATATTGTGATTCTCTTCCTCGAGATTTCTGATTTTTTGATGGAGATCTGCGATCTCGTCGGAATCTGCATTGTTAGCTTCAACGAATTCGTTGTTGGAGGTTGAATTCGCGGATGTGTTCGATTCCGCTCTCAATTTGATCAGCGAGAGGTTTAATTCATCAAATCTTCAATTTGTTGGAGTTCATCAAATCTTCAATTCAGCAAATTCGTTGCCGAGAGGTTCAATTTGTTTTAAAATCTTCAAATATTGTTGCTTTATTTTTTGGATAATAACTTGTTGGAGTTAATTGAATGTTTGGTTGGAATCAATTGTCATTCATCAGCTTTTCGCCGAAGCCGTTCACACATGATATTTTTTCCGGTGAGATTTGTGCGCGTTGCTTCTTCTATACAGAGTACTTTTTTGGTTGCTGCAAACGTGACTCTGGACAAAATTTTGCTTAGTTTTGTTATTCTTATGCTTGGAGAGCAAAGAAGAACTGTCGAATTCCTTCGATATATCGATCGCAGCTGGAGTAAAAATGCAATAATGAAATTTTGGCACAGTTTGTTGCTTTTGTGTTTTGACAGGGAGAAATCGATGAGGTTCGTGAATTCACGAAGAAAATCATGAGAGATAAGGAATCGACGTGTTATTTTTAGTTGTGGACATTTTAATACGAGTTGTTGACATTTGATATTCTTGCTATTGATATGTGAATTACAAGTGTTATTTTTTAGTTGTTGACATTTTAATAGAGTTGTTGACATTTGATATCTCGCTATTGATATATGAATTATAAGTATTATATTTTAGTTGTTGACATTTGATATTCTCGCTATTGATATTGTTTTTGAGTTGTTGACACTTTATACAAGTCGTTGACAAGCTGTTGACATTTTATATACAGGCTATTAATATGCTGTTGACATTTTACTATAAGTTGTTGACATTTGATATGCATGCTATTAACATATATTGTATGAACATGATGCCAGAACTTGTGTGAATTAAAAAAATTAAGATAAAATAGTTGTTATTTTTTAATTACAAGAATTGTTTTTGAGTTGTTGACACTTTATACAAGTGTTCGAATCGAATCCGTTTGACTAATGTCAAACTCCACCAACGAGCTATATGTCAACGACCTATATAATTATTGTCAACAACAACATTTTATGTATAAATTATGTCAATAACAACATTTTACATATAATTGACATTGTATATATGTAGTTGACATGGATTGTACATATAGTTGACATTACATGTGTGTAGTTGATATAAATTTTATATGTAGTTGAGATGGATTATAAATATAGTTGACATTGTTTTCGTACTCAACAACAAACATTTTCATGTCAACAACTTATATAATTTATGTCAATAATAATATTTTAGGCAATATCACAAACACCTTATCTACATAATTCACAAATTCGAGCAACACAATCGAATTACAACGACATCCATATATTTCACAAATTCATCTACATATTTCACAAATTCATCTACAAGTTCAAAGCGGGACCCACAAACCAGAAGAGAATCCATCCCCCAATCACGATGAAGATGGAAGCGTAGGCGAATTTGTGAGCCAAAACAACAGTCCTTTCTCGCCGACATACAACCCCACCGTCTTCTCACTCAATCTCATCGATTCTCAATCCTTTGACGCTTGTTTTTTCGCTGCCGCTCTGCCTCCGCCGCCGTCGCCTTCCTCCTCCGCCTTGAGCTGCATTTGAATCGGAATTCTATGGTCTCCGGCTTCCAATTTAAATTTCAATCAATAATGCTAACCAACTCTAAACGAAGCCAAAAATCGCAAGTTCCTCAGCGTTGCAACCACCGATCAGAATCTAACGGTGGTTGGACACCAACAACGCAGATCCATCACCTTTTTCACGCGCTGCTCTCTCCTCTCCGCCCTCTACTGAAGCCCCAACATCTTTCAGCAGAAATCGAATTCATAAGAAAACAAATCCAGATTTGATTTAATACACTAAAATCGAAGCAATATACTTAAAATTTGAATCAATTGCTGAACCTGAAGAAGTCGGAACCACCGCTGATCGGAACCACCGCTGACGTGGAACGCCGATTCTCTTCGATCGGTGCTTCAACCGATTCAGCTACAATCGGCTCTTCAGCCGATTCTCTTTGAATCGTCATTGCAGAAATTTATGAAGTCGACTTTGAAGCGTTGATAAAGGTTTTCGATTTGAATTTTGAAGATCAGCAAATTTGTATTTGCACAGAAGATATTTCACCGAGAGTTTTAGAGAGGGTTTTAGAAAATGATTTCAAATCTAATTTTATTTTTTCCACCATTTGATTAATGAAATGACACTTATACCCCCGTGTTGACATAATGTGATAGCTGTTGACATTTAGTTAATCTTGTGGATTAGTGGCTGATATTGCATCTCATTTCTCAATTTAGCTAAATAATCTCAACCTAACAGAACCCTCTATATATATATATATATATATATATATATATATATATATAGGGTCGTGATAATCTACAAACCCTCTATAATACAAACTATACAAACTTTAGGCGTTGACATTCCCCCTAGTGACAGAATTTGTATTAAGCGTTGACATTCCCCCAGTGACAGAATTTGTATTAGGCTTTGACATTCCCCCAGTGACAGAATTTGTATTAGGCTTTGACATTGACATATGAATCCCATTTCTAACCGTTGATTACTTACAAGGAGTGTGTAGGATTAAAGTTTGTAGTTTGTATTATAGATAGGGGTTTGTATTTGTTCACACCTTATTTATATATATATATATATATATAGGGTCTTGTTAGTTTGAGATTTTTTAGCTTAATTGAGAATTGAGATGCATTTTCAGCCACTCATTTTGAAATGTCAACTACAAGTAGATTATATCAACTAAGGGTATTATCGTCATTTCATTTCAATAGCCAGAATATCAAATGTCAACAACTCGTATTAAAATGTCAACAACTAAAAAAAATTTATTTTTTTATTTTTTTTAAAATTTTTTAAAATTTTTTTTTAAATTTTTTAAATTTTTTTTAATTTTCACGCGATGTCAACTACGATGTGTAGCCTGCACATCAAATGTCAATAGCCCTGCACATCAAATGTCAATAGCCCTGCACATCAAATGTCAACAGCTTATAGTTGACATTATATGTGTATAGGTGATATGAATCGTATATGTAGTTGACATTATATATGTGTAGTTGACATGAATTGTATATGTAGTTGACATTATATGTGTGTAGTTGACATGAATTGTATATGTAGTTGACAAAAAAAAATAAAAATAATAAAAAAAATAAAAAATCGAAAAAAAAATTTAATTTTTTTTTAAAAATAAAAAATATTTATTAAATAAAATGTATGATGAAATTACCATTCTGCCCTTTCACAATTAATTAATGTAAAATATTTTCCATGTGGTAAATTTTGGACCACTCATTTAATAAAAATGAGTGGCTAATAATGGATCTCAATTCTCAATTAGGCTAAAAAATCTCAATTGATCACAACCCTATATATATATATATAGGGTTTGTATTTGATCACACCTTATTTATATATATATATATATATATATATATATATATATATATATATATATATATATATATATATATATATATATATATATGAGTGCATTCAATGTCGAACTAATTTTAAAGACTGAACCAGATAACAAATCACAGTCATCCGATATTATAATCTAATGGATATAATAAATCAACCCATTCTTGGTTATTTAATCACAAAATACACGCATAGGGGTGATTTGGTAATGAAGATAATTTTCAGCTTTAAACTTCCCTAAATTCATGGAAAGATAATTATGAATTAAAATCATCATACTCCACGTCTAAATTCTATCATTTTACACTCATTATACCCTCCAGATCTTAATATTCTTATTGATTCAAGCAAAAATAATTTACAAATTGTTTACTGTTCATCGGAAGATTAATGGAGAACTGTCGTTTGAGGAAAACAGGGAACAACGACGAAGTACATCCATTTGATTCAAATTGGAGAACCCAAGACGACGACCTTGAAATTTATCAATCTGATTTGGATCGGAGAAACCAAGACGACAACGACGACGTCCATCGATCTGATTCAGATTGGCGAATGGGAAACCGAATCTGACATCTGATTGGAGAATTCGGTGTTGAAGTTTATACATTCGATAGGCTTGTTGTTTGATTCACATTCAGAATCAACTCAAGAAGACGACTTCCATCCATCTGTAGGTTAACAATTATCTTTTGTGTGTAGTAATTTTCCTACGTAATGAACTGTATGTTTTATATTTCGTTTACTGTAATTCATGTACGTAATGAACTGTTTTTTATTTAGGATGAATTATTTATATTTGTGTATTGAATTGTTTTTTTTAGGATGAACTTTTTATAGTTGCATGTTTTAACATTACTTCTTGTTATATCGGTTAAACACATCAAATTATTGCTTTAAAATATCCATATTATGATTATGGATAATCACATCTTTCAAATCATTAATCAAATTTGAAAAGATTTATTATTTCTTATTTCCTAATTTCATACTAAAATATCTATATTGTAATTATGGAAAATTAAATCCTCAAATTATGTCACATTGTACAATCTTCACCTCGATCATCCAAAATCCATCAAATCTAAATTTAAAGCACATTTTTTCAAATGAGTAGTATATGAACTAAACAAAATGAAAGTTATTAATGAACTATATTTAATAAATAATGAAACAAAAATTAATATATATTGAAATACAATAGTAACAATATTTTCTAATATAATACAATAATGATCAAACGTATATCATTCTAGTGAATCAAAAAAACATTTTTGATGAATTGTTTTCAAAAGTGCCCAAGTGGTTCGTTTGGTTTGAATGTTGAAAGCGCCACGGGTGGTTGATTCAATACATGTATATCATAAGTGGGAACTGATTTGTCTATATAAAGAACAATTACAGTGTCAGTGATGAATCAAATATACAAAATATTACTTAATATAATGCAAAGTAATGCAGTTTTCCCTTACCATTTGTTCCCTTGTTCATTGGTTCCCTAATGCATATTGCAAAGTATTAACTTCATCTTATAATGTTATAACTTCATCATGTAATGTTGTAAATTCATCTAAAGAAATGAACCAAATATGAAACAAATCACCTCATCTTATAATGCTATAACTTCATCTACCACTATTACCACTTCATCTTATAATATTATAACTTAAATTGAGACTTGGAACACGTCATTTAAAATGAACCCTTAAAAAAATAACCAAATTTGAAAGAAAACATTACACCTTATAATGTAAAAATTTCATCTTATACTTTTATTATTTCATTTCATAATGTAATAACTTCATATTCTAATTTAAACCTCCCAAAAAATAATGAAATAACTTCATATTCTTATTTAAACCTTCCAAAAAATTAATCCAAATTTGAAGCAAACAAAATTTGAATCAAATCACTTCATATAACAATGTAAAAACCACATTTTACACAGTACTTCATCTTCACTGTAATCACTTATCTCTTGAATAGTTTTCATTAACTCCAAAAATCAGAACCAAAACAGTAAAAAAAAAGTAGACAACAATTGAACCATCCTAGACAGCAATCTAAAGATATCGATTGATTTATATTACGAGTCGTTTCCTCAATCACGGGAGGCAATCTCGGGTCCGGCCTACTGGATTGCACACCCCCAACCTTTACGAGCAACAATTATTTTACATGCGTTCAACAATTTCATTACAAAAACATATCTACACTTCACCGGAGACCAAATTCCAACTACAAAATCAACTTTACAACTGAAATAAACAAAAAAGAATAGCCAGAACTCACCGAATGGGAAACTGAATCCGACATCTGATTGGAGAATTCGGTGTTGAAGTTTATACATTCGATAGGCTTGTTGTTTGATTCAGATTCAGAATCAACTCAAGAAGACGACGTCCATCCATTAGTTCAAATCGATTTGGTAGAATGTAACTATTTTTTTACGACAATTAATACCCTTCAATTTGCTCCGCCTCGTGTCCACCATGGTGAGTATGTGTAGAAGACTAGAGAAGAGGAAAGGAAGAGAGCTACGGTTGAGGAATGGGGTAGTGAAACGGCGGAGAAGAGAGTGGGGGTAAAGCTGGAGCGGCGGAGAATAGAGCGGGAAGTGGAATGTGTGCGTTTTTACCCTAATTCATAAATGACTAACGCCACCCTCATTTTTACCATATTTGACCACATTAAGAAATGACTAACATGCCCTTTGGATGAACAATTTAATTCACAGGATGAAATTCGAATTTATGATGTAGTATTTCTAATCTCAGCCACTAGATTAAAATCCATTGGCTAATATTTAGTCTCTAGTTCTACACTAAGAAGATGTTGTGGGAATAAGGGGACCCTATATATATATATATATATATATATATATATATATATATATATATATATATATATATATATATATATATATATATAGGCAGGTGTTCGGTTTGCAAGATTATATGTCTGAATTAAATATATAGCATGTTTGGTTCATGAGATTCAATCGCACAACTCAGTCTTAGATGGATAATTATGGGATAATTAGTTATAGCTCTTCAACTAAAATAATCTCACAATTAAATCTTAGATTATATCTTAATACTACTATTTTATTTAGAAAACCGAACACCACTGCAGGTGACTAAATATGACTACACATCCACTTTTCTAAACCTTCACACTACTGTCATATATATAAGGATTACGCATATACTATTACATTTCCCCCCAAAAATAGTATAATATTCCTTCTAATATGACACACTTTCCTTTTTAGTTTATCCGAACGATAAAATTTTGTTTTTGAAAACTTTTTCTCTCCAATTAATGCACCCAATCATTTTTTCCCCCAATTAAAATATTCATCTCTCTATTTCTCTCGATTCAATATTCACACCTACCTTTTTTTCTCTTCAATTAAACACATTAACCAACAATTCCTAAAATCTCGTGCCAACTAAAACATATGTCATTTTAGTCAGGACGGAGGGAGTAGTACTTAATTAAAAAAATGGTTGTACTATTTAAATTGTATACTCCCTCCGTTTTAAAAAATAACAACTATTTCCATTTTGGGTCGTTCCTTAAAAATATAAACTTTAAAATCTTTCTATTTTAGGACATAGACCCCACAATCCACTAACTCTACTATCATTACCTTTTCTCTTCCTCTCTCTTACTTTACTCATTTTTCTTTTCCTCTCTCTTACTTTACCAATTTTTTCACTTACTTTACCAATTGTGCATTAAAACCCGTGTCGTTTCAAATGTTTCTATTTTTTTTAATACGGAGGGAGTACTATGTAACAAAGCAAATATTCTTAAAATTATTCTGGTATCATCAATGAATGTTCTTTATTGTTACCTTATACTTACTTCGTTCCATAGTAGTGGATGTGTTTTTTTGGGCACGCGATTTAAAAAAAAATTGTGTTAAGTGAGCTAAGTAAATGATGAATAAAGTACGAAATGAAAAAGGTGGAGAGATGAAGAGAGGATAAAGTAAGAGATATTATAGCAGGTGAAAAGAAATGTGTTGACTTTTACTAAAAAAGAAAATAACTTCACTACTATGAAGCGTACAAAAATGACAATGACTGTACTACTATGGAACGAAAAGAGTAACATGTTATTTCTCTATACATTCACATTCGATTTTCACATTTTTAAAGTTATACCTATTCGTACTATATAGTACTCTCTCAGTCTCAAGTTACTTGATTCGTATTCTATTTTCGGTTTTTTTTAACACACACATACATCGGAGTTCGTGATACATTTGGCAAGCTAACTAGCCCTTCCCAACCCTCGTGGCTCGTGAACTAGCCTCCCTCCAGCCGGATTCGGTCTCGTAACCTAGCCTTGGTCAGGCTCGTAGACCAGCCACCCTCCGACGGGTTCGGCCCGTAGACCAGCGCTGTCCCGGACGGGTCAAGGCTCATCAGCATGCCAAGCCCCAAGGCAACAAGCCTTGTAAAGGCCCACAGGGGAAATTAATCCCAGGTTGCACCATCCATGATTCGAACTCAAGACCTCCTGGATGGGCAAGGAGTCATGGATTCGTATTCTATTTTGGGTTGTCCCAAATTACTTGAGTCTTTTTGGCTAAAAACAAAATATCTAATCACACCTACTTTATTCTTTCTTTTACTTTACCCTCTTCTCTCTCTTACTTTATTCTCTCGTCTACTTTATTTACTTTATTTAACTCACTAAACACTAACTTTCTTTAATCTTTTGACGCAAAGAAACGCTTCAAGTAACATGAGACGGATGGAGTCATGGAGTATATGTTAAAGCATCATATTGATTCCGGACGTTCTTGTATTATATACACGAGTTCAAATATAGACGTACATGTTTAGTCCATATAGAAACCATCATTATAGTGTGAACAATCACTACTACATAATCCTCCTGACATAGTAGTCATTTAAATTCGTTAGGAACCATAATTATAGTGTGAACAATCATATCACTACTACATAATCCTGGCTAGGCCTGCAAATTCGGGTACCCGCGGGTACCCAAACAGGAAAATTTGGACATTCGAACCCGAAATCTCAAAAATATCATACCCAATACTCGACCCATATGTGAATTCGGATACCCTAATACCCGATTATGCGGGTACCCGAACCCAACTAATCGGTAACCATAAACCCAAAATTATTATATTTCAAATTTATTCTTTTACATAAATTATATTGTGGTTAGAATATAAATTATTAAAAAATGAGAAAGCATAACTATATATTTTCAAAAGACATTAAATGAACATGTAAATAAAATAGAGAAAACATACCTATATATTTTCAAAAGATAGCAAGTAAGAATATAAATAATGCAACATGAACATAGCATGAATGTAAACAAGTATTAAAGTCGAGATAATAGAACAATAAAATGTCAAAGTAACCTGTTGGAAAGAATTCAATCAAGATTGATATGATCTCGTAAATTAGGAAACTTAGCATTTAGTGCTAATTGATACTAGGGCAAATCTTTACCATGTATAGAGATTGTTTTATGTATTTAGTAGGCCTCTGCCTCACTTTGTAAAGCAAGCAGTTGAATGAATAAAAATAAGTCTTTCAACATGGTATCAGAGCATGGTTTTCGATCTCAATCGGTGAACTCAGAATTTGATTCATCATTGTTCGATACCTTCCTTAAACCTTCAACCAAAAACCAGGCAGAAATCAAATAAAAATCTATACAACATGTCACCCCAAATCCTTTTGCCCCCTTAGAAAAAATTTCAATTTCATGTGTGGCTCAAAGTAGAACCGACCCTAAGGAGAGTGGATGAATATTTGATTGTGGGGCTACGGATACGATGTCGTATGATAAAAATGATTTTTTAATGTTTGATGAGGCAACTAAATGTTCAATCCAGACCGTCGATGGGGAATTAATTGCCTTTAGTGGGTGTGGGACCATAGAAATTTCGCCGACCCTAAAACTCTCCAACTGCCTCTATGTGCCCAAATTATCCCATAAACTCATATCCATTAGCAATGTGACTAAAGAGCTCAATTGTACATTACTGATGCATCCCAATTTCTGTGTGTTACAGGATATCAGGACGAGGAGGATAATTGGGCGTGACACTGAGCGTCAAGGTCTTTACTACGTGGATGAGATAACTCAACAAGGTGGCACCGCGATGCTTGCTCACGGATCTGCTAACCGAGAAGCCTGGTTGTGGCACCGCAGATTGGGACATCCTTCCTTGGGTTATTTTAAAGTTCTTTTCCCAAAATTTCTAAGTTTGAAGACATTTCGTGTGAATCTTGTGTTTTGGCGAAAAGCCACAGACAATCATTCAAATCTAGTGAGACTTGAGTTCAGGATATTTTTTTCTTTGAGGGAACATCTTTTTAGGTCCACGAACTTTGCCGAAGTATCATTTTAGGTTCGTGAACTTTGAAAATATCATTTTAGGTCCGTCAACTATAAGTTAATATAATTTGAGGTATTTTGAATTTTTTTCGGACGAAAATACCCTTAAGGCCTTCAAAGGGCAATTTGAACAATTTATTCGCCACTCATCTTGCGTCAAACACCTAGAGTCCAACAATTTTTTTACTACTATTTAATTCAATTACAATCAAAATTGAATTTAAATATAATTAAAATTTGCCGTAAAAAATAGTACATTTTTCAATTATTAGATGACCAATTATATAGAGATAGTGAATTGAGACTTAGATACTTTATTTTATTTTTTTAATCTAAACTGCATTTTAAGAACTTACTATAGGTGATTTGTGAATTATATTTAGTTTATTTGTTTTGAAATTGGATAGCTATTAATTTGTATTGTCATTCAGAGTATTATTTATATTAATTTGTATTGTCATTCAGAGTATTGGACTATAGGTCTCTGGCGCAAGATGAGTGGCGAAAGAATTGTCAAAATTGCCCTTTGAAGGCCTTAAGGGCATTTTTGTCCAGAAAAAGTACAAAATATCTCAAATGATATTAACTTGTAGTTGACGGACCTAAAATAATATTTTCAAAGTTCAAGGACCTAAAATAATACTTTGGCAAAGTTTGTGGACCTAAAAAGATGTTTCCTCTTTTTCTTTAGTGCATGCTGATGTGTGGGGCCTTGCGCCTATTATTGGTGATCACGGTTTTAGATATTTTCTCATATTTGTGGATGATTGCACGAGATTAACTTGGATATATTTTTTGAAAAATAAATTTAAATTTTTTGAAATATTTGTCCTATTCTTCACTATTATTCAAACATAATTTAAAACTCCTTTTAAAATTCTTCGATCTGTTAACGGTAGGGAGTTTGTTAATAAGGAGATGGCTGAGTTTTTTAGGAGTAAAGGTCTAGTTCATCAAACAACTTGCCCTTATACCCCTGAAAAAATGGAGTAGCAGAACGAAAAAATAGGTTAATCCTGGAAGTCACTCGTGCCCTGTTTTTCGATTCAAATGTTCCAAAACTTTTGTGGCCAGAAGTTGTTGCCACTCCTGTGTATCTAATAAACCGCCTTCCTACAAAAATTTTTGGAATGAAAACCCCCTTACAGGTTCTTTCGACCCTAGCTAAAATTCCCGAACCCCTCACGCTTCCCCTCCGTGTCTTTGGTTTCTCTATTTATGTGCATATTCCCAAACATGAAAGAAGTAAATTTTCTGCGTGTGCTCTTAAATGTGTTTTTTTGGGTATGGGATTAACCAGAAAGGGTACCGTTGCTATGACCCAGTTTCTAGGAAAATAATAACAACCATGAACTGTAATTTCTTGGAATGTGAATATTTTTTCCAAGCCTAGACTCAGGGTCAGGGGGAGAGTGTTCATAGCCAGGGGGAGAATTTGAGTGATATCATTAGACCCCTTAGTTGGGCTGCGTCACCACAATTAGGAAACTCAACAATGGAACTAACAGAGCAAGCTAGTGTCACCGTCGAGCCTATCTCGTCTACTATGGAGCCTCCTCAGCCAACTACACTGCAGTTAAGTCCTCCTCCAGTGATATCCGAGGTCATTCCTGAAACCAGCTCAGATAGTACAATTATTATTCCTAACGGTTCTGGTGAAGAGGAGAATGCAGCCATTGATGGTGACACAAGGCGGTACATACTTCCACCAAGAAGCACTCGTGGGATACCAGCTAAGCGCTACAGCCCTGAGAGGACTAGCTCGAGAAGCTGATATTCGGTGTTGAATCTGGCTAAGGCTAATTTGAGTGAGATGGCGAGGGCGTTTGCAGCAGCGTTTATGAAGAAGAGGAGCTCCCTCGAACAACGGAAGAAGCCATGAAAATTTCCCATTGGAGAGAGGCGATGCTAGTGGAAATGAAGCTCTAATGAAGAACAAAACATGGGAAGTATGCCTGAAACCGGATGGAGTCCGAACTGTGGGGTGTCGATGGGTCTTCACCATAAAAAGGAGGCCAGATGGATTGATCGAACGGTATAAAGCAAGACTGGTGGCAAAGGGATATACCCAGACATACGGAGTTGACTATGCTGAGACATTCTCACATGTTGCAAAGATGAGTACTATTCGGGTATTGTTCTCTATAGCAGCGAACAAAGAATGGCCACTACACCAGTTTGATGTAATAAATGCATTCCTACATGGGGAATTGTCGAAGCCTATTTACATGGAGGCACCGCCGGGTTTTATAGAGGAATTCGAAGGAGAAAAAGTTTGTAAGCTGAAGAAGACTTTGTATGGGCTCAAACAGTCACCCCGAGCTTGGTTTGGGAGATTCACGGAGGTAATGAAGAAGTATGGGTACAAGCAAAGCAACTCAGACCACACACTATTTCTGAAGAAAATAGAAGGGAAGATCGCTTGCTTAATCATTTATGTGGATGATATGATACTCACGGGAGATGATGAGGATGAGATCAATCAGTTGAGGAAGAATTTGTTTGCCGAATTTCAGATGAAGGACTTGGGCTTACTCAAGTATTTCCTGGGGATAGAAGTACTAAGGTCAAGAAAGGGGATCTTCATCAGCCAGAGGAAGTATGTGCTCGATCTTCTGGCAGTTGACTGAAAGCCGACCGACACTCCAATGGTGAAGAACCAAGGTCTCTAGATAATCGAAGGGGTCGAATCAACCCCTCGCACAAGGTACCAGTGCTTAGTGGGGAAGCTGATCTACTTATCCCATACCAGACCTAACATTGCTTATGCAGTAGGAGTGGTTAGCCAGTTTATGCATGCACCCCAAGCGACTCACTAGGAAGCAACTTTAAGGATCGTTCGGTACCTAAAGGGAACACAGAGACATGGGATTATGTTTGAAAAACATGGACATCTGGAAATTCATGGCTTCACTGATGATGATTGGGCAGGAAATCCAAATGATCGAAAGTCGACTGTCGGATATCTTACCTTTGTAGGAGGAAATCTTGTCACTTGGCGGAGTAAGAAGCAAAAAGTAATGGCCCTCTCGAGCGCTGAAGCTGAATTTCGAGTGATTAGGAGTGGGCTGACCGAGATCCTATGGCTGAAGAGGTTGATGACAGAGCTGGACTTGGTGTCATAGGGGTTATGTAAATTGTTCTGCGACAACAAGGCGACAATTAGTATATCTGAGAACCCAGTCCAACATGATCGAACGAAGCATGTCGAGGTAGACCAACACTTCATAAAAGATAACATTGAAGCTAAGATAGTGGAGATTCCTTTTGTCAGATCAGAAGACCAACTCGCATACATCCTCACAAAGGCTGTCGATTCAAGAAGCTTCCACAGAGTATTAGACAAGTTAAGAATGAGTGATCCCATTACTTAACTTGAGGGGGAGTGTTGGAAAGAAATCAATCAAGATTGATATGATCTCATAAATTAGGTAACTTAGCATTTAGTGCTAATTGATACTAAGGCAAATCTTTAACATATACGGAGATTGTTTTATGTATTTAGTAGGCCTCCACCTCACTTTGTAAAGCAAGCTGTTGAATGAATAAAAATAAGTCTTTCAACACAACCTATACAAAATAAAAATATTTATCAGAAATACATAATTAATCGGCTATTAGTTGGGTACCCTAATACGGGTTTTGGGTACCCTAAATCTGAAAAATTCTAACATTAACTACTCAAACCCGTACCCGAACCCATAATTTCGGGTTTCGAGTACCTAATACCCGACGGGTATTGGGTCGGGGTCGGGTATACCCGAAACCCGCAGATTAAATTTGCAGGCCTAATCACGGCATAGTAGCCATTTAAATTCGTAAATCAAACAATATATAATCCTGAGAAAAAATCTCTATATTTTGGTAATTAAAGCCTAAGTTTGAAAATACAAATTTCTTATTATTCATAATGAGAAAAAAAGAGTCAAGAGAAGGAGGCTAATAGACCATAGTGAAACACCCTGATTGGCACCATCGTTAAATGTCACAATCATCTCCCCCACCCCCATCCACTGGCGGATCTAGGGGACCACCCCCTCCTGACCTTTCGAAGAGCCTAAACTTTTCCTTAAATCAAGCTAAAAATAACATATCCGCCCTCCAATGGAGTGTAGAAATGTATTTGTTTTTAATAAATGTCATATAAAATGTAGTAGTCCAAGGGTTTAGTTGTTGGGTTTTTGAGTAAGACATCTAGGGTTCAACCATCAACAAGAACATAATTTTTTTCCTTTTTTTTTGCATTTTTATTTTATCAATTCATATTTCTTCTTATTATCAAAATAATACCTTTAGTTAAAATCATTTTTAATCTTCTGTTAATGTTTTTTGTCGTAAAGTACTTATAATTTGTTATCCATGCATCTTAATTATTCTCTATATAACAAAATGAACATTTTAAATATTTTTGAAAGCTAAATATTTACTGTTCGGGATGTGATCAATTACTAATTAATTAGCAATCTAAAATTAAGACCAATTTTTAACCATTAGATTAGGAGATCTAGTGGTTGATATAATGCCAAGCAGATTATATTTTAAATTTAAATAATTATTAAATAAAATTAAAGGGTATTAATGTCAATTCTCTCTTATTAAAATAATCCCAAAACTTTAAATTTACGTAACTCACTTGATTTAAATAATTTTTTCGCAAAAAATATATCTATTTAAAGGTAATTTTATAAGGATTCTAACGAGATCTCAATTGCATATGTTCCGACAATGTTCGGATGATGGAATTTGATGATTTTTATTTCAGTTTTCGTATATGTTTTTAAGCAGATTTTTATCAACAAATACATCAAAAAATCTCAATATAATGCATGTAAAATGTCAACATAATGCATGTAAAATCTCAATAAAACTGTGTTGATATTTTCGTGTACTTATGTTGAAATACTCATGTCATTGTATTGATCTTTGTAATACACTATGTTGATATAAAAACAACACGAAAATTATGATATGATAATAGAATGACGATATTACCCTTTTGTTGATATTTTGCCTACTATTTATTGAAATTCGTAAGATTTAATCCCATCCACTCATTTTGAAATCTAATGGTGGAGATTTAGTCTTGATTTTGGATTATGATGCTATAAGCAATAGAAGATGACCTTTTACTGCTCTACTTAGATCACTTTTGTATATAATATTTACGATGATTTTGAATGTATATAATGTTTACAATAATTTTATATTTTTAAATGAATAATACATATTTGCAAGCTAATGCATGTTTATATTTTATTAACGAAACTAGCGCTACTTAAATATTAATTAACATTATTTATTTTATTATTAAAAATAATATTAAATTAAATATTTAATATTTCAATATTAAATTCCGCCTTCGCCATTTTCGGGGCCTGGATCCGCCACTGCAGTCTCATATGCTCACCGCTGGGATGCCCCATCCACTCCACAAACATCTCCTAAAATCCCGTAACATTTTCCCAAGTGTGTCATCTACTATGGGACAGAGGGAGTACTATGTATACACATTTGAGCAGGGGCATCTGCTTGAACTACGCCTACACTCGCATCTGGCCACACATCCGGTTGTGACTCGTACGTGCTGTACACGATCGCGCACGACTCAGTTCTGCACAACGTGCTCACCTCGCTCTCCTAAATTTCAGAGGAGGACACAAGAAGAAATCATCACTGATAGGGGCTATTTTATTATAAAAAAAATATTTAAACTATAGTCACCTAATCAGAAGCGGACATATAAATCATCACTAATATGGGCTATTTTTGAAAAAATGAAATATTTAAACTACAATCACTTAAAGAGGAGCGGACACAGAAATTATTCTTGACCAACGCTTTTGAGAAAAAAATTATTTAAACTATAATAACTTAATCCGGAGTAGACACATAAATGATGATAGGAACTGTTTTTAAAATAATATATTAAAATTATAATCATGTACTACTAGTTCACATAACGATTAAGAAAAATCCTAAGAAAGAAAATTATAGTACTCTCTTATTAGAGTATAAATTTTCTAATATGTTCATATTTTTATTGATCACATGCTAAAGAGTTAATTAAACAATTATATATAGTACTTTCTGCGTCCCACAAGAATATGCACTCTTTTCTTTTTAGTCCGTCCCACAAGAGTATACAATCTTTTCTTTTTAGTACGAGTACGTCTGATAGGGCTCGTTCAAGCATGATTTATTGGTAGTTATTACACTAATCGGGGTCCCAAGGATCGAAAAAGTGGTCGTTTAAGCGTGCAGGAACTGAAGAATGGTGGAGCGGCCAAGTATAAAAGCAACTTGATCAACTGGGAAAAAGAAGCGGAAACTGGCCAAAACTGAAGGCAAACTGATCAAGTAGGAGCAAGCTGAGCAAGTTGATCGAGAGGAGCAAACCAAATAAAGACATGAGATGATGAGTCAGAAGAGAGAGAAGGAAGAGATGCTCTTTTTGGCAAAGGGCATTAACGCCAAATTAGAAGAACTTTTACCCTAGGGATTGGTGCCCAGGCCCGTATAGGGGAGGAATTGAAGCAAAAGGGAGAGGACTAGACACTCCTCATTCTCATAGACACTTAGGCTGTAGATAGTATGGAGCAAGGAAGCTAGTAGTCACTGGAGTCGACGTTCTACCATCAATTCCCTCTCTTCTTACTCATCTAGGAAGGAGGGAGCTGAATTCTTGAAGAAGCATTTCTCTGTTTGTGTTTTTCTTAGACCCAGAGGGGTTGAAACATTGTGCTACTCTATTTTTAGTTTTACTTTTCCAGATAATTTCTGAATCGTAGTTGTTTGGATGTTTTTTCTCTTAGTTAACTCTTGTAGCTTTCCGTTTTGTTGTTCGATCTTGAATCTGAGTTTGGAATTTCGTGGTTTAAGTTGAGATTGTCGAAGATCGATTATGAAATGAAGTTGTCGATTAAAGTTGAATCAAATCTGATGTTTTCTAAGTTGGAGCTTGTTAAATCTGAGTTTGGTTTTGTTTGATCTCTGATTTCTAGTCTAGCTTTGTATGTTTCTGCCTGATCTGAGATTTAGATGTCGTTTGCATGGAGTTCGAGTAGTTTCACGTTGATCTGCTTTCTGTATGTTCGAATTGCATGGATCTTACTCAGTTTTGTTTTCTAGTTTGTTTATGCTAAATACTCTGTTTGGATTTTCCATGGATGTTTCGTCGATTTACTTTGTTGATCGTAGAAGAAGGCCGTAGTTAGTTAGAGTAACCGTCTCTGTCAACTTTTCGTCTTAGCAGCTTTTTGGTAGTGCGTAGCTTTCTTTTCAGTTGCCCCAGTTACCTTTTTGCAGTCGTACATTGCTAGTTGAGTTGATCCGTTTGTTATATGCTGGTTAAATCCTGCCTAGTTTAGTTGATCAGTTTAGTTTTGTGACTTGAACAGTTCAGTCTCTACAGTTAAAACTTAACCCACTTTAAAGCGTGGCAGCAACCAAAACCTCCCAAATGTCTAAAACACAACTCGACACGCCTCTGTCTCTGTGGGATTCGACCCTTTCTTCCCTTACTAGTTAATAGTATTGTGGGTTAAGGTCTTTGAAAGCCCGAGTCTCTCAGTTTGCACAAACAACGACTAGTCAGCACTCCTCTTGATCCATTGCTTGTTGTCTTGGTCAAGTACGTGAACCTTATATGTTTTAATCTGTGCATCAAACTTGAGAACACTCGAGACATACTATAGTTGCTTTTGACGTTTCACAAAGAGTATGCACTATCTATTTTGGAAACTATTTTCTATCCAATGAGGTGAGACCCATCCTCCACTAGTAATATTTTAATTATTTTTTCTTTCTATTTCTCTTTTATTTACTAATTATTCTTGAAAACCTGTGCACAATCAAAAGTGCATACTCTTTGAAATGGAGAGAGTAATAAAATTATTTCCATATTCAATATCGAATACAATGCTATAGCCGAGAAATGATGGTCGATTGGGGATCCAAGGTGGGAGACGAGGGTTTTATTCTCTTTGCCTCCACTTATATAAATACCCTCTCCAGTCCTTTATTTTTTAAAATAACTTATATTTTTTTTTGAAAACCCTCCTTATAAAGAGAGTTCCATCCTATTATAGGGTGAGGTATTTATCTTTAGAATTTCTTAGCAATGACTATGATTGCACTGTGGATTAGCAGTTTGTAGAAGTATGTTCCTAGTTTAGCTAGGAATGAAGCTTTGTAGAGGCTTTCTACGGTGAAAGTTGTCAATCATTATCTTTTTTGTGGAGGTTATTTGGTGTCATTAAAGTTTATTTATTCAAACAATTCTTCTCATTTATTGTCTTCAATAATTTTATATAGTATGTTACAACTAATAATTTGGTTGAAACATAGGTCCTTTATGTTATTTTTTGTTGTTTCTTGTGAAAACAAGTATCGGACTATCTATATCGTATTCGTATCATTTTCTTTCAAATTAAAAGAAATAGTCGGTATCCATTCTCTCATTTACTATCATTTCAATATCAATAGTCTTGCTAGTTAATGGTACAAGTAGTAATGCAAAATTGATAAAATAAAAAATTTAAAAGAATAAAAAAGCATTTGTAATACTTTTAGTAGAGAATAAATTCACCTTATTAGAAAAAAAAATAAAAAGTAATTCTATTGAACAACCTAGAATGAAAATTGTGGACCATAAATTATCAAAGGACAATGTATATCAATGACATAGAACAAATCGATACATCATCGATCCCAAAACAAATTATGCAATAGTAAGTGTTATTTCTCTTGATTGCTTGCTTCATAATACAATCATCAATCTCGAAACAAATTTGGTAACAAATGTTATTTCCCTTGATTGCTTCTTCAAAATACAAATCGATGCACATCAATACCAAAACAAATTAGATAATACTCCCTATTTTTTAAAACATAGAAACATTTGAAAGGACACGGGTTTTAATGTACAATTTAGTAAAGTAAAAGAGATGGAGAGAAAAAAATGGTAAAGTAAGAGAGAGGGATGGAAAATTAATGTTAGTTGATTATGAGGTTCAATTTATTAGTGGTATAAGTGGTAAAAAAAATTGATGTATAAGGGTGTAAAGATTTTTCTAAAATAAAAAGTTTGAAAGTTGTTATTTTTAAAGAACGGACTAAAATGTAAAGAGTTGTTATTTTTAAAATACAGGGGAGTAGATTTTCTGGCTATTTAATGATTACTAGTTGTGTCAAATCATACTTTAAAGTCAATGTACTCATATAATTAATTATTCCATCCTTCGGTTCGCCATTGGTTCATATATTAAAAAATATAATAAAAAATGGTAGAAAAAATTTAATGAAATGTGAATTCTAGTTTATAAATATCAATAAAATATAAGTTATATATATAAAAATAGTGAAATGTAGAGTCTATTATAAAAAATAATATAATAAAAAGCAAATGAGAATAAAAAAGCAATTTGAGACTTTTGAATGTGGGAGGAGGGAGGATAAAACTAAAATAATGATTTAGTGAGATTGTCTTTGTTTTTTTAGGCTGACAAATGAAAGTGTTTATTTATTCTATCACTATTATTATTATTATTATGAACAAAATATGTTTTACTAGTATTGTTTTACTAGTATTTGAAATTAGTATTTTAAACATGAAAACAACATAACGAATGTATAAAATTATCATTGACCAACAACATCCATAAATTAAATTAATGATGATAAAATGGATATTCGATATCGAATACAATGCTAGCCGAGAAATGATGATCGATTGGGGATTGAAGGTCGGAGACGATGGCGAGAAAGGAGTTCTATTGTCTATAGTTTCAAAGGAATGACTATGATAGCACTGTCGATTAGTCAGTTTGTAGTAATATGTTTGAAGAAAGCAGATCTGAATCGAGCAAGAACAAGAGGGGATTTGAGAGAGAGAATAGAGAGACTGAATTTGCAGAAAGTAAAGATAGATTTCTATTGATGATTTCACTCAATTGTATCGGTTATACATCAACAAAGCTTATTTCCTATTGTGAGCTCAAAAACTAATTTGGTAACAAGCAAACTAACTCACAACGGTTACTAATTGCAGCTCACCAACCGCTATTTTTCTTCAACCAATTCTTGATCTCATATTTCCCTTTAGCTGCACCGAGTTGCGCATCTGTTATGCTGACCACCCACACCTAACAATGTTCCTAGCTAGTTTG
Source organism: Salvia splendens (assembly GCF_004379255.2). Taxonomy (NCBI): domain Eukaryota; kingdom Viridiplantae; phylum Streptophyta; class Magnoliopsida; order Lamiales; family Lamiaceae; genus Salvia; species Salvia splendens. The sequence goes on along the minus strand of NC_056042.1, from coordinate 21,880,602 downwards.
ATAGTATTAGTGTTGGGTGCAAACCAATCCCACATCAGATGAGTGAGGGAAGTTGGAAGGTGTATACAATTCCTGTCCAACCTCAATTAGTACGAGGCCTTTTGAGGAGTACCCCAAGAGCAAAACCGTGAGGGCTTTGCCCAAAGCGGACAATATCATACTAATGTGGAGTTCGGGTGTGCACCACCGGATCCCAACAGTGGTATCAGAGCCTAGGTGGCTATGGGTTGGGCCTGGATGAGCCCCGGTTAGGGTCGGGCCCTGAAAGTAAAAGAAGACGAAAAAGAACACAAGACTCGAAATAAAAACAAATATTCACATAGATGCATTAGATCGAATAAATTTCCAACAATCATACCCGAGATCGAAGTCAATCCATTTGCCAGCAGCTTATGTTTCTTCCTTTTCGCTTTTACTCTATCAAGGTGTCAGTTCGTCAAGATTTCTCAATTTTAAAACCACTGTTGGATTCACTCAGTCACTCATTTCTCACCAGAGATGTTAGGACTGTTCACTCGCTATTGCCACAAATTTAATACCTCGAATCGGATTGCACAAAATAGTTCCTTAAGGTCTTTGTTTCGGATGTAATGGAGCTTAAGGGTAGTGGTGTATCAGGGTAGGGACCTAGGGGTCCTAAGTTTAAAAATATAAACTGTAAAAAGAAAAACACATGAGTCAAGCGACCAAAGATTTGAACTTTTTATTTTGCCACTGGATATCTTACTTGGTCAGTGGCGACTTCTAGCCTTTAATTTTTGGCTTTATTCTCTAACTTTCGACTACTGTGTCAGGCTACAATTTTCTTTTCCTTGCCCTCTTTTTCTCAAACTTTTCTCGATTCTTTTTCCGGACATTTTTTTTACTTGATTCCTCTGACTTGATCAACCTGATTGACTAACTTGCTTAACCCCTACCCTTTTATTTTGACTTTCTATCGGTATCCCCTTTCCTTTTGAAATTAACTCATCTCTCTGACCCCTTTTCCTCACGTGTTTAGATATAAAAAAAGTATATGGAAGTTGGATTGGGTTTCAAAAGAACTGGTAAAAGTGTATTTAGGCTCAATGTGGTTAACTAAGGGCTGTCTTGCTTGACGAGGCGGGTTCGTGGAGCGAAAGAAGAAAATGCTCGATTGGTTAAGTCCTAATGCCTTTAGTCCTCACTACTTGTGCAATTTTCATCTAAATATTAAAAATTAGCCTCTCGTAAAATATTTTTCTTTGTAAAAATAGTAGAAAGTGTTCTCCTTTGGCTTATAACTCACATATAGAGAGGCTTCACAGTAAGTTTAAAAATTGAGCATTTCCATCATACTTGCGTCGTTCAAACTGATTAAGTTTTTGCAATCAAGTTTCTACATGTAAACATACTGAGTCCTTTTTCTAACTCTTCCCAAAGTAATTAAGTCTTCCACTTATCCAATTTCATGCTTACTGCCCTGATTACTAACTGATAATTTGTATTTTCAAAATTTTGACATGAACGATTTTTTTATTTCCTGGAACTAACCCTCCCCTTCCCACTGCATATGAACTCGTTCTCGAGGGACTGGATGCAGTGGAAAAAGGGTTAGGCACAGGCAACGGCTCAACAAAAACAAGGAAAACTTCTCACACTTAGACCAGACACGGGGCTAAGTGTGAGACAGTGCCAACAATCAAACATGTCAATAAACATAGAAAAACAAAAAACAAAACACATAGGCAAAAAAAACAGACAACAACCTCCACAAACTTCTCACACTTAGTCCATGCACAGGACTAAGTGTGAGAACGGAATAGAAAACAACAATTTACACAAAACTGAGTTAAGGGTGATACTACTACCTTTGAGATGGTTGAACATGGGATATTGCAGGCCTTCCTTATTGCCTCCATTTTGCAGGCCTTCCTTATTGCCTGCAGGACGTTCGCGTTCATCGGAGCTCCTACTTCTTGGTATCTTTTCCCTCATCTCCTTCGCGTGGAGGGGCATGTTGGGTAGCGTTAGTAATAACAATGCCCCAGGTTGCGGGGCGCATCCTCTTCGGAGGAGGAAGAACACTCTTCCCCTTCCTTTTCCTTTCCCTCTCTTCCCTATCATGGCTGTCCTCAACACCCTCCCTCTCCTCACCGGCCTTACCAACTTCTCTCTCTTCTGCGGCCTCCCCAGTCCCTTGGTTCGCCTCCTCTGGCTCATCCATCAGCCGCCGCATTATGCGGAGCCTCTGCTCCGGCTCCTCCTCTCTCCCTGGCTTATCGGCCACCCTGGCCTCTACCTCCTCTATAATCCGCGCCATGTTCCTCTGGCGCGTCCGGCGGCGAAGTGGCTGCTTTTCCTTCTCCTCTGGCTCATTCTCCACCGCTTGGTGGAAAACTCAGTCAGCCTCCCTTGGCTGCAGTAGGATGTCGCTGGGAGGCGGCTAAAGGTCCTCAGTGGAGTTGTTGTCTATGGTCACAACCTCGATCGGTTGTGACGACCCTTGGAGGGGGGAAGTAGAACTCCCGTCACTTGGTGGTGACGGGGCATTTTGAGCAGATGTGCCCTCTGCATGTGGTGGTGGCACGGACTCTGCTTTCTCGGCTGGAGCGGCGGCGGGTTGCGCGCCTCCCTCCGCTTCTTCATCGGAGTCCCCACTCTACTGTACCAGTGGGAGAATGGGTGTAGGTTCAGGTCCATGAAGGGGGGCTTGTGTGTGGGAGGAAGATGGAGGGTTTTGGGGAGTATTTTGGGGTGTGGAGGTTGTAGCGGGGTTCCTCGACTGGGGAATTCCAAGTCGGGCAGTTAGGGTGGCGTACACCGTCGCGGTATACATCTCAGGGGGCATACTCCGGAGGATTCTATGTTAATGCCGTATGGCCTCTTCATCCATTTCAGGCAGTGGAGCGGCGGCGCTGGTTTGTGGTGGAGGTTGAGAAGATGGGCTAGGGTTTTCTGTACGGGCTGGGGAAGAGATTTCCCGGTCACCACTGTTGGTGCTGGCATCGGAAGATGATGAAGACGTGCCAAGTTGGGTGATTTGCATTTTTAGGTAATGATGGTGGGCGAAGATGTTAACTTGGGCAAAAGGCTTGAATTCTTTGAGAAATCGAGTGAGAGCAAGTGTAATGTATTGTAGACGGCTTGGATAAAAGTGATATACGGATCTTAAAGATGACTTTTATACTGATATCCCGTCTGTTGAGATCCTGACTGTTGAGATCCCTGCGACTCTTCGCGTACAGGCGCACCTTTTCAGAGTATCAGCTACTTACCGAGTGAGAGCAAAGCTTCTCCGATACGCTACTTACCTCTCTCTAGTAATATTCTATCCAATGCAGCAGTTGGCGCTTCCGAACACCTCTTTAATGACTGCACATGTCTTATCATCACCTGCCCTGATCAATGCAAGTAATGCACCACCAATTAAATTCGAATTGCACTGATCAAGTGGACAATTAATTCCAGATGAAAACTCAAATAATTCCACTTTATTAGTCTCATTCTTTACTTCCGACTTTTAATTTTCCTATGATTTAAAAACTAACACATGAAAAACTATTTACACTAACTACAAAGGACTTGACCGAGTTCCCTTAGGATGTCACTTGATCAGTTTAATAGATTAAGAATTTGTTGCTTGATCAAGCAGACTACCCATGAGTACCCGACCACTCCTTTTACCTGCTCACTAGCGAGAGTTAGGCAGGATCAGTGGAATTTCTTCCACTATCCCCGCTTCGGTCTTGTCTCTGTAGGGCTCAACCCGATGACTATTACCACGAAGGAGAACGAATTGGGGGGGTCTCCTTGGAGTATGTTCGCCTCCTGTGTGTGCATTACCATGATGGTACGAGGGTCCGCCCATTTTGAATTCCGCCTCCTGGGTATCAGTTTGAGTTGACATTGGAAGAATAGATCTTTCTGCCCCACTATGAGCTCTTCCTTTCTTAAAGCGGGGTCGAGTCTGCGTTGTCAATCAAGGTGGGGTGTCACTCCTTCTTCTAACATGGCGGGATGCATGCACAGATCTGGGTTAATCTCTATCAAGTCTGCTGTTTTCCACTTGACCACCTCTTGATCCAGCCTCTGTTCTTCCATCAATTGTCATCCCTGTCCTTGCAGATTTGGTTTGACTGGTTTTTGATACGTCTGGTTGGACAGGATCTTGAGGGTAACTGGCGACGTAGGTAAAGACAATAGTTGCTTTGTAGGCGGGGGACTTTCCTTCAACATTCTTCTCAATGGGGCGGCTTGGTCAGGTGGTTTTTCTACCCTTTCCGGTTGAGTGATCTCTTTTGACTCAGCTGGTCATAGCGACTTACAGAAATCCATAATTACCCTTTCAATGGCTTGATCATCCATTTCCCCAGTCATCGTTGCATCGAACCATTCAGCTGCTTCTTTCTTAAGCTGTTCATCTTCAATGAAATCAGTGGACGGTCTTTTGAAGAGTTCCTTTTCTAGATACCTTTGCTCCCAAGGTCTGAATGTATCTACCGATTGTATGCTCTCACTGTCATGTGGCTTCCTCACAGCTTCGTCAATGTCGAATGTAAGTTGTTCTTCATTAAAGTCCAGATTCATCGTCCCATGGCGGACGTCAATGACAATGCTGGCTGTAGATAGAAATGGCCTTCCCAAAATGACTCCAATAGACTCCTCCGCTCCTGGCTCTGTCATCTTTATGACGAAGAAGTCGGCGGGGTACATGAATTTGTTTACCTTAACGATTTCATCTTCCAAAATTCCCTCTGGGTGAACGTAAGACCCGTCTGCTAGCCGTATCACCATACCAGTTTTGAAAAGCTTAGCTTTTCCCAGCTTTTCGTATACAGAATACGGCATAACATTGATGGAAGCCCCTAGGTCGCACATTGCGTGCTTCATTCAAACGTCTCTGATGGAAATTGGGAGCGTGAACACCCCTGGGTCAGTCTTCTTTAGTGGAAGATCACTTGGTTGGATCACCACAGTTACATTTTCTGCTTCGACCATCCTCCCCTTCTCAGTGACCTGTTCAAGGGTACTAGACTCTCCTTCTTTTATGACTTGATCAAGGGCGCTGGACTCAGAGCCTTCTTCATGATTGGGTCCGTCTACGGGTGTTGGAGAACTCGCAGATGGGCTTTGATAAACTCTTCCTGATTTTAGAGATACTGCATTGACATTCTCTCGCCCAGTAGGTTGTTGTACTGTAGCTGGAATCTTTCCTTCATTTCCCTTCAGCTAGCCCAGCGACATCGCAACTTGAGATAACTGCTTTGTCAGAATCTCCAACGCCGCTCGTTGCTCTTTCTGACCCTCCTGGATTTCCCGCATCGCATCATTAGGATGGTGCGGTACTATCATATCTCCTTGGCCATTGTTGGGGTTTCGGTTGTATCTTTGATTCGGTGGTCCCCCACCGTAGTTGGGCTGCGGGTAGTCAGATTGCCCATAATGCTCTTGTTGGTATTGTGGCTGGGTATGCTGTTGGTTGCTTCTCTGGTGTGGCGGGACATAACTCACCATTTGGTTGTTCCGCTGCCTTCCCTGGTTGCTTGACTGGGGGACTCGCTGTCTGTATCCCCAATTTCCTTCATTCTGCCTGCTTGACCAGTTGGGCTGTCCTCCACTGGAGCAGTTTCCTTGAGGTCCACTTGACCAACCTGCTTGGCCTCCATGCATTCTGATCCCTCCGTTATTTGTCCTTTCCTGGTTTCGTGCTGGCCAGTTGGGCTGCCCCTCAGAGGGTTGCATTTGCTGTGTCGAGGGTTGAGGTGGTTGGCTCTGACTCTGATCAGTCCACCTAAAGTTAGGGTGGTCTCTCCATGGAGCGTCTCTCTGTTTTCCCTGGATCCAATTGGCATTTGCATTCCAGTGGCCTACGGCATTCACTTGGGGTTGCGGCTCCACCTCAGGGGGGAACTCGCAATAGTAATAGTGATTCTCTTCTGGCGGTGCCGGCGGCGGCACATACTGGTGCTCCTTCGGCGCAGGCGGTGAAGGTGCTCTGGATTTCTCTACTGCCTCTAACAGCTTCTTCTCCATCTGTTCAAATCGAGCCTCCAGTTTCTCATCGTTGCGCGCCTCTGTTGCGTGCACCGCACCTCTTCGGTACTGGCCACGGGACGTCTCGTACGAGCGCTTGGCCTCAATGAGCCTCTCCAGGACGTTTTTGGCTTGGCTGAATGGGGTCTTTGAGAAATCCCCCTGAGCTGCTAGGTTGAGATCATTCTTGCTATTGACCGTCAGTCTCCCGTAGAAGATCGAGTAGATCTCCCGCTCCCCTAGCTTGTGGTTAGGGCATGCTTGAAGCAGCCCTTGGAATCTATCCCAATACTGGCCGAGGGGCTCATCATACTCCTGTCTGGCTTCCGTAATCTCCCGCTTGAGGGCACTCGTCTTCTCGATGAGGGAAGAAACGATCTAGGAAAATCATTCGGAACTTAGCCCATGTTCTGATGGACCCTTCTGGCAGTCTCGACAGCCATACTCCAGCATCACCCTTCAAGACGAAGGGGATAGCCTTTAGCCTATAGTCTTCAGATGTAGATCCAGCCGGTACAGGTTGGATGTGGCAGTATCTGCAAAATTCCTCCAGGAAGGCGTAAGGACACTTCTTCGAGAGGCCATAGAAATGGGATAAAACGGCCAGTACTCCTGACTTGATTGCGATGGTCCGCATCCCAGGAGTGATGACGATGGAATGGGTGGGCTCCTTTTCATCATGTCCGTGCAGGGAACTAATTCCTGAGTCATTGTCGACGATGGCCATCTCTGCTTCTGTTTGTTCAAGTGGTGGTGGTCTAGGTTGCGCGTTCTGCTCTCCTTCTTCTTCGCTGGTAAGTTGATCAGCGACTTCTGCTGCGGCTAGTGCGGCTCTGTAACGAGTGGTAACTACGCCGGCTTCCTGGACTCTCCAATGAGCGTTAGTGCCTCTGTGTATAAGGGGGTAATTCCAGTGGCCACCGCGGTGGTACCTTCTCATCAACAAAAGAAAAAACAAATGAGAAAAGAAAGAAGCAAAATTATATACACCTATGCGCTACACACAAACATAAAATAACACCATGATTCCCCAGTAACGGCGCCATTTTGGCGGGCACACGGATAGCGACTGCGGGATATGGATTTTTTATTCAAGTTATATGGAAGAGATAACTGAACCGGATGGATCAGTTAGCAAATGTCGTTGCCACTTGATCAAGTTGCTCTCGCTCTCGGGCACCACCAATGTAAATTATAAACTCCCAATTTTGCACTACTTTAACAGTAAAGCGGCAAGTTCGGGGTCGATCCCAAAGATAAGCTAGTGTATCGAGTGTGTGCGTAGTGAATAGGGTTTTGGCTGCTGCCACGCTTTAACTTTGGGAGTTTTTAACTACTGATTTTACTTTAGATAGAAAAGTAACTAACTACTTGCTCAAGGGAATTTTAACTACTCGGTCAAGTGAATTTCAGAACATTAACTAATTAGAACAGTAAACATGATGACGAAAACAGAACAACTTCGATTTTATACTCAAAATCCAAACGAGTACATCGATCATGCGGAATGTAAAAAGCTCGAAACTTTAACTACAAAACAACTTGAAATTTAACTAAGCTAACACTTCGGAAAATACGAAAGCAAGTAAAAACCGAGAAGATCCTCGGTGGGAAACTTGAGATAACGCCTACAGATATAGAGTATTCTGTAGCGCTCACTTCGGTCGCCCTTTAACTAAACGTTTCTCTATCTAAGCTATCTAGAGAGCTGAGCTAAACTAAACTATAAAACTGAAGACGGAAAGGTAAAAGCTCTTTTTTTCAATGTGGTGGCACATCCTCTATTTATAGGCTCGGCACGACCTCCAGCTGGATAACGATCTTGGCAGGGAATATTCGCTCATGCTGAGAGTGAGTGACTTATTGATTGCTACGTGCTTTCCTTCTAGAATGACGACGCTTTTCAGTAACAGATTCATGACTCAGCTCCGTCCTTGCGTCTCATGTATCGGCACGTGTCCCCTTCTAGAACGTTGTCCTTGATAACAGAATGATGCGCACCATCCAGCTCATTGCCTCACATGTCCTTCTTCTGGAAGCCAGTGGTCCCCTCCTTGACTGCTTGATTACCCCCCTTGATCAACTCCCCCGATTCCTGGCCTTTTTCGCCTATTGTACTTGCTTGATCAGTTTGGCCTTGTTGCCTTGGTCAAGCGGCATTCCTGCACATTTAACACTTGCTTTGCGCGATAAAACCGATCAAGTAGCGTACATTTTACCCCTAAACCGATGCATGAAATGGGCCTTATCAGGAGGTTTGTGGGGAAGCAAACCATATCCCACCTCGGAGAATGAACAAGAATTGCAAGCATATATATGGGCTACCCCAACTCCATTAGCATGAGGCCTTTTGGGAGTGACCCAAAAACAAATTCGTACGGGCTTGACCCAAAGCGGAACAATATCAAACTAATATTGCAGTCGACGATCCTAACAATTAGCTAGGAGGAATGAAACTTTGTAGATATTTTCTATGGAAAAAGTTTTTTTTTTTTTTTTTTTTTTTTTTTTTTTTTTTTTATAAATTAACTTCATATATTTATATCATATATATGAAGGAGGAAATTACAAATCAACTCCTATAACAAGGAGGAAAGACAAATTACGCCACCTAGGGTTCGAACTCGAGACCTCCAGGATGGACGCGGTATCCAGCACCCTTTACCGCTAGGCCAAGGGGCTTGGATATTTTCTATGGAAAAAGTTGTCAAAAGTTTATTTATCATTTTTGTGGAGGTTATTTGGTGTCATTAAAGTTTATCTATTCCAACACTTTTTTCTCATTTCTTGTCTTCTACTCCCTCCGTTCCATAGTAGTAGAGTCAATTCTTTTCAACACGAAGATTAATAAAGAGATATTAAATACATTAAGTGAATAGATAATAAACTAGGAAAGAGAAAAAAGTTGAAAGAATAAAGTAAGAAAGGGAATAAAATAAGTGGGGTAAAAAGTGTCACTTTTTGCAAAATAAGAAAATGACTCTATTATGATGGAACGTCCCGAATTGGAAAAATGACTCCGTTACTATGGAACGGAGGGAGTATGATTTTATATTTGTTTCAACTAATAATTTGGTTGAAACTTAGGTCTTTTATGTTGTTTCTTGTAAAAACAAGTATTGGACTGTCTACATCGTACAAGTATTCGTATCAATTTGTTTCGAACTAAAAGAAATAGTTGTTATCTGATCTCTCGTTTCATTATCAATAGTCGTAAATAGTTGTTATCTGATCTCTCGTTTCATTATCAATAGTCGTGGTAGTTGATGGTACAAGTTTTAATGCAAAATTAATAAAGTAAAAGAGATTTTGAAAGAGAAAAACATTTGAGATATTTTTAGTAGTTAATAAATTCACTTTATTCAAAAAAATTAAAAAAAAATGAGAAAAAATTATTTTAAAAAATGAATAATTTTATTGAACAACCTAGAATGAAAATTTTGGACCATATGGACAAAGTATATCAATGCCATAGCACAAATCGATACATCATCAATCCCAAAACAAATTAGGTTACTTCTCTTGATTGCTTGCATCATAATATAATCATCAATCCCAAAACAAATTTGGTAAAAGTTATTCGTATTTCTCTTGATTGCTTGCTTGCTTTGTAATACAAACCGATACATCACCAATCCCAAAACAAATTAGCTAATAAAGTGTTATTCCCTCCGTCCTCCGTCGCACTGTAAGAGCATCCCAAAAGGATGAGCATCTCAAAAGGAAAAGTTAAATGGAGAGATAAAATTATATAACTATTATATTTATCTTTTTTTTATAAAAAATTATTCTTCAAGGAAAGAGGTAGTTGAGAAGGTTTATACATTTTTCCCATTTCGAAGAGGTATATTTATCTCTCTATCAAAATATAGATAGTTATAAGTTATAACTACCATATTTGTCTTCTTTTCATGAAAAAACCATTCTGTACGGGGTAAGGTATTTGAGGAGGTATTAAACTTTATATTTTTAGCATGTTATGTACTGTATTATTTAATTTTTTAAAAATCATTTATATTTTTATATACTCCCCCCGTCCCATTAAATATGCAACGTTTGCTTTTCGGCACGTGATTTTATGTAGTGTTGTTTTGTGAGTTAATGAAGAGAGAGTAAAGTAAGAGAGAAGAAAAAGTAGAGAGAGTATTGTTTCTATTTTTAGAAACGTTTCATTTTTAATGGGACAGACCAAAAAGGAAAACGTTTCATTTCTAATGGGACAGAGGGAGTACTTTTTTCTTTGGAATGTGTTATTTTTTTAAAAGGGAGTATATTTCACATTTTGAGAAGGTAAATAGATTATATACCTCTTTCATTTGTCTTTCCTTGTTAGAGAGGCTATAAATAAATCATATTTAACGGTGGGATATTCCATTCAAAATGAGGCATTTTTTTAGCAAAATATATTACTTACTCTCTCTTATTTAATCCTTTCGTATCACTTTTCTATTTTATTCTCATTTCTAAACACTATTTTTCTAATCTCGTGACCAAAAGAAACGCATTTGTTTATGGCGAGACCGAGCGAGTATTTCTCTTGATTGCTTGCTTCATAATACTTTCATAGATTCTTGAGCCAGTATCCATTGGAATGCGTGTCAATATGCATGTATAATATGTATCCATAATTGAATGTCAACTCTCCGGATCACACCCCTCATCAATCACTAAACAAACTAGTACAAAACAAAGTAGTGCATTATTATTATTTTTTTGAGGGCTTATTATATGAATAGTCCACATGCTTCACTGATCCAAATCATTGACCTCAAACAAATTCAACAATCATCATATCCCAAATTATACACCACCTTATCCTCCTTCAAATTAAAACAAAATAATCACTCTTAGCTCTCATGGAGCACCTCAATAATATCTACTTCATTTTGATCGAATCTGTGACTATCATATTTTCATGGAAGAAACTCTTCACCCAAATCACCTTTGCCACAATTCTCCCCTTATCTCTCCTATCTCTTCTCCATGCACACATCTCCAAGCTCCTCTTCTCCAACATACAAAACCCCTCTTTTAACAACATTAACCCTAATAAATGGCGGGTTTTTCTCTTCAACGCAGCGTATATTGTCCTCTTCCTCGCGCTCTCCTTGGTCTCCACAACTGCAGTGGTGGAAGCCGTCGCGCGTGTGTACACCTCCAGCGAGCCGCGTTTCACAGAGGTGATGCGTGTGGCGCTCAAGGTTTGGAAAAGGGTCACGGCCACGCTTTTATGGAGTTTATTACTTCTTGTTTCATACAACGCGGCCGCTTTCGCATTGATATCTCCGTGGATTCCGTACAGCCTTATTTTCTTTAGCGCTTACGCGGTAGGGTTCGTGTACATCAGCGTCGTATGGCATCTGGCGAGCGTGGTCTCGATGTTGGAGGACCGAGGAGGGGCGGACGCCATGATCAAGGGCATGGGGCTCGTGAAGGGCAGGATGGTCATTTCAGGTGTTGTATTCTTCTTGCTCAACTTGTGCTTTGTTTGGGTTGAAGTGGTGTTTGAGAGATATGTTGTGGTTGGGATTGGGAGGAGGATTGGATGTGGGATTGTGTGTTTATTGGTGTTTTGTGGGATAACATTGTTGGGGCTTGTTACTCAAACGGTTGTTTATTTTGAGTTCAAGTTGTATCATGGTGAGATTATTATAATCCCAATCGCAAACTCCAAAGATGCAAGAGTTGATTTGGGTGATTATGCTCCCTTGATCAGATCTAATGAGGTGGATAGATGTTAATATATTCAAAATAGTTCATCATCTCTGCAACTTTTTTTTAAAAATTCTGCTCTCTCGTTATATTTTTATTTTCCTAGTACTTAATAAGTATGCACACCACATGCAAGGATTCATTATATTAGATATAATATATCAAACCTATAAAGACGTGATTAATTTGGCAGGATTTTGAAATTTGAGGTGGTTAACTTTTACTTTGTTTATGGTGGTATAAACTATAGGGTGATGCTAAATAGCTGATAAGTCGTATTCTAGGCCTTGGTTACGGGTCAGTATGATGTGCTTAATTGATTATATTTGCAAAACAGTTGTTTAAAGTGTGCAGGTTAAGCATTCTAGCCAGTAGGGAAGTTTCGGAATGTTCAGGTGAAGGAGGCGCCAGCATGATCTCATATTGATCAGTATTCGTGCTAAAACGGCTTGAGATGGAGAAGACGGATAGCTGGGACGGATTACCCACAATTAAGGGCAAAGAAGTCAAATTGCAACGAGGATTTACCCTAAAATCAAGGGTAGCCTCCCTATAAAAGGAAGCCAAATTGGAGAGAGGGAGACACATTCACTCATTCACCACCATCTTTAGGTAGAAAGTTCTCTCGGTAGTTTCAGTCTTTCAGCCGTGTCCCGCTTCCTCCTCGCCGTAGCCATGATCACTTGACGTTCCCAGAATTCCAGTCATCGTCCATTCCAGCCAGCAAGATCGTAGTTTAGAGTCTCATCGCCCGGAGTGGCAAAACACTTTTACATTGCTTTCGTAGTTTTAAATTTCTCGCTTTCCTTACGTTGGATCTTGTTTGCCTTTGGATATTTTCTGCTTTTGAAGTACTTTGTTGAAGATCCGAACGTGTTTATGCTATGAAGTTGATTTCCGTTTCGTTTATTGTGGTGTTTCTTTATTTCCCTTGCCTAGTTAGCTTAGATCTAAAGTTTCTCGGTGTTTAAAGTGCTGAATCTCTCAATTCCGTTTACGTAACAAATTTCTTTAGGATAGATAAACAAGTACTGTTTGATCGGAAAGTAGATCGTTGCATGCAAAGCTTAGTTTTAATTTCTGAATCGTTCTTTCATGTTGACCAGTATGCAGAAGTCCAGTTTCAGTGTTTGATTTCAGATTTGATTTCTTAGTTTTGGATCTGTGTTTGTGAGTTGTTAATCTGAGTTTTCCGTGTTGAATCTGGAATTGTTATCTGAATTTTGGAAGTGTTTGTTGAAGAAGATGATGTCTATTTCAATTGGAGGGGACCACTTACTTTTCGAGATGCTTTTGCTTTTGTCCTTCACTTTTAGTTAAACCCTGTCAGCCTAGTCATCAAACTTCCACTACACTCTGAATATTCTGTTTAGCCCAAAATAGAAACCCGTACCTTCCAAATATTTTCTGTTACAAAATTGTCTCCCCATTCCACGTACACAGTTACATTCCAAATATTTTCCTTACCGTCTGACCAGTAGAACACCTCCTTTAAGTTCCAGCCTAGGTAGAAACTCAACCCAAGCGTGGTAGCTAACCAAATCTTCCAATTGTCACCGCGGTAGTTTAAGAACGCACCATCTCTGTGGGATTCGACCCTTACCACCACTATACTGATCAGTAGAAGTGGGTTGAGGAATCTTTGAAACCAAGGTCTAGGTTAGTTAGGATCTCTATCCTGATCAGTAGGATATATCCTTGCTTGAACGACACCTACGCACCCAGGTCCTTTCAAATGGCGCCGTTGCCGGGGATGGATAGCGTTATTTGCAATTACTGTGAGTGATACTTCGGTGTATATATTGTGCATAACCTTTCTTTTTTTCTTTTCTTTTCAGTTTATGAGAAGCAGTTCGGCTCCTGACCAGTGGAGGCCGAAGATACTTCAGCGAGGATCGATACTCGTAACCACTCGATCCGGGTTGTCGACGGCTTTATCTGACTTAGGTTCGAGTAGCGACGAAGAGCAATACAACATAGAAGGACCAATACCAGAGGAGATACCACTGTTGGAAGGCATTCCAGTTCAGATGGCCGCCAACGGAGATGAGGATCCAGAGATCGGTACCCTTAACGCGCATACCGAGGGAGAACCATCGCAAGCCATAGTCGTCACTCCAGGGCAAACCGCCTGCGATGTGAAGCCTCATGTGATCGCGATTCTGCCTACATACTGTGGGAAGAGCTATGAAGGGCCGTATGAGTTTCTGCATGAGTTTTGTAAAATTTGTAGGGCGCAGAGGAGACCAGCAGGAGCGAATGAGGATGATTATAGGTTGAAGGCCTTGCCATTTGTGCTCAAGGGGGAAGCCAACACCTGGTTCATGCGCCTGCCCCCCAACTCCATTGAGACTTGGGCCGATTTCAAGTCAGCATTCCTAGGCGAGTTTTTCCCGTCATCAAAGACAAGCGCGCTGAAAAGGGAAATAACTAATGTGAAGCAAGGGTATGATGAACCCTTGAGCGATTATTGGGCAAGATACATGGGTCTTTTGGAATCATGTCCCAACCATCGCATGGCGGACATTGAAGTGCATCATACTTTCTACGAAGGTATGAACGCGGTAACCAAGGATCTAGCAAATTCATCATCAGGAGGAAGCTTCACACAATTACGGGTCAGCGAAGCGAAGAGAGTCCTAAGGAAGCTACTGAATGCAAAGAAAGAGTATGACCATTCAAGGGAAGGATACAACCGAGAGCGGGCTGCTGTTGTCTCGTCTACTGATCAGGAAAATAAACTGGAGCAGAAAATGGACTTGAAGATGGATGAGCTGAAGAAGTCACTTCTGAGTGCGATCGAGAAAAGCACACTACCACCTCCCCCAGCTGGGAATTACAAAAGTGCAGAACAGGGAAATCAAGGACCGAACTATGAACAGCCTAGTGACTACGTGAATATGGAACAGGTCAATGCTGCGGGGTACTTCAATTCCAGTGGGCATTGGATTCAGGGTAGACAACGGGATGCACCATGGAGGGATCATCCAAACTTTCGATGGGGAGACGGGGGCCAAAATCAGAACCAAGGACAGAACCAATATAACCCCAATCCAAACCAAAACCCTAACCGTGGACTAGCAAACCCAGACTACCAGCCCAACTGGTCAGGAAGAAACCAACAAACCCAAAATCAAAGCCCACAAAGCCAAAACCCGAATCCTGTTTATGTACCACCCCACCAGAGAAACTTCCACAGTTTCCAAAATCAGCCAAATCATGCACCCCAACACCATCAGAACCAAAATCAGTTTCAAGCCCAGCACCAGAATCAATATCCTCAAGATCAGTACGTCCCTCCTGCCCAGTATAACCAATACCCACCTAATCAAGGCCAGCAAAACTTCCAGAACTATCAACACCAAGGGCCGAATCATTTCCAAAATCCGAACAGGCCAAGGAGGTCCGTTGAGGACATGATGGGTGAAATGCTAGCGTCACAACAGAGCATCAAAGGAGACTTGCAATCCCATAACGAGGTCGTGCAGGGGATGCAAAATGCCCAGAAAGAACATAAGGCGAACATGGATATGATGAATAGGCAGTTAGCCCAACTGGCCAGTTCGGTGGGGGATTTGAAGGGAAATGCAGGTAAACTCCCATCTACAGTCCAAATGCCCGACAAGGCAAATGTGAGTAAGGTTACGTTGCGGACCGGAACTACTTATGACGCGCCTCAACCCAAACGACCTAGTGGAGGATCTAACGGAACGAAGATAGGAGGCGATACCGTTTCAGCGGAAGAACTAGGGAGGCCTATGCCTCAGATGCAGGATCCATTCTTCTTGGATGCTACACCAATTGTAGGAGATGAACCCGAAACCATACTGACCAGGAAGGAACCTCATCGAGAGGAAGAGCCCAGAATGGAAGCCCAGACTCAGGAACTACCCCGGAAAGACTCCAAGAAGGTTGCTAAGGGACAAGTAGATGAGAAAAAAGGGGAGAAACCATTCCCATTCCGATTTGTTACAAAGAGGAAGAAAGAGAGCCCGGTTGACTATTTGTCGAATTTTGGGAAGTTGGATGTCACCATACCATTTCTCCAAGCCATGAAACTACCCCCTCTTGGGAAATTCATAAAGGACTTCATAGCCGGGAGAGCCCAGAAAGATGGCAAGATTATGGTGGAAGGGATAGCGTCAACAATAGTGCAAGAGACGTTACCACCCAAGAGAGCCGATCCAGGTATGTTTACCTTACCAATAACTGTTGGAGATGTGAAGGTCGAACATGCAATGTGTGATTTGGGGGCGTCTATAAATGTCATGCCATTGTTTATCTATAACCGGTTGAAGGGAGTGAGGCTGTCAAGTACTAGAGTATTGATCCAACTGGCTGATAGGTCGTGCATAAGTCCGGAGGGAGTTTTAGAGAATGTATTAGTTAGAGTGCATGATTTTACATACCCTGCTGATTTTTATGTGATCAAAATGAGTGAGCATGAAGCGAGGGAGTCTAGTGGAGTCTTGTTAGGAAGACCATTTTTTAGAACGGCCAAGACGATCGTGGATATGGCTGAGGGGACTATTTGCATTGATTTTCATGGGGAGAAGTTTACCTTTGATATAAATGATGCCATGAAGAAACCTATTGATTCTGAAAATCTATGCTATGTTGATGTGATTGACCCTTTAGTCCAAGATTTTCTTGAGACCGAACTATTGCAGGAGAAACTCCAGGCTTTAGATGTTTATGAACAGGCTGACGTAGAAGCTGCTGCATGGTGTGATCTGATCAGTAGCCAGGGTTGACCGATGAAGAAATTGAAGGAGCAATCAAGGATTTTTGTCAAAAGTCGGAGTTCATAGGAGCCGCAGGGGCTCAGCTACCAGTCAGTATAGAAGAACCATCAGAAGGAGATTTAGAAAAAGGGGAAGAGTCCGAGAAAAACCCCCTAACCGAAGACACACTTCCACCCCAAGTTGAGCTGAAGAAGTTACCCTCGAATTTGAAGTATGCCTTCCTCGGAGGTGAGAACTCCTATCCAGTGATCATCAGCAGCAGCCTTACGAAGGAACAAGAAGCTAGGCTACTGACCGTGCTGAGCAAGAACAATAAGGCGATTGGATGGAGTCTTACAGATTTAGTTGGAATTAGCCCCGACGTCTGCATGCACCATATTAGGCTGGAAGAGGGAGCAAAGGCACATCGAGATGCCCAAAGGAAAGTAAACCCTAACATGCGAGAGGAAATATTGAAGGAAATCTTGAAGTTGTTGTCGCTAGGGATTATCTATTCAGTGCCAGACAGTGAGTGGGTCAGCCCGATCCACATGGTTCCAAAGAAGTTGGGAATCCAAGTCGTCCAAAATGAGAGGAATGAGCTGATTCCAACGAGGCTAGTCACGGGTTGGCGAATGTGCATCGATTACCGCAAGCTGAACAATGCAACAAGGAAGGATCACTTCCCTCTGCCTTTTATCGACCAGATGTTGGAGCGACTCGCTGGGAAGAAGTACTTTTGCTTTTTGGATGGGTACAGCGGATATTTCCAAATCTATGTGGATCCTGAAGACCAGGATAAGACCACCTTCACTTGCCCATTCGGAACTTATGCATACCGGCGCATGCCTTTCGGCCTATGCAACGCTCCAGGTACGTTTCAACGTTGCATGATGAGCATATTTTCTGATTTGATTGAGGATTGCATAGAGATATTCATGGATGACTTTACGGTCTACGGAGACTCGTTTGATTCTTGCCTTCATCATTTGGATATAGTTCTTGAGAGATGTCAAGCGAAGAGTTTGGTTTTGAACTTTGAGAAGTGCCATTTTATGGTCACCGAAGGGATTGTTCTGGGACACGTGGTCTCGGAAAGGGGAATCCAGGTGGATCGGGCAAAGGTGGACGTTATATCTAAATTACCGTTCCCTACTGATCAGAAGAGGATTAGGGGTTTTCTGGGGCATGCCGGATTTTACCGACGATTTATTAAGGATTTCTCCAAAATCGCCCAACCCCTTACCAGGCTACTTCAAAATGACGTGGAGTTCGTTTTTGATGAGCAATGCAAGGCTGCTTTCAATCTTCTCAAGGAAAAGCTGATATCCGCACCTATCATACGGGCTCCTGACTGGGACCATCCTTTCGAAGTAATGTGCGACGCCAGCGACTTTGCGGTAGGGGTCGTGCTGGGTCAGAAGATCGATGGGAAGAGGTACGTAATTTTTTATGCGTCCAAGACTTTGAATCAAGCCCAGCGGAATTACGATACCACTGAAAAGGAGATGCTGGCAGTGGTGTATTCTTTCGAGAAGTTCCGGCCATATTTGTTGGGATCCAAGGTCATAGTATATACTGACCATGCAGCCATTAAGTATCTGATTGCCAAGAAGGAATCCAAACCACGCTTGATCCGATGGGTACTCTTGTTACAAGAATTTGATTGGGAGGTGGAAGATAAGAGAGGAGTCGAGAACAAGGTGGCAGACCATTTGAGCAGAATAATGCAAGATGGAAACAGTGACGAAGTGCATGATAAGTTTCCAGATGAACATTTATGTGAGGTGATTTTTGCGCCCAGGAAAATTGATTGGGAAGAAGTGTACAAACTTACTGGTCAGAATGATACAGCAAAAGGAAAGGAGAAGGTAGGGCAGGAGCCATGGTATGCGGACCTGGCCAACTACCTAGTAACTGGAGAACTTCCAGAAGCACCAAGTGTTACCAAGGCACAAAGAATGAAGATCAAGAGTGAAGCAAAATACTACTTTGGGACGACCCCTACCTATGGAGGGTAGGATCCGATCAAGTGATAAGAAGGTGCATTCCTGACTGGGAGCAGCGGGATGTTCTAACCCACTGCCATTCGTTAGCATGCGGAGGACATTTCGGATCCAAGAAGACGGCAAGGAAGATTATGGATAGCGGCTTTTATTGGCCAACACTCAACAAAGATGCGTACGAGTTCTGCAGAAGTTGCGAGTGTTGCCAACTGACCGGTGGAATATCTGCCCGGGACGAAATGCCGCAGGTACCCATAATAGTTTGCGAGCTATTCGACATATGGGGAATGGATTTCATGGGGCCTTTTCCTTCGTCCTATGGCAATCTGTATATCCTAGTCGCGGTAGATTACGTCTCCAAATGGGTAGAAGCCAAGGCCACAAGTACGTGTGAAGCAAAGGAGGTGGCCAAGTTCTTAAAGAGTCATATCTTCAGCCGGTTCGGAGTTCCAAGGGCGATCATATCAGATCAAGGTACACACTTCTGTAATCGCACAATTGAAGCCTTAATGAAGAAATACGGTGTGCACCATAGACTTTCCAGCCCGTATCATCCGCAAGCCAATGGTCAAGCGGAGATCTCTAACCGTGAGATAAAGAAGATTTTGGAGAAGACTGTGAACACTTCGAGGAAAGACTGGAGTGTGAGGTTAGAGGATGCTCTCTGGGCGTATCGAACAGCCTACAAAACCCCCATAGGCATGTCCCCTTACCGGATCGTTTTTGGGAAGATGTGCCATTTACCGGTTGGGATCGAGCATCGAGCATACTGGGCAGTACAGAAAGTGAATATGGATGCTACAGCCTGCGAAGAGGAAAGGAAGCTGCAGCTGCAGGAGCTTGAGGAACTTAGATTGGAGTCATTCGACTCAGCCATGTGGTACAAGGAGCGAACCAAACTGTGGCATGATCGAAATCTGAGAACTAAGGAGCTCCACGTTGGCCAGAAAGTACTACTCTTCCAGTCAAGATTGAAGCTTATGCCAGGGAAACTCAAGTCCAAATGGACAGGACCTTACATCATAACTGCACTCAGATCCAATGGAGCAGTAGAAATTTCAGGGAGTTTTCCTAACTCGGAACCTTTCATAGTAAATGGACATAGGTTGAAAATATTCAGGGAGAATAGCGAAGTGGGTGTAGTGGATGAAATTCCACTGCAAACACTTACATCGGTTTCATACTGATCAGTAAGATAGGAATTTGGAATTCCACATGGCTAGTTCCATTTTGATAATTTTCTGCGTATACTGGCCAAGTAGGATTCCAAATTACCCAAGAAAGGTGTAAATATTGTAAATACGTAATTAGTCTTTGCATGTCAGATAATTTCTAAGAAAATCCAAAAATATTTTCGGGCCTTAAATTTAATTTGGAGTACACATTGACCAAGAGACTACCTATTTGGTGCTATTTCAATTCTAATTTAAGAGCCCATTTGAATTATTTCCCTTATTAGGCAAGTAATGGTAGGTTTCGAGAAAAGACGAAATTTTGATTTAAGACTTATGCAGCTTTTGCAGGGTGGCAGCGGCTGGAGTGGCGTGGAGCAGAGAGAGTAGACGCGATAGCCAATCAGGGGCCAGCATTCCTAACCGCCTTCCGTCCAAGCGTCGCGACCGGCAACTCCCTATAGCCGGTTGTAACCTCCTGCAACTGCTATCTCTCGCCTAAATTAAACGACCGTCCCAAACTTTATCCCTCACAAACCCTCATTTTCTTCCATTTTCTCCCAGATATCAAGACCAAATTCCACTCTTTACAAGCCCTAATTTTCAGCCATGGGGAAGAAAGCATTTGCTACCAAAATCAAACCGCCCTCAAAGAAAACCAGTGAGGAAGGAAACCTTGAAATACCACCACCACTAAACCCACAACGTCCCGCGCCAACACAACAAGCCCCGCCGATGGTCTCTCTGGATGCAATGGCGGAGTTTCTCCGATTGCAGGATCCGAATAGGAATTGGGCAGCGAAGTTAGAGTATTTTAACCAAGGTAGATGGCAAGGGAGCGGAGCCGGAGCAACTCATGCGGCAACCATGCCAGTAACCACTACGCAACCCTTGACCCCTATTTCATCTACATTGCCGATTCCGTCGATGATTCCCCAAGAAAGCAACCCCCCAACTGAAGCCGAAATGACAGAGACGGAAGGAATTTTTCCGACGACCCAGGAAGCCGAACTTGAGGATCTCGAGGCCATTGCGGCTTATTATGCCTCTGATGAAGAAGAAAGAGCGGAAAGGCTGAGAAGGGAGCAACAAGACCAGGAAGGGGGAGAAGGAATTGAGGAGACGCCAGAAGTGGAAGCGGTTCGCCAAGAAGTAATTAGGGAGGAGATCGACCTGAATAAGTCGGCCCAAAAGCGCGGCCTCATGACGGAAACGGAGTTTGAATCAATAGTGGAAGAGGTGAATCGCAGGGAAGATACTGCTCTAATGGCTGAGGGTCTAGACCTCGCATCGAGGGCAGTAGGAGAGGATGAACAAGCTTTTACAGAACCCATACCGAAGGATAAGGCATCCCAGTCAGTAGGGGAAGAGGAGAGGGAAGAACAGAGTGAAGAGAAAGGGCCAGAGCCAGTTGATACCCAAGTGGAAGCAGGGGATGATCGAATGCAAGTAGATGAGGAGAAACCAACCGTAGACACTCAAGTACCGGAAGCTGTGGCGCCTCCCGTCTTAAAACCCCACCCAGTGAAGCGGCAATTGGTTCTGAAGATGCGGGTATCTCAGCGATGCCTGGGTAAAAGAGCAGCCAGCAAGGCCAAGACAAGCACGGCTGAGAACCCAGTAGAGATCGAGAGCGAGGAAGAACAAGCCACTCCAACGAAGGCAGGGGGTGAACCTGCACAGCCTACTGCTCAGGAGGAAGAAGCACAATATCAGCGAGCCAGAAAGAGGAAAGGGAAGGCTCCAATCCAGAAGAAAGCAGTAATAAAGAGGTCCAGGGCAGCAAACACAGGAATTGTGATTACCGAAGCTTCTCAGAGGATCCCATCGAGCCGGCAAGAGCAGAGTGATAGTGAGTATGAGATTAGTGAGGAGTCTGCATCGGATAGTGATGAGTCCGTGGAAGAGGAGGAATATGGGGAACAGTCGCTCCCAGGTGATCACCGAGAGCTTGTCCACCCACCAGTGGAGAGGCTCCGATATAGAAGATGGACCATGGATTTCACAAATGAGATCGCCGAGGAGATGAAACTCTTCGAGAAGCAGAAACTGAAGGATACCTTCGAGAGTCTGGACGATGGCAGCAAGGAAATTAAGTGCGGCAAGGTAATACACTACCCTTCTCTGGATGAACTAGGTGTTCGTGACCAATTCCTTGCTTATATAAATGCTTTGGGTTTTGAGTGGCTACTGCAAAATGGGGATCCACGTATCAGTGTGAGATTAGCGAAGGAATTCTTCACTACCTTTCGGTTTAAGGTGACAACGGACCTGGATGAAGTGTCCATTAGTTTTAGATTGTTTGCGGCAGAGTTTATTATGAACTTGATAGAGTGGACATGTCGGATGGGCATGTGTACATTGGAAGAAGCGATCAGTTCTGAGTGGAGAGACAGGGAGAGGGGTATCCCTCGTAGGCACGTGGATTTTGATCAACAGGAGGCCTGGGCTGAACTTACTCACCCCGATGCTGGAGAATTCGCGTCCACTGTTTCCCGTTCCATCCATTTCAATGATCCAGTTCTGCGACTAATACAGCTCCACCTTGATGCCAACCTGCTGGGCCAATCTAACTCAGCCGTCCGCACTTCAATGACGGAGGTGTATCTCCTTTGGTGCGCAAGACAGGGACGCAAGCTGCATCTTGGATTTTGGACGGCATATCAGTGCCACTTGATCGCTACGCACCCTGCCAGAAACCTCACTCTTTGCCACATTTTGGGAGCTTTCGTAGGCAACAACCTCATTATCACTGAGGCTGAAGACTTGTCTCCGCTGCCCATGGTGCGGCCACCGGGATTATTCGACATACCTTACTTCGTTAGGACAAATGCGGTCTACATGAGGGTGGGACGACCGCAATTTTATGCAATGGGTGAGGAAGCCACGGCAGGAGGAAGAGTCGCGTTATTGGAAAGGACGGTTACTGAATTGGCGGAGGAGAACAGACAGATGAGGGCAGAAATGATCCGATTGGCATCAGTAGTGGAACGGGTGTTGAAGGAATCTGCAGAGCAGAGGATACTGACCCAGAGGCAAGCGTCTATGGAAGTGATCGTGACTAATTTAGGAGAGGAGAACCACAAGATACAGACGGAGATGAATAGGATGTTGTCCATGATCGACAATATCCTAGAGGAGGTGAGCCACCAGAGGGCGGCTGAAGCTATGAGAGTAAGGGGCAGTGTAGCCCAGGATACCGGACCAAGCGGCCATGCTGGCCAGGATGTTGAACCACAAGTCCCAGAGACCGTAGTGAAGGAGCAAGAGGAAGAGAAAGCCGAGGTGCCGGCAACTGCCGAGGAGCCGGCAAAGGATGATGAGAACCAAGCTGGAATGGAGACAGACCAACCGGAGGACCAACCGATAGAACGACCTGCACCACCTGCCCCACGAAGGAGCAGGAGACTCCGATAGACCCCCCCCTACTGACCAAGTTAGTTTTTCTTTTTAAGTTTCAGTTTTTCTTTTAACTTTTCGTATTGTTGTTATGAGTTGGTTTTTGTTTAGGTAGTATAATTTGTGTTTGCGCGCAAACCCCACTTCATAACACTTAGCCTATTCCATAGTCTAAGTGTGAGAAGTTAAGGGTTTGTTTCTTTGGAGCATGTTTTCTTTGTTTTGATGTCGCATGCATGTTAGCTCACACTTAGCCCATTGCATGGTCTATGTGTGAGGAGTTTGTATATATGTGTTTGTGGTTATGTTTTGTTGATCTCTGTATAGGTGATAAAACCTCTCTCACTTAGCCTATTCCATAGTCTAAGTGTGAGAAGTTTTTGTTTTAGTTTTGCTGTTTGTTGTCTGTGTACCATCGTACTGGCCATTACCTTTTCCACTTCACAGCCTTATCTGAGGGCAGACACTTATGAAGTGAGAGGGGGGACGCAATGGCCAGTAGGATGTATGTATATATGTGTAGTCTTTGTGTTTGTGCTTTTGTTTTGTTTTGTTAGGTCTAGTTTTATGTTGTGTGTGATTGGGCTTAAAACTCAACCGTCTTGAGCTGAAGGTGAGGGGAATTGAGGGAGATAGGACATGCTGGAAAACCTAAACCATCCCCGTTAGTACCTCCTAGTCAGGATAGATGAGGTGAGTATGAGAGAAAAGCCCATACTTAGAGCCAAACACGAAAGCCCTCTAAAAATGTGAGTTATAAGCCTTAAAGTGGAACCACTTTCCACATATATTGGAAAGAAAAGAGAGGCTGCCACAATTCGCCTAGGGTGAAGTGATCACGGGTAGCAAATACTGAAGGCAGTAGGAACCCCCCCCCCCCCGTTTTTAAAAAAAAAAAAAAAAACCGCCTTTAGAACCCTTTCTTCTTAACCTTTTATATACCCAGATAAACACCCCAGCCGACTGGGACTGTGTAAGGCATGAAACAAATGGAGCTTACTGGCCAGGAAGAAGTGCGGAAAAGCAGAAACCAGCTGGGTGAAAAAGTTAGAAGAAAATCGACCAGGGAGTCATTCCCAGTCCAAAAAAAGAGAAGAAGGAATAAGGGTGGCGAAGCCACGAAGGAACGAAAAAAAAAAAAAAAAAAAAAAAAGAGGGAACCGAGAAAATGAAGAAAATGGTCAGAAAGATTTAACCACAAAAAAGAGATGAATGAAGGAATAAGGGTGGCGAAGCCACAAGATGCTACTGACCAGTGGAGACCAAAGCCAGAAGCGCCAACTAAAGAAAGCAACTGATCAGAAGCCTAATATACACAGTCCCCCCCGCATAAATAAAAATAGAAATTTTGAACCTTAGAGCCTTAGGAACATCCACCGAAAACATTACAAGCCAACAACCCCGTTACAAGCCTATAAGTCCTTCAGTAGCCGCTCGTGGAATCTAAGTCCGAAGCAATTGTGGTGAGCATAATGAGAGAATGCAGTCCTAACATTCCTGGTGAGGTATGAGTGACTGAGCGAACCTAGTGTTGGGCCGAGAGTGTGGGCGATCTTGACAAACAGATATACTGACTGGAAGAGAAAAGGGGGGTGGCAGAAGTTCAAGGCTGTCTAAGGCCGGATTGCACCTGATCCAGAGGGGAGGGATGGTTGAAAATATAGCCCGATCTATGTGTTTTCAGTCTTTTATGTGTTTATGTTTCTCTGTGTTTGTTTGTGTTTTTCTTTGTGTCATAGTTTAGAGTCTAAGTTAGGTAGAGTCGGTCAGGGGAGTAACCAGGCTAGAATTCGACTTATTCTTTTCTTTGTTTGTTCTTCACGCTTGAGGACAAGCCTGTGGTAAGTGTGAGCAGTTTGATAAGTCGTATTCTAGGCCTTGGTTACGGGTCAGTATGATGTGCTTAATTGATTATATTTGCAAAACAGTTGTTTAAAGTGTGCAGGTTAAGCATTCTAGCCAGTAGGGAAGTTTCGGAATGTTCACGTGAAGGAGGCGCCAGCATGATCTCATACTGATCAGTATTCGTGCTAAAACGGCTTGAGATGGAGAAGACGGATAGCTGGGACGGATTACCCACAATTAAGGGCAAAGAAGTCAAATTGCAACGAGGATTTACCCTAAAATCAATGGTAGCCTCCCTATAAAAGGAAGCCAAATTGGAGAGAGAGGGAGACACATTCACTCATTCACCACCATCTTTAGGTAGAAAGTTCTCTCGGTAGTTTCAGTCTTTCAGCCGTGTCCCGCTTCTTGCCTCGCCGTAGCCATGATCACTTGACGTTCAGATGTTCCCAGAATTCCAGTCATCGTCCATTCCAGCCAGCAAGATCGTAGTTTAGAGTCTCATCGCCCGGAGTGGCAAAACACTTTTACATTGCTTTCATAGTTTTAAATTTCTCGCTTTCCTTACGTTGGATCTTGTTTGCCTTTGGATATTTTCTGCTTTTGAAGTACTTTGTTGAAGATCCGAACGTGTTTATGCTATGAAGTTGATTTCCGTTTCGTTTATTGTGGTGTTTCTTTATTTCCCTTGCCTAGTTAGCTTAGATCTAAAGTTTCTCGGTGTTTAAAGTGCTGAATCTCTCAATTCCGTTTACGTAACAAATTTCTTTAGGATAGATAAACAAGTACTGTTTGATCGGAAAGTAGATCGTTGCATGCAAAGCTTAGTTTTAATTTCTGAATCGTTCTTTCATGTTGACCAGTATGCAGAAGTCCAGTTTCAGTGTTTGATTTCAGATTTGATTTCTTAGTTTTGGATCTGTGTTTGTGAGTTGTTAATCTGAGTTTTCCGTGTTGAATCTGGAATTGTTATCTGAATTTTGGAAGTGTTTGTTGAAGAAGATGATGTCTATTTCAATTGGAGGGGACCACTTACTTTTCGAGATGCTTTTGCTTTTGTCCTTCACTTTTAGTTAAACCCTGTCAGCCTAGTCATCAAACTTCCACTACACTCTGAATATTCTGTTTAGCCCAAAATAGAAACCCGTACCTTCCAAATATTTTCTGTTACAAAATTGTCTCCCCATTCCACGTACACAGTTACATTCCAAATGTTTTCCTTATCGTCTGACCAGTAGAACACCTCCTTTAAGTTCCAGCCTAGGTAGAAACTCAACCCAAGCGTGGTAGCTAACCAAATGTTCCAATTGTCACCGCGGTAGTTTAAGAACGCACCATCTCTGTGGGATTCGACCCTTACCACCACTATACTGATCAGTAGAAGTGGGTTGAGGAATCTTTGAAACCAAGGTCTAGGTTAGTT
Source organism: Salvia splendens (assembly GCF_004379255.2). Classification (NCBI taxonomy): domain Eukaryota; kingdom Viridiplantae; phylum Streptophyta; class Magnoliopsida; order Lamiales; family Lamiaceae; genus Salvia; species Salvia splendens. The sequence continues at coordinate 21,854,327 of NC_056042.1, read as the reverse complement.
AGGATCTCTATCCTGATCAGTAGGATATATCCTTGCTTGAACGACACCTACGCACCCAGGTCCTTTCAATAGCCATAATATGGCCAGCCATAAAACTAAAAAAATAATAAAATATTGTACAATTAATGTTAAATCAATGAAGTTAGTGCATCTAAAAAGTATCAATATTTTAAAGACTAATATACCCTTAAATATACAATACTCCATCTTAATATTGTTTTTGTATTTTCATATAAAAATGCATTTGTATCTAACCAACAATCTGATAATTCGGACTTCAAACTCAATTCTCCATTTTCGACTTATACCAGAAAATTATTTTAAACATGCTTTTAGGTTTATAATTAATATTAAGCTCCTATACCTTCATTTCATTTAATATTGCGAGATTATATCTGGAATCATAGAATAAGCTAGGACCATTATTTAATTTGTTGGTATATAATTGAAGGAGTAATAAATAAGAGCAATTAATTAGTGAGTAGAATATATTATCCACACTTAACCCTTGCTAACACGCAGACGCAGGAGTTTCAATTGTAATTTTGGATAGCTTAACCCAAAACTACAATGGTCCACCTCTTTATTTGCTTTTAATTAATTATTGAAGGTTAATTACCGTATTCTAATTTATACAAATATTATAACATAGTTTATAAATTATTTCAATTTGGAACGGTACTATGAAAGTGCCTAAAAATAAATAAATTAGGCTAACTAATGGTTAAACTTATACGTCAAATCCCCACTCGGGCCCATTCCCCACACACCAATTCCCATTACTCAAACTCCATTGAAGAATTTAATGCTCCATTAATTTTATTAGTAAAGGGTTATTTTGTAAAGACACATGAACAATAAATAGACTTATTAATTTATTAATTTTTTGTTATGTATATTGACCAAAATATCCTATTATGGCCAGCCATAATGTGGCCACGTAGCATTTCCCTAAACTATAAAGGCTCTTGAAATACTTAAAATTCACAGACACACAAAATTATGGCGTAGGTTACGTTGGGATGTGATAAAAATATACCCAAATTTAAATCGTCAAATTTTATAATCTATGGTCAATAGATTACCTCAGGAGATCTTTTTTGAAAAATAAGAACAAAAAATCGCCTATTAGTAGGGCTGAATAAAATATACCGAAATACCGCACTTACCGTATCAAAAAAAATATCGAAAACACCGAATTTGTGGTATACCGCAAGTTACGGTACAGTATAATACCTTACCGATATATTTTGGTTGTTGGGGTTTGGTTCCACTTGCACAGCGGAAGACTTGTACATAACAAATAAATCAGATAAGTATCTATTTGACCGATTATGCGATTAATCAATTCACATATTAATATAGATAATTGCATGCTAGAACGCAAATAATTCATGCTCAAAGAAAGTAAATCCTAAACATGAATTCTACGATTTAGAGTTATCGATTTGATTTTCTAAAGAATCATCGATTGCTTGAGTCTTCTCCATGATGATCTTCAATACTAGACACGAATCTTCTGACTGGTTCCCGATGTGTATCTCGATATCAGGGTGGGCTGATCTTATCAAAATACTAGGACTCGAATAAAGAAGACATAACTTTCTCACGGAGGAGAATCTTCATGAAAAAATCGTCCCTACTCTATTTAGGAGTGGACAAAATTTTCATCAAAATTAAATCTTAATTTTGTCTCACTTATTCTCCTATTTATATTAAGTTACATATTTGGCCAAGTCAGGGATCTATGGAAGGTTTTGGAATATTACGAGCATCCACTACAGAAGTAATATTGCACTGCCCATTCAAATTTGAAATTATAAGTAATTTGGGATTCATTTTGTTTAAATGATTATTTCCCGCGCTTAAGATAGAAATGTCCATTAATTAATTAATGTATGGTATGAACTTAATTAACTAACATCTTATTAATTCCAAGAGTGGACTTAGCAAGAAACACTTATTTATTATTCATGGAATAATTAATTTCCAACTGGTCAGTTTCCGAATAATATTCGAGCTCCTCTTGAGGACATTATCAAACCAGACTCACCGGGCGCGCGATTCAACATAATAGCAATCCTAGCACCGCTAGATATTAATTACCACTACCAATATATCAGGATTATTGGGTTGCGAAAAACCCGCACCATTTGATAAGTTAAAGTAGTGCATAATCAATAACGTATGCTCAATGCTAACGTATGTTGATTAAGAAATAGTTGTTTATCAAGACCAAGTCTTCCAGTAGATAGCATGAAGACATGTCTTGCTGTTAGATCCGTTCAGTGTTATACCACACTAATGTCATCTTATTTCAGTGAGGCTTAGAAATATCGGACTGACATTGCAACCTTTCACGATAGGTAGCCAAAGCATATCTGGGTTGTGAAATTCTTCTTTTCTTTTGCAAAGCATTGCATAGAACCGACCGTGTTACCTTAAAGTGGACGACGCTCACAACTGGTCTACTAACCAAAAGACTTAGACTTTGTTTACTTCTTATGCATTTAAATGTTGGTAAAGCATCTTATAAGTGCACAAGCAAACACAATGTAATAATGATGGTGATTCTATTTGTAGAGTTTTTCGGGTTAAAAGTGGATTGTAGAGTTTTTCGAATAATACCGAATCGGGTTAAAAGTGGATTGTAGAGTTTTTCGTATACAAGCAAGATTCTATTCGTGCTCATTCGTGCTCGAACCATGCTTTTTAGTATAACAAACCTAACAATTTTGGTAAGGTAAATATATAGATTTTAGTATGCCGCGCTATACCGCATATATAGTATTTGCCTAAATTTGGTATATATATTGTTTTAGTTCCTAACCCTACTTTCACATTTTAGTTCCTCAACCCTCAACCCCAAACACACTCACGCAGAGATGCAAATTTACTCCACTGTATGGATTTGATTGTTGAAGTTTTATTGATTTGAATTTTTTGAATAAGTGTAATGTTTTGGACATTATTTAAATAGGTGATATTTTATTTTGAATATTTGGTTATAAAATAGAATTTTTTTGGTATGAAACACATGTTTAACAGAACTATCTTATCAAATAATGTACATCCTTATAAATTGCATATATAGATGTAGATGAATGATATGCTACATACTCCCTCCATCCCCAAAGAATATGCACTTATGGTTCGGCATGAGTTTTAATGCAAAATTGGTAAAGTAAGAGAGAGATAGAGAGAAAAGTAATTAAAGTATTGTTAGTGGTGAATGGGTCCCACCTCATTAGAGAGAAAAAGTTTCTAAATTGGAAAGTGCATAACCTTGTGGGACGGACTAAAAAGGAAAGAGTATATATTCTTGTGGGACGGAGGGAGTACTATATAAGGCCATCCGCAATGGGCGGACGATGGCACGCCCGATGGCGCGCATCGTCCGCGCCATTCATCGTCCGCCCCCACTGTGGGTGTGTGGCATAGGCCGCGGACAATAGTCTCGGCCTATGCTTCGGGCGCGACTTAAACCGCGGACGATGGCCATCGTCCGCGCCATCATCCGCTCCATTGCAGACGTCGCGGACGATGGTCGCGGACGATGGCCATCGTCCGCCCCATTGTGAAGGCCGCGGACGATGGCACGCGGTTTCGTTTTTTTATAAATAGCTTTCATTTGTAACATTTCATTTCACACGATTTCATCTTCGAAACTTACATTTACATAATTACTACGAAATGGATTCAAGCCCCAATAGCCCTACGTTTAGTGGAATTCTGCACACTGGTGCGCCGAAGAGGACGAAGGTCACCGAAGCTGGTGACTACACGAGCAGCGGCAACGGCACTAACCCGGTTGACCTCAACCGGACGTACGTGGATGAAGGGAGTTCCGGCACACCGGTGTCCTCCCGGCGTCCTCCCGGCATCAAGGCTGCGAAGGCCAAGGGGAAGGCGACCGCGACGTCATCGTCGACCGCTGCCGCCCCTGTTCCGGACCCGGATGAGCTCCCGACGCAGACGGCCACCGCGTTTACGTCGTTAGCTACAACGTCGATGGCAAGGACGATGTTGCAGACGCACAAGGCCCTCAAGAAGTGCACCGACCCCGAACAAGCCGAGTATCTCCGTGCATTACTCGATGAGTTGCGTAGGAAGTTGGGAATTGGCCCCACTTAGTTTTTTTCTTTTTTTAGTTGAATGGTGTAATTTTTTTTTATTAAAACTTCGCCGCTTGTTATTTAGTCGTTTTTTTTTACTCGTTGCGTGTTATTTGAAAATAGTTAAATTAATTAAACAAAACAACAAAATGATGATGTGGTGCGTCATAGGGCGCGCCTTAGGGCGCCCCACTGCAGGTGGAGAAGGAGGAGGATAAAAATGCTGACGTGGCGCGCCATAGGGCGCGCCTTAGGGCGCCCCACTGCTGATGGTCTAAGCACCACTCTCGTTTTGACGCCGGTTTAGCATTGTTTATTTCAATTTATATATTTAGTTTGATTCTAATATTATAGATGAACATTCAATATTATAATTTTCATATATATACTCCCTCCGGCCGTCATTTATAATCTCATTTTGACTCGACACGGATTTTAAAAATTGTTTGACTTTATGAATAAAAGTGGAGAAATGATTTTATGTACATTCAATATTATAATTTTCATATATATACTCCCTCCGTCAACCATTTATAGTCCCATTTTGACTCGACACGGATTTTAAAAAATTGTTTGACTTTATGAATAAAAGTGGAGAAATGAGTTAGTGGAATGTGGACCTCTCTTTTATATATTGGTTTCATAATAGAATATGAGTGAAATGATTTAGTTGAGTGGTGTGATTATCGAATATAGAAAAAAAGCAAATGGAACTTTAAATCGCGGACATTTCAAATAGCAAAATGAAACATTTTTTCACGAACGGAGTGAGTATTCACTATCATAATACTCCATCTTTCTCAAGGAAGATGACCATTTCCTTAGGCGACACGAGATCTTATGCAGTTTTATTTTTTGTGTTAGATGGAGAGAATAAAGTAAAAGAAATGAAATAAAATAGAGATATAAAAAATTTTATTTTTAGTAATGGGTCATCTTTGGATGGAATAAATTCAATGTTATGATCAAGCAATGAAACAATGATCTACTAATTAAACATACTGTTGACACATAATTTTTTTCAATTACAATTGGTACTCCTGCAATATTCCAAAAAAAAAATCAATGTCATGTGATTATATCAATTTAAATTGAACAAATTCAATGTTATGATCAAGCAATGAAACAATGATCTACTAATTAAACACACTGTTGACACATAATTGTTTTCAATTATAATTGGTACTCCTGCAATATTCCAAAAAAAAATTCAATGTCATGTGATTATATCAATTTAAATTATTTGTTTGGATATCATATATACAATAAATTCTAACAAAATTCTAAAGGTGAATTTTCATGAAATTTGCATGATGCAAAGTATCTATGGCTATAGTCATTATAATGAGGACATGATTTCAGATTCTACGCAACAAAATGCTGCAACACTTGTGTTGGAGATTACAGAATATCATGCAATCAATAAGGGAATCACACCAAATCAGGAGAAGATTGAACGAGATATTTAGACTACAAATTAGGGAGATTTGATTGTGGAAAATCTTACCATGTATAATAATCCCTAGGTCTATATATGATGTACTAATTCATTGTGAATAATATAACACAAATTACCCAATTCTACATGGCATCCGAGCAGGTTAGGCTCAGAAAATTATCATCATAGCCCAGGAACATACCTTTCTCGACCAAATTGGCGAGAACACCAAATCTGCCCAAACCTGAAACCTGGAAAATGGCAGAAGACAAGCCAGAAAAAACCCCAAACCGAAATAGCCGAGAAGATTAGATCAAGCAAGAGTGTTACCATAGCCTTCAAGTTGAACGGCTCAAATTATTCACTATGGGCACGATTGATGAAGGTGTCCATTGGCGGCCGAGGAGTCTACCGCCATATTTCCGGAGTACCAGCCCCACCAAAACCAGGCGAAATCGGGTTCACCGATTGGGAGGAAATAGACTTAATAGTCTTTTCCTGGATTATCGATAACATGGAAACTAATCTCATAGCGGACTTCGCGCATCATCAGACAGCAAAATCGCTATGGGATACACTCGCGGTAACATTCGCGAGCTCATCGGATTCGTATCTGATATACGATCTGAGGGACAAAGCAAGCAGGATAGTGCAAGGGGACTCAACGCTGGAGGCATACTGGAGCCGACTACACGGCTTATGGATCGACATCGATCGATGCTCGCATAAAACAGTAAATTGTTGCGATAAGGGAGTAGAGCAATACAGAGAAATCAAATCAGAACTGAGGCTGTTTAAATTCCTCACCGGGCTCAATGAGAAATACGATTGGATCCGACGCGAAATCCTCAAGGAAGAACCCTACCCCTCAGCCGACGTCGCGTACGGATGGGTGAAACGGGAGGCAGCTCGACTTAAAGTCATGTCACCGGCGTCCGATTCAATCTCCGTCGCGGTCGGAAACGAGACATCATCGGGGGGAGTCGGATTCGGATTCGGAGCTCGAGAGTACCCGCCCACCACAGCCACAGAATCGGGGTCAGCCACCTCCGTCGCGCTCCGCCGCCAACAGCCGCCGGGGAAACGGCAAACCGGACAAATCCAAGCTCTGGTGTTCGCACTGTGGAATGCATAAACACACAAAGGAGACGTGCTTCCAATTGGTGGGATACCCAGAGTGGTGGGAAGAGGAAAAATCCGGAAAAGCGAAAATCGCGATTGGAACTGAAGGCGGAGGGAGAAATCAGAACGAAGGAGGCCGAGAAACGACTGGGTTCCAGGAGAAAGGACCGGCTAATAGCGGTCTCCCAACCGACGGCGGCAGGCGCGGCGACGGTGTTGGTGGGGCGAAGACGGCAGAAGCCATGGTGGCTTCGCTCAGGTTGGACGGAGGCGGAGAAGCAGGTAAAGGGTTAGGGGTCGGTTGCCCTAACCCTAATAATCCTCATTCTTCAATTAAGCCCAAATATTTTGGATATTCAGAAAAAAGACCCCATTTCCATAAGTGTTATCAAACCAGCCCCCAAGTTACGAATAATTACAGATCCAGCCACCAAATTATTGATAAGTGCAGAACCGACCCTATTATCTGCAGAAATCCATTTGCACCCCTAGAAAATTTATCATATGCTTTTGAGGCCCAGGATTGTGATACTATTAATGATACGGGGTGGATTTTCGACTGTGGGGCTACCGACACGATGTCATACGATAGAAATGATTTTTTAGAAATCCATAAAACCCCTAAGTCGCACATAAAAACAGCGAGTGGGGGAGTAACACCAGTAGAAGGGGCGGGAACCATAGAAATTTTTCCTAATGTTCTTATCCCTAACTGCCTCTATGTGCCTAAATTATCTCAGAAGTTGATGTCAATTAGTCATGTGACGAGGAATTTGAATTGCTCTCTGCTGATGCACCCAAACTTTTGTATGTTACAGGATATCCGGACGGGGAAGATTATTGGACGTGGCACTGAGCGTCGCGGACTATACTTTGTGGATGAGATTGCTCGACGAGATGGTGCGGCGATGCTTGCTCACGGATCCACTAATCAAGATACTTGGCTCTGGCACCGTCGGATGGGCCATACCTCTCCGGGTTATTTAAAATCCTTATTTCCTAAACTTTTTGTTCCCAAAGATTTTTCTTGTGAAGCATGTGTTTTGGCCAAGAGCCATCGAAACTCTTTTAAACCAAATGATACACGTGTTGACACTGTTTTTTCCCTGATTCACTCCGATGTGTGGGGCCCAGCGCCTATAGGAACGGTTTTTGGTTTTAAATACTTTGTGATATTTGTTGATGATTGCAGTAGAACTACTTGGGTGTATTTCATGAAACATAAATCCGAAGTATATGATAAATTCGTCCTATTTTATAAAATGATTCAAACCCAATTTCAGGCTTCTGTAAAAATCTTAAGATCCGATAATGGGGGGGAATTCCTAAACAGTTCTATGACAAATTTTTTCGCTGAAAATGGGTTAGTTCACCAAACTTCCTGTTCCCACACACCAGAACAAAATGGGGTAGCCGAACGGAAAAATAGGATAATTCTTGAAATGACCCGAGCCCTCCTATTCGACTCAAAAGTTCCTCCTTCTTTTTGGCCTGAGGCAGTTGCTACCTCCGTCTACCTTCTAAATCGACTACCCACTAAAACACTATATCGAAAAACACCCCTAGATCACCTTTCTACCTTAACAAAAATTCCCTCAGCCTTATCCTTACCACCTAAAACCTTTGGCTGTTCTGTCTATGTCCATGTTCCCAAACACGAACGCAACAAATTTTCCCCGTGTGCAATTAAGTGCGTTTTTTTGGGGTATGGGATCAACCAGAAGGGCTATAGATGTTATGACCCCAAAACCAAACGAGTGATTACCACCATGAATTGTAACTTTCTTGAGACCGAATTTTTTTACCACCTTGGGACTCAGGGGGAGAGTGAGAGACAGGGGGAGACCCACGAAAATGACTCCCTTCGGTGGTATGTGCCAAGTAACTTTGATTCGGATCCAACAGAACAAGCTGGCACTGTTCCTGAGCCGATCCCGTCTGCTGAGACCATAGTCCCGACGCTTCCGCCGCGATCCTCTGATCAAACCGTAACGGAATCCGAGGTAATATCTAGTCCGACTCATGAAAATTCAAATTCTATTCCGGACTCACCAAGTGCAGAAGTCGAAGAGGAAGAGGATACCTCTATTGACCAGGACACAGGACAATATATACTCCCTCCAAGAAGTACAAGAGGAATTCCACCCAAGAGATACTCCCCGGAACGAATAGGGACGAGAAGCAGATATTCGGTGGCCAACTTTGCTGAAGCCAACGTGTCCAAAATGGCAAGGGCGTTCCATACAGCACTATGCGAGGAAGAGATTCCAAGGACATTTGGAGAAGCCTTCAAAAGCAAGGAGTGGAGAGAGGCAATGCTCGTTGAGATGAAAGCACTAAAACGAAATGGAACTTGGGAAGTGAGCCCGTTGCCCGTTGGGAAACATACAGTGGGGTGCAGGTGGGTCTTTACAATTAAGCGGAGACCAGATGGGAGTATCGAGCGATACAAGGCTCGATTAGTGGCGAAGGGGTATACGCAGACTCAAGGAGTGGATTATTCAGAGACGTTCTCTCCAGTAGCCAAGATGAACACAGTAAGAGTTCTACTATCCATTGCAGCAAACAGAGACTGGCCACTTCATCAGTATGACGTCACCAATGCCTTCCTCCATGGTGAATTAAAGGATCCAATCTACATGGAGGCCCCGCCGGGCTTCGAAGAGGAATTCGGCCAGAACCAGGTGTGCAAGTTGAAGAAAACCTTGTACGGATTAAAGCAGTCCCCGAGAGCTTGGTTCGGAAGATTCACAGATGTGATGAAACGATACGGCTATCAACAGAGTAACTCAGATCATACATTGTTCATCAAGCGAAGAGGAGAAAAGATCACTTGTCTGATAATTTACGTGGACGACATGATTATTACAGGGGATGATTTAGAAGAGATAAACGACCTCAAGGGGCATCTAGCTACAGAATTCGAGATGAAGAATCTTGGAGATCTAAAATACTTTCTTGGGATCGAGGTACTGAGATCCAGAAAAGGCATCTTCATCAGTCAACGGAAGTACGTTCTCGATCTCTTGACAGAGATAGGAATGCTTGAGTGCAAGCCAGCAGATACTCCCATGGTGCAGAATCACGGCCTTCAGATAATCAAAGCAGCAGCGTCGACTGATCGGGGAAGATACCAGAGACTAGTGGGAAAACTCATCTACCTCTCTCACACTCGGCCTGACATTGCATATGCAGTAGGAGTGCTTAGTCAGTTTATGCATAATCCACAGGAGGAGCATTGGGAGGCAGCACTCCGAGTAGTGCGATATCTAAAGGGGACCACCGGACACGGAATACTGTTCCGAAAAAATGGACATCTCGACATCCATGGATACACTGATACAGATTGGGCAGGGAATCCAATTGATAGGCGATCCACAGGAGGATACTTCACCTTTGTGGGAGGAAATTTGGTCACTTGGAGGAGTAAAAAGCAGAAGGTTGTGGCCCTGTCAAGCGCAGAAGCTGAATTCCGAGGTATTAAAAGTGGTCTTACTGAAATTCTTTGGCTTAGGAGGGTGATGAAGGAGTTAAATCTTGAATCACAAAAGACTTGTAAACTTCTATGTGATAACAAGGCGGCGATCAGTATTTCAGAGAACCCAGTACAGCACGACAGAACCAAACACGTCGAGATCGACCGACATTTCATAAAAGAAAATCTTGAGGAGAAGATTGTCGAGATTCCATATGTAAAGTCCGAAGATCAATTGGCAGACATCTTAACCAAGGCCGTATCTGCAAAGAACTTTCACGAAGTTCTGGGCAAGTTAAGTTTCGGAGATCCCGTAACTTAACTTGAGGGGGAGTGTTGGAGATTACAGAATATCATGCAATCAATAAGGGAATCACACCAAATCAGGAGAAGATTGAACGAGATATTTAGACTACAAATTAGGGAGATTTGATTGTGGAAAATCTTACCATGTATAATAATCCCTAGGTCTATATATGATGTACTAATTCATTGTGAATAATATAACACAAATTACCCAATTCTACAACTTGATATTCATTTTCCTATACTATTAATTGTGTCTATGGAATAAAAACTTTTGAAACAACACAGACAAATTTAATATTTTCTCCGTCCATGAAAAATAGACCACATTGTGAATGACACGGATTATATGTGGAATTGGTAAAGTAAGAAAGAAGGGAAAAGTAAAAGAGAAGTAGTGTCAATGGAATGTGGGGTCCATATTATTAGTAGTGTTTAATTATGTTAGGTAGCAAATGTGGGGTCATTTTTTAAACTTGATCTGTTTTTCGTGATCAACCAAAAATGACAAATGTGGTCTTTTTTTCGTGGACGGAGGGAGTACATGATTAGTAAAATAAGGTTGTTGGGCAAATCTAGAAAAAGAGATGTGATTTTGTTTTTAAAGGAGAGATGCATTAGGAGAAGGTACAGGTCATGCTTATGGGGGAGGTCTCCTTCGAGATGAATATAAAGCTTGGAGACATGGTTTTGTAGCAAATGTGGGGATTTGCTCAATTTTGGCTACAGAAATTTGGTACATTTTTCATGGTGTTCGGCTGGCAAAGAATCTGGGTATTCGAAAGTTGGACGCGGAGAGTGACAACGTTGTTTGGGTTGCTATGATATTGCTATGATAATGAGGCGCTATGAGGTTGCTATTTTATTGTCATGTGCGATATCTACTTCAAGAATTTGAATCGGTAGTAGTTAAGCATGTGCACAGATAAGAAAATTTTGCTGCAGATTTTTTGTCACATCATGATTTCCGCTTTGACAGAAGAGTTCATATCCTAGAGGATCCTTCCGCAGGTCTTAGTATACTTATGCTACGTGATAGATTAGGTGTTTCTTATCTTCGTTAGTTAGTTTATTTTCGGTTTTTGCCACTTTATCTACCAAATAAAAAATAAGAGAGGTAGAAAGAAAAAAATGATTGAAGTACTCGTACTAATTAGTTAAGAATGTGTCACATTTCATTACAGAGAAAATTTTCCTAAAATAAAAAGTTTTTATTTTTAAGAGACGAACTCAAATGGAAATAATTTTTATATTTAAAAGACGAAGGTAGTATTATTCTACCAGCAATTGATGACAGTTCACAAGAGATGATTTTAGAATCTAACCGAAAAGAAACATTGAAAGTTAAAACAATGTGCATCTTCCTCCCCACAACTTAACTTTTGATCTAACAGAATAAAAATCTATCAAGGCTAAACTGCAATTTCATGGTAGGCTCAAAACAACAAGCTAGTTGCAAAACTTGAGGCAAGTCACCTAAAATATGGCAGTGGGAATAAAAAAACTTTTCACTAGTAGAAGAGAAGTTTTAGTTTCTCCATGTAGTATAGCTTTATGCCAAATTACCAGTTTTGGTTTCAGGTTTGAATATGATAAACTTTCATTTGGGATTTGAGGCCATAATAGTGAGAACTCAGTGAAACAGTATCAGTTAAGCAACGAAACATAATCAAATTGGAGAGTGACAATCTGTAGTTCCTATTGCCACTTAGATCCTCCTGCTAAAGCAGAATTCGCATCAGTGCATACAAATAAAGCACCATGTAATGCATAATGATTCCTCCTAGGCATCTCTTATTTTACACCAAGGAAAATTGGGTCAGTAATGGAAAGGAGAATGCATCTCACCTAGTCAAGCACAATGATTAGTGTACGCCTAGAAGAAAAATAATACTCCCTCCGTTCACCATCATCCATGGGTTGATCACCACCATCATTGGCTTTATTGTCCTCAATCATCACCATATTGAAATTCAGAGGACAATTGACAACAACTTCATCAAGAATGAACTCATTCATGGGTTTCAAACTGCCATACACTGCATCGTTGTCGATGCGGCGGTCGATTGCATCAAGGCGATACTCCATCCTTTTTGCACGCCTCCAATAATTGATCAAGCATCGCTTCAATCTGGTTTTCTGCTGCTGTGGCTTGATGAGGCGGCTGCGGCGCGGGCTGACTCCAACTTCAGTTACTGGCAGGGGGCAGCGGCTGACTGTATGCCAAGACCTCGTGGAAGGGGCGTTGTACCGGTGTCTCCCAGCAAGCAGGAGGGTCCCAGCAGGTAGGACGGCGTCTGGGTGGTGGTGGCGAGTACATATCTGGCTCGTAGGACGACGGTTGCTGATATGTTGTGGTCTGGCGTAGCCATGGTGGGTCCCAACTAGTGGGCTGTCGGGGGTGGTAGAGGTGATGGTGTTGGTGTCCATCCGGCAGGTTTGGTAGCGGCTGTAGGGCAGCGTGGAATTGATACGGCTGCTGCCAATCTGTGTAAACGGGCTGTCCGGACTGTCCCAACTAGTGGGCTGTCGGGGGTGGTAGAGGTGATGGTGTTGGTGTCCGTCCGGCAGGTTTGGTAGCGGCTGTAGGGCAGCGTGGAATTGATACGGCTGCTGCCAATCTGTGTAAACGGGCTGTCCGGACTGATAATCGGCATAGTTGCGTGACATCATGACAGTGATTGGAGGATGAGAACACCGATGAAAGCACCAATTGTTAAGAGATGATTACTCTTAACAAGTTTCTGGCGTCGCAAAGGTGATCGGCGGAGGGATAAACGGTAGTCGCGGAAGTTTTGCCCGTCGATCAAACCAATAAATTGCAATGCAAGAAAAGGAAAAGCGTAAAAGATAAAATAGAGTTTTGATATTTCTTCATTAATTAATATGATAGACTCCACACATATATATATAATATGTGGGGATACGATGAAAACCTAGGAAAGTAAATCAAATAATATCCTAACAATATATTGAGAAGATATAGTAAATCAAATTACAACTAAACTAACGATATGGTGGGAGGCTTGTATCAATGTGACATATTTCTTTTAGGCATATGTTTTTAGGTAGTGGTGTTTAGTTGTTAAATGAATAGAGAATAAAGTAGGAGTGAGAAAAAAGTACGAGAGAGGATAAAGTAAAAGAGAGATAGAATGTTGTTTTTTTTGCATAAATTAAGGAAATATGTCACTTATAATGGGACGACCCAAAAACGAATACATGTCACTTATAGTGGGACGGAGGGAGTAAAACAATATGTAACATAACCATAGTAATATAGTTATATGGAATGTAGCAAGACATGTGTTAGAAATCGGCGGAGGAATCCGGCCACAATCAAGAACAAAAACAAAGAATGGAACGAAATGAAGAACACACACAATTACGTGGTTCGGTCTCTGATTCACACTAAGCTTCAACTGCGCGCTGCCCCAAAGGCACTGAAACTGGTTTGCTTTTGTCTAGTTCAGAACTTTGCAGATGTAGTCCTTTTGAGTGAGCCACAGTTTCCTCTCTTGTCTGCTCTTTACAATATCCATGCCTAGAATGCGTTTTGCATCCGCAAGATCCTTCATATCAAACTCTGATTCAAGACCTCTCTTCACAAATTTTATTTCTGCTATATCTGCAGCTTCAAGAGCATGTCATCTACATAAAGTTGAAGGTAAGCTACATGCCTGCTCTCCCTTTTTATTATGAATACTGATGCGCATTTTAGAGTATCCAATTTAGTTCACACAAAATATCAAGTTTAATTTATTAACTCTAATAATACTACAATATTACAAGAATACAACGTCGTAAGTAGTACTTCAAGTGTTGATCCACAGGAGGTAGGAGATTGTTTAAAACTTAAATACTTAAAAAGATGTAACATAAAGATTTGATTTTTTGGTTTTAAAAGATGTTGACAAAGTAAAGTAAATGATTAACTAATGAAAGACTTTTCAAACGGGAAAATATGTCACTTGAAGTTGCTCAATAGACTTGCATATTTCTACACCTATCAAAAGCACAATTTTTGGGATTAATTCATCAACCTAATCGCTTGCACTTAACATGTTTGCGACGTATAGTTCACAGTTAGCTGAACAGTTGTTCCATAAACTAATTTTCTATGTCTATAAACTCCTGCGGAAGCGCGGTAGAAATAAACATCTACTGTATAAACTTACCTAAACCATTTTCAAATTTTCCTCTGAACAATTCAAATTCAACAACACATCAATTGATTACTCCATCCAAGTCTATGTTAAACAGATGATAATCAAGAATTAAACATCTATAACGATAGAGGCCTCTAAAGTGATAGAATCTAACATTAAACACATCAACGATGTCAAAACGTGAATTTAAAGGTGTAGATACATTCAAACAAGCCTAAATCACAACTTGAAGCACCATTGAGATTTTAGCCTAAACACATGGTAAAAATCACAATGAAACCCATAGAAAGCATGCTCTCGTTGAGTGGAACGAATATTCGGAGATGGTTCGTCGGAACGTTGGTCGGAATTTCTTCCTCCTCTCTTTCTATCTTTTCCTCTCTCTTTTCTCGTCCCAGAAAGTCTGAATCCCCAAAGAAACTGCTCCAGAAACCAATTTGAAAACTAAAATTCGGCAATTTCCGAGAAAAACGCCCGACTTGGGTGAAATGGTGCCAACCCAGGCATTGTGTTAGTCCAAAAATGCCCGACCCAAGCGTTGTGTTTGTCGGCCATAACTTCATCCGAGCTCCGATTGAGGCGTACAAGGTACCCAAGTGAAGCTATTTCAAAGACAAAGATAACGGTGGTAAGATAAAAGAATTTGGACATCGTCTTGATAGGCAACAAACAGTTTGAATCAGACCCCTGATCCGATTTGTCTCATTTTGTGCCTTCACTCCACATGTACATCTATCAACTAATATATAATAATCAAACTATAATGATTAATTGATAGATGATTTTAATATAAAAAATTGGAGAATTCTTGGAGTACAATTAGCATTATTTGATTTACATCATATACACAACCGGCATATTCAGACTTATCAATGCCTATTTCTGAATATAATCATCGAACCTCAGTGGCCACTGTCTTGAGCTTTGTTTGAGATCGTATAAACTTCTCTTGAGCGAGCACACTTTCTGTTCATCTCCATTCTAGAAAAAACCTTGTGGTTGCTCCATATAGATTTTCTCTTCTAATTCTCCATGTAGAAAAGTTGGTTTTACATCTAACGTTGTAGTTAGGTGTAGTTCCCAGTCTTTGTGAGCTACTATAGCAAGCAATATTCTGATGGAGCTATGCTTTACAACCGGAGAGAATATTTCATTATAGTCAATTCCTTTTTTTTGGGTGAAGCCCTTGGCCACCAATCTGGCTTTATATCTCAGTTGATTGTTGTTGAATGCTTCCACCTTCTTCTTATATATCCACTTGCACCCTATGGTTTTCTGACCATAAGACCTAAGCACTAGAACCCAAGGTTATTTTCTTATACAGTGAATCAATTTCATCTTGCATTGCCCTCAGCCACTTGTCCTTGTCATGACTTCTAATGGCTTCTTTGTATGAAGATGGCTCACGATACTCCATCTCTTCGGCTACAGCTAGAGCATAGTATAACATGTTGTAATCATTGAACTAGAGGGAAGCTTCACCTGCCTTCTAGTTTTCCCTGCAACAATGTTGCGTTGTGTATTGTTTCTGAAATTTCTTCTTGTAAGTGCTTGTCTCCAGTCAGCTCCCTCTCAACTTGAGTGCTTGTGTGCTTATTGGTCAGATAAGACATTTCTTTGTCTTGGAAAGTGACATCTGTATTGATAATTGTTTTCCCATTCTTTGGCAATGTACACCACAATTGTAACCTTTAACTCCATTTTGATGTTCCAACATCACACACTTTAAAGCCCTAGGTTCAAGCTTGCCTTACTTCATGTGTGCATATGCATTGCATCCAAAAATTCTTAACCTTGAATAATCCTTAGGTGAACCATACCATTGCATTATGGAGTACTGGAGTCTAGAGCTGAAGACGTACGTTTATTGATCAAAATAGTAGCCGTAGATGCTGCTTCTGCCCAGAAACTCTTAGTCATCCCAGAGGTGAAAAGCATACACCTTACTCTCACCAGAATTTGTCATGTTAGCTCTTTTTGCAACCCCATTATGTTGGGGATTGTTTAGGACGGTTCTTTGCCTTTTCATGCCCATTTCCTTACAATATTGATCAAACTCAAATGATAAAAACTCCAAGCCATTATCTGTTATTAGGCATTTCAGAGATTTCCCGTTCTCTAACTCTACTATTGTGCACCATTCCTTAAACATAGAGAATGCTTCAGATTTTTCCTTCATGACATATATCCATAGTTTTCTAGAAAAATAATCTATAATGGACAGAAAATACCTTCCTCAACCCATGCTTTGAGTTTGTGATGGCCCCCAAATGTGTGAGTGTGCATAATCCAGTGCAGACTATGAGTTGTGCTTTGCTGATTTAAAACTCAGTTTCTTGCTCTTAGATAGTATGCACACTGAGTGTCTAAGTGTGCATAATCCCGGGGATATTAGATTTCTTTTGATAGTTGGAATATATATGACATCTGAGAGGATCTTCACAGATCCATCATGCATACTCAGCTTAATACTACCAATTTCCTTTACTTCACAGGTGTGATTGTCCCCCAAAAGCACTGATCCCTGAATCATGCAAATCAGAAAACCATGCCCTATTGGATGTCATATGAAAGCTGCACCCTAAATCCAACACCCAAGATCCTAGGATTTGATCATCTGCAATATTAAGGATATGCCCTTCCTCAATTCCCTCAGTGATATGTGTTGTACCAACAGATTTCTCA
Organism: Salvia splendens; assembly: GCF_004379255.2. Classification (NCBI taxonomy): domain Eukaryota; kingdom Viridiplantae; phylum Streptophyta; class Magnoliopsida; order Lamiales; family Lamiaceae; genus Salvia; species Salvia splendens. Next base: position 21,837,017 of record NC_056042.1, on the reverse strand, counting down.
CCTTCTGCCTTCTTCCTTTTCCAAGCATAGCAGTTTTTCTTCAAGTGCTTGGGCTTTTTGCACCAATGGCAAGATCTAGTTTCTTTCTGATCTGACTCATTTGCTGGTTGAGATTTCCCCTTTCCAGCTCCAGTCTTCTTGTTCTTGGGAGGCTTCTTCCCCCATCCTTGATATTTAAGCTCTCAGCAACTGCATCAAGGGGGGTGATTTCTGGAATTCCTTGAGTTTGAGTGCGGAGTGCACTTTGAAGCGAGCCTCTCTATGCGTTCTTGCAAAATAAACAAGTACCAAAGCAGACTGGTCGAGCAGACCGTCTGGACCTAACCGGTCGAGCAGACTACCTAAACCTATCCACGTGTCGTTGGACGCATGATCAGAGACTGCGTTAAAAACCTTAAGCCATAATACTATTAGTACAGGGAAGTAAGGATCTAATCCCAAGAGGAATAATGCGGTAAACATGTGTTCGGGACATCTCGGAAGGGTTTTTGGCTGCTGCCACGCAACTGAGTGGGTTAAGAATTTATTAGACTTGGCATATTAAACAGGACTCCATCTAACTGGTTCGCTAGACGGACTACGTACACAAACATGCATGATGACTAAACTGGGATCAAACACTTAAAATCAAAGATTAAGCAACTAAAAATACCTGCAACTAAAAGACCATGCTGGAACTTTGCTAAAATAGGCAGACAAGGTGCAAAAGTAAGTGGGGACCAATTTTCCTAAACTGACTAGACTGGCAGAAAAGCTAAGAAAGTAAAAAGCATAAAACAAGTTGTAGATCTGATTCTCTAACTTTCACTACTTCATCTTCTTCATGCAATCAAACTGAAAACAGAGTAAAACAAAGCATGGAACAATCATCAATCGAAAAGGATCATAGCATGTTTGCAAATAAGACGTGAATGTGAAATGTGAGCTATGAATGACTGGATCTAAGCTAACGGACCAAGCGGAACAGCGTGTGAACAAGAACAAACCATATTTGTACGTGTTAATTGCTTAGCTGTAATTGAAACTACTGATCGAATCAAGAGGGAGAAGACAAGTATTGAAGTATCTTGGTTTTAGCTAGAAGAAGCTCAGCAGCCGTTGGATGCTATAGATCAAGATGATTAAATCCTAGTCGTAGGATTTGTTGTTTGTTACTGTTAGTTTTGTTAGTTTGAATAGCGGTAGATAAAAGGGGGAAATAGGAAGGGTTAGAGTAGTGGATCAATATGTAATCCAATTCGTTTAATTCAAATCCTCTCCAAGAAACTCAATAAACTTTTTCGTTTTACTCGTCATTTTCGATCATCATCTCCGATTAAAAGTTAACAATTGGAGCCATCCGGTGGGAACAAAGAAAGCTACGTTCGCAAATGGAGATGCGCTTGGAGTCAAAGAAATTCAATGGCAAAAATGACTATGATCTGTGGAAGATGAAGATTAAAGCAATCTTGATCGAGAAAGGATGCGCAGCTGTCTTGGAGAAGCCCGATCCCGTAGATAAATGGAAGGCACCTGCTCTTGACGAGAAGGCACATGCGAAGCTGGCGGAGATGCAGTCCAAGGCCTATGGTGCGGTGATCTTAAACCTTGGTGATAAGGTTTTAAGAGAAATTCAGGAGCAAAAGACCGCGAATGAAATTCTTGAGAGGTTGAATGAGATCTATTGCAGTAAGTCTCTGGAGAATTGATTATATATGAAAACAAGGTTATACTCCTATAGTTTTTCTGGTGATAGATCGATTCTTGAGCAGTTGGAAGATTTCAACAAGGCTATAGATGATCTGGTGGCCTGTGATGTCAACATTAGCGATGAGGATAAGGCTATCTTAGCCCTCAATGCACTACCTGATACGTATGATCAGCTGAGGGATGCGATCTTGTATGGTCGTGATAAAGAGATTACATTGTATGAGGTGCATTCAGCTCTTATGGCAAAGGAATTGCATAAGGGTGTTCGAGGAATCAAGAGTCACAGGCAGAGAGCCTAAACATCAAGAAGTTTAAAGGAAAGAAGAAGAATTCTAAGAAGGAGGACGGATTCAAGTCAGAAAATAATGATCAGAGGGAGACATGGTCCTGCCATTGGTGCAAGAAATCTGGTCATTTGAACAAAGATTGTTTCGCATGGAAAAGGAAGCAGGCACAAGATGCTGGTAACTCAAAGAATAGATCAGATTGCGTGGAAGAACATGAAATCACACATGCTCTAAATGTTATGGAAGATGTGCGTGGTGGTTCTTGGATTCTTGACTTGGGGTGTAGCTTTTACATGTGCCCCAGAATTGAAATGTTTGAGGAGATTTCAGAAGCAATTGGGATAGTAGTGTTGGGAAATAACTAGGTCTGCCTGATTAAAGGCATTGGCAAGGTCAAGCTCAAACTGGACGATGGTTCTGTTGTTGTTTGAAGCGAGGTCACGTACATTCCTGATGTAAAAAGGAATTTGATCTCACTTGGATTATTGGAGAAAAAGGGATGCTCTTTCTATTCTTTTGCTGGAACCTTGGAGGTCAAGAAGAATGGTGTTCTGATGTTGAAAGGAACAAGAAATGGAATTATGTACTACCTCTGTGGATGGGCTCTGAAAGCTAGTAACCAAGTCAATGTAGTGAAATTTGAAACCATGGAGCTCTGGCATATGAGGCTGGGGCATCCAGCTGATGGAAGCATCAAGGAGCTAATGAAAAGAGAAGTTATTCATGGGACTGCAGAGAGAGCAGGTCAGCCATGTGAGGACTGTACTGTATTCTGGGCAAAGCAAAGAAACTGCCGTATCAGAAAGGTAAGCACACTTCAAAAGCCCCTCTTGACTATGTGCATAGTGATTTGTGGGGGCCCTCTCCAGTATTGTAAGTTGGTGGTGGAAAGTATTACATGACAATCATATATGATTATTCTAGGAAGTTTTGGGTTTACATTCTTAAAGAAAAATCTGAAGCATGTTCAAAATTCAAAGAATGGTGTGTTGTGGTTAAGAAAGAGAGAAGTTGTGTGGTGAAGTGCCTTAGGACTGACAAAGGGCTGGAGTTTTTTTCAAAAGAGTTTGAATCATTTTGCCAGACTAAGAGCATTAAGAGACACAGGACTATTCCTCTCAACCCCCAGCAAAATGGGGTTGCAGAGAGAGCAAATAGAACAACTATAATGGAGAGAGTAAGATGTATGTTGGCATCTTCTGGGATGGAGAAGAAATTCTGGGCAAAGGCTGTGGCCATTGCTGTGAAATTGATAAATAAGTGCCCCTCATCTAACATTGATGGAGACACTCTAGATCTCATATGGTATGGAAGTTATTGATATTATTCTCATCTCGAGGCTTTTTGATGCAAGGCATTTGCATATTTGAAACAAACCAAGCTGGATGCAAGAGCAATCAAGTGTGTAATGTTGGGGTATCAACAAGGGGTGAAGGGGGTATAGGCTCTGGTGTGTGGAGCCTGGGAATCACAAGGTCATTATAAGCAGAGATGTCACTTTTATGGAGTTTGAGATGCCCTTCACGAGAGCAGAAAAGACCATTGTTGACTTGCAGCCAAGTTCTGATCTTGGGGTGGAGGATCAGGTGCCAGCTGTTGTTTAGGTGCTTGATTCTTCTGATGAAGAACATGCAGAAGAAGAAGCTGGGCAACCTGATCCGAGGAATTATCAGTTGGCTCAGGATAGAGTCAGGAGGAAGGATGTAAGACCACCATCAAGATATGCAGCCTCTGAAATGCTTTACTTTGCATTGTGTGTAGCAGAGGAGATAGAGTTCTCAGAGCCTGGTTCATACAAGGAAACAATGAATTGCAAAGAGAGAGATAAATGCTTGAAGGCAATGATAGATGAGATTGATTCTTTCATCAAGAATGGTACCTGGATCTTGGTTGACAAGGTGGAGGTCATGAAGCTGGTCACTTGTAAGTGGCTGCTCAAGAAGAAAATAGAGTCTGCTGATAATGAGCAAATCAGATTTAAGGCAAGATTAGTAGCCAGGGGATTCACACAGGAGCATGGAGTTGACTACAATGAGGTATTTTCACCTATGGTCAAGCATACATCTATTAGAATACTACTGGTTGTTGCAAAGATGGACTGGGAACTTGAGCAATTGGATGTAAAAATCGCATTCTTGCATGGAGATCTGGAAGAAACTATATATATGTCTCAACCAGAGGGTTTTGTGAAGTAAGGAATGGAGGATAAGGTATGCCTGCTCAAAAAGAGCTTGTATAGGCTCATACAAGCCTGCAGACAGTGGCATAGAAAATTTGATGATCATGTGCTGAGAAATGGATTTGTGAGATCCAAATATGATGAGTGTGTCTACATAAAAAGGAAGAAGGGAACTGTAGTTGCTTATTTGCTACTATACGTGGATGATATGTTGGTGGCAGGAGCATCAAAGCAAGAAGTTCAGACAGTGAAAGATGACTTGAGCTCAGTGTTTGACATGAAGGATTTAGGTGGAGCCAAGAGGATCTTCGGCATGAATATAGTCAGAAACAGAAAAAAAGAAGAGAAATTTGGCTGAGTCGGACTGACTACATATCCAGGATCTTCTTCAGGATGGGAGACACTAAGTCAACTGGAACTCCAATGGCTCAACATTTCAGATTGTGAATAGAGCAAGCTCCAAATGATGAGAAGGAAAGATTGGAGATGGAGACCATTCCATATGCTAATATTGTAGGAAGCATAATGTATGTCATGATTCAGAATATGGCTCATGCAATCAGCACCACAAGCAGATTCATGAGGAACCATGGCAGAGAGCATTAGTTGGCTCTGAGGTGGAGACCCAGATACCTAAAAGGAGCTGGAAACATTGGGATCTTGTTCAAAGCTGAAGCTGACAGTGGGTGTGATGCTCTGATGGGTTTTTGCGATAGTGATTTTGCAGGGAGCATTGATACCAGAAAATCCCAATCTGGGTACATCTTTACCATGTATGGGGCAGCTGTGAGTTGGAAGTCAAAGTTGCAAAAGGTAGCGGCTCTATCCACAACGGAGACCAAGTACATTGCCCTAACCTCATCAGTCAAAGAAAGTTTCTGGCTCAAGGGGATTGCAGCTGATTTTGGGGTGGAGCAAGAAGCCGTAGCCATAGGCTGTGACAACAATAGTGCTTTGAGTTTAGCAAGGCACCAAGTATTTCATGAGCCTAGTAAGCATATTGATGTGCGACTGCACTTCGTGAGAGAAGTGATAGAAAAGGGGAAGGTGAAGTTGTTCAAAGTTGATACCGCAGTTAACCCCGCAGATATGCTGACAAAGCCACTGCCGAGAAAGAAGTTTGAGCTTTATCTAAGGCTAGTTGGCTTGTACAGTTAGTAATTCTCATCTAAGCAATGAAGGTGGAGATTTGTAAGTGTTAATTGCTTAGCTGCAATTGAAACCACTAATCGAATCAAGAGGGAGAAGAGAAGCATTGAAGCATCTTGGTTTTAGCTGGAAGAAGCTCAGCAGTCGTTGGATGCTATAGATCAAGATGATTAAATCCTAGCTATAGGATTTGTTGTTTGTTACCGTTAGTTTTGTTAGTTTGAATAGCAGTAGATAAAAGGGGGAAATAGGAAGGGTTAGAGTAGTGAATAAAGATCTAATCCAATTCGTGTAATTCAAATCCTCTCCAAGAAATTCAATAAACTTTTTCGTTTTGCTCGTCATTTTTTATCATCATCTCCGATTAAAAGTTAATCATAATCATGCAGATCTAACACAGAGAACACCAGATCTAAGAAATTAAACTCTAATCTAACAAGGATATACTGAAATCAACATCAATAAGCTAGATCTAAGCCTCCTACAAACTACCAATTGCGAAAAGCATCCAACAAACTTGAAATGACATCAAAGATAACCCAAATCCAACAGAATCTGACACTGATATCCAAACAAAACAACTTCAAGATCCAATAACTAAAATGTTCAAACACCACAAACGTCTCAAAGCATGAAAGTTTAAAACAAAAACAGAAAGTAGAGATTGTTTCTTCACTCCTAAGAGCGGTGGAACACCGATTACAAACTTAAATGACGGTCAGAACAAGATTTCCCCCCTCCAAGTGTGGAGGCACAGAGCTGGAGCCGGAGTTGTGGAGTAGTATTTGATCTTGGATGACTTTCAGCTATGAGGAGTTGTCTCATTCTTCAATATTCGTCCCTTTATATAGAGAGGTTCGAGGCTCAAATCCCTAGGGTATCTCTCCTTTGATTTAACAATTGTGGCCTTAAAAGTAAGGGTATCTTCAAATTCTGCTCTTTTCTTCTAATCCTTGCCTCTGTCTTCTTCCGCTAAGATTTTCCCAGGTCAGTTTGGCGGCTTTCAGCAATTTCACTTCAGTTTTGCTCATCCTACATCTACTTGGTCGACCTAGCACGATCCACTGGACTTAGCAGCTGCCTACACACCTGAACTCAGATTTTGCATATTTACTCCCCGAAAGTATATTAATTTAGCCAATAACCAATGCATGAAACGAGCTTTATCACACTTCTTCATAAGTAATCTTGGAGTCTTTGCCAAGGAGTATGTCCTCTTTGAATTGCTCATAACACTTTGCCAAAGAATTGAGAAGCATGAGTGGTTTATCTTCATCCTTGTGCTGCTCATCAATATTCTCCAGATCATCCACACACTTCTCAAAATCCTCAAGCTGCTCCAGAATACTCTTTGACTCTGAAATCTTGAATGTGAATAGTTTATGTTTGAGATGCAGTCGATTGGCAGAAGACTTGGTCATGGAAAGTGACTTAAGCTTTGCCCAAACCCCAGCAACTGTCTCCTCACTCGAAACTTCTCATAATACCATTGAGGCTAAGAATCGAGAAGTTCCTGCATCTTGGGGTCAACCTTTTCATCCGCACTTGTTGCCGGTTGATCCTTCACCACCATTCAAGATCTCCCACAAACTCTATTGCATCATCACCGCTTTCATCTTTAGCTCCATGATTCAAAATCATTTTTCCCGGTGAATTTCTCCATCTTGAACTTCGCCGAAGCCATCGCGCCGATCAATTCCAATAAACTTCTTCCCACAAACGGCGCCAATTTGTTAGAAATCGGCGGAGGAATCCAGCCACAACCAGGAACTTAAACAAAGAATGGAACGAAATGAAGAACACACACAATTACGTGGTTCGGTCGTAAGGCCCACGTCCGCAGAGAAGCTATCAACCTATTCAATACGCAATTGCAATCAGAATCACTAGTTACAATCGCTCGAGAATCACTCGAGAAATCAATCGCTCAAACTCGAGAGCTCACTCTTCAACATTGATTTCCTCACAAAGAAAATGATTCACTCAGTCTTGCTCTCCCTAAACTAACTGATTCTATATGTATGTGTTGAGAGGGCTCGCTGATCGCCCAACAAGATCGAGCTCAATCCCAGCTCAAGATCCCCTCAGTTTCTGATTTATTTAATTGCATCCACACATTACATGTGTACTTTACAAAAAGTTACCTGATCAAAACCATTCCCATTAAGAAGCAGTGTGTCTTCATTGGCAAAGGAGGTAAGCATATGAACAATCTTATCATTGGTCTTATCTGCAACCAACATACTAGTTGGAGCAGCATGTGAAGAGGGAGCTTCTTCAAGCACAGGCTGTGATCCATTTCCAGAATCAGACAAGTCACTTCCAAGTGGCAAACTATGCTCTATCACTGCATTATTGCCTCACTCCCGGGCAGGCTTATGTTCCTGGGAAGGCTTCTTCATCTGATGACGAGTACACATACATTGCACCAGCAGATGAAGGAATGCGTAACGACACATTATTTCTCTTTGGATGTTGCAGTTTTTGGTTACTAGTGCTATGTTTTTTGCAGTGTCACCATCACAAGTCTTCATGTAGGGAGACTATTTTTGAGCAATATAAATCTTCTTGTATAGAGAACAAAAGTCGAAAGAAGCACAACTAGGCTCATTGAATCAGACAATTGCTTGGATGTGACTCAAAAATCCCGGAATCAGGATACGTGGTGAAAGTTGGGACGTTGGATCCAGTGGATGAACTAGATCATGAGTCAGGCATGTTAGATGGTGGTGAGGTAGACTTGGGAGTATACTAGGCACAAAAAGGACTTGCGAGATCCGTTGTTGGAATTTTTAGGAAAATATGGAAAATCATTTCCTTACTACTAATCCATGTTTAAACTATGCCGACGTCAAACTGCCTCTTCTCTCATTTCATCTATTTCTCATTTTGCTGGTTGATTCAGTTTGTGACTGAAGATAAATTAGCAAGTATGTTCCTTTTAATTTCTTTGTATATCTTTTTTACCTGATGCAGTTGATTGTGTTTAACATAGCAGAATCAGAGCTGGTCTTATTACTCAGTTGTTCTTAAGATTTACATTTGAGATTTCAGGATGTAACATAAGAATGGACTTAACATAATCATCAACTCTTGTTTTTTATATTTTTCTCTTATCATTTCAGAAACCATGTATAAGTTACATATAAATAACTCATTTTCTCCATAGTGTAGATGATACCCCCAAGTCTTCCAAGGTGAGAATTTGGAGTATCGATGGATGTTGAGGATTTGTAAAATTGCGAGAGAACTTAAGCGAAAGAAGAAGAATTCAATTATTCCAATTCTTTTTTGTTGCATAATGAATGAAGTAGGACTATTTATAGGACTAAACGGTTCTACTCAAAAGGAAAGAAAATATCTCAAAAGGAATTAAATAATGTAAGCTAATAAACTAAACTTGGAAACAATAATTAATCAAAATTTCCATATCTCTTTGGGCGGTCCACAATTCCTTTTCGGCCTTGCTTCATTCGCCACCAGATGGGGAGGCCGAGGCGACGTCTGCGATATTGGGCTCGATGGCTGTTCCTCCATGGATGTTGACTCCGTATCAACTCCCCCCTCGTTAGCAGCAGCCTTGTCCTCAAGGCGGACACTGGGAAAATGCTGTTGAACATGGTCCTTAGGTTCGCACGTCCCTTTTGTTGAGTTTATTAAACTCAATTACTTCACAATTAAGGAAGAATTATCTAGAATTGCCTAGCATCATCACTAACTGACTTAAGCTATATATTAGCATTATTATATTATTAGAATAGGCTAGAGTTTAGTTAACTAGAATTCTCTAGCATTGTAATGTCGGCAAACTAACCGACCTATACTACTTATAAATAGGCACTAGGCCTTTGTAGCTAAATATGTACACAATCAAGAAAGAAAAGAAGAGAATTGAGTGAGTTAGAGAGAAAGAGCCGTAACTCGCATCTCATAGTTAGAAAGAGAGAAAAGATTTGTGTAGTGCTGAAGCACTTTTGTTTATGCATTTTGTAATCCTTTTGTGAGAAGCCTATCAATACTATTCTCCGTATTTCATCTTTATTGAGTGCTCCTATATTTTGTGTGTCAAATATCCAACAAATCTGGTATCTAGAGCCACTCGATCCTACCTATGGCGGCAACGTTGAATATGGTTCAACCCCAGATTCCCAAATTAGAGAAACACAATTATGGGAATTGGAGTATTCAGATGCGAGTCTTGTTGCAATCACAAGAGTTGTGGGATATTGTTCAAGACGGCTACACCGAACCTGTCTCCCAAGAAGCCGAAGATGCCCTGACAAACAACCAGAAGAACGCCCTCAAAGATGCAAGGAAACGAGACAAGAAGGCATTGTTCAATATCTATCAAGGTATTGATGAAACCACGTTCGAGAAAGTAAGTGCAGCCACCACGTCAAAACAAGCCTGGGAGATTTTGAAGAATTCTTTCACTGGTATTGATAAGGCGATACGAGTTCGACTGCAGATCCTACGTGGCGAGTTCGAAAGTTTGACCATGTCTGAAACGGAGAGCATTTCAGACTATTTCGCAAGAACATTAGTTATTGTGAATCAAATGAAACGGCAAGGAGAGATAATTGAAGATGTTCGTGTCATTGAGAAAATTCTTCGTTCCTTGACGTCAAAATTTGAGCACTTCGTTGCGGCTATCGAAGAATCAAAAGATCTCAGCACTATGTCCATCGACCAGTTGCAGAGCAGCTTGGAAGTCCACGGGCAACGAATGAAGAAAAAGACCGCTCCGTCACTTGAACATATGCTACAAGCAAAGATGTCGATACAAGAAGACAAAAAGTTTGAGCCTGGGACATCACTCGGTGGATACAACCGAGGTCGAGGTCGAGGCCGAGGCTATCGTGGCCGAGGAAGACGCAGCCAGAATTACCATGAAGGAGGACGCAGCCAGAATTACCAAAATCAAGGAGGACGGGGCCAGAATTATCAAAACGATGGAGGACGTCAAAATTCCACCTATCGAGGCAGAGGTCGAAATTCTTATGGACAACGAGGACGATGAAGGGGACAATACAGAGGCGGTTATTCTCAAACCTATAATCAACCAGGGTTTGATAAAGCAAATGTTGAGTGCTATACTTGTCACGAATTCGGGCATTACAGCTATGAATGTCCAACAGCCGGAAATACCAGGTCCAACCAACAAGTCCATTATGCCGATGGAGGAGATAATGAGCAGGTAATTTCAGCCCCTCTTTTTTCTCATAAAGGACTTGAGGGTGATCAGTGCAGCAAGTGATACTTGGATACTGGAGCTAGTAACCACATGTGTGGGAACAAGGAACTCTTCGTGGAGCTAAAGGAGATATCTTATGGGGAAGTTACTTTTGGAGATTCCTCCAAAGTAGCGGTGCAAGGAAAAGATAATATCTTGATTAAGTTGAAGAATGGAAATCATGGTTTTATATATGACGTCTATTATGTGCCTGCCATGAAGAGCAATATTTTGAGTCTTGGTCAATTGCTGGAGAAAGGATTTGATGTTAATATCAAGAATTCTTATATGTCTATCAATGATGCTCGAGGTAGTTTGGTTGCCTGTGTGAAGATGTCCAAAAATAGATTATTTGCATTGAACATGAAACATGATATGTTGTAGTGCATGAATGCTATTGTTAAAGATGAATCGTGGTTATGGCATTTGCGTCTTGGACATCTAACTTTTGGTGGTTTGAAGCTTCTGTCCTCAAAGAATATGGTGAAAGGCTTGCCACATATCGATCATCCTGAAGAAGTTTGTGAAGGATGCATACTGGGAAAACATCACAGGCCAAGTTTCTCAAAAGAAATGAGATGGAGAGCATCACGCCCGTTGGAGATCGTTCATACAGACGTTTGTGGTCCCCTAAAGCCTATTTCTACTGGAGGTAATCAGTATTTTCTAACTTTCATTGATGATTATTCCAGAAAGACTTGGGTGTATTTCTTGAAAAGGAAATCTGAGGTGTTTGATATTTTCAAAGAATTCAAAATTCTTGTTGAAAGGCAGAGTGGGAACTATATTAAAGTTCTCAGATCCGACCAAGGAGGCGAGTTCACATCTGATCTGTTCGAAAAGTTTTGCAAAGATCATGGAATCGTTCACCAACTTACACCTGCATATACTCCTCAACTAAATGGTGTTGCTGAAAGGAAGAACCGAACAATTCTTGATATGGCGAGGAGTATGATCAAAGGGAAGGACTTACCTCGAGAATTCTGGGCTGAAGCAGTCGCAACAGCAGTATATCTCCTGAACTGGTGTCCCACCAAAAGTGTTCGCAACATGACGCCCGAAGAAGCATGGAGCTCGTTCAAGCCCAGTGTTGCGCACCTGAGAGTTTTTGGCTGCATTGTCTATGCCAAAATCCCCGAAGCTCGAAGAATCAAGCTTGATGATAAAGGCGAAAAGTGTATCTTCGTGGGATATGGAGATCGAGTAATGGGTTACAAATTGTATAACTCACTCACAAAGAAGGTGATCATAAGCCGCGATGTGGTGTTTGAAGTAGCTCAAACATGGAGCTGGGAGGATAAAAAAGTTGCAAGCTCGTCAGAAATTGTACCTGATCAGCAAGAAGATGCACGTGAAGTTGAAGAACCTGATTCACCAACATCATCTCAAGGTCCAGTCGGAAGGCCAAGAAGGATGCACAATCTGAACGATATATATGAAGCTACCGAAGAAGTTGAAGAAGCTGTGGAGGAAAATGTGAATCTTATTTGTTTTTATATGGATGCTGATCCTATTGCTTATACAGATGCTGCACAAGAAATGAAATGGAAGATTGCAATGGATGAAGAAATCAATGCGATTGAGAAAAATGATACTTGGTCATTGACAACACTGCCAGAAGGCCGAAAAGCAATTGGTGTGAAATGGGTGTTCAAAACAAAGAAAAATGCCAATGGTGAAGTGCAAAGGTACAAAGCGAGGTTAGTGGCGAAAGGATACAAGCAGAAGGCCGGAATTGATTATAGTGAAGTCTTCGCTCCTGTTGCTCGTCTTGAGACGATCAGATTATTTATCTCGCTGGCAGCCCAACACAATTGGAAGATTTATCAGCTCGACGTGAAGTCGGCTTTTCTAAATGGTTTTCTTGAAGAAGAAATTTATGTGGAGCAACCTGAAGGTTATGTGAAACGAGGAGCTGAGAATAAAGTTTACAGATTGAAGAAAGCTTTGTACGGGCTCAAGCAAGCACCTCGTGCATGGAATTCCAGAATTAATGAGTATTTTCTGAAGAATGGTTTCGTGAAGTGTCCCTATGAACATGCTCTATACTTGAAGAAAGATGCTAAAGGTAACATGTTATTCGTTTGCCTATATGTCAATGATCTTATTTTTACTGGAAATTGTGAAACAATGTTTCATACCTTCAAGAAGAGCATGATCAAGGAGTTCGAGATAACAAACATCAGCTTGATGGCACATTTTTTGGGAATTGAGGTAGTGCAAAATGAAGAAGAGATATTTATCTCTCAAAGCTCATTTGCAAAACAAATCTTGGAGAAATTTAAAATGGAGTCCTGCAATCCTGTTAACACTCCCGTGGAGATTAGTCAAGAATTGAGGAAGCATGATGGTGAAGCAGAGGTGGATCCAACTTACTTCAAAAGCCTCGTTGGAAGTCTACGATATCTAACATGCACTAGGCCTGATATTCTCTACGGAGTTGGATTAATCAGCAGATACATGGAAAAGCCGTCGCAGTCTCATTTGAATGCGGCCAAGAGGATTTTGCGCTATATTAAAGGTACGCTGAATGAAGGTATACTTTATCCCTCTAATCAAGAAGTTAAGCTCGTTGGTTATTCGGATAGCGATTGGGGAAGAGACTTGGATGAAAGAAAGAGCACTACTGGCTACTGTTTTTATATTGGTGATGTTGTCTTTACTTGGTCGTCAAAGAAGCAAGCTATAGTGACACTCTCAACATGTGAAGCCGAGTATGTTGCAGCAAGTTCAACAGTGTGCCATTGCATATGGTTGAGAAATTTACTAAGTTTTCTGGGATTCGCGCAACAAGGCCCGACAGAAATATGTGTTGATAATAAGTCTGCAATAGCACTTGCGAAGAATCCGGTGTTCCACGAAAGAAGTAAGCATATTGATACTCGTTATCATTTTATTCGAGAACACGTGAACCAAAATGATGTGGAGTTGGTTTATTGCAAGTCACAAGACCAAGCTGCAGATATATTTACGAAGCCACTAAAGCATGATGTCTTTAGAAGATTGAAATTTATGCTTGGCATGAAGACCTTAAAGAATTGAGTTTAAGGGAGGATGTTGAGTTTATTAAACTCAATTACTTCACAATTAAGGAAGAATTATCTAGAATTGCCTAGCATCATCACTAACCGACTTAAGCTATATATTAGCATTATTATATTATTAGAATAGGCTAAAGTTTAGTTAACTAGAATTCTCTAGCATTGTAATGTCGGCAAACTAACCGACCTATACTACTTATAAATAGGCACTAGGCCTTTGTAGCTAAATATGTACACAATCAAGAAAGAAAAGAAGAGAATTGAGTGAGTTAGAGAGAAAGAGCCGTAACTCGCATCTCATAGTTAGAAAGAGAGAAAAGATTTGTGTAGTGCTGAAGCACTTTTGTTTTTGCATTTTGTAATCCTTTTGTGAGAAGCCTATCAATACTATTCTCCGTATTTCATCTTTATTGAGTGCTCCTATATTTTGTGTGTCAAATATCCAACACCTTCATCACTACCATCACTTGACCACCTTATTCTCCATTGTTCCTGAGGAACGTCGTTAACCAGCATGGTGCGACTAGCAGTTACTGCGATCGAGCTCACCACTGGCCGAATACCAACTGCATCCCGTGGAAAGGTCGCACTCACAGGCGGCGATGTGCCCACATCGAACGGTCGAAGGAGGCTCACATGAAATACATTGTGAATCCTAGCGTCCTGCGGTAAATCAAGCATATATGCCACCTTCCCTATTTTTTTCGCTACACGGAATGGGCCATAGTAGCTCCGACTGAGCTTTGTCGAGGTTGGTCGTGCTACAGAGTGTTGACGATACGGCTGGAGCTTGAGTAACACCATATCACCCTCCTGAAACTCGACATCGCGCCGGTGTTCATTTGCTTGAACGCTTATTCGTCGCTGCATTTTTAAAAGATTTTCCTTGAGCTCCTGGAGTACAGCAGCCCTTTCCTCAAGCGTGGCTATGACCCCTGGATGCTTAGCTTGGATTGAGAGGGTTGGAAACAACGAAGGCGGTTCTCGACCATATAGGGCCTGGAAAGGGGAGACTCGGAGTCCTTCATGGACACTGCAATTAATAGCTAATTCAGCCCATGGGAGGAGTGTCGCCCAACGAGTAGGTCTGTCAAAGGTAAAGGAGCGCAGGTACTGCTCCAATGTCCTATTCATCACCTCCGTCTGCCCGTCCATTTGGGGATGATATGCTGTCGTATGTTGTAATGTTGTGCCACTGAGGTGCATCAAATCTATCCAGAATTGACTCATAAATATTGGATCTCGATCGGTTAGTAAAAACTTCGGAAATCCATGGTGTTTGGCCAACCAATTCCAAACAACGCGTCCCGCAATCATCGCATACTGACTAACAAACCTGCGGTAATATCCTGTGAGGCCAAGAAATCCTCTAAGCTGTTTAACCGTCGTAGGAATCGGCCAGTCGGTCATGGCTTGGATTTTTGCGGCGTCAGCTTGTAAATTCCCATTGCGAATGATGTATCCAAGGTATTCTATAGTTGTCTTGCAAAACGAACATTTCCCCATCTTCACAAAAAATGAATGCCTGGAAAGTATAGTGAGTACCTCATTCAAGTGCTGAACGTGCTCGAAGATTGTGGTGTTGTAGACTAGTATATCATCAAAGAACACAATCACAAATTTTCGTAGAAAGGGTTGAAAAATTGCATTCATCGCAGCTGGAAAAGTAGACGGTGCATTCGTCAAACCAAATGGCATTACTAAGAACTCATAGTGGCCCGAGTGTGTGCGGAATGCTGTTTTAAATATATCATCATCATGCATGTGGATTTGGTAGTATCCCACCATGAGATCCAACTTCGAAAAGCATCTTGCCGCACCGAGTTCATCGAATAGTTCATCGGCTGTCGGAATTGGAAAATGGTCAGGTTCTGTGGCCGCGTTTAGAGCTCTGTAGTCGATGCAGAAGCGAAACATACCATCCTTTTTGCGAACGAGTAAAACTGGGGAAGAAAAGGGGCTCACACTCGGTCGAATTATCCTCTGATTAAGTATTTCCTGAATTTGCCTGTCGATTTCTATTTTTGGAAATACGGATATCGGTACGGATGCACATTGATTGGCTTTGCTGACTGTGGAAGGTGGATTTTATGGTCCCATGGCCGAGTAGGGGGAAGTGCTTCCGGCAGGCGAAACACTGGAGCATGGGTCTGCAGTACTATCTGAATTGATGGTGGCAGATCTTGGGGAAATTCGACGGTCACATCATTGTTGGGGGTGGAGGCTGTTAAGGACCTAAATCCCTAACGATCTGATAAAACGGACAATAACGAGATAAAGCTAATCCGGCGCCCGTGAGGGTCGGCAGAGATAAAGATCTAGGCAGCTGTGCGCGGGTTACAACCCGTCGGGCAACGGCTACAGATCAGATATACGTTCCGGCTGTGCGCGGAGACCTTCCGTCGGGCAGCAGGTAGCGTAGGGAATTACGGATTCAAAGCATAACTCGGGGCATTTGGCCAAAATAATAATATTCATTGATTCATTGTTGGATGATTAAATATGATAACAAGCTCTCCTATTTATAATAGTAGAATACTACCCTAACTTATTGAATAAGAAAACTAAGATATGGAAAAGATTTGGTGAAATAAAAGATAACTAAATAATTGTGATTTCCTAAGATATGGGATCGTATCAACTCCCTCACGGTTGAATTCTGCCTTGTCCTCAAGGTGGAAACTACGAAGCAACGACGATAGCCGTAAGCAAAAGCTTTGGTGAGGCGTCTCCTCCTGGATCAAACACATACTGAATAGTTGAATGTATCCCTCGATCACTTCCATAAAAAATCAACCAAGGAGACCTAATGTGGCTGCCAAAATTCCGTGCCAAAATGAAAAACCTGTTCACACCTCCAACAATGCTCAACCACAGCATGTCATTGCGCGGAGGGATCAACCTCGCATCGGTGTCGAGCGATGTTGATCGATGATTCATACTTGGAACATCATCGATATTCAAATCCACATAGACACAAGCAAGTGCATGCGAACCGGAGTGAGCATCCCCTGTCTTACCCAATTCTTCCGCGTTTAATTTAAGCTCATCCTCACACAACCTTCGCTGCTCCTCCATTACCTCTTGATTGTCCTGGTTTTTCATATCAAATCCAGCCAGGATGTCATTAACAAGGCTCTGATTCTCCCTACTCTCTCTCTCGCTCGGCTTCTCCATCAACACACTAAAATCTTTATCTTTCGACTCTATACTAGATCGAAGGGCGTCGGCTTTATTTTCTTTCTCTAGCAAAGTCCATGTATCTTCTCTCATCTCCAATTCCTTATGTGTTGGAACACTAAGATCATCAATCTTCTCATCATATGCCCCGACGAGCACTTGCCGCGGCGTATTGCCGGTCTTGACGATCTCTTCTAGGGACTCGTCGATTGGAACATCAACATCAGGATTAGCGTCCCCATTGTGAGTGGTGTTGTTGTGAACATCCTCAACTAGAATATTGGGCAGACCACGCTTCTTCCCCGAATTAATAAACCTGCTGGACTATTGAGGCGGGTGCGTGGCAACGGCAGACAACGGAGCTGTGCGGTGACTCAGCGGTCGGTCATACTTTGTAGGCTGCAAGGTCTGCGGGCAGCGATAGTCGGCGGATCCCAACGACTAAGCGGACCCAGTGGTGGCTGATCATAATCCGAATATCCTCACGATGGTTCCCAATAAGAGGGCTGCCACGACTGTGGTGGGTCGTAACAAGTGGCTGGCCGACTAAACTACTGATCATACCCGCCTATTTGTTGACGATGTTGTTGATATCTTGGTGGGCCCTAACATGAACCCCTGTGATTTCTCCCCTCGCGACGATATCGATCTCTCTGCGGGCTGTCACGTGTGCCAAAATTAGGGTTTCTGGGGCGAGGCCCCCTCTCCCAATTACGTCTCCGTCGTGCCTCGTCACCATCAGAATCGTCGTCGGCATACCCTGTTCGCTGATCATACCCGCGGTAGGGGTTTGGTTCAAGATTATCGAACCAGCGATCCATTTCATCCCTCCAAGAATCCCATCCGTCGAGTCTGTCTATCAAGCGATCTAATTTATAACCCACGGAATCATCGTGGTCCGCATCCTCCGTTGGGCGACCCTCACGGTCCCCCTCGTCGGTCTGCTGTCGGTTAAAACAACGTTGTCTCAGCGGCCAATCGCGTTATCACGGCGCGACGAGCCATTCGGAAAGTAGTCGGGTCGGTTTGCGCCCCAACCTTGCCTACCATTGTTGTCGTATCGTCTCATGAGTACTGGATGAAAGCACCAGTTGTTAAGGACCTAAATCCCTAACGATCCGATAAAACGGACAATAACGAGATAAAGCTAATCCGGCGCCCGTGAGGGTCGGAGGAGATAAAGATCTGGGCGGCTATGCGCGGGTTCCAACCCGTCGTGCAACGGCTACAGATCATATATACGTTCTGGCTGTGCGCGGAGACCTTCCGTCGGGCAGCAGGTAGCGTAGGGAATTACGGATTCAAAGCATAACTCGGGGCATTTGGCCAAAATAATAATATTCATTGATTCATTGTTGGACGATTAAATATAGGGTTGGGGAAAAATACCGAAATACCGGCCTTATCATACCGAAAAAATATCAAAAATACCGAATTTTTGGTATACCGTGACTTTCGGTACGGTATGATACCTTACCGAAAAATTTCGGTAAGGTAACGGTATGGATTTTCAAATACCGCGGTATACCGCTGCATATCGAAATTCGGTATATACCGTAAATTAAGGTATATACCGTAAACTAAGGTATATACCACAAAAATATAAACGTAATTATATATAAAATATATTTTATATATTTTTAAATTATAAAATCTATTGTGAAATATAAATATAATTATGAATAAATTATATTTAATTTATTTTTAAAATTATAAAATATAAATAATATTCTAAAAACTCTAATTTTCTATTTTAATTGATGTTGAAAGTCAGGTATACCGAAAATGAGGTACGGTATCGGTATGAAAATTCATCATACCGAAAATAAGGTATACCGAAGTTCGGTATACTGAAAATTTTGGTAAGGTAAAGGTATGATTTTTTCGCATACCGTATTTACGGTAAGGTATACGGTATGGTGGTTTCGGTAAGGTATACCGTACCTACCCACCCCTATAAATATGATAACAAGCTCTCCTATTTATAATAGTAGAATACTACCCTAACTTATTGAATAAGAAAACTAAGATATGGAAAAGATTTAGTGAAATAAAAGGTAACTAAATAATTGTGATTTCCTAGATATGGGATCGTATCAGAGGCCTTGCATTGAACAAGCTCAAACTTCCGCGATCAGAGCTGTCAAGGCATTGAAGGAAATTAGGCGCGGTTGTGCCTCCGTCACCGCAAATTGAACCAACTTATCTTTCCAATAGAACTTCACGGTCAGATTCGCATAATCGTGAGATACCTTACCCAAAGTTTGCAGCCACTGGACCCCGAGGACTATATCTGGTCCATGGATGGCCAAATCATATAAATCAATCTCGAAGCTATGACCTTGGAGCACAATTGGCGTCTTTGGGCAGAAAGCCTAGCACGTTAGTGAATCCCCGTTTCTGACGTAAACCCAGAATGGGTTCACCGTCGTTAATGGCAAGCTAAGTCGTTCCACGATAGATGCGTGGATAAAATTGTGAGGGCTCCCACCGTCAATTAGGACCTGGAATGGGATGTCATATATAATTCCAAAAATGCGGAGTGAGCGTGGGCTCGGTGCGCCGGCCAGGGAATGTATGCTCGATACGTCTGCAGTTCCTCACTTTGGAAAGTGATGGTGAAATTCAGCAGCGGTGGTGCCATGGTGGAACTCTTTCTAAAACTACCAGATTATGTACCTGGGGAGGTTTCTTCATCTGATGATGAGGACTCAGACGATGCACTAACAGACACACGAATCCGTAACAAAGCAGGGTCTCTCTTTGGATGTTGCAGTGTTTGGTTACTTGTCCTATGTTTGCTCATCAAAGGCCACCCTTCTTCTCTTGCGAGTGTCACCATAACAAATAGCAAGAAAGAGGAGAGACTGTATGTGAGCGATATGAATCTTCTTGTATGGAAAAACAAATCGAAAGAAGCAGAACCAGACTCATTGAATCAGACACTTGCTTGGATGTGTGACTCGAAAATCCCAGAATCAGGATAACTGGTAAAAGTGGTGAATCATGGGACGTTGGATAAACTAGATCCTGATTCAGGCACGTTAGATGGCGGTGATATAGTGACTTGGGAGTATACTTGGGACGAAAAGGACTTGCGAGATCCGTTGTTGGAGTTTTTAGGTAAACATGGAGAACCATTTCCTTACTATTCATCCATGTTTAACTATGCGACATCAAACTGGCTTTTCTCTCATTTGATTTAATGTTAATCTAGTTTGATACTCCCTCCGTCCACGAAAAAAATATAGCACATTTGTCATTTTTGGATGTCCACAGAAAATAGAACATATTTAAAAATTGAAAGTTTTCAACAATTTCTCTCTTACTTTTTTTCTCTTGTCTTTTACTAATAATATGGACCCCACATTCCACTAACACTACTTCTCTCTCCCCCAGGTTTCCTCTCCTATCTCTCTATTTTCCATTTTCCTTAATTTCATTTACATTAAAAAATTAATTATTCTATGTACTCATAAAATTAAAGATTAAAACAATAACTTTAATTTGATAGTAGTATATAGTACTATAATTTCAAAAGTAAATTAACTAAAAAAAATTATAAATATTAAAAAAAAGTCAATGACTGTTTTATAAATATGGTGTATTTATTGAGACAGCCAATTAGCTAGTACTAATATTGATATAATTTTTTCATTTAAACAAAAAATATTGTATAAAACATATCCCTTCGTCTCATTAAATATGAAACATTTGGGAATCGGCACGGAATTTTATGTAGTGTTGTTTTATGAGCTAATGAAGAGAGAGTAAAGTCAGAAAGATGAAAAAGTTGAGATAGAGTTGTTTTCACTTTAGGAAACGTTTCATTGTTAATAGGACAATCAAAAAAGGAAAACATTTTTTTTTAATGAGACATAGGGAGTATATATCGGTGATTGAATGGAGCACCAACTTTCTATTAGTATAAAAGTTTAAAATTTTGGATGTTATTTAAAGAAATTATCATAATTATGAATTTTCAGGGCTATATGAGTAGGCATCTGAACCAATAGGTGTGATCCGTTGCTAACTTTCTTAAGTTACTAACTCATCAATGCAGTATATTAAAAATGTCAACACGATGGCATTGAAATGTCAACATAAACTTAGCAGATATTTAAATACACAGTGTTGACATTGATATTTAAAATGTTGACACAATATATTAAAATGTCAACACAAATTTGTATTGACATTTTAATATGATCGTGTTGACATTTTTTATACACTGCGTTGATGGATTAGCAAGTTAACAATTTAAGAAATGTTAGCATTTAACGCACCCCTCTAAACGCAGGTTTGGTGGAAGTAAAAACTGTTGGTGAAGATGTCCATCACCACGGCCCATCCGGTGTGGACGCCAGTGAACTGGACCTGATTGCAAGCTTGGCTTGAAGAGCGTACACGACGTGCTGGTTTGATATGGCGACGATGGAGTTGTCGTTTGCATTTTTCTGCTAACATTTGTTGTTGTAAGAAAATCGGAGGTGAACGTATTTGTTGTCCGATGTTGCTTGCTCGTCTGCAATCTTGACGTCAAGAGCGGGCTGAACACGTTGTCGCCTCCAGAACCAAGGGAACAGTCGGCCTTGCAGTATACATAAGGGTTCGTCCCACCCCATTTGTCCTGGGGTATCTGTTTGACTGTTTCTAGTAGTTTAGTTTCATCAAAAGGTTGGCTCTGTTTGCTCATTGGTTTGAGTGATCTGATGATATGCTTTGAATAATAAATCTATTAGATCCATCCAGCTATTTTAAGTTTTAGAGTCTGATATTGAAGGAGGGTCGATTTCATCAGCATTTTGGTTTGATTAAAGATGGAGATATCTGCCTCCATTGTTCTACTGTTGTAAAAAGTAAAGTTGCCACATTCCTAGTTAAAGAATCTTGTTTTAGTGGAAAAGGCTGGCTGCTGAATTAATCGGCAAAAATGAGTAAATGCATATTTTCGGGCTATATATATGTGTATATGAAGCAGTCATGTTTTAATGGATGACAACACGAGATATGACCTTCGATTCTTATATAAATACGCCTCAAGTGTTCCAAATTTTATTACAGAATATAGGGTTTTTCGCTGCCACTGCCTCTATTGCATTTACATAGCAGCAGAAGAGGTAAACATTTCCCATATGTTTTTCTTTCCATTACAATTAGGTTGTTTGATCTTCGTATCGAAATAACTGATCGTCTATTTTGTGGTTTCTTCTTCCGGATGGAAGCGTTCAAGCGTGGGATCTCGTAATCGGAGGTTTTGTTCTCTTTTTACCGAGAGGTTTGTTTAAATTCTAGGTATTAATTTATTGCACTCAACTGTAATAATAGATCTATGCAATATTAACATTGATAATGTGTATCTTAGTTAGAATGTTAGATCTTGAACTTTATGATGGCGTGTTTAAATTTATATGAACTTTTCATGTTTTGTGTTATCCATTTTGTGCCTTGTCATAATCTCCTATCTCTGTATTAATGTTCGATATTGTCTTGTTTAAATCTTGCTATCATGGAGTCATGTTGAGGATTGTTTGTGTTTGAACTTATTTTATGGTTTGGGAAGTTTATTTGATTGTAACGAAGCCAACTTAGCCGAATTTATATCTGGTTTGTTTTGTATAATCAGTGCTATCGTGCCTGCACAAAAGGCCAACTTAGTTCACAATTCTTGCACAATTTGCATTGTCTAATGTGTTTTTTTTGGGTGTGTATTTAAGCCGTGATAGATTGTTACTCCCTCCGTCCCATGCTACTCGCACTTTTCATTTTAGGCCGTAAATTTGGGATTGATTTTTTTGTGTAATTAAAAAAGAATTTTAACTGTAATGAGACATCACTTAATAAAAGAGCTCTTAACTTAAACTAACATATTAATTAAATGCATTAATTCTAACTTAAATTATAAATAGTGTAAGGACTTTGTGACGAGCCGAAAGTAAACGTGCGAGTAGCACGGGACGGAGGGAGTATTATTTTTACCTTGCAATCGATCCTTTTAGGCTGTTATTTGAATAGATGAGACAAGTGAAAATGGACGAAGGAAATAGGGTATCTGTTTCTAGTAGTTTAGTTGCCTTTGTTTACTCATTGGCTTGAATGATATGATATGCTTTGAATAATAAACTTATGAGATCCATCCAGCTATTTTAAGTTTTAGAATCTGATATTGAAGGATGGTCGATTTAATCATCATTTTGGTGAAAGCTGGAGTTGCCTCCATGATTCTACTATTTAAAAAAGTTAAGTTGTCATTCCTAGGTAAAGAATCCTGTTTTAGTTGAAGAAAGCTGACTGGCCGAATTAATTGGCAAAATGAGTATACGGAGCTATATATGAAGAAGTCGTGTTTTAATAGAAGACGACACAGAGATATGGCCTTCGATTCATATATAAGTACGCCTAGCCTTAAGCGTTCCGAATTGAAATAAGGAATATAGGGTGTTATGCCGCCACTGCTTCTATTCCATTTACATAGCAGCAAAAGAGATAGACATTTCCCCCATTGTTTTTCTTCCCAGTTGGATAAAAGCGTGGATCTTGTAATCAGAGCCAACTTAGTCGAATTCAATGTCTGGCTTTGTCTTGTTTGATGTTGTCTTGTTTAGATCTTGCTAGCATGATGTTGTGTCGAGGATTGTCTGTGTCTTTAACTTCATTTATGGTTTGGGAATTTTATTTAATGAAGCTAACTTAATGCGAATTCGTGTCTGGTTTGTCTTGTATAGTTCGTGCTATCGTGCTTGCACAATAAATGCTCAATTCATGCACAATTCGTCTGTCTAATGTGTTTTTTTTCCGATTGAACACTGTAACTGTATTTATTGCCTCAGTCCTTACATGGGTATGTATTTAAGCCATGTTAGATTGTTGAGAATTTTGAGAAAAAAATGGAACAAGCAGAAATGGAAGAAGGAAATGGGGTGGATCACTTTGCTCGCATCTCCCAGAGGAACTACTCTTGTTGATATTAAGCCGGTTTGAAAACCTAAAGCATCTGTGTCGATGGTCTATTTTGCTTCGACTATTTATAAAATAAAACCTGTTCATTTGACTCTTCCAACTATTACACACTCCACTGAATCAGCTGATGAGATCTGTGAACTTCTCCCCAAGCTGGCAGGCTTTACCAGTGAAGAAATGAGTGAATTCATCAAGTCCTCACCGATAAAGGAGTTGGGCTTCTTCTCATTCGTTCGGAACTTCAAGGAACTCAGATCTATTTCGCTGGAAATTTTTCTGGAACTACCGGCTTATGTTCCCGGGCAGGCTTCTTCATCTGATGAGGCTTCTTTATCTGATGCGTCTTCATCCGATGACGAGTACACATACATTGCACCAGCAGACCACACATTGCTTCTCTTTGGATGTTGCGAGGTCCGTTGTTGGAGTTTGTAGGTAAATATAAAGAATCATTCGTCACAGCTGATCCAAGTTCAACAATGTCGGCATCAAACTCACTCCTCTCTCGTTTAGTTAAATGTTAATTTGGGACTAACTTTGATATGGGAACGTTTCTACAAATGGTTTTGTTCGTTCAATTCTATTTTCAAACGGATGTTTCATGTTTGTATGATAATATCTCCGTCGTACTTTTGCACTATTTTGCACCATTTTGCTCTTTTAGTCCACTTATTCTATTAATTTGTCTATTCCCCCATTTTTCTCTCATCGCTCTTATTTTTCCATTTTTCTTAATTTCATTAACTTTTTAAAAAAATAAATCTCTCATATACACATAAAACAATCACAACAATAACTTTAATATGATTGGAAGGCCTCGAAAGGGGCGCGAATTCGAACCAAGTTATATTGAAAATAACTGAACCGATTGGATCAGTTAGCAAATGTCGTTGCCACTTGATCGATTCAAACTCGCTCTCGCTCGTTTCCTACCAATGTAATTTGTAAACTCCCATTTTTGCACTACTTTAACAGTAAAGCGGCAAGTTCGGGGTCGATCCCGCAGAGAAGTTGGTGTGTCGAGAGTGTGTGTAGTGAACAGGGGGTTGGCTGCTGCCACGCTTTAACTTGGGAGTTTTTAACTACTGTTTTTACTCTAAGCAGAATTAAACTTTCTAACTTGATCAATGTAAATTTAACTACTGGGTCAAGTGAATTGCAGGTGAAAACGTAACAGTAAATGCGAGTATGAAAACGTAATAACTTTGATTAAACTAAACTGAGAGCAGTACAACGTGAAATTGAAACTAAGCTAATACTTCGGAAAATAAGAAAGCAAGTAAAACCGAGAAGAATCTCGGCGGGTAATTTAGGAATACACCGACAGATAGCAAGTATTCTGCAGCGCCTCTTTAATTCTCATTTCTTACTACGTATTACTTTATCTAAGCTAAATTATTCTAGAGAACTGGACTAAGCTAGAGAACTAAACTAAGCTAAACTAGACGGAAAGTAAAGGATCCGATTCTTTCTTGTGATGGCACACCCTCTATTTATAAGTTCGATTCGGCCTCCAGCTGGATAACGATCTTGATAGAGAATATTCACTCATGCTGAGAATGAGCGACTCATTTATTGTTACGTGCCAATCTTCTAGAATGATGACGCTTTTGAGTAACAGATTCATGACTCAGCTCATTCCTTGCGTCTCATAAGCTAGCACGTGTCCTCTTCTAGAACGTCGTCCTTGATAACAGAATGGTGCGCCACATCCAGCTCATTTCCTCACGTGTTCTTCTTCTAGAAGCCAGCGGTCCCCGCCTAACTGCTTGATCACTCCCCCTTGATCAACTCCCCCGATTCTTGGCCTTTTTATCGCCTTTTGTACTTGCTTGATCAGTTCGGCCTTGCTGCCTTGGTCAAGCGGCATTCCTGCACATTTAACACTTGTTTTGCGCGATAAACCGATCAAGCAGCGTACATTTTACCCTTAAACTGATGCATGAAATGAGCCTTATCAATGATATATAGTATTATTTTATAAATAAATAAACAATGTAAAAAACTGTAAATATTGTTAAAGGCTGTTTTATTTAAATATGGTGTATATAATTGTGGCACCTAATCAGTAATATTCATTACTCTCCATCCGTCCATGAAAAATAGTCTCATTTTGATATTATGGATGTCCACAAAAAATAGTCCTATTTAAGAATGGAAAGTATCTCTCTCATATTTTTCTCAAATTTTTACCTAATTTTTCTTCTTATTTCTTTTACTTTATCTACCATTTTTTCATCTCTTACTTTACCATTTCTCATTAAAACCCGTATCGTCCACAAATGTCACAGTTTAGTATACTAGAAAATACACAGCACCCCGGAAAATTGTGACTTTTTTTATTATTATTTTTATTTGATGGCTTATT
Source organism: Salvia splendens (assembly GCF_004379255.2). Taxonomy (NCBI): domain Eukaryota; kingdom Viridiplantae; phylum Streptophyta; class Magnoliopsida; order Lamiales; family Lamiaceae; genus Salvia; species Salvia splendens. The sequence goes on along the minus strand of NC_056042.1, from coordinate 21,810,931 downwards.
TTATTTTAATTAATGTGGATGTTGAATGAGAATTTCTTTTGTGGAAATTGAGTCTCTATGTGTTTGAGTTAATTATGTGAAATTAGTTGTTGTGAGTTATGTGAGTTAATGTGATTAAACTTCCAATGTGTGAATTAACTTAAATGAGATAATGCATAATCATTCTAGCCATTTTATTTAAAATTTTCGGCCCTCCTATTTATTGAAAATAATACTTTCTTTCTTGGATTTAATTAATTTTTTTGGGATATTTATCCAAATTACATCCAAACTAAATTATCCCTATGCTATTCTACATGATTTTCGACCCCTTGGCCATCCCTTGAGATTTTCGAAATCTCCTATTAATTAAGAGAGGGAATTATTTTTGTAGATTTAGTTGGTATCTTGTTTATCTCTTTCCTTGAATAAAAGTTCAATTAAATCTTATCATATTTTGCCAAATCTCTCCATATCCTATGTTAATTAGGATTTGATTCTTTTTTTCCCTAAAACCTCATAATTTTCGCCCATATACCTTTCAATTACTTGTGGGATTAATTTATTTGTTACCTATTTTGTGGGAGTCTTTTCCTACAAGAAATTACTAAATTTAAATCCTATTCCTATTTGATTTGATGATTTAAGTATTTTTCCTTGATTTTTCCCATTATACACGCCCCTTTTTATTTCCCCACTTGTAGATGCTTGAATTATTTTGTTACCTTATTTATGAGACACTCAATATCTTTTTACCTATTTTGTGAGTATCTTTCTCTCCAAGTAAATATCAAATAAATATCTAAGCTAATTAAATAGCAATTTTCAAAAATTACTCCCCCACATACTACACGCCTATTTTCCTTTTAATGGTGGGATTTATTCATTGACCTCTATTTTATTCTTTCACAATTTTAATTGCTTTATTGTGGGATTTATCCTAGACTATAAATTAAAAGAACCCTAACTCTAGCCCTCATATTTCCGTCTCCCTCTTCTCTCCATACCACACGTCTCTCTCTTCCTCTCATTCTCCACCAATCCTTCACCAATTCCTTCTTCTTGCATCATTGTGGAGTTGGAAATTCAAGATTCATCGAAGAATCGCATCATTCGTCATTCCTACCAATCATTTTTTTGCAAGAGAAAGGTATACTTGAATCATCTTTCTCACCTTTACCATTGAATCCATGTTTCTTGATTCCCTCATGCATATAGTGAATGTAGGAATCGTAGATCTAAAAATTAATCGGTTGGGAATGGTGTTTGCATGAGAAAGTATGTGTATGTGCTTGTATATAGGTGTGTATGTGAATTTGTGGATGATTCATTAGTGAATGTTATGTGTAAATATGAAATCAAGGTTGTGATGTCATTTTTGAAGCATGAATATGTGTTGAAAGCGTGAATATGTGTGTGTGGATGAAGGATAGACAAACCCTAGTTTGTGAATGTTGAGCATGATTTCTGTGGTGTTCGGACAGTAGGTTCCGACGAGTGTTTGATCGACCAAACAATCTTATTTTGGCACGAAATTTTAACTGAGTAAAAGTTTTAGTGTCTTCTGTGTTGTGTCAAAATTTCAGCCTCTTTTGACGAAAGATGAATTTTTAACGAATTTTCCAATTAAACTGCGCAGTTCTGCCAGAATCTGTATTCTTGTCCAGTGAGTTTCGTTTTTTATTTGGCCGACCTAAAGATGTGATTTTGGTATGAAATTTTAACTGGATGAACCTTGATGTGTCTACTGTGTGGTTACCAAATTTCAGCTTCAAATGATATCGTATGGATGTTTAATGATTTTTACAAAACGACTGCGTTGTTCTGCCAGATTTCTGTCTTGTTGAAATAATCTTGGTTGTCAAGTTTTGAGTGAATACATGATATATGTGTGAATAAGAAACGTATCCTATGATGTGGCTATGTGTTACACGTTGATGTATGCTTGAGTGTTCGTTTCATTTTGTTGATGAACGTTTGAGATGGGAAATCTAAGAAAACGATGAAAGGAACGATAGGGCATGCATGATAATTGTAATGATGGAAAAAAACATGATTGTGTGGTGATTTTGGCAAGTGTGGTTGTACGTACGTGGGTACCAAGAGCAAAGGGTTGCGTTAAAGTTGTGTTTTGTGTGGTATAAGCAAGCAAGGTGGGCTTTCTTTTACTAAACTCATTTTACGTTTCAAATTATGATGTTGGAGCTATAAGGGTGGTTTAAAGTGTTATGTCATGCCATGAATGTTTTTGATGTTGAGATTATTGTCTGATGCCTAGTTCGTCTGAGCTTGCTCCGTTAGGCTATATGGATGTGTGTGAAACGAATTCGGGTCTGAGTAGGGCCGCAAACCCTATCAGGCTGTGTACACTGGAGGGATCGGGAGCCGTCCTTGCTAGTCGGCCGGTCTCGTGGGCAAATATTGTGGCCACACTTTCGTCGCACTGTGGAAAGATGATGTGATTGTTGGATTGTTGAGAAAGTGGGGAGATTGTTTGCCTGGCCAGGCTATGAAATGTTTTTGTGTTCTCGATGATATTTCTTAACTACATGTAAAACTCGAGTTCACTGGTTTGGATGACATAACTGTTACAAAATGTTTTCGGCAAGAGCCCATTGAGTACAACATGTACTCAGCCCTGCATATGTTTTCCCTATGTGCAGGTTGAGCGGGATGTTGCAGCGGATGTTGAGTGAGCTTTAGGAATTCTCGGATGCATCGTGTCTTAATACATGAGCGTCATCCCATGACTATCTTTGATACTTGTTTTTCCGCTGCCGTGTTTGAAATTAATTTCTAGGAGTCTTCCGCACTATTTAATACTGTTTTATGACATTTAGTATCTTGAGACTAAAATCCGTTGCTTAACTTTTCAATAAACTAAAATATTTCTTTTTGAAGTTAATTGGGTTTTTCATATTAAATGTCGTCCTTTATTGTTGTCTTTCATTGCGTCCCTCTTTTCTTCCCTGCTCCTTAGTCCCTCCCCTCGTCACGTTTTCCCCGTCTTCACTATCCTTAGTAAGAGCGGTAGTGACAACATGCACTTCAAAAATAACTCAATTTAAAGTTATAACATATATCTTCATTGATACTGACACGTGGCACATATAATGCAAAATAATACTTCCTCCGTCCCACAAGAATATGCACTTTTTAATTTTGGAAATTCTTTTCACTATAATGAGGTAGGTTCATTCTCCACTAATAATACTTTAATTACTTTTTATCTCTACCTCTCTCTTACTTTTCTCATTTTGCATCAATACTCATGTCGAATCCAAAGTGTATATTCTTTGGGGACAGGGGGAGTAGCATTATAATGCAAAAAAACGTTAGTAGACTTTGTAGATTGATTTTCACAAATTGCATTATACGCTCTCAATTTTGCATCACAGATAGTTATTTTTGCATTATAAACATTATACACAAATTCATTTTACACTCTCAATTTATTTTACATTACAGACAGTTATTTTTGCATTATAAACATATGTTGTCTATGATGCAAAATATATATAGACAGATTGCATTATAAACAGTTTTTGTTGCATTATTTAAGTCAATGTCTATAATGCAACATAAACTGTCTATTTGCAAAATAAAAAGTTTATAACGCAACCTACGCAAATCCATTATAGTGTTCATTAATGTTTATTTGCATTATTGCATTGTTATTTTGCATCATACATGCCACATGGCATCACATGGTTGGAAGTATGTTATGACTTTAAAGGTGGATAAACATTAGTGCTCCCCTATAATAACTCTTTAACCATTTTTGAGCATATTTATGAGAATGAATATTTTTTAAAATGTATGTTGCTTATTTATTTATTTATAAGATGTTGTAGTGTGTTTTACATTTAAATAGAAGTACATAGGATAGCAAAATGAGTTTAAGTCTTCTGCATAGTAAATGAGTTATGAGTGACGTTCACATTAGGTAACTTGTTAGTTCTTGCAGAAGGAAAATTGTTACACAACCTAGATAGATTTTGACCGCCTATCATGAAAGGTTGTGACATCAGTCCGAATATTTTCTTACCTTGGAAAATGAACGACGTTGTCATAGTATACCACTAAAAGGATCTAACGTTGAGATAAGTCTATCGTGCTATTTACTTAAATACCATTATTGACATAACATTGAGCGTACGATAGTGATTGAGAACTATTTTGACTTATCAAATGGTGAGGGTCTTTCGCTACCCAAGAATCCTAATAGATTGGGTAGTAATGTTATTATCTAGGTAGTGCTAGTGTTGTTAGTGTTTGAGTTTGTATACTAGAAATCACCTTTCGAGTGATTGAATACTGTAAAACTCTTTATTTATTTTCCAATGGATGAAACAGACTATTTTTGTCATAATGTTAGACGTCACCACGGTTCGGGAACCGGCGGTTCACGGTTCGGAACCGCCGGTTCCGGTTCGAGAAATGATGGAACCTGAACCGGCCCGGCCAAGGTTCGGCGGTTCCGGTTCGTGAACCGTGAACCGCCGGTTCGCGTGAACCGCGGAACCGTCGGTGCAAATCCGGTTCCGGGCCGGTTCCGAACCGGTTCGGCGGTTCGTTTAATTTTTTTTTTGTAAATTTGTAATTCCCTTGCCCCGATCACCACCACAACGAGATGAAGACATGATATAAATATTTATGGAAATTGAAAGTCGTGAAGACGATAACGTGAACAACGTGAGAGTAAAGTATGAGCGCAAATAACGTAAACAACTTGAGAGAAGGAGGATGGAGAATAGAGAAATTGAGATTGAGAGAGAAATTCTTATTAATACAAGAATGGGGTGAGTATAAATGAAGAGGAGGGGGTATTTATAGGGGGAAATTGTGATTTAAATTTTTTTTTGAAAAAACGGCCGAACCGCCGGTTTTCCGCCGGAACCGCCGGTTTTCGGTGGAAACCGGCGCTTTTCGTCGATTTTAAAAATTCAAAATTTTCAAATTACCGTTGGAACCACCGGTTTTTCGGCCGAAACCGGTGGTTTCCGTCAATGGTTTCTGACCAAACCGGCGGCCGGGGGAGCGGTTTCTGAAAAGGCTAGGAAGTAGGCCTGAAAAGTTGTCGGGAGGTGTCGGGAACCGCCGAACCGGCGGTTCCGGCCGAACCGCCGGTTACGGTTCTTCAATTTTTTTGAACCTGAACCGGCCCGGCGGTTCGGGCGGTTCCGATCCCGGTTCAAACCGCCGCCGACAGTTCCGGTTCCGGGCCGGTTCGGTTTGGAGACCTCTACATAATGTTGTTATGTTTTACATTTAATGGATGTTTATTGCATGTTTAAATGTATAAGTAACTTAACAAAGTCTATGTCTATGTTTTAGTAGACCGGTTGTGGGCATCGTCCACTTTAAGGTAACACGGTCAGTTCTGAACAAAGAAAAATAAGAATTTTACGACCTAAATAGGCGTAGACTACCTATCGTGAAAGGTTGCAATGTCAGTCCGCATATTTCTAAGCCTTACTGAAATAAGGTGACATTGGTGTGGTAGAGCATTGAATTGGATCTAACAGCGAGACAAGTCTTTATGCTATCAACTGAAAGACGAGGTCTTGATAAATTATTTATTTCTTAATCAATGTACGTTAGCATTGAGCATACGGTATTGATTATGTACTGCTTTGACTTACCAAATGGTGCGGGTTTTTCGCAACCCAATAATCTTGGTATATTGGGTAGTGATGATTAATATCTAGCGGTGCTAGAATTGCTATTATATTTAATCGTGCGCGAGGTGAGTCTCGTTTGATAACGCCCTCAAGAGGAGCTCGAAACAAGGCTTTATTATTCGGAACCTAGCTAGTTGGAGTTTGATTACTCTATGAATAATAAATAAGCGTTTCTTGCTAAGTCCTCTGTTGTAATTAATAAGATGCTAATTAATTAAGTTTATAGTAGGCATTAATTAATTAATTAATGGACGTTTCTATCTTAAGCGCGAGAAATGAACGACAAACAAATGGAAACCCGAATTACTTATAATTTCGGATTTGGATGGGCAGTGCAATATTAATTCTGTAGTAGCTGCTCGTAATATTCCAATATAAGCTTGTATTTAATTATGGGTTCAATTTAATTAGTAAAAAGCTAATTAGTGGAGGCCATATCCAAAATCTTCCATAGATCCTTGAGAGGGCCCAATATTTGACTTAATATAAATAGGAGAATAAAGGAGACATAAAAGACACTTAATTATACTCATAATTTTCGTCCCTCTCTCCTTCTCTGTGAGGGATGATTTTTTTTCCTTCAGCTCTCCTCCGTGAGATAGAATTTCTGTCTTCTATATTTAAGTCCTAGTATTCTGGTAAGATCAGCCCACACTGATATCAACGTATAGTCCGGGAACCAGTCAAAAGATCTGTGGTTTAGTACTCAAGATCTTCACGTGGAGAAGGCGCTAGCTATCTTCAATTCTTTGGAAAATCCTCAAGGTAAAATGGCTAATCCGTAGGAAGCATGTTTTAGGTTTCAATTACGCTAAAGCTTGATTTAATTCAAGTTATGAGCATGATACATGAGATAATTGCGCGAATAGATTTTGTCTAAATAATCTGCTAAATAGATCAGAATTATTATATAATTGATTTATGTACGCTTCCGCTGCCAACCCCTTCAGTTAGTGCAATGTTATGTGTGCTAGGAGAGTCCAGTTTGATAGTAATATCTTAAGAGATTAGGAGTAAGTCAGTATGTAATTTATTCCATGAATAATAAATATGAATTTCTAAACAAGACCCACTCTTGGAAAAAGAGATTAGGAGTATAAGTCATATAGTAGACTTAAATATTAATTAATGGATATTTATATCTTCAATACGGGAAATGATATAATTAAAGTGGAAGTCACAAATTACTTGTAATTTTGGTTTGGACAGACAATCAGTATTATGTATTTAGTGGATGACAATAATATTTAAGTTTGTGCTTAAATTAAATTAAATTTTAAGTTAATTGGTAAGCTAAACGGTGGCCCAAGTTCAATCCTCCATGGATCTCTAATCTGACCCAAAATAACAATTCAATATAAAAGGGGACAAGCCAATAAGATAGAAAAGCCAATAAGATAGAAAAGCCAATAAGATAGAAGAGAAGAGACCAACAGAACTAACGCCTATTCCAGTGGAGCAGATTTCGAAATATCTCTCTCTCTCTTGAGATTTTAAAACATTAGGGTGTTGACGATCTTTGCCACCAAAGGTCAATTCTGAGTTGATGAAACATATCAGAAGATTTGTGGTTCATAACAAGCTCAGAGATTGAAGTAAAGTGGTGATTGAATTTAGTTATTGAATTCCTACGGTACGCTTTACGTGATAGTGCATGAATCGATTAAATTTTACATGATTATGTAATTATTTGCATATGTTTATGTATCAATTATATACATGTTTTAATCATGTTTATGATTTTCGAGCATGCTAGCGTTTTCATATATGTTTAGATGTAAATCACAATCATCTTGAATAGATCTTTCTGCTGCAAACCCAATAATACTTACATTCACATTTTCTCGGTCTAATTAAACATATTAATCAACAACTTCTAAAATCTCATGTCAACTAAAAAATGTGTATCTTAGTCAAGATGGAAGGAGTATGTAAATGTAGAGAATGAAAAGTAACTAAAGCAATTCGAATAAAAAAAAGAGAATGTAATTGGATAATTATTATTGATTTACTTTTTTTTAAACAGTGAAATGCGACATCTTTTATAAGATAATTAAACATTTATAAAATATAAAAAGAAAAATATGACATTTTTTTGTCTGGTTCAATATAATCTTGTGGGTATAGAACTTATACACGTGATGTATATGTTAGAGTTTTGTATATTTTAAATCACCTTTCGAGTGATTGGATATTGTAAAAATTCTTATTTTATTTTTCAAGTAATAAAACATATTATTTTGTCATAATGGTTTTATGTTTTAACATTGAATAATTTTTTTTACATATTTGAAAGTATAAGAAACAAAACAAGTCCACGTCTTTGTTTTAGTAGACCAGTTGTGGGGTGGCGTTCACTTTAAGGTAACATGATCAATTCTAAACAAAGCAAAAACAATATTTCACAACTTAAATAGGCTTGACTACCTATCGTGAAAGGTTGTAATGTTACTCCATATATTTCCAAGCCTTAATGAAATAAGATGACATTGAACGGATTAATAGCAAGACAAGTCTTTATGTTATCTACTGAAAGACGAAAGTCTTGATAAGTCTTGATAAACTATCATTTCTTAATCAATATATTTAGCTTTGAGCATACGTTATTGATTATGTATTACGGAGTACTTTGATTTATCAAATGGCGCGAGTTTTTTGCTATCCAAAAATCTTGATATTTTGGGTAGTGGTAACTAATATCTAGCGGTGCTAGGATGTCTAGTTTGTTGAATCGCGCCCTAGGAGAGTCTGGTTTGAAAATGTTCTTAGAGCATCCGCAATAGCGGACGTTAGCACGGACAAGCCATAGGCTAGCGGGAAGGGCATGGCGAACATCCGCTATTGCGTTAGGCTAACGTGACGGACGTCCCAAAGATGGACGAGCTCTCATCCGCGGACAATAGGCGTTAGCCGATTGCTAGCCTATCGCTGTCCGCTTATTGCATGACGAGCGATAGGCTAACAGATTTTTTATTTTTTAATTTATTTTTAATTTCTTTTAATTTTATTATTCATACTCTATATTTTCAACGCATTGCACTTCATTTTTTTTAATATTTGATAAACACCAACAACTATAATAAATTAATCGTATTTGTGAATTTATTTGCTTGACTAGGGCGTTGGCTAGCCTATTGCAGGGTTGTGGGAAGTCCTTGATGATGTGGCAAGAGGAGTTTTTGGTTATCCTATTGCTAGCCTATAGGAAGTCCGTGCTTATTGTGGATGCTCCAAGAGGAACTCAAAATAAAGTTTTATTATTCGGAAGTTAACTAGTTGGAATTTTTATTCCATGAATAATAAATAGACATTTTTTGTTTAGTCCACCCTTGGAGTAAATAAGATACTATTAATTAAGTCCATAGCAGATATTAATTAGTCAGCGGACATTTAAACCTTAAGCGCGGGAAATAATTATTTAAACGAGGAAACTCGGATTACTTATAGTTTCGGATAGGGATATGTGAATCAATATTATTATTGTAGTGGCTGATAATAATTTTCCAATTATTGCTTGAATTAAATTGGGGTTCAATTTAATTAAGTAAAAGACAATTGGGGGTGACCTGCATCCAAACCTCCATAGATCCCTGACTGAGCTCAATATGTAACTTAATATAAATAGGAGAATAAAGGAGACACGGGAAAGATGTTACAAATAATTTCGTCCCTCTCTCCCCTAGAGATGCCGATTTCTCCCTTTGTCACTCTCTGTGGGATTTCTGTCTCTTCTTTATTCAGTCCTATATATTTTGATAAGATCAGTCCACCCTGATGTTAAAATATAGTTTGGGAACCAGCCAGAAGATCTGTGGTCTAGTATTGAAGATCTTCACGTGGAGAAGTAGCGAGTAATCTACTATTCTTTGGAGAATCAATAAGGTAATCAATTCTCTAGGTAGAAAAGCAAGGTTTCAATTAATCATAAACATGATTTAATTCAAGTTTTAAGCGTGATACATGTGATAAATGCGTGGACATAATTTTTCTAAATAATCTGCTAAATATATCTAGAACTCTGATATATTTATTTTTCTGCTGCCTACCCATCAGTATATATATATATATATATATATATATATATATATATATATATATATATATATATATATAGGATTGTGATCAAGATAGAACCATTCTTAAACGTAGAACCATTCTTAAACGTAGAACAAATGCCAAACAGAGGTCGTTAGATCTTTTAATCCAATGATGTTGATTTGCAGAACAACTTCCCTTTACAACCAAAACTATTATTAATGGGTGAATGCAGATAAGTGAAAAAATAAAGCATGCATGGACTCTTCTTCGTTCCATTCATTCTTCGATCAACATGTGAGTTTTTTCACATGTTGAGTCCGGAATGTCGTGAAAACATAGTCTAATATGTATGATTTTTAATCTTGACCGTCATTTTTTCCTCATCCAATGAATAAAATATGTAGAGTTCTAGGTTCTACACTTAAGAATGGTTCGATCTTTAACGCAACCATATATATATATATATATATATGGACATAAAACATACGTTTCTATAAAAAAATGGTTATATAAAAATTTCCTCCTATAAAATATGTATTCATCTATGTATAAAAATGGAGAGAAATTCATTTCGAATATCCACCAATATAACTATTGATCGAAAATATATCGTTTATAATTAAATATCATTTCTAAAAGAGTGAATTTTATCAAAAGTCCCTAACTTTTTTGGTTGTGACACTACATACCTCTAACAAAAAAATAGCGCAAAAGAACCCTAACGTTAAATATAATCACGAATCATGTTTTTCCGAACCAAAACACCCACAGGCCCTAAAAGGGCAATTTTTTCACTCCATTATATTGCTGACATGTGATTTCCGTCACATATCTGTCAGAAACTTCTTATGTGATTTTCTAATAAATTCGGGTACTTCATACATAATTAAAATTTTGACATTATTTATACTTTCTAATTTTTTTATTATATACAGATTTATCATTATCTGCATTAATCAATATGAAAATAATAAAATGAGACCATTTCTTCCTTATACAACTCATTTTTTGGTATTTTCCGTATTTCTATTTTCCTGAATTTTATTTGTTGTTTATCTTGATTTATGGATCAATTTTATTTATTATGAAAATATCATAATTTTGCAGTATTAATTTATAAAGTTACATTATATTAATTTCAAATACTATTATTAATAAATAAAAATCTCCAAGGATTAAATAGCTAATATACAATGATTAAATGTTCATATGATGTTAAAATTTTCAGTTTGAGCTAAATTAACATTCTCAATAAATATCAATCATAAAAATCGTCTTAAAGTTAAGCTTAAAGTAACAAATTAGTTCAATGATATATAATGAAATAATATTTTAATGTCAGTGTTTTCAAGAAAACAATTAATGTATCATTTAATTAAATGTGAAATATTTTATATTTTGTGTATTATTGATTCGGATTTTATTGCATAAATAACGTCACTTTTCCATATTTTTTTGTTGTTTCTCAATGAATTTCTTACATGATATAACTAGTATATTGTTACCACTTAACTAGAAATAGAGGGATACCGAATTTTTAACTGTATAAATATTGACAAAAATTTAATCACGTATGAAGTATCAGAACTTATTAGGAAATCACATAAGAAGTTGCTAACATGATTCATATGTCAGAAAAGTGGCTAAAAAAACTTCATTCATTCATATGTCTTCTTACGCTATTTTTTTTTGTTAGGGGTCTGTGATGTCACAACCCAAAAAGTTATGAACTTTTGAGGCAGTTCACTCTACAAATTAAATACTAGCAAATAGCAATCTTATAAAATAAAAACAATTCCTATATTAATTTAAGACCAAACTAAGGCTTATATTAGGATGATTAATCGCATTGATTACGCCAGATAACATACTTATTTTATGGATAATCGACATGTTGTAGGTGCATTTGAATAATAATGTAGTGCAATAATATAGTTAACGAGCATGATGCGCTCTTATATGTTGCTGTTTTTCAAATGTTTAATGGCACGTATCATTGAAGTTGACAACCTTTAAATATCTCTATAAATCTTTAAAAATTTTAAAATTTATATAACTCTTTTGATATAAATTAATTTTTTACATACTATATATCAAAATAAATGCAGATTTATGAACAATCTAACAAAATCTGAATGACATGTTTAAACAAAGAAATTTGCATGGAAAATATAATTTGTCAATATCTAAAATAGTACTACTACTCTTTACTGCATTGGAATGATATTCTGCACCAATTTTCATTGTTACGATATTTTGCACCAATTTTCATTAGAAAAGTAGGAGTACGTAATAACCATATAAGATCTGCGACTGCAAGCCCGAGTCCACTCTATGCACATATTCGAACATAAATAGTCAAACTAGAAAACTAACACATACTCCCTCCGTAAATGACACATTCTCCTTTTTGGAATATCTTACTCTAAATGACACATTTCTAAATATAGAAATATCACTATCTTTACTTTTTCCCTCTCTCTTTCTTTATTCTCTTCATTTACTCACAAAACAACACTACATAAAATCTCATGCCGAATTAAAAATACTCCGCTTAAAGTGGGATGGAGGGAGTAGAAACGATACTGAAAAGCATAACGTAGTCAGTAAAAGCATTAGAGAGAAAACGCAAAGGATTCATTCTTCTTCTTAACAATAATGCCACCAAAAAGTCATGTTGCTAATCTATATCCCAAGACAAGTCTCGGGCGAGAGAGCTCGAACACGTGAAAAATGGTGTTCGCACGCAAATGTAGCTGCAACGCGATAAGTAACATGTAATATGCGTGTGTTCTTGCACAGTTAAGACGTGTAACCAATTGGTCTCATTCAAACTTGCACACTTCTATCCAAATGAGCAAATTGCACTATTAAATGTTAAACAAATTTTAGATTTATACACAAATACAACAGAATGCTAGTTAAGCATTTTGGCATTAAAGAATCAAGGCCGAGGATATATGCTGGAGAATTGAAGCCAAGAGAGAGCAACTTATGAATATAAACAGATCAAAGCTTAATGGCAAGGCAGCAAATATACAGGCAGGCTGAGTTCTAGGCCGAGTTCGTACGTACAAAGATCAATTGGTGTAGCAGACTCAAAAATCGTAATCAAGCTTCCGAATAGCGTCTTCAGTGAGTTACACCCCCACCCCGTTGTCAATCACTCTGTACAGTATGGCAACAAAATGTGGATTAAAATGCCGAACCCCTCCTTGAATAATGAAATCTCCAGGTCAGCTGAATCTCTTTCTCTTGAAACAACGGAAAATGGTAAAACAAAAATACGGTAACTCCTCAATAGCTGTTTCATCAGCAATACTTCGATAGAGCACTTCTGCCTCGATAGTAACAAACTTGCTCACTGACAGAAAGGCATCCCGTGCATCACCACCAACCATATTAGCAGTGATGATTTGTCGTAATTGCTCGCTGCCAGGAAACCAGATATGCTCAATTGCAAATAAATACAGCATCTCCAACTGAACTGTCAAGGGTGTGATCCATGCTCATAATATCCCATTTAACACTCTCTGGTAGTAGTCATACTGACGAGTCCGCCAAGCATCCAAGCTACTGCTGATCAGTGAAAGGACCAAAGAGACGCATTGCTGATACAGGAGAACGTTGCTTTGTGAAGGGATGGACGGTAAATAAATTCATAAATAGATTACAACAAAAAGTATATGGGGAGGGGGGATCAAACCTCCTCTGTCAAACTAAGATGAAACCGTTTCCTCAAGTTCTGAATTGTCCGTGGACCACCTTTGAAACAAGGGTAGTCAGAATCCTACAAAGGATGGAAAACTGGATCAGATCGGGTGATCAAAACTATGATGTTGCTAATAACAAATACTCCCTCCATCCCACCACCCACCATAGTTGAGACGTTTCTTTTGGTCACGGAGATGAAGGAATGTGTTTAGTAAGTTGAGTGGAGAGAGAATAGATTAAGAGAGAAAATAAAGTAGATCAATAAAGAAAAAATAAAATAGGAGAGGGAATGGAATATTGTAGGACGGACCAAAATGAAAAAAGGAGACTATTGTTTGGGGACTGAGGGAGTTTGATTTTAATTTTGTTTAGAAAATGGAAAAGATATAAAACAAAATCAGATAATCTCACCTGCAACATCTCTACAAGAAGAATTATGCGCTCTGCATGTTTGCGACACGTTAGAAAACCATGGATGCATAAAACCTGAGAAATATAGGTTGAAAACAAAAGATATAAACACCAACAAACACAATACTGAGACCTGACTCATGCAAATTTATTTTACACTCTACAGAGATCAAGTACACCACCACTTACCTTAAAATAATCGAAAAATTCACTTGGAACTCCCTCAGCATCAGAGTCCATCACCTAGTACAAGAAAGCAACAATTTTTTTTATTCATAAAGAATTTTAGCTTACAAAAAATGTGCCTAAATGAAGTCATGTATAGTTTTGTACTCATAAAGAAAATGTTAGCTTTGTAGCCTGCATGAAATAATATCTTGCCTCAAGAAGTTCACGGGTTAGTTTAAATGGCGCACTTTCAAAATTTACTCCGCCGGGTGAATTTGAAAGCATGAAGCCAAAATCTATGTGTATGATATGGCCTTCTTCATCCAACAACAAGTTTCCATTGTGCCTATCTTTCACCTGAGCAAAAGCAAATAACTTGTGAAAAGAATGGTATATTCTAAGCACAACAGGAAGCCTGGATTCAAATAAGAAAACCCCCCAAAAATAAGTTTTATGACTAGAGACCTTTTAAAATAAAATAAAATATTAACTTGTCAGTAAACTTGATAAATGGCATCAATTAAATACATGCTAATGACTAGATGCCGAGAAAACAGAAAAAAAAAACCCAAAATACATTTTATTAGCTAATTTCCAAAGGTAAAGAGACCTTTTAAAATCTAAAAATATGAACTTGTAAACTTGATAGATGGCACCAATTTAAAACATGCTTATATCAACATGCGAAGAAAATAGAAAAAACATGCATCATGGAGCAATAACTCAACATATTACTCTAGAAGTAGAATAATGAAGTTTTGACATTCTGATATTGAATGAGGTTTACCTGATATAAATATGCTTATATTTGAAAGCTGATATAGAAAAAACATGCATCATGGAGCAATAAATATGCTTTATATTTGAAAGAAGATAGACAACTGATATTAAGTATTGCCTTTTTAGCAGCTGCTCAAGAAAGAAAATGAGGTTTACCTGTAAAAGGTAGCACACTAGAGAGTATCCAGCCATGCTTTCAACAAAGTTCCTCTGCAGTGAAGAAGGAAAGCTCAGAACTACTGAGTCACACACGAGCTAAAAGAAAATTCATATAGAAACAAATAAAAGCAGAATAACAAAACTCATCAATAGTATAATCGTATTGATTTTCTTCACAAATTAGTCCTATGCTAAGAAAAAAGGACCAGTAGTACGTCAGCAGCCCATATAAATTGCATAAATAAGAGACAACTGAATATATTTCGTCACATCTAAGTTCTAGATAGGGGTTGGTTATAATGTTAACTTTTCTTAAGTTGCTAACTTGCTAGCCCATCAACGTAGTGTAGTAAAAATGTCAACACGATCACATTAAGATGTCAACACATATTTGTGTTGATATTTTAATAAACTGTGTTGACATTTAAATATTATTATTAATGTCAACACAATGTCTTAAAATATCAATTTAAGTTTATGTTAACATTTCATTATCATCGTGTTGACATTTTGAATACACTACGTTGATGAGTTAGCAAGTTAGCAACTTAAGAAAAGTTAGCAACGGATCACACCCCTTTCTAGATAAATATGATGTTCTCAAGTTATGTTCTTTATCTGAACATGTTCATTAACATTCTTTTGCATGTTTTACATGCAGGTACATACTACATGTACAGTTTTGAGTATGACCCGAAGACTAAACCAAATCCCAGCCGATGCACATTTATATTCTCAAAACCTACCCAAGTGCAGCAGCAGGTTTAAGACAATACCAGTTTCTAGCGAAGACCCGCTGCAGTCTCCAATCATCAAATGTATAAGCGGACATCTATTTACCATCATAAGAATACCAAGCTGAAACTTTTAATGAAACTACTTATACCCATTAAGTCGTAAAATTACATATAACTCGTCAATCATTATGTATACCAAAATTACACCCTAAGCAGGAATATTATTGGAAGTTCATTTAGCAATAAAAGGGGATCATCATGTGATAGAACAAAATTCTAATTAGACTTTTATCATAATACAACAAAGTAGCCCATGAAGAAGTAGGTAATATCCTACTGAGAAAATTCACTAATCCAGCCTAATAATAGCTCTTGTTTCAAATCCAAGCCATAAAATAGTTATATACAAAAACATACCCAGTGAAGCAATTTTTTTGGAATCTAGCTTGAGTAAACTTCCCAGTGCCGAAGTGTTGAACAAGGCTAGATTTGAAAAAAAAAAATCAATTCATTGGGTATATTTTTTAAATGTTATCTATTGAGTTAAATTTGAAAGCATGAGGTATTATTGGGCTATATTAATGTATTCAAATCAAAATTGAAATTGAGAACAACATTAAATTGGAGAGAAAATTCATCACAACATATTTATGTTTGACATCCATACATATTTTATAATTATTATATGTGAATTTATTATCTCTGATTATCAAATATACTAATTACTAAAAATAAAAATAATAAATCTATAATAGCATCATAAATTATAATCATATCATTGTCAGTATTAATAAGTAACCACGCCTAACTAAAATATATTAAACTAAAAAACACAAAACAAAAAATTTTAATTGTCACATAATGACCAAAAAGTGAAAATTTAAATCTAATTTTTTTATTACAAAATCTAAAATATTATTATAAATTTTAATTGTAATATAGTGAACATTAATTAGTAATTATTAAATTAATGGCAAACACTCTAATGTAACCCAATATTAGCCTTAACCCCTTTTCAAATTTAACCAATAAATGACTTTACAAAAACATACCCTAGGGATCGGTTTATTTTTTCAAATATAAATTGGAACTCTCGGATGTCGAATTGTTGACGCACGTTAGATTTGATAAAAAAATAGTCCATTATGAATGTTATCATAAATAGTCCTTTATTGGGTTAGATTTGAAAACAAGGACAATTAATGGGTAAGATTGGTGTATTTGCCCAATACTACAAACAAGGGAGGGCATTGCAATTATTCTGCTAATTTTTGTCCATGAGTGTAGTAAGAGTACATAAGTAGCTCCTAATCTTTTGAAGATCAAGTATGACATCAAATAAACACATACTACAAAGTACTATGCACATCATATAAAATAATAAAAAGGACAGGTCACAATTTTTTGGTTTGATAACTTAATATTTCACAAAGTAATGGCAAAAAAAGAAAAGCAAAAATGATGCTCCCTCCGTCCCTCAATAAGAGTCACATTTTGTCATTTCGATTCCGTCCCACAATAAGAGTCACATTTCACTTTTACTATAAATGGTAAGTAGGTCCCACATTCCACTAACTCACTTCACTCACATTCTATTATAAGACCAATATAAAAAAGTGAACCTCATATTCCATTAATTTTCCAACCCACTATTCTTTAAATTTCTTAAAACTCGTGCCCACACCAAATGTGACTCCCATTGTGGGACGGAGGGAGTATACAGTTATTCAAAATAAGATGGTCACAAATGACAAAGCAGTTCAACCATAACATAACTCCTAAACGAGAAATTTCAAAGAGCACTACCACATAGACAAGTTCAAGATTTTTACGAATGAAACAGGCCAGAAACAGAATTACCTGAGAGAGCTTGAAGCTGGGAGAATTTTCTTCGTACTTGGCAACAAAGAAGTCACGCAAACTTGAGATGTTTGGAAATCTACTTTTGATTGAATGAAGTGATGCCTAATGAAAATCAAATAACAGAAGATAAGTTTCACTCAGCATACAAGCATTTAATTTAAGTATATTTGACTATATCTATGAAATAGTGCAATTACCGTGTCTGGTATGGTTTCAATGAGAGCTGTATAAGAAGAAGTAACTAAAACTTCATAAACAGTGGGAGACCAGCCTCCTGGAATATATCTAGCATTGCCAGTTACGAAAAAACTAATCAATATTGGCTATGGTAGCACATGATAGTTGGAGCAGAAAGTGAGAAGAGAACATTCATATCCAACATCATAGTTGCACGACTATGTAATTAAACTTGGCCAGATAACCAAGGGAAGTGGAACCAATATAATGAACTCCATGAAATGATTAGATATAAGAAATTCAGAGGTGAATCAGGTGCCTTCATGTGAATATTCCTGATCATCAGAACTTCAGATAATAATTTCCCTTTTGCTCACCGTTCATTTTGTAAATCATGACATGTGAAAACCAAATTAGTAGCACAAATCAAAAGAAAACAATATATATGCAACAGCTAAGTCAGTTATATAACTGCTCACAGATGATGCTATTATGATGCCGTTATTGAACCCTCACATTAAATGCCTGGATAGGGATTATGAGACCCTCACACCCAATAGGTGAAAACAGGTTTAGAAGTTTTATTCAGATAGTTACTAATACAGTTATACCATCATACAACCTTTCAGTTTTTAAAAGATCATCCCTAGATATTACTATAGGAAGTGTCCTAGCAAGTCCAAATCATCAATAGATAAACATTTTAAGTAAGCACACTGCACACGTGATATAGGCTAATGAATAAGGAACAGCTAAAAATAATAACACTAAGGCCAGTGGGCAGGCCGAAAAACATGAACCTAATTTCTCTTGGAGAAGTCACTTACCATAAAAGTGAGAAATAAGCTGCACAGCCAGGTGTTCCTGCCTACAGTCATCCCCACTCTTCACAATCACCTAAATAAAACAAGAATCAGATAAGTAGCAAATCATGGGGGAAAAGAAATATGATGGTACATGTACATTACAATGTACTTCCAGTGGAAGGACGAAGGTACAAGATTAAGAAGTATGAAATTTATACAGGCACAGTTTGCTAGAAAGAGGGAGAAACAGCAATTAAAAACAAATCAGGCATGCAATATCTAGCAAGAATTGTGAACAAAAAATGATATAATCTTAACTAATTTTGTCTACACATATCTGATAAAATATTAATCAAGCAAAGGGATTCCTTGTCAATACACACAGATAGATCTAAGATATGAAGTAGAAATCATATATTGAAGTCATTTGGGTGCATAAATTAGAAGTGCAGCAGTTATACCTCACAGCAGAAATTTGGTACCTATTACTTAAAGTACTAAATAGAGGAAATTTCAAATCAGGGTTTGCGAGCCCACCCTCGGCCCTTCAAATAAGATCTAATAGATTCTGACCCTTCTAGAAAATTACTGAGTCACCTATTATTTGGTCTGGATAAGCATGCATATCAAATGGATCTTAGTGTTCTTTGAGAAAGACACACAGATGCATCCATTTAATAAAGCTCATATCTTGATAAAATTTCTCAGAACATAGTATGAGTTTCTAAAATGTCTAAGAATAATAAAAATACTCAAAGACATAAGAAGTCTGGTAATATTGAAAGCATATGAACAGGAGAGGCAAAGTGAAAAAAGCAGAGCCAGTTGATCACATGCATATATCGGTAGAAACACTTAAAAGTATAATCTTTGGCTTAATTCTGATCATAATTATACAAAATGAAAATAACCAATTCACAAATGTTGGGAAACAAATTCAATTTAGCAAAATAAGAAAAAGTATGTATCCATAGGAATCATGAAGAATGAAGAAAGAGGATTGACAGTTATGCTGGAGGAAGATGGGCACCCAACTAAATGAAAATGACAAAATGTGGCCAGGAGCAGTGTTGTTAGGGTCGCGGGGCGCCCCGGGGCGAGAGACCCACGAATCGGGGAGCCAGAATAGCCGAATGACTCATTTTAATACTTACACTCGACCACTTTTTTCTCTCCTCAATTCAATATTCAACTCTTTTTCTCTCCATTTAATACTTACACTTACCTTTTCTCTCTCCAATTAAACACATTAACCAACAACTCCTAATATCGTGCCGATCAAAAAATGTGTCATCTTAGTCTGGAGGGTGGGAATACTAATAATAGTGGATTATTTACATAGAACAAACATTACAATTTTAAAAAGCATTAGATAATAATTGTTATAGACGAATCGTCATATCTTGAAATTGTAGAAATTTATTTTCACTATCAATTTCATATACTCAAACCAATGACAAACCTATTTTAATAAGTTTCACAAATACTCTGCATCTTAGTATATTTAAGAATGTTTGGAACTAAAGCTAGTTTTCATAATTTGGAATAAGTAAATATTTTGTGATGATTTGATTTTAATTATTAAGGGTGTAATTAAATTATGATAAAAGTATTCTGTAAGATAAAAATTTAAACAAATTAAAGATACATTGTTAGATAATAAATTAAATTTATTAGAGATAAAATGAAAATTATAGAGTACTTTCTCCATTGGACTACAAATATGTCAGGGAGAACAAAATAAATTAAATACTCCTGTGATTAGTTCAACTAGACGGACTATCAAAATTATCTCTATTTTTTCTACCATTTGACACGTCAAATGTTTTACCGTCTTCCAATGTGGAGTACTATTCATCTTTCTTCTCCACGCCGTCGCACCATCCCCTTTTCTTCTTTCCATATTTCCTCTCTTTGCATACACATTTACCGCTATTTCTCTCTGCCTCTTCTCCACTTCATCGCCCAAGTCTTGTGTTCTCCTTCCTAATTAAATTTTCAATTTTAGAAAATCAGGCGGCGGGATTCGCGGGCTCTTGGGGCGGAGACCTGTCGGAGGACGGCCGGGAGTCAGGCGAGACCCAGGCGCTCCACGGCGACCCAGACGACCCAGGCGCGCCCCACCGTCGCTCCACGGATCTCGCACGACCCCGCCGCATCGGGGCGATGTCGGTCTCGACCCTTGCGACCCGCGACCCAGGCGCGCTCGGGGCGCGATTTTAACAACACTAGCCAGGAGGAAGCAAAACGTTTTCTAGGCGCGCCTTGGTGCGGTTCAGCAGAAAAACATGTACAAGGCAGCGCTCACCCTGTTGGGACAGGGCGCACGCCTTAACGCCGTTGAGGCGGTCCGAGGCGGTCCGAGGCGCACGCCTCACACCCCTGAGTACAGTGTCTGAGTTTTTAACCTTATTCATGGGTTTAATTTAATGGGATGCTAAATTTCGCCGTTACTGTTGAATGGGCTGCTGACTTAATCGTTAATTAATAAATTAAATAAATAAAAACATACTTCTATGTTCTCAAAAATAAAATCCCAGCAGAAAGTTAGTCGCTCCAGTTCAGAATTCCCGCATCCCTCTACATCTTTCTTCTCCATCGCCCTACAGCAATCAGCAGAGTGTCGGAACTACCGCACCCTCTCCCTCGCCTCTCCATCTCCTTATTCTACATCGCCCTTCAGCAGACCAGCCAGCAGCAAATAATAGTCCTATATTTTTGTGTTTACACATTTTTATGTGTTTTTCTAGACTTTAACCTAAGGTTCTAATGACTTATGGTGTATAATAAGTGTTAATAACTTAGTATTTTGTGTTTTCATATATTTTCTATGCTTATGTTTTTTATTACATTAGTTATAATTTTGTGTTTTTATTGATGTATGCCTCAGTCTTACACCTAAGACTGCCTCGAGGGTTATGCCCCGTGCGGCGGTAGAAAAACTTTCCACCTCATAAAACGTCCTTTAAAACATTGGAAAGGTTAAGAAGGTGGGAACTAAAAGTATGAAAAATTACATCCAAACAAAAGTCAAGCTGTGCGTATTTCAGAACATTTCCAGCCCTCCACCCATATACAACTCCAAAAACATATAGTAAAATTGTTCATGATGATAAATCATTAACCTTATCAGACATGTCTTACTCATTTGATGATCTAATAAAGGGTAGGGTATGTACCAAACTTCAGGCACGAGTCACAAAAATCGCACATTGCCCTACATTGCCCTATAGGGAACACAGATCTTTCTCAAACACCTCCCAACAGAATATTTTCTCAACTAATTATTAATATGGGTAGAAATATATGATACGTTTAAATTGGGCTTCTCACATGTGACAATAAAGAAAAAAAAAGGATCATCTGGAAACCCTTGTTGATAATAGAAACCATAATACCCGGGAAAAGGGTCAATTCCAGGCCATTCAAGATCTATAATACCTACACAGATACAAACAATTGATCCACATCTGCTACCAGGTTGAATATTTTTGATATTCCATTGCAATGCAGGGGGGAAAATCCCGACCCATATCATAGACTCAAAATCGCATGAGGTTTAGTTCTAGTTCACGGAGCAACTTGAACAGGGTAACAAGCATGCAGCAGAAGATAGAGAAACCCTTAACAAAATTTCTTTAAACACCTGTAGTACTTTCCTAGGCGCCAAGCATATGTTTTTATAAATATCTGTGTCATTTTCTGAAAAAATATTCATCAACTTTCTTGATGTGAGACAACTCAACCATTAGATTGTAATTTAATGAGGCAATTCAGTTCATCTGAGTATAAACAAATCCAAGCTATCCTTTCTGATACATTACAAATGGTTGTCTCGTGTCATATACAGACACCAGTATCCAGCAGATAGTTAAACAGCTTCTGGGAGACTAATATCACCCTCACAATAACTACTCCCTCTGTCCCAAAAAAAAATAAAGACATTTGGGTTGGCACGGGAATTAAGGCATAATTGGTAAAGTAAGAGACGAGGAGAAGGGTAATTAAAATAGTGTTAGTGGATAGTGGGACCCACATTATTATTAGTGTTTAATCGTGGGCCCTAGGGGTATAAGTTGTAAATAAATATATTTATACGGGTAATGAGTTTGGGAGAAGTGTCCTTATTTTTATGGGACGGAGGGAGTATAATTTTTTTTCCAGAAAAGACAATCAAGAATTGGAAAAATCTGTCCCTTTGATGTGTGTGCACTTGTGCAGTGAAAGTAAAGATTTGTATCATACAGAAGCAAAGAGTTGAGGTAACTTACAGAACGCAAGTCCCACCCAGGTAGTTTTCCATACAATGAGGCATGGCATATTCTCTCCTTCTTAACCTCCCAAAGTTCACCAGCTAATGCATCAGTGACTTTGGGGACACCACCGTTAGCAGCCTAATAAAATTGGAACATATAATGACAAACCATGAAAACATAGGCATGCAATGAAATTAGGCATTTAGACTTTTGAGAATATATTCACCTTTGGTTGTGCATCTGATGAATCCTGGCCAGCCCCTTTCAAAGGAAGCCCTGGAGGTGCTTCTCCTTTCAAAGCAGCAGCCTTTTTTTGGGGGGGAGGGGGGGAGATTACAACCAATTAATATCAATATCTCATATAGGAGGGTGGCCCATAAACATCTGGCTGAGTAAAATGAGTTTTACATCGACATGGTAAGATTACCTTGACTTCCTCAATAGCCACAGTGCTTGGAACACGACGGTGCTCCTTCCGACGAGGTGGATCTTGGTCCACTATGTCATCCATACCAATCCCAGGTTCAGCTGACAAGACAACCCTTACCCATTCTGAACCACAGTCATCCTCAGCTTTACATGCACAGTCAGCAGCCTCTCTGGTCCAGCTAGCATTAGCAGCAGCAGGCTCAGCATGGTTTAGTTGCTTCTCCACTGAGAAATTAACATGAACAAATTTCACTTTGGCCTCCCATAATTGAGCCATTGCTTGGTCTATAGCTTCAGAGGTAGACCTGGACATCCTATCATAACCAGTATGGTACATATCCTGCCCTGTCTGCAAAGGATAAGCCCATGGTGGTGGCTTTGGCAAAAGGGCATCTCCATTTGCCAACGGAATTCCTCCTCTGGAAAGCTTTTGTGAATTCGTTGCATCCTTAGAATTACTGTTTGAAAAGATGAAGAAAAATTTACACCAACATTCATTATCATATGAAAGAAGTCAAACTCCTGTTTCCGCCTAGCTTTTTCTGAGAAAAAATAATGACCTGGGAGTTTCACTCTTCAAAACCTCGACACAGATCAAGTAAGGAGCCTTTTCTCTGGAATTTAGAAGAACAGCTTCATCTTCAGGTATGTGAACCACGCGATACATACCTCTTCCTATTGGAAAGCATATTCCTGGGAGATCATACAATTATTTATTTTATTTGGTTGAAAGACCAGTAACAGCATAAAAGCAAATATGCAGACCTCATGCACAATAGACAAAGATGAGAAGAACAACAAATCATGAAGTAATGTTATAAATTAAGAATCCACAGTTGATTCTACTTCAAAGCTTCTTGTCGCATAGTTCTTTAAGCACAATATTTAGGAATCTGCATTGCATGCAGGTATTAGCTTGCAAGAGTCATAAAGTATTCATCTAAATGGAGGAAAATATTTAGCATCTGGGAACACAAGAATTTCGAAAGCAAGGCCTCAGAGATCATCAAAAAGTAATCTTCCACATGAACAGAATGAGCACACTACTTATAAAACTGAGGAAATAAAAGAACAAACAAAGAATCCAAAGCGAAAAGAAAGCAGTACTCCATGCTTTCAGCACTCTACAATTCATTAGACTACAGCAAGCTGTCATAATTAATTAAACGAATAGATTTCTCATTGAACAAATTAATAGGAGTAAAGGCTATTCTGAGATAAGCAGCACGAGTTGCGCTATCAGTTCACACGAATTTGAGGGGAAAGGAAAAAACTGGAAATATTTCTTTATTGCTGTGAATCAACGAGAAATAACAATCCTCCGCAGAGGCCTACGACTACGTCGTCCAAAATACTGATCGCCTCAGAGATACTCTAATCTCCCTAGCTTACAAGTATTTATAGACTATAGATAATAGAGAATAACTGACTTGCATGAAAATGAAAACAGAAAACTTCTCTCCCCGACTTGCTCAATCTACTTTTCTGTTTCACCTGTTTCCTGATTTTTCTCCCCTGGCCAAACTACTCCTCTACCTCCTCGCGTATATGTTTTCCACTCATTGACCGTATCAACTGCCCCGCCCGTCGAAACAGCCTTGTCCTCAAGGCTGAAGAATGGAAATTGACCCTTGACATCTGCCACATCCATCCAAGTAGCTTCATCCTCCTCCAACCCGTCGCATTTGATGAGGACTTGGTCAACTGTTTCGCCCTCCCGCAGATCAGTAGGCCTTGACAACACCTTCTTGGGTAGAATTGGGGGGTCAGCGCTGGCGAGCCCGTCCGGCAGCGTGGCCTCCACCGGTGCATCCCCGATGGCACGTTTGAGGAGAGAAACGTGGAATACCGGGTGGATGCGGGACGAGGCAGGAAGCTGCAAACGATAAGCCGTCGCGCCAATGCGAGCCTCACCCGAAAGGGCCCGAAAAAACGCGGAGCTAACATCCTGTTGCGGGCAGTGAAGAGGGTGGACTGTCGATGGGGGCGGAACCTCAAATACACCATGTCGCCCACGCTGAACTCGACATCCCGTCGCCGCTTGTTTGCTGAAGCTGTCATACGATCTTGCGCTCGCCGGAGATGATGGCGTAGCAGTTCCAACACCTCATCGCGAGAGCGAAGAGTGACTATGACGGCTTGGGCTCGAATCTACCCCGGAAGGAAGGTATGCAAGGTGGGCGGAGCTCGACCATAGACCACCTCGAAAGGAGTCATGCCGGAGGCCGAATGGGTGCTGGTGTTATAACAGTACTCTGCCCATGCTAGCCACCTATTCCACTGCTTCGGTCTGTCAGATGAAAAACAACGCAGGTACGTCTGCCAGCACCGGTTCAAAACCTCCATCTGCCCATCTGTTTCGGGGTGATAGGCGGAACTCATCTTCAATGTTGTTCCCGTGGCCCGAAACAATTCCTTCCAAAATGAGCTGAGGAAAATAGGGTCACGATCAGACACGAACACGATCGATCTTGGAATGCCATGAAGCCGAACCACCTCATTCGTGAACAGCTCCGCCACCTGCCGGGCTGTGAATGGGTGTCGAAGGCCTATGAAATGACCATACTTGGAAAGGCAGTCAACGATGACAAAAATGCAGTCAAACCCCCCTGCCTTCGGTAGACCGGAAACGAAGTCCATGCTAATATCCTCCCAAATACGGTCCGGAATTGGTAGGGGCTGCAAGAGACCGGCGGATGCCTCTGACACGTTGCACAAGCCGCGACGATATTTGTGACCTGCCTCATCATCCCAGGCCAAAAAACATTTGAAGCAATCCCGCGTTACGTTCGGTAGGCGTGATATGGAACTCTGCCAGCAGCCTCGGTATCCATGGGGAATGGGGGGACCACGATCCTCCCTTTGTAAAATAGAGTGCCGTGCACCAGCTCCTAATGAGGGGAGGTTGGCTGTCCGGCCTCCAGCGCAGATTTGATTTTTGATATGGCCGGGTCCGAGGACAAGGTTGCCTGAATCGTTGACCATTCTGGCCATGACGGAATTGAGATGGCCGAGAGTTCCAGCACGTCCTCATCTCGACGGGAGAGGGCGTCGGCCGCCCGATTCAGCTTTCCTTGTATACGATAGTGAAATCGTAACCCAATAACTTTGCCGCCCAATTTTGTTGCGCTGGAGTGGCTAGAGGATGAGCCAACAGTTGACGCAGACTGCACTGATCCGTGTGAACGACGAAGCGGTGGCCCAACAAGTAGGGGCGCCAATGATGGATTGCGAGGACGAGGGCCATGAGCTCCTTCTCATAGGCTGATTTTGCTAATCTGCGAGAGGACAAGGTTTTGCTGAAGTAGGCCACTGGTTGACGTTCATGCATTAATACCGCCCCTAGGCCTCGGCCAGAGGCGTCACATTCAATCACAAATTCCTTCATGAAATCTGGCATCCGGAGTAACGGTGAGGAAGACAGTGCTTTTTTAAGAGCGTCGAAAGCGGAGACTGCCGGCGTCGGCCAGATCCAGGCGGCTTTGGCGTGGGGTGTCAGTAGTTTCTATAAGAGCTCCGTAAGGAGGGCTGCAATCTTGCCGTAGTCGCGGATAAAGCGGCGATAATACCCTGTTAAGCCGAGAAATCCGCGAACACTCTTTAAAGAAGTCGGAGTCGGCCAGCGGAGGACCGCTGAGATCTTGGCAGGGTCCATTTTAACACCCTCAAAGGACACGATGTGCCCAAGATACTCGACACTGTCCCGCCCAAGGCACTTTTTGGAGTTGACGGCGAGGGCGTGAGCATGCAAGGCTTCAAAAACACTTCGAAGGTGGCGTATATGATCTGCCCAGGTCGTGCTATAGACGAGGATGTCGTCAAAGAAAACCAAGACGAACTTGCGTAGCGCCGGTCTGAAGATGTCGTTCATCAAGCTCTGGAACGTTGCCGGGGCGTTGGTGAGGCCGAACGGCATAACCAGGAACTCATAATGACCGGAATGTGTGCGAAACGCCGTCTTGGGTACGTCGTTAGGTGCTACCCGGATTTGGTGATAGCCGGCTTTCAGGTCGATCTTGCTAAACCACTTGGCCCCATGTAGTTCGTCAAGTAATTCCTGTGTCATTGGAATAGGATATTTGTCGGGAATGGTCCGCTTGTTCAGTTCTCTGTAATCGACGCAAAATCTCCAAGAACCGTCCTTACGCACGAGGAGGACCGGGCTAGAAAAGGGGCTAGTACTTGGCTGAATCACCCCGGAAGTCAACATCTAGGCGACGAGCTTCTCCATTTCATTTTTCTGTAAATGATTATACCGATATGGGCGGACAGAGACGGGGTCAGTACCTGGTCGCAGAGGTATGTCGGTGGTCAGTGCTGCGGCGGCTGGGGGGCAAACCCGCGGCCACCAATGTGATCGAAGGGAACTCCGCTATCAGTTTCAGCAGTTGCGATTGGGCTGCCTGCGACAGGGACGAGCTGATCCCGAAGGGCTCCGCCACGAGCTAGAGGAGTGAGAGGGGGATTGGGAGTACCCCTTTAAGAAAGAGCGATCTGGCTGGTTTGCATATGCGTGTGCCGCTGATCAGGGGGGCTAGGCGGATGCCATCATGTCAATGTCCAACGCCAATTCGACCGCATCCTCATAAGTAGTGATTTTGGCGGCCTTTATTTGTAGGCGGACCTCAGGGCAAAGTGCCGCCATAAAAAATCCGGTATTGATGACACGAGATATCTGGAACCTAGGCGAGTCGCGCCTCGAAGGCAGCCACAAAGTCCGTTAGGCACCCAGTGTGACGGACTGCGGTGAATGCTTCATATTCATTCAAAGCTCCATTGCCTCCAAAACGTTTCATCAATTCCCTTGCAAATCGAGCCCACGTCAGATCCGGGACTCGTTGTCGTAACAACTGGTACCAAGGAAGGGCAGCGCCTGCCAGGGCTACCATGGCGACGCCAACCCGGTTCTCGGGAAGGGTTTCCGAGATCAGAAAAACTGCTCTGCCCTTGCAAGCCACGCGAGGGCCTCTGAGCCCTCAAAGGTAGGCATGGGTGACGTCGATACACCACCCGCAGATGTCAACTTTGACTCCCGATTCGCTGAGGTGGCCTCGTCCTCAGGTCCGGACTTATCCTTCAGCTTGAGTGAAGCGAACCCCGCGCGCATCTCCTCGCGCATGGCGTTCAGATCTGAACGCACCTCCATTACTTGGTCGTCGGTGCGGCGGAATTGGGCATTCAGTTCAGTCACCGCCGTGTCCAACAAGATCCTGCCCTGTTCCAGACTTTCCGCAGCCTTCTCCAATTCTTCCAGTCGCGCATCCGATCGAGAGTTAACCATCGTTCACCGCACCAATTAATAGGAGTAAAGGCTATTCTGAGATAAGCAGCACGAGTTGTGCTATCAGTTCACACGAATTTGAGGGGAAAGGAAAAAATGGAAATATTTCTTTATTGCTGTGAATCAACGAGAAATAACAATCCTCCGCAGAGGCCTACGACTACGTCGTCCAAAATACTGATCGCCTCAGAGATACTCTAATCTCCCTAGCTACAAGTATTTATAGACTATAGAAAATAGAGAATAACTAAATTGCATGAAAATAGGAACTGAAAACTTCTCTCCCCGACTTGCTCAATCTACTTTTCTGTTTCACCTGTTTCCTGATTTTTCTCCCCTGGCCAAACTACTCCTCTACCTCCTCGCGTATATGTTTTCCACTCATTGACCGTATCACAAATCCATATCACCCTAGAAGACAAATAGCCAGGCAGATTTGTCAAAGTGAAAAGAAAGAAGGAAAGCAGATATTATGCATATACAGGAAAATATTTTACCTAAAATAATCTAGAACAGTTGAGAAACATATATAAGTCCCCTGGCAACAATTAAACTACACATTTAAAATTAGAACAGGTTTTAGTATAAGGGCAAGCTAATATACCTATACATGATAATTTCATTTACCTCCACTGTTTTGAGCTTCATCTATATGTGCATGGATCTCTACAAGCGACTGAAATAATTTGAGAACAAAATGTTCATTAGATGGATGAGAAATTTGAGGATTTCGAAGGAAGTAAATAGAAAAATTAAGACAACCTCACGAAGAGCAGATTTTCGATCTTCAACAGGAAATATGTCGACGAGGCCATAAGATGTCTCACATAATGTTTGAACAAAGTCAAGTGATTCATGATATGTCCCCTTTCTAAACTGTGACGCACTGTTTGGTAGAGGAGGTTTAGCATTTGACTTTTCATTTTGCTGCTTTGGCGAGCCAGGAGAGTTCTGAAAAATGAAATAATATTGCTATGAATTGAATTTTCTATGAAAACTATTGCTATAGCAATCATTTCATAATAAATCATAGGAATGAATCTCTACTAGAAATATATCCAACTCTATATAAATCAAAGAATACCAAAAAGAATATTTTAGTCAAACATATGAATTATATTACAGTAACCTCCCTTTTTAGAACATAAATGATACATAAAAGGATACTCTCAAATATATCCTGAAGAATGATACCTATAATTATCTCGAAAGGTCAAATGCCACGTTTTACCATATTTCGAATTAAGTAATCAAAGAGAGCAGTTGCATTTTTTAAACCATATTACTTTTACCATCATTTTGCATAATCTTCTAGTATACATTATTTATTTCATCTCTAACCTATCCTACCTCACCGACCAACCAAACGCCTGCTCATCAATAATATTAGAGGGCCTAATCACTTATAAGTAAGTCAGCTACATAAACAGAGATTTTGATGATATACATTGAGGTATAGAAGACCCATGACTCAATCAAGAGCAACAGGACACTTCACCTAACATAGATCAAACATAGAATACTTCATTTTCCCAGAAAACCTGTACACTGAAAATCAATCACTCATTAGAAAATCAATTAAAATTAAAAAGTTAACTTCCTGCCAGTTGCTCTAGACAGCTCTTGATCAATAAAGTATATTTTCTTCCTGGCTAGAGAATCTGTTTCACATGCCGAAGGTAAAATTTATAGTTCAACAGTTTCATCTACTTCCTTTAAAGAAATCCTCGAAATCTATCAGATTATGTTTGCCAGACTTCTTCTGTTACTACAGTAAACAAATATCATTCCCCCTTACTTTCTCTCTATATCTGTAACAAGTCTGATTCAGGTCAGGATAATTCACATATCATAAACATGAGTATTCTCAGAAACCATTTCAAATGTTAAATATGACTCCAGCAACAAAGGCTTTTGTATATAAAAACACAACCAATTATTACTCTGATATTAATATTTATACCCGGGGCAAAAACTATTCCAAAATATAGATTTCCAAGCTCAAATTATGAGCTACTCTACTTCACTAATTACTCTTGACACCAATAATTACACCCAGAGTTTCAAAATATAGATGTCCAAGCTAGAATTGGGAACTTCCTCATAATCACACCCAGAGAAACCAATTACTTTGAAGATGACATCCAAATGTAGATTACAGGTCGTAAAAACATTTCATATTTGGAATGTTTCAGGTTCCTATTTAAATAAGGGGAACAACTGATCATAATTGACAAATATATCATCACATGGAGAACATGAAATAAAAAGGAACAGACCACTTTGTTCTTTCTGGAGCCACAGAGTTCAGAATCCTCAACAGAGCGGTCACGATCCTTGAACAACTTTCGGAAAAAGTTCTCCGTTCCAGGACTGCTTTCATGCACATTACTGTTATTGCAATTAGTATTTTCCCTTGAAGCTTTGGAGTCTTCTGGATGAACACGAGGCGACCTACGGAAAAGCGAAAATTCTGATTGTTCCTCGTCTTCACCATTTGCAT
Source organism: Salvia splendens (assembly GCF_004379255.2). Lineage (NCBI taxonomy): Eukaryota > Viridiplantae > Streptophyta > Magnoliopsida > Lamiales > Lamiaceae > Salvia > Salvia splendens. Next base: position 21,779,946 of record NC_056042.1, on the reverse strand, counting down.
GTCCCTTCCTGTCCTCATCTTTCCACTCCAAATCTTTCTTGTCTTCAAAATTTTCTTTGAATAGTTTCTTGAAAAATCCTTCCTTATCAAGATCGTCACATGACTTTGATGCTCTGTCCAGATCATCATATTTATCACTACCATCTCTTCTCTCCTCAAATTTGTCCTTGAATAGCTTTTTGAAAAACCCTTCCCTTTCATCATCTTCTAGAGGTCTAGACAATGTTTTTTCCTCTGCATCACTTTTACTCTCCCGAAACAACCGTTTGAAAAAACCATCTGAGCTAGTGCTAACTTCCTCTTCATCTTTACCACTCAAAGTCCTGCGAAAGAAACCATCTTTCTCCGACTCGTCATCATCCTTATCAACTGCCTGTTTCGCATCTACATCTCGACTGCTACTCAATAACCTCTTGAAAAAACCAGCTTCTTTCTCATGCTCCTCCTCATTTTTACTTTTATCCACCGACTTCTTCATCTCCGCATCCCGACCATCCCTTAACAACCTCTTAAAAAACCCACTTTCCTTCTCAGGTTCCTTCTCATTCTCCTTAGCCACTGATTTTCTTGCATCATCTTCCCCACTATCCCTCAACAACCTCTTGAAAAACCCACCTTCCTTCTCGGACTCCTCATCAAACTCCTTGTTCTTATCACCTGACTTTCTAACATCCTCATCCCGACTATCCCTTAACAACTTTTTAAAGAATCCACCTTCCTTGTTAGGCTCGTCATCTTCCTTCTCCACTGACTTCCTAAACAATAGAGCATCCCGAACCTTGGTCCCTGGGATGAACTTCTTAAAAAGTTTATTACTCTCTGGCGATCCCAATACTTTACCACCATCATCCTGGGATATTGTGTATCCTGACGACGGTGAAAATGTGAAAGACCGTAATGGTGATGTACTACTCGGAGGTGAAGATGTAAAAGACAGCAACCTATTCAACACCGGATTCTTACCGATTGGACTAATATTAGTAGTATTGATATTACTAGAAGACGACATAAAACCACTACTCCTCGTTAGAGGTTTAATCAAAGGAGGCCATTCACCCATCAAAGTAGCTGCAAACTGGCACTTCTCCTGAATCCTACTAATCCCCTCGTTATCATCTACATCTTCCAACTCTGCCATCAAAAACCAGTGCACTTTAAGCGCAATTTTGAGAGATCTAGAGCATATATCGATCACAAACTTATCGAGGGAAGGGCTAGGCTTGTGAATTAACATATAGCAAATTTGAAACAAGTAGCTCTCGATGCCGGAGAGAGGAAGAGTGTACATCCGGTTGCACAAGTAATCCCTCACCCCGGGATGATCGTGCTTGTAGAGGTAGCTGACCGCGATCCATTCGCAGAAAAAGGCCGAATCGAAGAACCTAATCAGCCACCCGCTCTCACCGATGCTCTCACTGGTTGGAATCGTCCGCGTCACCTCGCGAGGTGATTCAGCCCGCTCGCCGAAGGCACGCGTCAATCCCAGTAGCCTCGACATCGTCAAATCCGTTTTCTCATCCTAGAAATGGGGCATCAATCAATCTCAATTCAAAACCCCTAATTTTGAGAGTTTGAAGTGATATCCCCTCAGGTGCAGAATTGAAGATGAGATAAACAAAGAGAATTGGAAATTTGGGGTTGCGACCGGCGCCGTGAAATTGGCCGGCAGCAGGGGTATAATGGGGATAGAAGTGGGAGGAGGAGGTGGCAGTGGTGCTAACGTGCGCGGAGAGTGCTCCGAGGGGGGATTCAACTTAATTTTATTTTTCTTTTCCGATTTTCGAGTTGGCGAGTGTGAGAGAAAAGGCATACTTTTCATTGTTGGTTTTCAAAATAAAATGAAATAAATATCGATTTCAAATTTCTCTGTGATTGAAGTGTCAGAATTTTGGAATCCATTCGCCCACACCTTTGGAGAGACCTATTGAAAATTTTCAAATGTTTTCTTTTAGGTGAATATTTTTCTAATTTATTCTCTTACGAATTTATCTCTTGGATCGGTACGGTATATACCGTACCGAGAGTGTCATACCGCATACCATATCGAAAATAGCGGTATGACAAAATTCCATACATATACCTTACCGAATTTACAAAATTTTGTATTTTCAATACCATTATCATACCGTTATTGCAGTATACCGTACCGTTTTACGGTACACCGAAATATAGTACAGCATACCGTAATACCATTGTACCTGTTATAAAAAAATCTATTATAATTTTATATCCAAAATATAAAAATAACATTTCCAAGTGTTTAACTATTTGAAAAAAGTTCAAAAAAAATTTCAATAATCCAAAACAACAAAACTTATACCCAAAATATTTAAACTAACATTTCAAGTGAGTCGAGTCCTCTTGATTCTGACAAAAAAAAAAACTGTCATTTCAAGCGATTAACACTATCTTCATTTCTCGCAACTTTGTTGTCTTCATACTCACAATCCCACAAGAAATCTTTGAAGATGTCATCATGCATTTGACAATCTATCTATACATATATAAAAGTCGAGTTTTGGTCATATTTTGAATATTTATAAGTTTTTTACAAGTTTCGGGTGATGATTGTAAGATGTTACAAAACGTTTCTATAAAGTTACTTTTGTAATTGCTCAATAATACAAATTGATCACAATAATGAAATCACATAATGACTCCCTAAAGTAAATGCCATTAAAAAAAATAATGTAGGCATATAACTACCGATAGATTAAATTTGATGACTTTAGAAATCAATGTGAATACCATTAATAATAAAATGTAACCCATATGTAACTGCCGATTATAGTGTGATTATGGTATAGTTAAATCATTCGATTTAATGATTTATGAGGAGTTTTCAATTTGTGCGTTTCTTGACTTTTCAAATTTATGACTAAATTACCAATTGTAGTTTCCAATCACAAATTTTGGAATTAATGTATCCAATTGATTAAATCACAAATTAATATTCATTTAAATTATTATTGATTAGCTAGAAAACATATTTTTGTTTCTATAATGTATAGTGGAATTTAAAAGGTTTTAGAAATTATTGGTAGCCTTTAGTTTTTGTCTATAAATACATATTCTTTTATCGTGGAATTATCTTTTCAGTGCAACTATTAGATAAATTTTAAAATTGCTCCCTCAAAGGATTCAACTCCCTGCGACGGTTATTGGAGACGGTTGAGGTGGAGATATAGTCTTGTATAAGGCGAAGAGCAGAAGAAGTGAGTAAGAAGCTATGGAGAGAGGATTGTGTAAGATAAGGTGAAAAGAGAATAGCACTTTTAAATCTTATTTTGAGGATTATTCTCTATTTGAGTGTTTTAGTTCATATTTAAGTTTTTTCTTAATGTTAGTTTCGGGAAGGATGAATTGCTCCCGAAAAGGAATCTATTGTTTTATTTTTTATTAATTTTGTTTGAACATTTTCCATCTTAGCCATAATAGTTATTTTTTCTCAAATAAAGAATTCAAAGAAGCTTACTATTTATTTTCATAGTTTTCATGCAAAGAAAACTCCCAAAGTAAACGAAATGGCGAAATGGAGCAAAGAAGACGAAGAACATAAAATACCACATTTTTTTGCGTGAGTACATAAATCATCAATTTGGAGATTAACTAGATAAATAAGACTGAGGTAAAGAGTCAAAGGTAGTTTCCGATAGAGATAAGCGGGGAGAGAAGTAATTTATGTGTGTTTTGTTGGGCTTTTGTTTTGTTATTTTATTTTCTTTATTTTGCTATTCTTATTATTGTATTTTTAAGGTTGTTTACAAATATGAGTAATTTTTTTCATAACTTACTAATTATAGTTTTATTAACAAATGTTAAAGTTTTATTAATATTTATATGTGTGTGCTTTTTATTTGTTTGTAGTTCCATCATTTTATTTTTTAGACGATACTATTATCCCAGAAATATTTTACTTGTATATTAAATATTTTATTAGATTTATATAATCTTAATATATACTATTACATTTTATTTAATCTAATGTAATGATATTAATGATATTGTAACTTATTTTATTTTATTTATTTATTATCAAAATAATAATAATAAGGAAATATTCTAAGTCGCGCATAGCGTGTGGGTTAACACTAGTCTTTATTAATGGTCAAGCATAATCACAATGACAAATATTATGAAACAACCAAACCAAAATAAATATATGAAGCGTAAAAAATCCATATATTGACACCAACTAATTAACTATGAGGATGAAATGACTAAACTTAAACTTGATGAAACCATCATAAGCTAACTACTAATATTATGTGCCAAATGAAAGTAAAATAAAATAATGGCAACACAGAAATATATTAAATATTTTAAATTTATATATATTATACCGAAGATTCGGTATACCGTATGTACGATATATACCGAAGATTCGGTATACCATGGTATACCGCGGTATAGGATATTTGATACCGTTGCTGTACCGAAAACTACGGTATACCCGAAAACCGGTATTTTCGGTACAGTAAGTCCGGTATTTCGGTATGCCGGTATTTTTTCCCACCCCTACCTCTATTTGTTAGAAATGAAACGTTTTCTTTTATGGATTGTCCCATTAAAAATGAAACGTTTCTTAAAAAAAACACACTCTCTCTACTTTTTCTTCTTTCTTACTTTACTCTCTCTTCATTAACTCATAAAACAACACTACATAAAATTTCATGTCGAAAACTAAATACTCCCTCCGTCCCTCAAGAATATGCACTCTTTCCTTTTTAGTCCATCCCACAAGAATATGCACTTTCTAATATTGGAAAGTATTTTCTCTCTAATGAGGTGGGACTGATTCTCCACTAACAATGTTTTATTTACTTTTTCTCTCTACCTCTCTCTTACTTCACCAATTTTACACTAAAACTTGTGCCGACCCCAAAGTGCATATTCTTTGGGGACAGAATGAGTATTTCATATTTAATGAGACAGAGGGAGTATTTGGTAAGTCATATACTTCTTTGGTGCACTTTTGAGATGAATATTTTTCTAATTTATTCTCTGACGAAATTTATCTAATTATTACTCCCTTCGTCCGGCTTTAGGAGTCCCGGTTGAGTTGGGTGCGAGGTTTAAGAAATGTTTGAGTGTGTAATAATTAGAGTATGTGATAATGGAATGTGGGACCCATTTACATTATTATTTGCTTATTCTTTGGATGCGTTTTAACTTGTGCTTTTTAGTGTTTTATTTTATAATATTTTTATTTCACTTTTTATGGAAATGTCTAACCGGGACTCCTAATGCCGGACGGAGGGAGTATTTGGTAAGTCATATACTTCTTCTTCACCATGAAATATTTTCTTATTAATACGAGATTATATATGATATTATATCGTTTTAGTTTTGGGGCATAAATTTAAATATGTGTAAGTTTTGGAATTTTGAGTAATTATAATGATAGGTTAGCAGTTGAATGCCCATGATTTCAATCAACAATATATAAATGTAAACGTACAGTTAATATATTCAAATATGGTACTCATAATTTTGTAACCGCTTTCTACACCCTAATAAATTAAAATTACTACCAAAACTTTAAGTTATTATAATGATGGTAAGCAAAGTGTCATTACTACTCACAAAAATTGTATAAGCAAATTTCTATAGTTATAAACGCACATTGCAACTTCTCACAAAATGTTAGTAAATTAAAAGGAGGTGGGCTCTTCAGAGTAAAGCCCGGCCTCCGGTATAGGCCCTGAGGTAGACGGGTACTCCTTAACGAAGGGGTCCGCTCTGGTAAATTGGCTAAATCCCTAAAATTTTTACAATTTTCTAGTTTTAGGTTTGAGCAGTTGTTGCTGGTAGTTACCACTGGCCGTGGTTTAGGTTTTCTGTGCTCTTGTCTTCTTTATGCTTCTTGATGGTCTTACAGCTTATCTTGCCTCCGTTGTCACTTTCTGTGAGATTTTTTCTGATTCAAAGTGTGTATTCTAGAGCTTAGTCTCTGTGTCTTGAGTGAATTGTCTATCCACCCTGTGCCTTAACCGCCTTGAGTGACCCCCTGCGCCCCCATACATTGGGTGATTGCGAACTGGGAAATCCTCTTGCCGGGGTACACGTGACAGATAGGGAGGAACTAATTTGGACTTGATTCCTATGTCTGGAACCACTTTAAATTGTTTCTTGTGTGTGCACGCCTTGTTGTAATTGTGCATCTGTGATTCTTGCATGATAAATCCCTGCATAATTGTTCTGAGTGGACTCACTGGTTGTTCTGTGTTTAAGTCCACTTTCTGTGCTAGCAGGGTTGTTTGCTGTGCCTTCTGGGTTGCTGGTTCTTTTGTGTGTGTTAAAATCTTTCTCAAAATGTCACAGCCAGTTGGTATTGTACCCTTCAATGGTAAAAATGATTTTGTTATCTGAAAACAGAAAATAAAATGTATTTTGATTCAGCAAAAAGTTTTTAAATCGGTTGAGGGAACTATCCCTGATACTAAATCTGAAGACAAGGTTGCATAAATGAATGAATTGGCCAGGTCTACTATAATACTCAATCTTTCTGATTCTGTGATCAGAAAGGATGGGGCCATTGAGTCTGCTTCTGAATTATGGGCAAAGCTAGATACTATGTTTACTGAAACCTCAATGTCTTCAAGGATGTATTTGAGTTTAAACTTGATCTTTCAAAGGACATTGAGGATAACATTGATGTTTTTCAAAAACTTGTTCAAGATATTAAAAGGTCTGGTGATAAAACAATCGATGAGTATACTAGCATTGCTCTAATGAATGCTATCCATGATTCTTATAATGATGTTAAAGCTGCTATAAAGTATGGCATGGATAGTGCCCCTCTTTATTTGATCATTAGTTCTTTAAAATCTAAGGAAATTGAAATTAAAGAAAATCAGGCTTTTAAATTTGCTCAGTCCAGGTTTTATATGTTAGGGGCAGATCTAAAACAAGAGGGGGTAATGAGGACAGCAACTCTAATGACTATGGAAAAAGGAACGACAAGAGTAGGTCCAGGTCAAAGAGCAAGAATCCTAAGGCTAATAGAAAATGTTTTAACTGTGGTGAGGTTGGTCAATATAAAAGGGAGTGCCCTAATCCTAAAAAGCAGAAAAATAATAATAATAATCATCTGGATTCAATTGCTAACCTGGCTAAGAATAATGATTATGAAGGTGTTTGCTTCATGACTCATGATATTCTGTCTATTAACTCCTCTCTTGCCTGTTCTTTTTCCATGAATGATTGGCTAATTGATTCAGGATGCACCTATCACACATCTCCCTTCAAATCTGTGCTTTCTAAGTTCAAACCTGTTGAAAATACTTTTGTGTCTATGACAAATGACAAAAAGTGTCAGATTCTTGGTATTGGAACTGTGTGTTTGAAATTCAGCAATGGCTATGCGCTTAATTTGAAAGATGTGAGATATGTGCCCGATTTATGCTACAACCTGCTTTCTTGTACCTGTTTAGAGCTAGATTGGCTTGAGGGTAAGTGGGGGCAGGTGATAATAAAAATCTGTAACGGTGCTATGTGCTTGTTTAAAGATGTGAAAAGATGTAACCTCTATGTGTGTTCTGCTCAGTCTTTGGCCTGTGTGAATAATGTTTCAAATGTGGTCAGGGTTAATAAAGCCATGTTATGCATAATAGACTTGGTCATATGAGTGAGAAGGGTCTAAATATTTTGAAGAAAAATGAGTTGTTGTCTGAAAATGATTTTCAAAATAGCCTCTCCTTCTGTGACACTTGTGTTTTGGGCAAACAACATAGAGTGTCTTTCCCAACACCTGTGACTGAAAATATCAGTCATAGTGTTATTCAGTACCTACACATGAATGTATGGGGTCCAGCCTCTGTTTCTACTCATTCAGGGTTTGTGTATTTTCTCTTTGTTATTGATGATTTTTCTAGAAAAGTTTTGTGTTTTTTGATGAAAAATAAGTCCGAGGTCTTTAAAAAATTTTTGACATTGAAAAATCTTGTTGAAAATCAAACTGGAAAAACCATTAAGGTGATCAGAACAGATAATGGTCTTGAGTTTTGTAATTCCCAAATGAATTCTATGTGTTCTCAGTATGGAATTAAAAGACACAAGACTACCCCTTATACCCCTCAGCAAAATGGAGTTGCTGAAAGGATGAACAAAACCCTTCTAGAAAAAGTTAGGTGTCTTTTGTCTAAAAGTGGTTTGTCTAAAAAATTTTGGGGTGAAGCCTTACTGACCTCAGCCTACCTTGTCAATAGGTCTCATTCTGTTCCCCTCAAGGGGAAGTGTCCAGAATCTATTTACACTGGTAGAAAAATTTCTTTTTCCCATTTGAGAGTTTTTGGCTGTATTGCCTTTGTTCATACCAAAACTGATAAGTTGGACCCCAGATCCAAGAAATGGGTGTTTCTTGGATATCCTGAGGGTGTAAAGGGTTATAGGATTTGGAATAGGAGAGAGTCTAGTTTCAGGGTCACTATAAGTAGAGATGTAGTCTTCAATAAAGATGAGTTTCCCTATCTTAAACCTGCCCCTGATTCCTTTCCAACAAGTGTTGACAGTGAGCCTCTGAGTGAGGTGGAGTCCACTGACACTCTCACTAATATGGAGTCATCTGAGGATACTCCAAGTGAGGTGGAGCACTTCTGGAATTCAAATCCTATCACCCTCACCTGAACCTGAACCTGAACCTGAGATTGAACCTTTACCTATTGACAACCAAGATGTGACCCATCATGATGACCAAGTTGCTGAGACTCAACCTGTTGTTAACCCTGATCCAGATTTGAGAAATTATCTCCTGTCTAGAGATAGAGTCAGGAGACACATTAATGAACCTAATAGATATACTGGTTTGGTCAACTTGATTACTTTAGCTTTTAATGTGCATGAATCTGATGGTGATGAGCCCCAATCTTATAAACAGACTGTTAAATCTAAGTTTTGAAGTCAATGGCAAAAAGCCATGGAAGATGAAATGCTCTCTTTGAAAATTAATTGTACTTGGCTGCTTGTTCCTCTACCTGCTGGTGCTTCTGTTGTTGACTGCAGGTGGCTCTATAAAATTAAAAATGAGGTAGATGGCCTGAGGTACAAGGCCAGACTTGTGGCTAAGGGTTTTACTCAACAAGAGGAGGTAGATTCTACTGAAATATTTGCTCCTTTTGTGAAATTTACTACTATTAGACTAATGTGCATTATGTGCTCATTCTGATTGGGAACTGAAACAAATGGATGTGAAAACTGCCTTCTTGCATGGTAACTTAGCCTGAGGGTTTTGTAGATTCCAAGTATCCCGATCATGTGTGTTTGTTGAAAAGATCCTTGTCTGGCTTAAAGCAATCCCCTAGACAATGAAACATCAAGTTTAATTCTTGTATGCAAAAACTTGGGTTTATGAGAAGTACCTTTCATGCTTGCCTATATGTGAAAAACCTTGATAAGTTTCATGTCTTCCTTTTACTATATGTTGATGATATGCTGATTATGGGACTCTGCCTTAAATCTATAAAGTATGTGCAATCTGCTTTATGTGATAATTTTGACATGAAGGATCTTGGTGATGCTCAAAAGATTTTGGGTATTAATATCCATAGGAGGAGTCTGTTCTTGTGCTTCACCAAGAACTATATGTGCTTAAGATCTTGCAAAAGTTTAACACGTCTGCTGGTAAAACTGCTTCTGTGCCAGTAGCTTCTCATTTTCTGTTGAGTAAAGATTTATGTCCAAAGTCTGAATCGGATATCAATGTCATGAAAAAGGTCCCTTTTGCTAATGCTAGAGGTTCTGTTATGTACTTAATGGTTAGTACTAGGCCTGATATTGCTTATGTTGTGTCTTGCTTGAGTAGATATATGTCAAATCCTGGACCTGTGCACTGGGAGGCCTTGAAATGGCTTATGAGACATCTGAAACATACTTCTAAGTATGGTCTGTGTTTTACAAAGTGTGATGATGGTATAAATCTATGTGGTTTTGTGGACTCTAACTATGCTAATGATATGGACAAGAGAAAATTCACTACTTCTTATGTGTTTACAATATGTGGATCTTGTATAAGCTGGAAATCACAATTGCAACATATAGTAGCCCTCTCCACCACTGAATCAGAATATATAGCCATCATATAGGCTATGAAGGAAGCAATTTTGTTAAAGGGAGTTCTTTCTGAACTCAAGTTCTTTAAATCTGTTCCTGTTGTTTATTCTGATAGTCAGTCTGCCATATAGTTATGCAAAAATCCTGTTTTTCATGATAGAACTAAGCATATAGATGATAGGTTCCATTTCATTAGAGATGTGGTTGAAAAACAAGAGATATTGTTGCATAAAGTGTGTAATAATTGGAGTGTGTGATAATGGAATGTGGGACCCATTTGCATTATTATTTGCTTTATTCTTTGGATGTGTTTTTTACTTGTGCTTTTTAGTGTTTTATTTTATAATATTTTTATTTCACTTTTTATGGAAATGTCTAACCGGGACTCTTAATGCCGGACGGAGGGAGTATTTGGTAAGTCATATACTTCTTCTGCACCATGAAATATTTACTTATTAATACGAGATTATAAATAATATTATATCATTTTACTTTTGGGGAATAAATTTAAATATGTGTAAGTTTTGGAATTTTGAGTAATTATAATGATAGGTTACCGGTTGAATGCCCATGATTTCAATCAACAATATATAAATGTAAACGTACAATTAATATATTCAAATATGGTACTCGTAATTTTGTAACCGCTTTCTACACCCTAATAAAGTAACATTACTACCAAAACTTTAAGTTATTATAATGATGGTAACCAAAGTGTCAGTTACTACTCACAAAAATTGTATAAGCAAATTTCTATAGTTATAAACGTACATTGCAACTTCTCACAAAATGTCAGTTACGACTTTCTAACGTAAAAATCTTTAATAGTTTTAATGTGGAGCCCTAAACCCTAAACCCTAAACCCAATCATGCTATAATTTCATCCATTTATAATTTTGCTAAATATATTCTTTATTAAATTACTATTTATTGGAATCGTGCTTGGCCAAACGACTTTGGCTAATAATAAATGTTACAAGACATTTAATTATGTGAAATTAAATGCAATAGAGTCGATCTAAGTTCCGAGTACCGTAGCATATTCATTTTCTCAAATCGGATTCGCGGTGAGTGAGAAATAATATATTAAAGTTAAGTCACACTAAAGCCAGAAATGAGCTATGAGAAAAAAAACTAAGGGATTAATTAACTAAGTGTTAATTACCCCACATCGGGGATGATAAACTTCTTTGATGAAGTATTTAATAAGATGAATTATTACGTGTAATAATTATCGTGGAATAAGTTGGGTGACAGAGCCCACACGCGCGCACACGCGCACGCCTCCACCGCCTGCCCGTGAGCCGCGCACCGTGACCCGTACCCCGTGTGCCGTGTGCCTTGGATCTTAGCAATTGTTCTATGGGTTGTCTTTGGGCCGACGGACCCCGACTCATGTTGGTCCCGGTCCATGTCTGGTCCCCGCTGGACCCCGACGCATAACGGGAGACAAAAGGTCCCCGATGGACCCCGACGGTCCATGGTGTATCCCGTCGTGTTGTGTGTCCAAATGCATCGTGTCTCTTCAGCTCCCAACGGCTAGTGCACCAGTCAGTAATGTCACGACCGCCCTTCTAGGGTATAATAAATGCGGCGATCGCGACTTAAACGGACTTAAATATAACAAGGAAAATAGGCTAGGGTTTCATCAAGGAGGTTTGACCGACATACTAAATGAACAATCAAGTGTAAAACAAGAAGGGGACCCGGGTTTAAATAATGAGTTGGGCCGGCAATTAATACTCAAAGGAAACGATTAAGAGTTTGACATTATCCAACAGAATCACAAGAAAATAATAACCGGACAAATTTAAGTTCGGCCCGACAACTAATAAGTAAAAGAAATATCGCAGCGGAAAACGACCAAGAGAAGGAGTGACTTCATGTGTGAAGACACAACGACACCCATAATTCAAAGACAAACATTTAATTCTTCAAGTTACTTGCTCAACACCACCAACCTCGGAATTGCCGCCGCTCAACCTGCATGTAAGGAAAACACATGCAGGGCTGAGTACTATAAAGATACTCAGTGGACTTATGCCGAAAACATTTTCATAAAAATTATTATTTATCTATCATGCCATACGTAAGTAACCATCGAGGTTTAGCTGTAGAAAGGTCCGAGGCACTCAAAATCATTTCCCATTGTAAAAAGTCGACTGATCAGTCATTTTCCCATAGACGTTAGCCATATCCGCACATACATGACAAGGAATGCGGCCGCAAACCAGGTCACTAGACCGGCCAACCCGTACGCTGACACACGGTCTACCATTGGTGTACACTAATCCAAGTAGAGTTTGCGGCTCTACGAGGACCCGAATTCGATTTAAATAATAGTGGCAAAAGCCACATCAGATAGGCACGTTAAAACCAAACAAGGCATGATAAACACAATTTCATTCTCATTGGTAAAATACTTAGGACATCGTCCTTATTTAAAAGAAAGCCCACCTCGACTGCTTAGATTTCAAGTATTTCCTTTCCCTTGCTGTCACGCTGAGAGCGCGAGTTATCACCTTTACATTATGTGTATCACAATCAGTCTCAAATACCGACTCAAAATCATGCATGTCCCCAACGTGTCCCTTTTTCCCCATCTTTGAATAACACATCACGTCATCACATATATAAATCATGTATATCACTTATAACAACATAGTTGTTTTTGTAAAGATAGAAATCTGGCAGCACTGCGCAATCATTTTATAAAAATTATTAAAAACTCACCCAACTTCCGTTGGGGATAAAATTTTACCACAATGTAGTAGACTCATCAAATAACTTCCAGTTAAAAATTCATGTCAAAATAACCTTTTTAGGTCGGTCAAATCGAAAATGTAACCTACTGGTCGAGAAAACATTTTCCGGTAGAATTGCGCATTCAACTTCAAAAATTCACCAAAACATCATATTTTGTCCAAATGAGTTGAAATTCACACAAAACACAGAAGACATCATAAAGTTTACTCAGAAAAAAGAATCGAATAAAAAGGAGTTCATTTGGTCAGTCAAAAACGTATCGGAATCTACTGTCAGAATCCACAGTTTTCAATGCTTAAATATTCGAATTAGGGTTTTATCCCCATTCATTCAAACACAACCTTTTCATGGTTTTAACACACAAACATGCTTAAAAGAGTCCTCACACTCAAGTTTTCATATAATCATACATCATTCACCAATGATTCATTAAATCTTCATACAATTTCATTCAAAACGCATACACACATACAAATACAAATTCCCACCGATTAAATCCTTAGATTTGAAATCCCTACACTCACTATATGCATGAGGGAGTCAAAATATATGGAGAGGAATAAAAAATAGAGGTTTGATTGTACCTTTCTTGAACGAAACAATCGGTAGAAACGAATATAACTCTTGATTCTTCAACAAACTCTTGGCGAATCGAAAGGATCTTGAGTAGAGTAGAAGAACAAGTGTGGGAGGAGTGGGGAAGAGAGAATGGGCGTGAGAGAGAGTGTAGGCGTGTGGGATTGGGTGGCTAGGGTTTAGGTTTTAGTTTAGTCTCTATTTATAGAGTTGAAAATAAAATATCCCACAATTAATTTGAAGATTTGGGAGAATAAATTGAATAAAGATTTGAGGGGATTTGAGGGAGATGATTGGCGTGAATTTGAGGGAGGAAATAAGGAGGAATTTTCGAAAATCTTGGCTATTTAATTAGCCTTTGATTTAATTTGGTATTTTCACGGAGCAGAATAAAATAATATGGAGCAGAAAAATTAATAAAAATCCTCCCACATTATAAGGAAGTAGGCGTGTGATTTGACCCTCCCACAAGGAAAAATTTCCAAATCCTTAATAAAGTAAGGTAAGATTTGCTAGGATATTCCAATTCATTCAAGGAAAGAACTAAATAAGGGATCCAAATAAATAATAAATAATTCCTCCCTCCCACAAAATTTGGAAGATTTCGAAATCTCCCTTAGTACAACAATAGGAGTCGATTTTCTCATGAAGAAATAAGGCAATTAGGCTTTGGATTTAATTGGATAATTATCCCAAGCAAATAATTAAATCCAAGAAAATAAAATTCCTCTCCAACAATTAACAGTGGTCGAAATTTCTCAACAAATGGGCAAGATAATTATTGATGATCCTATTTAAATCTCACTCCCAAAAAAAATAATTTACTGCAATATATATTTCATTCCGCATCAATTAATTAAAGCCACGTCATAAATCGACAAATTTGACTCGGACAAATCAGAATTAGGTCACCAAAGCAAGTACATAACAATTCGTCATTTAATTGCGGCAATCAAAGATATAAATGAAATCGTCTTAGGGTTCGAAAAGTGGGGTGTTACAAGTAACCCCCGACGGTTACGGTCAATGGCCTTGATGACAGACATTATGTCTGTTGACCCCAGCAACCCCTGCGGTTGGACTTGGCCTATAAATAGGCATGCATCGATTGCATTCAGTAGACAACAAATTCAAGCATTCTTGCATACACGCTCTCTCCCTCTATGTATAATCTTCCCGTCGAAGCTCTTGCCCCGCCGTACTCCCGTTCGCCGGAGCTCTGCTACTAGCGGTGCTAGTACTTCAGAGACGAAGTTGTTTTATCTTTGGGGACGACACGCCAAACCGAGAGCACTACCGGGGCGTATCTCGTCTTACGGAAAGAGGACTCATCGACTCGGCTTACATCTTTACGGTTTATTTTTTTGAATTCTTCTTTGTAATTTCAATTAAGTTTATTTCCATTTAATTTCTCCATTCTTCATTGGGTTGTATTACGCTCGGTTAGTGTATCTTTGTATCACAGTCAATTTTCAACAAACAATCGCAAGACGAGATATACTTACCGTTGAAGAAGGAGTTTGGACTTTAAATTGAAGCTAAAACTTCCGAAACTAATACCTTCCTTAGCATGGAGATGGATCACGTTGCTACGTTCATCGTCGCCGCTTTCCCTGACTCCAACACCGACGTGCCCACTGTTCCCCACCATGACCACGACTCCCGTCGTGTCCACATCATTACCTATGACTACCTATAACGCCATGAGCAATTACTAATCCGTTTGGGTTGACTGGTGCATCCACCTTTGGTAGCACCGATGATTCCACATTAAGTGGTTCCATGAGATCCTTCATAGGATCGAGTGTTGGACCTTTCGAGGTCAACACAGGTGTTGGGGCCTTTGGGACCAACCCGAAAAATGACGGTTCCACTTCTTGTGGTTGCGCGAGATCCTTCAATGGATCGTGCGTTCAGTCCTTTGGGATCAACACGAGTGTTAGGGCCTTTGGGGCCAACACGCAAATTGACGGTTCCACTATTAGTGGTTCCTTGAGATCCTCTAACGGATCAAGTGTTGAGGCCTTCGGGATCAACACGTGTGTTGGGACCTTAGGGGCCAACACGACAACTGACTCCGTAGAATCCTCTAATGGATTTAGTGGCCGGGTCCAACATAAGAGTTGAAGCCTTTGGAATCAACATGACTAACTCCAATGTGGGGGAGAGACCTCGTGAATGTGAAGAGTCGGTAAGGCCTACGGGACGTCTCCTGTCGTTCCCATGGATAGGGTTGTTGGGCGTGTCCCATTGGTCTCAAGGGACGTCTCCCGTTCGTCGGGAGACGTTTTGCTCCCGTCCGTGCGTTAGAAAATGTTCGAAGACATTTGGCGCACATTGGTCCCAAGGGACGTCTCCCGTTTGTCGGGAGAGATGACGGACATTCGACTCCCGTCCGTGGCATGGGAAATGTCGGGAGACATTTCTCACCCATCCGTGCCTTCAAAATGTCGGGAGACATGGAGAGACATTTCACTCCCGTTAGTGCCTTAGAATATTTCAGGAGACGTATGATATACATCTGTGCCGTGGGAAATGTCGGGAGCAAATTTTGCACCCGTCGGTCTCCTATTCGTCGGGAGACATGGGCTCCCATTCGTGCCTTAGGAAATGTCAGTAGACGTTTTGCACCCTTACATCCTATGTGAGATGTCGGGAGATATTTTGCACACGTCCGTCTCTTAGGAGATGTTGGGAGCAAATTTTGCGCCCGTCGGTCTCCCGTTCGTCGGGAGACATGGGGAGACATTTTGCTCCCGTTCGTGCCTTAGCAAATGTCGGGAGATATTTGGCACACGTCAGCCCCTTAGAAAATATCGGAAGACGTTTGACACCCATCCGTGTCTTGAAAAAATGTCGAGAGATATTTGGCCCCGCCCATTCCATGAGAGATGTCGGTAGACATTTGGTACCCGTTCAGATGTCGGGAGAAAGATGAAGCCACCAACCAAGAAGCTTGGTGGAGCCAAATTTTTCAAACATGCCAAAGGCAACATAGCCGTCGTGGTAACTGAAGAAGTCTACCACGTCGAGAACAAAGGTGGTTGGAATATCGACACGGGCGTCACTGTCCACGTGTGTGCCGATAGAAGTAAGTTCTACACTTACAAGACTGTTGAGGGGAGGAAGCTCAACATGGGGAACCAAGCCTCGGTCAAATGTGTCGACTTTGGAGATGTGGTCCTCAAGATGACGTCCGACGTGACAATCACTCTAAGAAAGAGCTACATGTCCTGGACATACGCAAGAACATAGTTTCTGAATCAATACTTGTAAATAAGGGTTTTTTAACTTGTATTTGAGTGCGATAAGTTTTTTGTGTATAAGTTTGGAAAATACATCGGAAAATGTTATTTAACCGATGGTCTTTTTAAAACTAAGTGTATCGGCTATTCTCCGTGTTTGAAAAGCCATTGGCTAATAATGAAAATGCTAATACTTCCTCCTATTTGTGGAATTATTGATTAGGACATGTGACTCTTAATGCTATCAAACAGTTAGTAAACTTGGATTTACTAAACACAAATGAAGTCAATACCCAAACAAATGTGAGATTTGTCTTAAGGCGAAAATGACTGAGTTACCGTTTCATTCTGCTGAAGGGAACACGAAACCCCTTGAATTAATTCACACTAATGTATGTGATTTAAAATTTGTGCAAACTAGAGGTGATAAAGGTACTTTATCACTTTCATAGATGATTGCACAAGATATTGTTATCTTTATCCTTTAAGAAGTAAAGATGAAGCAATCAAAGCGTTCAAAATTATAAGAACGAAGTCGAAAATTAACTTGGATAAAATCAAAATGATTCGAAGTTATAGAGGAGGCAAATACGTAGCCCTGTTTGGGGAATTATGTACCACAAGTGGTATAATTTATCAAACAACTGCTCCATATTCACCACAATCTAATCGTGTTCCAGAACACAAGAATCGAACTCTTAAAGAGATGATGAATGCGTTACTGATTAGTTCAGGGATGCCCCAGAACATGTGGGGGGAAACTGTTTTGACAGCCAACTACATCCTAAACAAAATCCCACTCAAAAGTAAGGATGTTACTCCTTATGAGTTGTGGAAGAGAAGAAAGTCATCCTACAAATACCTCAAAGTGTGGGGGTGTTTGACAAAGGTGATGGTTCCTCCGCCGAAAGAAGTTACAATCGGTCCTAACAAGGTTGATTGCATCTTTATTGGGTATGCACTTAATAGTAGTGCTTATCGATTTGTTGTCTACAAGTCTGAAATACCGACTGCGACCGTAGGAACAACAATCGAGTCAAGAAATGTTGTATTTCTTGAAAAATATATTTCCTCGCAAAGACAAGAAAAATGTTGCATCCAATTCTGAGACGAGAATTGAGGATGAAGCCACTAGTTCTGAATCAGCGGATGAAGAGCCAGAATTGCACAAGCGAACAAGGCCCGATCCAAACGATACAATACTAAGACGTGGTAGTAGGGTCAGTACACCAAAGACATTGGGTCCTGACTATATTGCTTTTATGTTGGATGAAGAACTAACATCGATAAAAGTAACCTTTGCTGGCCTAGACGGGCTGCATTAAAGAGAAACTGGTCAAAGTGAAATTGATTCAATTTTGCTAAACCACACTTGGGTGTTGGTTGATCTACTTGAATGTGCTAAACCTTTAGTATGCAAATGAGTCCTTAAAAGCAAGTTTAAGGCCGTTGGAACAGTTGATAAGTATAAATGGTGACTTGAGATGAAATCTACATGGAACAACCTGAAGGTTTTGTAGTACCTGGACAAGAGAGAAAGGTTTGCAAACTGGTTAAGTCCTTCTATGGATTGAAACGAGCGTCATTGCTTGAAATTTGATAGTGTGATGTTATCAAATGAATTTGAAATCAACGAATGTGACAAATGTGTCTACATTAAGAACACTGATAATGGATACATTATAGTGTGTCTCTACGTTGATGATATGTTAATTATGGGTAGTAACTATACGAAAACCATGATAAAGAGAAACTTTGACATGAAGGATATGAGCCTAGCCGATGTGATTTTTTGAATGAAAAATTCTAATTCAAAGGAATCATCTTGACACAATCTCATTATGTTGAGAAATTACTAAAGAGATTCAACGCCTATGATGGCATGTCGGCTAAGACACCAATAAAGCTCAATGTTCACTTGAGCATGAACAAGGGCGAGCCAGCTGCATAAGAAGATTATGCACATGGCATTGGGTGCATTATGCATTTGACTAATTGCAATGGACTTGACATTGCTTGGGTTGTGAACAAGTTGAGTCGTTACACGAGCAATCCAAGCAAGGAACATTGGAAAGCTCTTGTAAGAGTTTTGAGGTACTTGAAATATAATCAAAATCATGGGCTATAATTCTCGATATACCTCCCGGTACTTGAAGGGTACTGCGATGCGAACTGGATGTCCGATAACAAAGACTCACTTTGAACAAGTGGATATGTCTTTACTATTGGGGGGTACTGTCTCATGGAAATCCACGAAATAGACATGTATAGCTCGATCAACCATGGAATCAAAATTCATAGCTTTAGATAAAGCTAGTGAGGAAGCCGAGTGGCTTAAGAACTTACTTGATGATATTCTATGGTGGTCTAAGCCAGTGCCTCCAGTATTGATTCATTATGATAGCTAAGCTGCTATAGGAAGGGAAAATAATGGCTTTTACAATGGTAAGCCTCGAAATATTCGTCGACGACATAATACCATGAGACATTTGATCACAACAGAGGTGATTACATTTGACTATGTGAAGTCATTGGGTAATCTAGCGGATCCGCTAACCATATGGTTAAATCGTGATCAAATGAAAAATTGCTAGAGGGAATGGGTTTGAAATCCACAAACTAAAGAATTGTCATAGTGGTAACCCAACCATGATGACTGGAGATCCCAAGAACTTGGTTCAATGGGAAAACTAAGCTGTGAGAATTCGTGTGGACACTCATCTACATCTATTGCCTAGAGAGTAATAGAGTGTTGGAAAAACTTGCCTAGTGGTGAGGTTAAGTCTATGACTTTTAATGATCCCTGAAGGATCTCGTTGAGATGAAGTTCTCAAGGAGACCGAGTATGGCAAGATACTTAACGAGGAATCACCTATGTAAGTGTGAAGAAGGGCCGCTTCAAACAATACACTTATGAATCCAAAGTGGTGTCCAAGGCCTGAAATGGACACAAAACGCGAGAACGGATGAGGTTGATGTGTTTAAGTGTTAACATCATTGTCTCGGTGCACGCTGTGGTTGAATAGTTCAAAGCATCACGCTACTAGTCCGCCTGTGTATCCGATGGTGTTGACTATGGATGGTTCAAAATAAAAAACTACCTATCCTTATGCTTACATACCTCTTGAGGGTTGAGCTTGTGTCTGCATACGTATGTATTTGGCAAGTTCCACTCATGTGGGGGATTGTTGGAATCGTGCTTGGTCAAACAACTTTGACTAATAATAAATGTTACATGACATTTAATTTTGTGAAATTAAATGCAATAGCGTCGATCTAAGTTCCGAGTAGATGACCGTAGCATATTCATTTTCTCAAATCCGATTCGCGGTGAGTGAGAAATAATATATTAAAGTTAGTCACAATAAAGCTAGAAATGAGCTATGAGAAAAAACCTAAGGGATTAATTAACTAAGTGTTAATTATCCCACATCGGGGATGATAAACTTCTTTGATGAAGTATTTAATAAGATTACTTATTATGTGTAATAATTATCGTGGAATAAGATGTGTGACAGAGCCCACACGCGCGCGCCGCCGCCGCCCACCCGAGAGCCGTGACCCGTGCCCCGTGTGCCTTGGATCTTGGCAATTGGTCTTTGGGTGGTCTTTGGGCTGTTCTTTGGAGATGGTCGTTGAGCGTGGTTCAAGCCCCGCTTGTTCCTTTTAGACCACCTCCAACTCCACGCTATCCCCGACGGACCCCGACTCATGGTGGTCCCGGTCCACGTCTGGTCCCCGCTGGACCCCGATGCATAACGGGAGACTAAAGGTCCCCGATGGACCCCGACGGTCGATGGTGTATCCCGTCGTGTAGTGTGTCCAGATGCATCGTGTCTCTTCAGCTCCCAACGGCTAGTGCACCAGTCAGTAACCCCCGGCGGTTACAGTCAATGACCTTGATGATAGACATTATGTCTGTTGACCCCAACAACCCCTGCGGGTGGACTTGGCCTATAAATAGACATGCATCCATTGCATTCAGTAGACAACAAACTCAAGCATTCTTGCATACACGCTCTCTCCCTCTCTGCATAATCTTCCCGTCGAAGCTTTACCTCGCCTTACTCCCGTTCGCCGGAGCTCTGCTGCTAGCGGTGCTACTATTTCAGAGACGAAGCCGTTTTATCTTTGGGGACGACACGCCAAACCGAGAGCACTACCGAGGCGTATCTCATATTGCGGAAAGAGAACTCCTCGACTCGGCTTACATCTTTACTGTTTATTGTTTCAAATTCTTCTTTGTAATTTCAATTAAGTTTATTTCCGTTTAATTTCTCCATTCTTTATTGGGTTGTATTACGCCCGGTTTGTGTATATTTGTATCTCAATTTTCAACAAACACTATTTATATATATTTTTTATTTCTTAAATTTATGTATTGTGTTTGTATTTGTAGGACACAACATCGGTTTATTTGAAGCTGAATTCAGATCTTCATTCAATATCATTTTCATTTACATATTATTTCTGTAGTAGTAGTATATAAAATATAAACAATGCTGATAATTATTCTTGTTACTTGCTAGCACATTTTAGTTTTACATGCATATATTCTATGAAAATGAACTATTCCGCGCAACAATTATTCTTTGTATGACGATGTCTCAGATCTTAGATATTGTCTGGTAAATTGGCTAAATTCTATCCGCTTCAAATTCACTTGTAGCGGTCAATTGACGCAATATAGTTTGTATTTAAACACTCGATGACTATTGATTGACGCAATTTAAGCTTTGATTTGATTATTCTTTGTCGTCTTGCTTTATTTTTCTTGTCTTTTGTGGTTATTAGATCATTCTTCGATTTCCTTAATTGAGAAGATTGCATTGTCTACTGTGTGGACGTTGTTTGGATATGATGTGTACTACGACGGGCTCATGGGAAGCCGATGGCTCATCGTCTGAGGCGATTGCTCGACCTGGGGCGGAGCCCTTGGTGAGTGGAGATATGCCCCCTCTCTAAAATTAGTACTCTACTAATCTTACTATATATATGCATAATAAAACAATAACAGAAATAACTGAATACCCTTGAGAAACAAACCATGATTTGAATGAAATCAACACCTACATGCCACACCACAAAGTGAAATGAGTGCCACGAAGTCCCCAATTAGAAACCTTGCCGGAGCGATCAATAACAAAGACCGCTTTTGCCGTCTTCATATGCTTGGGGCTCAAATCCACCATTACATTCACCGTTGACCCGTTCGCAATCTTCCGCAGTGCATCTTCCCACAGCGGCCCACGAGGCACCACCACCGCCTCCTTGAAGGGGTTGGCAGCGGAAGCGTGTATGAATTCCGATCACATAAATTTAATATATTTAGCCGATTATTTAGACAAATTCTATTCGCGTAATTATCACATGTATCACGCTCATAACTTGAATTAAAACATGCTTTAGCATATAAAATCCCTACAACATGCTCACTACGGAATTAGCCAATTTACCTCGTTGATTCAATCAAGAATCGATGATGGCTTGCTCCGTCTCCTCGTGAAGATCTTCAGTACTCGACCTCTGATCTTCTGACTGGTGTCCCGGACTGTATAATGATATTTGTGTGGGCAAATCTCACTAGAATACTAGGACTCGAATAATGAAGACAGAACTCAGCTCACGGAGGGAGCAATTTTCGAATTCTCTCTCTTTCTCTAGAGGGGGACGAAAATTCTAGCACTAATCATTATGTTTTCTGTCTTCTTTATTCTCCTATTTATATTAAGTCACATGATCTAAGGAAGAATTTGGACATGGCCTCACCCAATTAGCTTTTTACTAATTAAATTGAACCCACAATTTAATATAAGCTTATATTGGAATATTACAAGCAGCCACTACAGAAATAATATTGCACTGCCTTTCCAAATCCGAAATTACAAGTATTCTGGGTTTCCTTTTATTTGTTTAATTCATTTCTCGCGCTTAAGATAGAAACATCCATTAATTAATTAATGTCTCCTATGGACTTAATTAATTAACATATTTTATTCTCCAAGAGTGGACTTAGCAAGAAACTTTTATTTATTATTCATAGAGTAATTAAACTCCAACTAGCTAGGTTCCGAATAATAAAACCTTGTTTCGAGCTCCTCTTGTGGATGTTATCAAACGAGACTCTCCTCGCGCACGATCCAACATAATAGTAATCCTAGCACCGCTAGATAATGATCACCACTACCCAATATACCTGGATCGTTGGGTGACGAAAAACCCGCACCTTTGGTATGTCAAAGTAGTAGATACTCAATATCGTATGCTCAATGCTAACGTACATTGATTAAGAAATTAATTATCAAGACCTCGTCTTTCAATAGATAGCATAAAGACACGTCTTGCTGTTAGATCCATTCAGTGCTATACCACACCAACGTCATCTTATTTCAATAAGGCTTAGAAATAATCGGACTGACATTGCAACCTTTCACGATAGGTAGTCTAGGTCTATCTGGGTTGTGAAATTCTTATTTTTCTTTGTTCAGAACTGACCGCGTACCTTAAATTGAGCGCAGACCACAATCGGTCTACTAGAACAAAGACTTAGACTTATGTTATGTTCGCTTATACATTTAAATATGCAATAAACATCCATTAAATGTAAAACATAACAACATTACGATAAAAATAATTTGTTGCATTCATTGGAAAATAATTATTAGAGTTTTACAGTATTCAATAACTCGAAAGGTGATTTCTAGTATACAAACCCTAACAATCTCCCACTTATACTCAAAACAGCTTTCGAGTATACAAAACAGTGTGCACACGTCAAATTTCTCCCACTTATACTGATAGCGAGTTGAGGTCTTGAATGAGTCGAACTCCCATCCCTTCAACGTGGCCATCGAACGGTTTTACCGCCAATACCTTTGTAAAAGGATCTGCCAGTTTGTTTTCTGACGCAATCTTAACCACTTGTATGTCTCCTCTCTGCACTATATCCCTTATGATATGATACTTCTCTCTATGTGTTTGCTCGCTTTGTGAGCTCTAGGTTCATTCGAATTTGCCACAGCACCAAAATTGTCACAATACACAGTGATGCTCTTGGGCAGATTCGCAACCACACCTCAATCCATAAGGAAGTTCTTGAACCATACTGCCTCTTTTGCAGCCTCCGAAGCGGCCACATACTCGGCTTCCATGGTCGAGTCCGCGATGCATTTCTGCTTCACACTCTTCCAAATTACGGCTCCACCTCCTAAGGTGAACACATATCCTGAAGTAGATTTTCTCGAGTCCTGATCAGCTTGAAAGTCTGAGTCAGTATATCCCAAAGGACAGAGCTCGACTGCATTGTAAACTAGAGCATAGTCCTTAGTCCGTTTAAGGTACTTGAGTATATTCTTTACGGCAGTCCAATGTCCTTGGCCCGGATTCGACTGATATCTTGCCACCATGCCAACAGCAAAGCAAATATCAGGCCTCGTACAAAGCATAGCATACATGAGACTTCCAACTGCCGAAGCATATGGAATCCTTCTCATTGCTTGTATCTTAGAACCATGTTCGTACTGATGACAACATCTTTTTATTGTTTCCAATTAGAAGAATGTCATCTACATATAAAACTAAGAACACTACATTCCCCTTTTCAACTTTCTTATACACACAACTTTCACTTGGGCACTTTTCGAATCCAAACTTGCGAACAGTTTGATCGAAACATTGGTTCCACGATCTAGATGCTTGCTTAAGGCCATAAATGGCCTTCTTAAGCTTCCAAACCATGTGT
The DNA here is from genome assembly GCF_004379255.2 of Salvia splendens. Lineage (NCBI taxonomy): Eukaryota > Viridiplantae > Streptophyta > Magnoliopsida > Lamiales > Lamiaceae > Salvia > Salvia splendens. The sequence continues at coordinate 21,755,568 of NC_056042.1, read as the reverse complement.
TCTTTGCCCTTTATGGCATATCCTTCGGGTCTCCTCAAGACCGCCGTTTAGAAACGCAGTCTTAACGTCCATCTGCCATACATCCCAATCCATATAAGCTGCTATAGACAATAGTATCCGGATCGATTTGAGTATGACCACTTGGGAGAAAGTCTCGTCGTAATCGACACCTTCCTTTTGGGTATACCCCTTAGCCACTAGTCTTGCCTTGAAGACTTTAACTCGTCCATCGGGTCCACGTTTACGTTTATATATCTACTTGCTCCCAATGGCAGTACAACCTTCGGGTAGGACGGACAAATCGTAGATGTCTTTGTCTATCATAGATTGTAGTTCCGAATCCATTGCTTTCACCCATTCGCAATGATCGACATCTGCATGCGCCTTCCGCAAAGTTCCAGGGATCTAATACATTGCTGTCTGAGGAGTGATCCATAGATTCCCCCAAACCAATGTATCTTTCGGGCTCATGTGAGACCCTCCCACTGCGGCGCGACACTACAATTCTTGGAATAGAAGTTGAAGTTTCTGAAATTGTTTGTACACTTGGTATCGTTCTTGGTTAATGGAATTTGTGACAGAAGTTAGCTTATCAAGAACCACTTCACTGCTGGGTTTATGATTCATTACATAGTCTTCCTCTAAGAATGTGGCGTGAGTGCTCACAATAACTTTCTTATCTCGGAGACTAAAGAATTCATAAGATTTCTTATTTAATTGGTTGGCCCGTTCTATATTGGTGACCCAATTTGGGTTGGCCCAATACTTAAATGGGATGCTCTGATGGCTGCCACGTGGCCATCTCACGCGGATCGTGGGCGTGGACCGTTGGATCTAGGGTGTATTTGTTGGGAGAGTTAAACACTCCCTATCCCTTTTCGGTGCCTCAGTCTGTTCATTTTCTGCTCTCTCTCTACATGCTTCGTCCCTGGCTTCTCTCTAGAACTTTCTCTGTCTCCCTCTCTCAGAATGTCCTCCGATCTTCTTCTCCGGTGACTCTCTTCTCTGTTTTAGTACGAACTGAGTGTTCATCTCTCAACTCTAGTGTTGATTTGGAGATTTCTTTTAGTTTCGAACGGTTGAGTTCGAATTTGTTTGTTTGGCAAAAGATCTTCGGTTGATTTCTTAGATCCGTGAGATTTTGGTGTTCTTGCAGCCTTGTGGTTGTGGTTGTGAGACATTTGACGTTTGAGGTGGCTACGGTGTTGTAGTAATCGGAGTGTCCCTAGGGTTTGGGGTCCGATTGTTTCACTATGCTCCCTTGAGATTTGTTGGTGAAGATTGAGGAGGTCCTTGGCCCTGGCAGTCGTGTGTGCGACCTGAGCCATATCCTAAATCTTCTGTCTCTTTTGTTCTTGTATTCTTTTCGATTAGATCCGAAAGGATCTTTTGTCTTGTGTTACTAATTTGTGTGCTTAAGTGTGCAGGAGGTTTTCACGGAGTGTAGCTTGCTATATCTGATTGGTTCCAGATCCGATATAGGCTAGGGTTTCTTTGTAATATTGTACTTAGTCACAAATTGTTCTAAGCTATAACACATCTCTTGTAATTGGCTTGTTCCTTGCTGAGATTAGCCATCTCAGTGTTGACCCAATAACAAAGAGGACCTGGTAATTAATGAATCCTGAGTGATCTGATCTCTACAGTTGACATCGTTGTAACGGAGGGTAGCCATGGCTTTACGTCTCTTGAATTCGAGGTCCATGAAGATGGAGGTATTACTATTAATAGAATCTTCTCAAAGATGTAGTTGGTTTATGTAGAATAGTGGTTCGGAATTCCAGATAATTGTTATGATGACCGTCAATAGGATAAGAAAGAACGTGCTCAGCAAGCACATGAATACGGAAATGCGTGACATTAAGATAGAAAAGAAGGTGGAAACCTAAATGTCCAAACGTATACGAATAACAAGAAGAAATGTGGAGTAAATATCTGGTGACAAATCATGAAAAAATAAGTACTACTATATTTATAGGCGGAACGGGTCTTGATGTTTAATCAATACAAAAATATCATCATTAAAGTCCTAGATAGCTCAATTAATATTCGCGTGCATCAAGCATCAAGTGATTTACCATGATATCCAAGATTTATACTCCTATTTAGCTACATCTTACGAATAACAAATTATGAAAAAAATAAGGATATATTTGTAGGCGAAACGTGTGTCTCGTTAATCCTATTTATAAAATAGGGTTGTGATCGATTGAGATTTTTTAGCCTAATTGAAAATTGAGATGCATTATCAGCCACTCTTTTTTATTAAATGAGTGGTCCAGAATTTGCCACATGGAAAATATTTTTAGATTAATTAATTATGAAATGACAGAATGGTAATTGCATGGGCTTATTTATATTCCTTCAGTCAAAACCCTCACTCCGAACAACATGAATCCTCTTCCACCGCAGCTGACTTCAGATCCTGTGCGCGAGCTCTGGCCGTCTTCCACGGCGGAGGTGTCGAAGGGCATCGCCGCCATCGGTGTGAAGGAGTATGAATTGCCTGGTTCAGCCGCCGTACACGTGGAGGCTTAGTCCATGTAGAGAGAGAGAGAGAAAGGATAGAGACGCAGAGACGGACGACGAGGGTGAGGTAGTCGACGGCGGAGGAGCTGGCGGCGAGAATACACTGGCAGGAGAAGGAGCAGGCGCCGAGAATCGCGAGAATTCGGATCACATTTAATCAGCGATTCTCCTTGGAATATCTGCCGGATCGCGTTTGGATACGATCCGGCGTATTTGTTGCCGTCGTTGCCGGAGGTTGAATTCGCGGAGGTGTTCGATTCCGCTCTCAATTTGATCAGCGAGAGGTTCAATTCAAACATTCCTTTTATCTGGAAGATCAATCGCGTCCTAGGTTGGGGGAAGGAGAATAAGCTAAGGGGAAAAATCGATGAGGTTCGTGAATTCGCGAAAAAAATCACGAGAGAGAAGGAATCGGAGCTACGACGGCGATCGACTCTTGAATCGGAGGATTTACTCTCTAGCTTTCTCATATCTGGTCAATCCAACGAGGAATTCATCGTCGATGTCGTAATCTTCTTCATCCTTGCCGGAAGAGATACCACATCGGCGGGGCTGACGTGGTTCTTCTGGCTGCTGTTGACATTTGATATACAAGTTGTTGACATTTTGCTAAAAGTTGTTGATATTTGATATGCAGGCTATTGACATGTGTTGTATGATCATGATGCCAGAACTTGTGTCAAATAAAAATATTAAGATAAAATAGTTGTTATTTTTTAATTACAACAATTGTTTTTGAGTTCTTGACACTTTATACAAGTCGTTGACAAGCTGTTGACATTTTATATACAGGCTATTGATATGTTGTAGACATTTTGATATAAGTTGTTGACATTTGATGTGTAGGTTATTGACAAGCTGTGAATTATTTTTGCGTTGTTGACGTTTCAATACAAGTTGTGACATTTCAACTTTTAATTTTCTGCCATTTTAGAAATGAACTGACGATTGTACCCCTAGTTGACATAATCCACTTGCAGTTGACATTTCGAAAATTTTGTGGATGAGTGACTGAAAATGCATCTCAATTCTCAATTAAGTTAAAAAATCTCAATCTAACACGGCCAATCATATACGTCCTATTAGTGTTAATGCATTTTCTTGTTATAATCTATCATATTGTGCATTACTTAATGTATTATTGTGTTATTTAAGATATAGATAATTTAATTATGAGGTGGCATAAATAGAAGGTAGAGTAATGCGCCAAATGCTGCAGAAATAAGGACAAGTGAGACCCTGATTAAGCAAATCTTTGTTATTTCTCTATACATCAAATTTTCAGGCTGATATGATTCTCGTTCCCTCATCACTCACCAACTTGTATGAAAAAACTAGACTCGCAATATCGATATTGTAGACAAAGGTATACCTACTCGAACACTCTACAATTAATACGACTCAGGAATTTAGAGTCGGATGTGATGAACAATGATATTGATATATAAAATATGAGTGAAAACTCAAACAATATATATAATATTAAAGTAAAAATATGATAGCAAGTTATGAAAATTTATTGGCACAATAAATCATAATCTTATTTGGAAAATATAAAATCGAGTTATGCATACTAACTGGAATTCTTAACAAATACTATTGAATAAATTCTGAGAGTTTATATATCACATTCAGAATACTCTTAACAAATACTATTGAATAAATTCTGAGAGTTTATATATCACATTCAGAATACTCTAATACATGCGAAATCAGTGTTATTTTTTATTGCATCAATTGTATAATTTGTCCCATAATAGATATATCAAATCAAAAGCTCTTGAAAATACTTTAGTTCGAAAGCCCATTTCGTTCGTTTAATTTTTCTGGATTTGAATTCCTTACTTCGACTTCAAATTGGTTCACGGAGAATTTCCTTCCTTGAGACGATGCTTCTCTTCTCCTTCATTTATTTTTGAAGCCGATCATTCTTGAGCTCAAAATCCAGTCCAAACAATTCAACGAGCAAAACTTCCTTGGAGAAATTCAATGGCTCAACTTAATTAATAGACTGGGTGGGTCCAACCAATTAATTCAATGGCTCCCTTCTTTTGGGATGTTTCAACAAAGTTGTGTAATTTTATTTTTTAATAAAAATAAAACATCCAATCACTCTTACTTTATTTAATCATATACTACTTTACTCTCTCTTATCTCCCATACTTTTTTTTCTTCTCCTATTTTATTTTACTTTCATTTAATCTATTCAATGCAATTTCTTAATCTTCATCCCCAAAAATTTTATACCAACTTAATTGGGATGGAGAGAGTATAATTTTTGCTTTCTTTTCTTCTTAAAATACCATAAAAATGTTCATTTCTTTCCAACATTGAGCACATAAAAGCAAGGAAAAGCTTAAACTCCCCTTTCCTTTCTAAAATCTATTTTTTTTTATTATTGGTATAAAATATTTAACTTTTGGTATTTTGTGTAAATTGTAAAGGCCTCTATCATCACCGTGAAACATATAGGAAATTAAAAATAAATTCAGAAAAATAGTGAATTATTTTTTTCACCCCCAAAACAATGCCAAACGATGTTAGATGACAAAAACCCATCGTCCATCATCACGACTATGTCGCAAGCACCGTGCGAATTTTAAATCATTCTAATAGAATAATGCGAGAGTCAATGTGAGTATGCGCTGGAGCGTATGAATTTAAAACACCATGTGAATTTAATCGTGCGAATTTCAAGAAATGCTGGAGCGTGCAGATATCAAGTCACCATGCCAAATAATTGATTGTCGAGCGTACGAATTTAAAACACCATGTGAATTTAACTGTGCGAATTTCAAGCAATGCTGGAGCGTGCGGATATCAAGTCGCCATGCCAAAAAATTGATTGTTCTTATATTCACGTCACTATAATCTTAAACGCGTGCTTCAATTCAACATCACATTTTCAAAGACGTGAAGGGGAGAGAGATAAACACATAACTAGAAGAATAAAAGGAGAGAAAAACTTATTTTATTTTTGGTATTTATAGTTTAAAGTGGGTAATTTAGTCAATTCAAAATATTGTGAAGGAAATAATAATAAAATACTATAAGAACAAAAGGAAAAATTCCACTGTTCTGAAAAATTCGCATGTCTCGATCCCATATTCTAAGGTCAGTAAATTTAATTCCAAATTTCGAAAGGTCGGCAAAATAACACTACATTAAATCCCGTGCCGAATTAGAAATGCTCCACTTAAAGTGGGACGGAGGGAGTATAAATTCGCCACTTTAGTATTTATATGGATTTATTCGATGAGAGTTCCAATATAATATTGTGGTTCAATATCTAAGCTCAGTTTTAAGGTCGTATTGAAAAATGCCATTCGGTTTCAATCTCGGTTTCGCTTTCAGCTTCATCCCGCGCTGAGAAATCATAGAGCGGTTCGAAGAGGATGAGTACACCAGCCTTGAGGAATTCGAGTTTCATCTCCGCTACGAGAGGGATGCGCCGCCAACTCCGCCAGGAGAGTTGGAGGTGAAGGCGGCGTTCCTAAGTGAAATAGCCGAGAAGGCTATTTGATTGATCGGCGAGCGGTTCAAGGCCACTGCAACTTGATGTGCGTGCGTGTTGCGGCGAAGGCCAAGAAAGCTTTTGGCGATGTACGTGCGTGCGCTGACGGGGACATCCTCCTCACGCTAGCCGACTCTGCGAAGAGTATGGGGATCTCAAATCAAAATCCGGCGATGTAGTGAGGGAAGTTGAGAGGGAGCAAAAACATCTTTGTGTTTATAGCTGGAAGCGCAAATTAGTTGCCCTCACGATGGCTTGTATTGTACTCCTCATATTTCTTGATGAGATGCTTCCCACAAATGGCGAAAGGTAGGAAGCGAATGGAGAGAACCCAATTATTTCAAACTGGCGTGGAGAGTTCTACCCTACCTTGGTGGGAAATTAATATACTTCCTCCGTCGCATTAAATATGCAATATTTAGAAATCGACACGGGTTTTTATGTTGTGTAGTTTTATGAGTTAATAAAGAGAGAGTAACGTAAGAGAGATGAAAAAAGTAGAGATAAAGATGTTTCCATTTAAGGAAACGTTTCATTTTTAATGGGACAACCCAAAAAGGAAAACATTTAATTTTTAATAGGGCAGATGGAGTGTTATTTTTAGAAATTTAATAAATTGTGACATTAATTTTTACGAGTATACACACCTAAAAAATATTTTAAAATTATTTAATGATAAAAGTTGAAAAATAAACTTTTCGTGCATGTCACAAAATTAAGTGATAAAATTGAAGGTCAAATTATATTTACAAAATTCATCAAAAATCTACAGTAAAGATATTTATAAAAAATAAATATTGAAATAAAGTAATACAAATATTCATGTTTATTAGTACAATGTGGATTTTTCGTTACAAAGAAATGCTTGTAATGTTGTACATGAACAAACCTTTTATTTTTTAAAATCATAACAATTATTTAAATATAATTAATATTATAAATATAATCTTATTTTGATTTTGATTTTGTTTTTTAAAAGTCTAGTGATGATCTCAAAATTAGCTCAACACATATTTTTTAAAATCATAATACAATTGTAACACCCCGTAAAAAAGGAGAGAGGGGAAAAAAATCAATTATTCCTTAATTCAAATTTTAAATAAAGATTCTGTAGAGATTTTCCTCCTCCGTAATCTATAAATAAAATACCAAACAAATCCAAATAAATCAAAAATAAAAAAGGGAGGAATTCGAATTTCCACTCCTTCCCCACGTTGAAACCGCCCCTCTCTCCATACTCCCTAAATCTCTCCCACATCTAAACCAAATCTTCTCCTCTCTATAATATACGTTTCACCAACCAGTTTTTTTCAATTCTCTGCAACGAGAGGTTGCTGATTTTGAGAAGTCCGATATCAGTGCTGTGATGGATCCTCCACATTACGTACAAGAGAGCTTTGCCTTGCCTGCGTGACGTGATGAGATGAAGGAGGCAGAGGCGTCGGGCGACGGAGGAACTACCGACCAGCAACTCATAACTGCTCGAGCAGCAGCCAACTGCGAGACGGCGGCGCGGAGTGCAGTGCTGACAGCGGCGGCTGTTCGCGATGGAGACAATAGTGGCAGCGGCAGATTCGGAAACGACTACAGCTGCTGCTCGAACGGGTCGATTGGTGCAGCCGACGGCGAGCAATACCGAAGAGAGAAGCAGCGACGGAGCAGCGGCGTCTGACAGTGGAAAACCTGCTTACGAACAGCGGCGGTGTGAAAGAGAAGCAGCGACGGAGAGACAGAGACGTTGAATTGGAGTTTTGAGATAGAGAGAGAACATGTAATGAGCTTTGGGAGAAAGAAGTGAGGGAGACAGAGACGTTGCTGTACAATATTTGGAGGAGGATAGATGTGGTTTTGGGCTGCCCCATTTTAAGTTTTGGGCCAAGGAATAATATAAAGGTCGGACCATTTGTTATTTAATTAAGAAGTTAGCTATTTTTATTTTTAAATTGCTTGATTCGAGAATTCTAACTTTTGGGTTGGGATTAATACGAGAAGGATGAGAGCAATGTTATAAAGTCACATAGAATTCGGATCGAACGGGTTATCTCTGCGAGCAAAGTAAGATCGAAGAGGAGAACTCAAATTCAGAAAATTAAATGATCGAGGTGGGATTTCTAACTAAGTATTTTGTGGGCTTTCGAACTAAAGTGTTTTCAAGAGCTTTCAATTTAATATATCGGTTCGAGCATCATGTTATGTGTGATTGATTTATTGTATTTATTCCAATGATGAGGCGAGATATGTTATCAAAGTGAAAGTGTTGTTGCGCGTGTTATGTGGTTCTATGTGTTGATTTATTGAGTGATATTATAAATTGCTTGGCTTTGTTGATGTGATGTGAATTGATGCTCGATCTTGACGGAAAAGTAATCTGTGTTTCAAATACGTTTTTATGGAAAATAAAGTTTGCAAAGGGAATGTCATGCCATATTTTATTTTGAAAAATGCCTATCTGTTTGTTTAGCAAGGGAGTTGTCCCTACTAGACCTATTGAAATCGAATTCGAGTATGATTAGAGAGTGAGTCCCTACTCAGGCTAGTGTACACCAATGGGGATCGTGAGCCGTCTCTTGGGTCGGCCGGTCTAGTGATCGAGTTGCGGCCACATTCTCGTTCACAGGATGTTGATGTTGATGTTGATGTTGTTGTTGATGTTGAGGTTGTTGTTGAGGTTGAGGTTGAGGTTGTTGAGATGATGATTATTTAGTGGGGAGTGAGTCCCTACTATAAGTTAATCGAATTCGGGTCCTAGCAAGGGTGCGTCCCTACTCGGACTAGTGTACACGATGAGGACCGTGAGTCATCGAATGCCGGTTTTCGTGCTCGTGGAAAGTGGCCCCCTTACACAGCACCCTAAGGAACAGATATGGCAGTTTCTAAAATAATTCAAGGAGAAATGGTTGTGCTTTGAAATGATGAGGAAAAAGGTTTTGAGGATGAGTTGAAAGTTTGTGTTTGAGATATTTTTAGTGTCTCGGGCCTTTTAAAGTTAAAACCCCGAGGTCACTCAATGGTGGCATGATATAACTGTTTTTATAAAATTGTTTTGGCATTTGTTCACTGAGTACATCATGTACCCAGCCGTGCATGTGTTTTCCTTATGTGCAGGTTGAGCGGTGACGAGCGTGGTGGGTGTTGAGCATAGAAGTGAAGAATGTCTATCAAATGTCTATAATATGTTGTGTCTTCATACATAGCATTATTCTACTCTCGAAATGCTTCCGCTAAATATTGTTTCTTTTGAGTTCGTGTATTGTTGAGATATTTTCATTTGGAGTTGTTGATTGTTGAAATGATACTCTGATTTTATTCGAGCTATTCCCGTTTGTTTCGAGCTATGGTCTAGTTGTGCTGTTTTCCCCTTTCTTCCCCGCTTCTTTAATCCTCCCCTAGTCGCGATCAACCGTGTTTTCTATCATTAGAAAATGCGGGCGTGACAATAATTATAGCTAAACATTACTGAAAGCTCTTTTATGATTGTTTCTCGAGATTAGTCTCAGCTAAACGCACGGATAAAGCAAACAGGGTTCACGTAGCTTGATCAAGAAATATCGGCTGACGGATCAAGTAAACCAATAACTCGTCTTTGGGTGTGCAAACTGAAGAACACAGGCTTTCAAGACCTTAACCCACAATACTATTAACTAGTAAAGGGCAGTAAGGGTCGAATCCCACAGAGATGAAGGCATGTTGAGTTGTGTTTGAGACATTTGGAAAACTTTGGTTGCTGCCACACTTTAAAAGTGGGTTAAGTTTACTTTACGAACTGAACTGATCAAGTCACAACTCTAACGGATCAACTAAACTAGACATGCGTAAAACGAAGGCATACTGAACTGATCAACTAAACTGGCGGACTAAAGTTACTCTGCAAAAAGTAGGGACCACTGAAAATATCGACGCACTACCATAAAGCTGAAACCCATGAAAAGGTGACAGAGACTGCTACACTAACTAACTACGATCTTCTTCTTCTCCAAACAAACAAAATAAAATAGCTAAGCAGTTACGGCAGATCTGAACAAGGCATCTAACATAAAACAAGAAACAAAGCGAATAAGAGCTAGATTCATGCAATTCAAATGAAAAGGAAACAGATCAATAGAAATTGCTCTAGTGTCATGCAAACTAACATATTAAAACTCAGAACCGACATGAAATCAACGAGAAATAGCTAGATCCAAAATATCAAACACTAATCAGATTGTTAAAATATGAGATCTAAGTAATCAACTAGAATCAAACATATCCAAACTTAAACACATCAAACACTAACTCAAAAAACTCCAGATCCAAGCTAACTTCCATCATAAACTTTATTTCATAAACAACCGCCAACAATTCCAGCTCAAATCAATAATCCAACTTCAGATTCAAAGATCGAACGACAAAATCAACTTGTAACAAGAGTTAACTAAGAGAAAAACTCAAAACATGAGTAGATTTAGAAATTATCCCAAGAACTAAAACTGAAACGAGATAAACAATGTTTCAACCCCTCGGGATTTAGGAAAACACAAACGCACTAAAGTTTCTTTTCCAAACTCAGTTATCTCCTTCCTAGGAAAGGAAGAAGAGAGGGGTGCTGTGGTAGAACTCTGATTCCAACTACTGCTAACCTCTCTACTCCATGCTAGCTTCACGATGTAAGTATGAGAATGTAGAGTGTGTGTTGATCCCTCCTCATTTCTTCTACATTTCCTCCTCTATTTATAAGACTACTTGGGCACCAATCCCTAGGGCAAGATCCTCCTGATTTGACATTAATGCCTGTTAAAATTTGTGTGTGATTGAAGGAGATAATGGAATTGAAGAACAAGATTGAGAAACGAGAAAACTCTTATTGATTTGCTAGTGAAAACTAGAGGGTACAAGATTGAGCTATCTAACTAACTCAACAAACTAAAACAAACTTTTATACTCTCTTCAAACCCAATGGTCATGAAGAAATCAACAACCGAGATTAAAGATCCTATACTTGATCTAATCTAACAACAACTGAACGTACTTGAGCTTAATGAGCTCAAACACCAACAATCAGCTGATCCATCAAATCCCACAAACTCCACCTTGATGGTTAGCTGTCAGCAATCTTGCTATCTCCGCACAAGTTCACCAACTTCATGCACAACTCCAACTTAGCCTTAGGTAATGGCTTGGTCGTTGGATTTTCAGCAGTATCCACTTTGAAGACCTTGTTCTCTCCTTCTTCAATCTTCTCTCGGATGAAATGCAGCCGCACATCAATGTGCTTGCTCCTTTCATGATAGACTTGGTGCTTGGCTAAGCAACATCCTGCCTTACTCCAAAATCTTCAAAAATGCCTCTCAACCAACAGCTCTCTTTCATAGCAGAAGTTAGAGACATAAACTCGACTTCAGTAGTTGATAATGCAACCACTCCTTGCAGGCTACTCTTCCAGCTTATCACTGAACCATAGAGAGTGAACAAGTAGCTTGATTGGGCTCTTCTGGTATCTAGATTCCCTGCAAAATCAGAGTCACTCCCACCCATTAAAGCATCACCCTCATGTCTTCTTCCTCCATCAAATAGAATCCAATATATGTGGCTCCTTTTAGATACCTCATCAGCCACTTTAGAGCAGACCAGTGCTCCTTTTCATAATTGGACATGTATCTACTAGTTACAGAAATGGCTTGTGCTATGTCTGGTCGAGTACTGATCATTGCATACACTGCACTTCCAATAATATTGGCATAAGGGATTTTCTGCATCTCCCTCATTTCATCCACAGACTTAGGTGCCTGCTCTGCTGTCAGCTTTTAGTGTTGCCCTATAGGCACTGACACTTCCTTCACATTGTTCATCTTGAACTTGCTGATTAGCCTAGACACATAATCAGACTTAGTTAGCCAGATCTGCTTGCTTTTCCTTCTCCTGACTATAGAGTCATATCCAAGATCTTCTTAGCAGGCCTCAGATCTTTCATCTCAAAAGCCTCTCTTAGATCTTGCTTCACTCTTTGTATTTCTTCTAGGCAGGCTCCTGCTAGTAGCATGTCATCTACATATAAGGGTAAATAAGCCACCACAGCTCCACCTACACTCATTATGTAAACACACACATCATAGAGTAACCTCAAGAATCCACTTTTCATAATGTGAGTGTTGAATTTCATATGCCACTGTCTGCTAGCTTGCTTCAAGCTATAGATGCTTTTCTTAAGCAAGCACACCTTGCGCTCATCACCATCCTTTACAAACCCCTTTGGCTGTGACATGTAAATAGTTTCTTTCAAATCACCATGCAAGAAAGCAATTTTGACATCCAAGTTCCCAATCATTTCTTGTAACTATACCCAGCAGAATTCTAATAGAAGTATGCTTTACTTCTGGAGAGAATACCTCATCATAATCAATACCATGCTCTTGAGTAAAACCCCTGGCTACAAGTCTAGCTTTGTACCTGACTTTTTCATCTTCAGCTGCCCCAATCTTCTTCTTGAAGATCCATTTGCAGCTGACTACTCTCCTTCCATCTAGTTTTTTAACTAATACCTAGGTTCCATTTTTCAGCAGAGAGTCTATCTCTTCAATCATGGCTTTCATCCACTTCTCATACTCCTTGCTCTCCACAACTTCTTCATAGCTAGCAGGTTCTGAATACTCAATCTCTTCAGCAGATATCAAACAGAAAAATAAGAACTCTGCATCTGAATATTTTGCTAGAGGCTTTATGGTTCTCCTCACTCTATCTCGGGCCAGCTTGTAACTCTCTAGTGTCTTGGAATTATCTGGTTGTGGTGAGAGTATTGGTTGAGCCTGAAAGTTGCCGCTGCTTACTTCATCTTGCTGCACTGCTTCTACCTACACCTCAACTTCAGACATCACCACTTTCTCAGGTTCAGATTTTTTGAATGGCAGCTCATGTTCCTAGAATATAACTTCCCTGCTTATGATTACTTTTCCATTTCATAGTTCTATACACCATAATCTGTATCCCTTCACCCCTGGTTGATATCCCAACATGATGCACTTGAGAGCCGAAGCCTCTAACTTTCCATGCTTTACAGCTGCAAATGCTTTGCAACCAAATGTTCTGAGATTATCATAGCTTCCATGTCTACCATACCATATATTGTCAGGTATATCTCCACCTATGCTTGATGAGGGACACATGTTCATCAGCTTGCCTCAGCCCAGAACTTCTTATCTAATCCAACTACAAATAGCATGCACCTCACTCTCTCAAGGATGGTGCGGTTGGCTCTTTCTGCCACTCCATTCTACTGTGAATTCATAGGGACTGTTCTGTATCTCTTAATCCCCTTAGCTTTACAAAATTCATCAAACTCTCTTGACAAATACTCCAAGCCATTATCAGTTCAGAGACATCCCAATTTTGACCCATTTTCTGTCTCCACTTCAGAACACCAATCTTTAAATTTGCTGAAGGCCTCAGATTTCTCTTTGAGTATGTAGATCCAGACTTTCTTAGAAAAATCATCAATGATACTCATGTAATACCTCCCTCCACCAATGGATTTCTATTGAGCAGGTCCCCATAGATCACTATGGGCATAGTCCAAAACCTTGGTGGAAGTGTGCACTGCCTTAGGATAAGGTAACTTTTTAGCCTTGCCTAACACACATTCCTCACAATTTGCATCACTGTCAGAATCCTTGCAACGCACTAGACCCTTCTTGATCAATTCCTTGACTGTTCCCATAGTAGGATGACCAAGTCTAGCATGCCAAACTCCCATGCTATCAGATATTGCAACATGAGCCTCTGCTAGATTTTTGTTCATAACAGTAGCAGTCATGTAGTACCTTTCCTCTTGGCCTTCATGAGCATTTCCCCATCCTTACTAACTATCATCTCTCTATTCTCAGATACAACCCTGCAGCCTTTACTTTCAAGGGATCCTAGAGACACCAAATTTCTTTTCACTTCAGGGATATACCTGACAGAGCTGAAGAGAACACTACGGCCACTCTCAACCTTCAACTTGATTGATCATATCCCCATTACTTCACAAATCTTGTTATTTCCCAAGATCACTGAACCAGTAATTTTATGAAGCCGGTTTCTAATATTATCGCCACCCATTATGTGGGGACAATAATCCTACGAAATAGCAAGTTCATATGGGCAGAATTCTCAAATATAAATAGTGTGAACTGGAAATTAGTTTCTAATATTATCGCTTGTAGCACCCCAAAAAATTAGCGACTTTTGTTTTTATTAATGTGGATGTTGAATGAGAATTTCTTTTATGGAAATTGATTTTCTATGTGATTAAGTTAATTATGTGGAATAATACGAATTATGTTCCAATGTGTGATTTAAATTAAATGGGATCATGCATATTTTTCTAGTCATTTTATTTGATATTTTTCGGCCCTCCTAATTATTTGAAATAGTATTTTCTTTCTTGAATTTAATTAATTGTTTTGGGATAATTATCCAAATTAAATCCAAACCAAATTATCCCTATGTTATTCTACATAATTTCTGACCCCTTGCCCATTTCTTGGTTTTTTTCAAAATCTCCTATTAATTAGGAGGATAAATTATTTTATACATTTAATTGGTACCTTACTTATTTCCTTCCTTGAATTAAAAATCTAATTAAATCTCTCCATATCCTATTTTAATTAGGATTTGACTCATTCCTTCTTTAAGACCTCATAAATTTTCGCCCCTTATGCCTTTCAATTACATTGTGGGATTAATTTAATTGTTACCTATTTTATGGTAGCCTTTTCCACAAGAAATTACCAAATTTAAATCCTATTCCTATTTAATTTGGGGATTTAAATATTTCCTTTGACTACTCCCTATTTTACATGCCCCCGCACTTTTCCTAATTGGAGAATTCTTGAATTATTTTGATACCTTATTTATGGGATGCTCAATATCTTTTTACCCATTTTTGTGAGTATATTTCTCTCCAAGTAATACCATAATTTTTGAAAAATTCCCCCCGCACTACACACCTATTTCTTTTAATTGTGGAGCTTATTCATTGACCTCTGTTTTATTCTTCCACAATTTTAATTGTTTAATTAAGTGTGGGAATAATTATTGAATATAAATTAAGAAAACCCTAACCCTAATCTTCACTTCACACGCCTCCCTCTCTTCCTCTCCTCTCCCACACGTTTTTCTCCTCCCCTCCACTCTCTCTCAAGTGCTCCAAATCAATCCTTCATTGTTGCTTCGATTTAGAGATGGAAACTCAAGATCCGTTGAGGAATCGCACCAATTGCCTTTTCTACCGATTGTTTTCAAGAGAAAGGTATAATTTTTTATCCTCCTTTCCTCTCCTTATCATTGAATCCATGATTCTTGAACCCCTCATGCGTATAGTGAGTTGAGAATCGTAAATCTAAGAATTTATTGGTTGGGAAGGATGGTTGCACATGAATGGTTGTGTGTGTGTGCGTGTATGTACGTGTGTGTGAGTGTGTGGATGAATCGTTGTGAATGTTATGTGCGAATAGGAAAGCTTGGTTGTAATCTCATTTTTGAAGCATGACTATGTGTTGGAAGCATGAATATGTATGTGTGAATATATGATAGACAAACTAGGGTTTGTGAATGTTGAGCATGAAAACTGTTGTGTTCGGACAGTAGGTTCCGATGAGTTTTTGACCAATCAAATAATCTTATTTCGCCATGAATTTTTAACTGGATGAAGTTTCAGATGTCTTCTGTGTTGTGTCAGAATTTCAGCTTCAATTGATGATGGACGAATTCATAACGAATTTTTCAATTTAACTGCACAGTCCTGCCAGAAATTGTGTTTCGTCCAGTGAGTTTCGTTTTTGTTTGGACCGATCAAAAGGTATGATTTTGGTGTGGAATTTTAACTGGAAAAACCATTATGTGTCTACTATGTGGTGACCAAAGTTTAGCTTCATATGAGATCGGATGGAAGTTTAATGATTTTTACAAAAATATTGCGTTGTTCTGCCAGATTCTGGTTTTGTTGAAATAAGCTTTGTTGACAAGCTTTGAATGCATTACATGATACATGTGTGAATAAGGAACGTATCCTATGATGTGGTTATGTGTTGCACGTTGAAGTATGCTAGAGTGTTCGTTTCGTTTATGTTGGTGAACGTTTGGGATGGGCAATATAAGAAAACGATGAAAGGAACGATAGGGCATGCGTGATAAATGTGTTGATGGAAAAACTGATTGTGTTATGGTGTTGACAAGGGTTGTTGTGCGTACGTGGGTACTAAAGTTGTGAATTGTGTTGTATAAGCAAGCGAGGTGGGCTTTCTTTTACTAAAACTCTTTTACATTTCAAAAGTATGATGATGGTGTAATAAGGGTGTATTAAATTATTATGTCATGCCATGTTTGTTTTGATGATGAGATTGTTTCCTGATGCCTAGTTCGTTTGAGCTTGCTCCGTTAGGCTATAGGGGTGTGTTAAACGAATTTGGGTCTGAGTAGGGCCGCAAACCCTATCAGGTTGTGTACACTAGTGGGATCGTGAGCCATCCTTGCTAGTCGGCCGGTCTCGTGGGCGAATAGTGTGGCCACACTTTCGTCGCACTATGGTATGAGGATGTGAATGATTGATTGTTCAGAAAGTGGGGAGATTGTTTTGTCTGGCCAGACTATGAAACTGTTTTTGTGATACTCGATGATATTTCTCTTCTAAATGTAAAACTCGAGTTCACTATGGTATGGATGACATAACTTTTATCAAATGTTTTCGGCATGAGCCCATTGAGTATATTAAGTACTCATCCCTGCATATGTTTTCCCTATGTGCAGGTTGAGCGATGATGTTGCGGCGGATGTTGAGTCGAGCCTAAAGATTTCCCGGATGCGCCGTGTCTTCATACATGGGCGTCATCCTATGACTCTCTCTAGATACTTGATTTCCGCTGCCTTGTTTGAAATTGCTTTCTTTCTAAAAGTCTTCCGTTTTTTTTACATACTATATTATGACATTAATTACCTTGAGACATTAATCCGCTGCTTAACCATGCAATACATTAAAATATTTTCTCTTGAAGATTAGTCAAGCTTTGTGTTAAATGTCGTCTTTTATTGTTCCTCATTTTCTTCCCCGCTTCTTAGTCCCTCCCCTAGTCGTGATTTCCCCGTCTTTACTATCCCCGAAGCATCACTCTCAACCAAAAGAAAGTGAGGTATGTTTTAAGTTGTTGAAAGAATATGAAATCAATGTTGAGATGATGAGAATATATTTGCACGAGTATGCATGTGTATGAAGGTTATTTGTGAATATGATAATGTGATGGTATTATTATGTTGTAACGTGAGCATAAATTATGTGATGTTATATATATGTGTTATGCGTGAAAGTATTACGACGTAAGCATGTGAACATAGGAAGCCTTAAGATGACCTTAAACTTGGTGATACATGACGAACTTTAGATCTATCACAAACAACGAGACAAAAGATATTTGATAAACCTTCGTCTTCTAAGGAACATATTCGTTTTCGCGTAAATGGTACGAACAAAACAAACCGCACGTAAGAGCGCTCAATATAATGTTAGAACGCGACAAGCATGGAACGAGTACCGCCACTACCAAAGAGAGGAAGGAAAAGCTCTGGGAGAGTTTGTCGCCCGTTTCGAAACCCTATGGAAAGAGATCCAGGGGTATTATGAGACGAAATATGGTGGCATACGAAAGCTAGTTGGGTTAATGCCCGAGAGTTGGACGGAATGGGTGGTAGCGACGGCTAGTCGTTTCACTTGGTACGAACAGCGAAGTAACGAGATGGAAGATGGCATGAATGACTTCCTAAAGGCCGTGAAGTATACTCTAGTCGATTCTCGATTTGAGCTACCACCGTTGGTGAATGAGGAGGAAGACGAGATAGTATGGGAGGACAAACACATGGTCGAGGTTGGACCCGTGGCAGGAGGTGAAGCCGGAGCACGAGTAAGAACGGTTCCGGGCTTCGAGGACGATTATGTATGGGATACCATGGAGGATGACGAACATCTCCGTTTGCTTGACGAGTATCACAAATAGGAGGACCCGAAAGAAGAAGAGGACCCGGAAGAAGAAGAGGACCTAGAAGAGGAAGAAAATAACGATAGATAGATCGATGTTTGTTTCTGTCTTAAGTTGCTAGAAATGAGTAGCAGTAGTAGCTCCTTTGTTTTTGATCTTGAACGAATGTTTTGTTTCTCTTTCCGAGCTTCTATAAAAGTTCCACGTTTTGTTTGATCTTGCGTACTTGTGGCTTTATCGATGTGTACAAGTGAATGAATGCAAGGAAGTTTTGTTTTGATAACAACGAATACTGACAACGATGCTAACTTGTGTTTTAGATCAGAATGCCATCGAGACGTAGACGTGGCCCACGAGTAGGGGGCAATGAAGAGGAACGGTCCGAGGGAAGTGTTGGGAATCAACCCCCGCCTGCACCACCACCCCCACCTCAACCTAAGGAAAAAGATTACATCAAGACCTTCCGAAAGGAAAACCCCCCAAAGTTTGATGGACTGGGAGAGCCACCAAAGGCAGAGGCCTGGATACGCGACCTCAAGCGTATTTTTGATTTTATGGAGTGCATCGATAGGGAACGTCTGGCCTGCGTAACTTATCAATTGACCGGGCCTGCCGATTTTTGGTGGGAAACCAAGCGAAGGACAATGGACCCCGCCCGCCGTGAGGCATTGACATGGGACGAATTCAAGGAGGAGGTGTACAACAAATACGTGCCCATGAGCTACAGACGGGCCAAGGTAGTAGAGTTCCACACCCTGAAACAGGGAAACATGACGGTGACGGAGTATGACCGTACTCTTTGCGAGATGACCCGATATGCGCCCGAGTTGGTGGACACGGATGAGAAGATGGCCGCAAAGTTTCATTCTGGCCTTAGAACCGAAATAAGAGTAGCAGTGACCAGCTGCAGAGAAATTTCCTACTCCGAGATTTTAAGTTGCGCCTTGGATGTGGAAGAGGCACTGCCAAAGGATGAGAAGATAGCGAATCCTACAAGCGAGCCCCTTATGACAACAAGCGACACCATTCCACTTTCCGCCAGCAACAGAACTATGGCCGACAAGTCGTACCACAGCAGAGAGGGATCCAACAGAGGGCACCTTACTGCAACCGGTGCTCCAAGTTTCACGTTGAGGAGTGCAAAGTCGGAGGCATTCGATGCTTCGCTTGTGGTGGAAATGGACACATGTCTCGAGAGTGTCCGAATAATAACAAAGAGGGAATGAGGAACGGGCAAGGACAGAGGCCACCGCAACAACCACAACCGATTCGACAAGTGGCCCCACAACAGGCAAGGGCGTACGCACTAAAAGGGAAGCAAGGGCAGGAGCAGCAAGCCAACAAGGGCAAAGATAACTTGGTAGATATGGGCAAGCTCCAGCAACTACCTATTATCGTGTTGTTTGATACGGGTGCTTCACACTCTTTTATTTCGATGTCATGTGTGAATGCCTTAGAACTCTCCACTGCTAAACTTGATTTGGGTCTGAGGGTGTCTTCACCTGTTGGAGGCTTGATTGATATTGTGCAAACTTGCTCGAACGTAGAGTTTGTTTTAGGAGAGTTAGGAGTAGTAGCTCGTCTTTTGCACGTCATGCCTTTGGAGAACGTCGACATAATTTTGGGAATGGATTGGCTTGCCGAGAACCACACGACTATCCAATGCAAGGAGAGACAAATTTCTTTTCGAGCCCCTGGCAAAGAGCCGACTATCTTGTATGGGATTTCCATGAACCGACGAACCTCCATAATCTCCGCATTGCATGTAACCACGATGATCAGAAAATGGCGTCTGGCGTATCTTGTGTACTTAAATGGAGAGGAGAAGAATGACTTGAAGGTGGAAGACGTGGCCGTAGTACGAGACTTTCCCGACGTGTTCCCTGAAACTTTGCCTGGACCGCCGCCTGACAGGCAAGTGGAGTTTACCATCAACTTGGAACCTGGACCTGTGCCAGTATCAAAAGCACTATACCGAATGGCCCCTAAAGAGTTGGCAGAATTGAAGATTCAGTTGCAAGAACTACTAGATTTGGGCTTCATTCGACCTAGTGTGTCACCGTGGGGAGCGTCTATTTTATTCGTGAAGAAGAAGGATGGGACGATGAGGATGTGCATTGACTATCGTGAGCTCAACAAGTTGACCTTGAAGAATAAGTACCCTCTTCCAAGGATTGATGATTTATTTGACCAACTTCGAGGAGCTGACGTGTTTTCAAAAATGGACTTGAGGTCGGGATATCATCAACTAAAGGTCCGACGAGAGGATGTGCCTAATACTGCTTTTCGCACTCGTTATGGCCATTATGAGTTTGTCGTGATGCCTTTTGGACTGACTAATGCCCCGGGAGTTTTCATGGACTTGATGAACTGAGTTTTCCATGAGTATCTCGATAAATTTGTGCTAGTCTTTATCGATGATGTGTTGGTATACTCGAAGAACGAGGAGGAACATGGATGGCACCTGCGAACCATGTTGGAAACATTGCGGAAGGAGAAGCTTTATGCCAAGTTTAGTAAGTGTGAGTTTTGGTTGACTAGAGTGAACTTTCTTGGTCATATAGTGACGGCTGATGGAATTCAAGTGGACCCAGCAAAGGTCGAGGCTGTGCAAAATAGGAAATCACCAAAAACGTTGAGTGAAATTCGCAGTTTCTTGGGATTGGCAGGATACTACCGACGTTTCATTGAGGGATTCTCTAAAACTGCGAGACCGATGACGCAACTGTTGAAGAAGGGAGTAGTTTGGACGCCGAAATGCGAGGCGAGTTTCCAACAGTTGAAAGAGAAATTGACTACATCACCTGTCCCAGTGGTGCCGGAAACCGACAAGGACTTTGCCGTCTACACTGTCGCGTCGAAAGTAGGACTTGGTTGCATGTTGATGCAAGATGGGAAAGTGATAGCGTATGCTTCCCGGCAATTGAGACCAAATGAACTAAACTTTCCGACTCATGACTTGGAACTAGCAGCAGTAGTGCACGCACTAAAGATTTGGAGACATCATCTCTATGGACTGCGATGTGAGATTTATACGGATCACAAGAGTCTCAAGTACTTCTTCGAGCAGAAGAAGCTGAACATGCGACAACGACGTTGGCTGGAGATCGTGAAGGATTATGACTGCGGTATTCACTACCATCCGGGCAAGGCGAACGTGGCAGCCGATGCTTTGAGTAGGAAGAACCAACTGCAACTGGCTTCTCTCCTAACTCAAGAGGAAACGTTGATCCGTGAGTTAAATAGGATGCATTTGGAAATAGTGAAAGCGCCCGAGACAGTAGGAGGAAGAATAGCGACGCTAGTAATTGAGCCAGACTTAAGAACCAAGATCATAGAAGCTCAACGACGTGATGAGAAGTTGGAAGAGACACGTGCGAAGGTGAGAACCGAGAAACAAGACCACTTTCGTGAGGAGGCGGACAATGTTTTGACGTTCGATGGACGTTTGTGTGTGCCAAACGATGGGGCGCTGAAAGATGAGATTTTGAGTGAAGCACACGACACGCCTTACACTGCTCACCCTGGAAGCACGGAGATGTATCGAGACTTGAAGCATCGTTTTTGGTGGAATGGAATGAAAGGTGATGTAGCATCATTTGTGGAACGATGTCTAGCATGTCAACAAGTGAAGGCCTTACACCAACGACCGTATGGGAAATTGCAACCGCTCGAAATTCCCGAATGGAAGTGGGAGCATTTAGCCATGGACTTCGTGACGGGATTACCAAAGTCACAAAAGGGGAATACTGCAATTTGGGTGATCATCGATCGACTCACTAAAAGCGCGCACTTCTTACCGATTAGGATTACCTATGGTTCGGACATGTTAGCTAAGCTTTACGTGAGTGAGATTGTACGTTTGCATGGAGTGCCAAAGACCATTGTATCTGATCGCGATATGAAGTTCACGTCGAAATTTTGGATCAGTTTGCAACGGGAGCTAGGCATGAAATTGAACTTTAGCACTGCTTATCACCCGCAATCTGACGGACAATCGGAAAGGACGATTCAAACTCTTGAAGATATGCTGCGAGCCGTTGTCCTAGACCGAGGAGAAAGTTGGGAAACTGTTCTGCCATTGGTTGAATTCGCCTACAACAATAGCTATCAAGCGACGATCGATATGGCGCCGTATGAAGCCCTGTATGGTAGGAAATGTCGATCCCCACTCTATTGGGATGAGGTTGGTGAAATAAGGTTGTTAGGACCCGACGCTATCAAGGAGATGACCGAAATTGTGCATCAAATTTGTGCAAGGATCAAAGAAGCTCAAGATAGGTAGAAGTCGTATGCTGACGTGAGCCGAACGGAAATCAAATTCGATGGTGGTGACAAGTATCCCCAACGAGAGGAGTTGTGAGGTTTGGAGTGAAGGGCAAATTGGAACCGCATTTTGTATGAGATTATTGATGAAGTAGGTCCTGTAGCGTATCACCTGTCGTTACCTCCTAGTTTTGGGAATGTGCACAACGTGTTCCATGTATCGCAGTTGCGCAAGTACGTGTTTGATCCCAAGCATGTGATTCATCAAGAAGAGGTTGTCCTGACCCCCGATATGAGATACGAGGAGAAGCCCGAAGCAATCCTAGATCGAAAAGTGCAAGAGTTGCGAAACAAGTCAATAGCATCCGTGAAGGTGATGTGGAAACACCATGGTCCCGAGGAAGCCACGTAGGATTTAAAAGATAGGACGAAAGAAAAGTACCCCGAATTATTTTTGTGAGACGACCAAATTTCGGGACGAAATTTCTGTTAAGAGGGGAAGGATGTAGCACCCCGAAAAATTAGCGACTTTTGTTATTATTAATGTGGATGTTGAATGGGAATTTCTTTTATGGAAATTGATTTTCTATGTGATTGAGTTAATTATGTGGAATTAGTTGTTGTGAGTTATGTGGAATAATACGAATTATGTTCCAATGTGTGAATTAAATTAAATGGGATCATGCATATTTTTCTAGCCATTTTATTTGATATTTTTCGGCCCTCCTAATGAAATAGTATTTTCTTTCTTGGATTTTATTAATTGTTTTGGGATAATTATCCAAATTAAATCCAAACCAAATTATCACTATGTTATTCTACATAATTTCCGACCCCTTGCCCATTTCTTGGTTTTTTCGAAATCTCCTATTAATTAGGAGGATAAATTATTTTGTAGATTTAATTGATACCTTACTTATTTCCTTCCTTGAATTAAAAATCTAATTAAATCTCTCCATATCCTATTTTAATTAGGTTTTGACTATTTCCTTCTTTAAGACCTCATAAATTTTCACCCCTTATGCCTTTCAATTACCTTGTGGGATTAATTTAATTGTTACATATTTTATGGGAGCCTTTTCCACAATAAATTACCAAATTTAAATCCTATTCCTATTTAATTTGGGGATTTAAATATTTCCTTTGACTACTCCCTATTTTACACGCCCCCCTTTCCTACTTGGAGAATTCTTGAATTATTTTGTTACCTTATTTATGGGATGCTCAATATCTTTTTACCCATTTTGTGAGTATATTTCTCTCCAAATAATACCATAATTTTCGAAAAATCTCCCCCACACTACACGCCTATTTCTTTTAATTGTGGAGCTTATTCATTGACCTCTATTTTATTCTTCCACAATTTTAATTGTTTAATTAACTGTGGGAATAATGATTGAATATAAATTAAGAAAACCCTAACCCTAATCTTCACTCCACATGCCTCCCTCTATTCCTCTCCTCTCCCACACGTTTTCTCCTCCCCTTCCCTCTCTCTCAAGTGCTCCAAATCAATCCTTCATTGTTGCTTCGATTGGAGTTGGAAACTCAAGATCCGTTGGGAAATCGCACCAATTTCCTTTTCTACCGATTGTTTTCAAGAGAAAGGTATAATTTTGATCCACCTTTCCCCTCCTTATCATTGAATCCATGATTCTTGAACCCCTCATGCATATAGTGAGTGGAGAATCGTAAATCTAAGAATTTATTGGTTGGGAAGGATGGTTGCACATGAATGGTTGTGTGTGTGTGCGTGTATGTACGTGTGTGTGAGTGTGTGGATGAATCGTTGTGAATGTTATGTGCGAATAGGAAAGCATGGTTGTAATCTCATTTTTGAAGCATGACTATGTGTTGGAAGCATGAATATGTATGTGTGAATGTATGATAGACAAACTAGGGTTTGTGAATGTTGAGCATGAAAACTGTTGTGTTCGGACAGTAGGTTCCGACGAGTGTTTGACCAATCAAACAATCTTATTTCGACATGAATTTTTAACTGGATGAAGTTTCAGATGTCTTCTGTGTTGTGTCAAAAATTTCAGCTTCAATTGATGACGGACGAATTTATAACGGATTTTCAATTTAACTGCGCAGTCCTGCCAGAAATTGTGTTTCATCCAGTGAGTTTCGTTTTTGTTTTGACCAATCAACAGATATGATTTTGGTGTGGAATTTTAACTGCACTAAACCTTTATGTGTCTACTGTGTGGTGACCAAATTTTAGCTTCATATGAGATCGGATGGAATTTTAATGAATTTTACAAAAATACTGCGTTGTTCTGCCAGATTCTGGTTTTGTTGAAATAAGCTTTGTCGACAAGCTTTGAATGCATTACATGATACATGTGTGAATAAGGAACGTATCCTATGATGTGGTTATGTGTTGCACGTTGATATATGCTAGAGTGTTCGTTTCGTTTATGTTGGTGAACGTTTGGGATGGGCAATATAAGAAAACAATGAAAGGAACGATAGGCCATGCCTGTTAAATGTGTTGATGGAAAAACTGATTGTGTTATGGTGTTGACAAGGGTTGTTGTGCGTACGTGGGTACAAAGAGCAAGGGTTGCAGTAAAGTTGTGAATTTTGTTGTATAAGCAAGCGATATGGGCTTTCTTTTACTAAAACTCTTTTACGTTTCAAAAGTATGATGGTGGTGTAATAAGGGTGGTTTAAATTGTTATGTCATGCCATGTTTGTTTTGATGATGATATTGTTGTATGATGCCTAGTTCGTTTGAGCTTGCTCCGTTAGGCTATAGGGTTGTGTTAAATGAATTCGGGTCTTAGTAGGGCAGCAAACCCTCTCAGGCTGTGTAAACTGGTGGGATCGTGAGCCGTCCTTACTAGTCGGCCGGTCTCGTGGGCGAATAGTGTGGCCACACTTTCGTCGCACTATGGTATGAGGATGTGAATGATTGATTGTAGAGAAAGTGGGGAGATTGTTTCGTCTGGCCAGACTATGAAACTGTTTTTGTGATACTCGATGATATTTCTCTTCTAAATGTAAAACTTGAGTTCACTATGGTATGGATGACATAACTTTTATCAAATATTTTCGGCATGAGCCCATTGAGTATATTAAGTACTCAACCCTGCATATGTTTTCCCTATGTACAGGTTGAGCGATGATGTTGCGGCAGATGTTGAGTCGAGCCTTAAGATTTCCCAGATGCGTCGTGTCTTCATACATAGGCGTCATCGTATGACTCTTTCTAGATACTTGATTTCCGCTGCCTTGTTTGAAATTGCTTTCTTTCTAAAAGTCTTCCATTTTTTTTACATACTATGTTATGATATTAATTACCTTGAGACATTAATCCGCTGCTTAACCATGCGATACATTAAAATATTTTCTCTTGAAGATTAGTCGAGCTTTGTGTTAAATGTCATCTTTTATTGTTCCCCCTTTTCTTCCCCGCTTCTTAGTCTCTCCTCTAGTCGCGATTTCCCCGTCTTTACTATCCTCAGTAAGGGCGGCCGTGACATCACCACCCATTATGTGGGGACAATAATCCTAAGAAATTACAAATTTTTAGAAGTTCAAACAGAATTTATGAGATAGTTTGATTTTGTTATCAGCACATGAGCATTGTTATGAGAGTGTGTTGTAAAAACAAAATTCTATAATGCTAAATTTGATGGCCGTGCTTAGGAAACATTTGGCGGCCGTGCCGTGCTGCGGTCTCTAGACTATTCGTCGGTGTTATGAAATGTTAAAGTTGTGATGAGTATTGACCTCGTATGGAGTGTACCTATTTTCAATTTTACAGTTGCAATATACATAATTGTTTTGTGGTTATTTGTGATTATGTAGTGAGTATAAGTATGTGATAATAAGTTAATTTGCCAAATCTTCATTATGTCATTCAATATGTTGTCTGTGCTCCTTAAAGAAATAAACTCGAATGCCAAAATTATGTAGACTGGAAACGTAAATGCCTAAGATTCTCATCGCTGAAAACTTAGAGTTTATACTCAATGATTCATGTCCTCCATTTCCTCGACATAATTCCACGAAGATTGTTCGAGAATGCATTATACATGTACTTGACAAGCTCTTTGAGGAATAAGGTCAAGCTATTTTCTTTTAAGTAGTGAGACAAGTCTTTGTTAGTAACGATGAAAGATGGATATCAATAGAATCTGTCAAGATGATTCCATTGGAATATCCTAGAGGGACAGAATGTTTTGAGGAATCTTTTGATCACCCAAATAGTTTTCTGACTAACGTCATCGCCTAAAGTAATAAGAAATTACTACAAGAAGGTTTAACTGAAAAGTAGAAAACCTTTAGAATATTAGTCGTTATATTACTGTTAGAGGAAAGTAACATGATAGATTACGAAGTCCTAGTTCATTTGAACAAAAAACTAGATATGGAAATGGGAGAGCCTGAATTTTCATCAATGTTTGTTTAAAAGAAAAAGTGAAGATGCTTTGTAAGTTGGGTTGAACTCTTTTAGAGAAGGACAATGACTTACATGACAATGCAACTTCTAAGTAAGAGATCTTGATCCAGTTAGGCTTTTGTTGCAGTGGGAGCTATTAATGCTCAATTATTGTTTTATGGTTGATGTTTAAGGCATTATAGTATTGAAACAATATAAATGCAACAAGATTGAGTATCAAACAACACATCAACTTCTTAAATAATGAATGATAAAGTATTTATGGCTCTTAGTATTAAGACCAAGAAAATACTTAGCAATTGTTCAAACTGATCTAAACTATTGAGATTTTAACAATTTATTTGTTAAATAGCTTGAGAGTCGAGAATGTCTGTTTGATGCACTGTAAGTTGGAATCATTTTATTCAGATCGCTTACAGAAGTGCAACATAGAAAGACTAGCAAGTCTCAATGATTTACACCATAAGGAGACGAGCAATGGGTTATGATCAGTAGTGAGAGTCTAATCTCCATTAACGAATCCAATCATTCTTCTAAAGAATGGAATAGTTATGTAAGAAGGAATCGAAGTCTTTCTAAGACAAGTTTGATTAAGTGATGAGTTGTACTCATGAAAATCTTATCATTGATGGGATCAGCGTTAGATACAACGAGATACACCTTAAAGAAACTACCAACATCAGTATCTTTTACAAAACACGAGTTGTGGACTAGAGCGACTCTAGTCTTGCACATCTCAAGGTGTAATGTTGTCCCAATGCATGTTGGAAAGGTATCCAAGTAATTGGAGTTGAGTACTGAGGTATGTTTTAAGGTTGTCCCAAATGATGTAAGGTTATAAGTTCTGTAATCTTCAAAGATGGATTTCTTGTATGAATACCAAGAGATGAACTACAAGCCTAACAACGTGATGACTCTCAAGATAAAGAGAGATATCGGATTTTCCACATTACCAAGGAGTCATACCATTAGAAACTTTTGCACTAATAAAATCAACTTCAGTACCTAAGATTATAAGAACCATGTCGTAGTGGGAGCGTTCCTTGGAACATAACAAGTTCATGAGCCTAAGAGTGTCGCAAGACTCGGTCTTTGATTAACTTGAACATAATCCCATTAACTACAATGTAGCATTGGTTCATTTGGATATTCATCCTTAAAAAGGTAATAGATTCCAAACTACAATCTAAGATAGACAACATGTTTTGCAAGACTTGCATTACTACCTACAGGTTGTGTTAGTAAGTGGGAGCTAGTATATTTGCAAGTGTAAATGTGGATCTCAAATGGCTAGACAATGACAATGGGTTATGCCCAAAGAGAAACATCATCTTCTCGTCTGTCGTTGTGCCAGGATTGATTCGATCCTACTGTCTATCAGAACTTACATAAATTAGAATGTATCTATTATGATTGTCAAGACAGCTTTCTATTAATAGAAGTCTTGAGGAAATCATCTACATGGAACATCCTAATGGGTGAGTAATAGAGGGAAAGAAACACATGATTAGAAGCTTATGAAGACCTTTGTGGTCTTAGGCATGAATCTAAATCACAGTATGTGTTTTATCAAGATTGTCAAATGTTTTGAATTTGACTTGTGCCTTTAACAATGTTGTAAGCACAAAGAAGTTGAAAGTGCATTAAATATGGTATTATTGGTACTCTACGATGATGAAATCTACAAAAGTTGCAAACAACTAAGATTGACATCTTGCGTAGGAAACTGGTTGTCTACCCAGCTTAAGATAAAGGATTTAAGAGAAACTAATTACATTCTAAGCATCTAAGTCTTTAAGATTGCTAGAAAGAATGTTGAGATTCTCTTAGGAATCATATATCTATACATTGCTTGGAACATTTTAGCATGGGAAATTCCATGAAAAGGTTTTTACCAATCAAGATGGAGTTGTCTTGTCTCTAGTAAGTGTCGTTTGACACTTAGTGAGATCAAGAATGATGAGACTAGTTTAGGAGATAGTTGTCTCATATATGCTATGATGTGTACTAAGTTTGATATTAGGTGTGCTTTTGCATAGCAAATGTAAATCATATTAACTATGGCAAAGGACTTTGATTGAAGTAATGAATATACCATAGTACTTGAGAAAGACTAATCGCTATATTCTAGTTTACCAATCATCCATGTAATGTTCTTGGGGTTACACTGACTATGTCTTATGACTAATCGGTGATCGAGTAAGTCATCCTCATTATATGTGTTTACCTTAGGAGTATATTCCTAGTAGCTTTGATCGTAAGTTTGAGTATGCCTATGAGTTTTTTTTAATTACTCTAGCAAAGGCTAACTCAAGGGACACACGAGATCATAAGCTAAGCAATCACATAGAGAGATGAAATTAATTAAAGATCAAGTACGCAGCAAAGACATAGTGGTGACAAAGATATGATCAGAGAACAACCAAGCATATTTTTTCATAGAAAATGCCTTTGTGGCAACATGTTTCAAACATGATGTGAAATGAATGGTAGTTCGATATATTTAGCTCCAATACCTGCTTTGTGTATAAGTGGGAGAGTTTTTGGCAGTGGGTATACTCGAAAGCATGTTTTGAGTATAAGTGGGAGATTGTTAGGTTTAGTATACTGAAAAACATATTTCGAGCAAGTTCGAGCGAATATAATCTTGCTTGTATACGGAAAACTGTACAATCCACTTTTAACCTAATTCAGTATTATTCGAGCAGTATCACACGAATAGGATCAATATATTATTACATTGTGTTTGCTTGTGCATTTATAAGATGTTTTATAAACATTTAAATTTATAAAAGCAAACAAAGCCTAAGTCTTTTGCTTAGTAGACTGGTTGTGTGCGTCGTCCACTTTAAGGTAACTACAGTCGGTTCTATGCAATGCTTTGCAAAAGAAAAAGAAGAATTTCACAAACCTAGATAGGCTTTGGCTACCTATCGCGAAAGGTTGCAATGTCAGTCCGATTATTTCTAAGTCTTATTGAAATAAGATGACGTTGGTGTGGTATAGCATTGAATAGATCTATCATCAAGACGTGTCTTTATGCTATCTACTGAAAGACTAGGTCTTGATAAATAACTATTTATTAATCTACATACGTTAGCATTGAGCATACGGTATTGATTATGCACTACTTTGACTTATCAAATGGTGCGGGCTTTTCGCAACCCAATAATCCTGATATATTGGGTAGTGGTGATTAATATCTAGCGGTGCTAGGATTTCTATTATGTTGAATCGTGCGCGAGGTGAGTCTCGTTTGATAATGTTCTCAAGAGGAGCTTGAACAAGGTTTTTATTATTCGGACAGTGGCCAGTTGGAATTTAATTATTCCATGAATAATAAATAAGTGTTTTTTTCCTACGTCCACTCTTGGAATTGATAATATGTTAATTAATTAAGTCTATAACATACTTTAATTAATTAATGGACATTGATATCATAAGCGCGGGAAATAAATAATAAACAAAATAGAAACCCGGATTACTTGTAATTTTAGATTTGGATGGGGAAGTTAATATTACTTCTGTAGTGGTTGCTCGTAATATTCCAATGTAAGCTTGTATTAAATTGTGAGTTCAATTTAATTAGTAAAAAGCTAATTGGGGTGAGCCCATATCCAAAACTTTCCATAGATCACAGACTGGGCCTAATATGAACTTAATATAAATAGGAGAATAAAGGAGACAGAAAACACAATTAATTTTGCAAGAAATTTTCATTCCCCTCTTCTCTCTGAAGTGGACGAAATTTTCTCTCTCCTCCTCCGTGTGGAATTTGTGTCTTCTTTTTAGAGTCCTAGTATTTTGATAAGATCAGCCCACCCTGATATCGAGATACAGTTTGGGAACCAGTCAGAAGATCCGTGGTCTACTATTGAAGATCATCGTGGAGAAGGAGCGAACAATCGACGATTCTTTCGAGAATCAAATCGGTAACTCTAAACCGCAGAATTCATATTTTAGGATTTATATTCTTTAAGCATGAATTATTTACGTTTTAGCATGTAATTCTGTGTCAACTGGCGGACCTGCGGATAGCGACTTGCAGTTTTTCTTTTGATTCAAGTTATATGGAAGAGATAAGTGAACCGGATGGATCAACTAGCAAATGTCGTTGCTACTTGATCAAGTTGCTTTCGTTCTCGCACGCCACCAATGTAATTTATAAACTCTCAATTTTGCACTACTTTAACAGAAAAACGACAAGTTCGGGGTCGATCCCACAGAGAAGCTCGTGTATCAAGTGTGTGAGTAGTGAACATGGGGTTGGCTGCTGCCACGCTTTAACTTTTGGGAGTTTTTAACTACTGATTTTACCTTAGACAGAAAAGTAACTAACTATTTGCTCAAGGGAATTTTAACTACTGGGTCAAGTGAAATTCTGACTGGATTAAAAATTAACTACTTAGAACAGTAAACACGATGACGAAAACAGAACAACTTCGATTTTATATTCAGAATCCAAACGAGTGCAGCGAACATGCGGAATACAAAAAGCTCGAAACTTTAACTACAAAGCAACTTGAAATTAAACTAAGCTAACACTTCAGAAAATACGAAAGCAAGTAAACCGAGAAGATCCTCGGCAGGAAACTTGAGACAACGCTGACAGATATAGAGTATTCTGTATCGCTCCCTTCGGTCGCCCTTTTCTCTAACTAAGCATTACTTTATCTAAACTATCTAGAGGACTGGACTAAACTAGAGAACTAACTAAACTAAAGACGGAAAGTAAAAGATCCTTTCTTCTAATGTGGTGGCACCTCCTCTATTATTAGACTCGGCACGACCTCCAGCTAGATAACGATCTTGGCAGGGAATATTCGCTCATGCTGAGAGTGAGCGACTCATTGATTGCTACGTGCTTTCCTTCTAGAATGACGACACTTTTTAGTAACATATTCATGACTCAGCTCCGTCTTTGCGTCTTATATATCAGCACGTGTCCCCTTCTAGAACGTTGTCCTTGATAACAGAATGATGCGCATCATCCAGCTCATTGCCTCACATGTCCTTTGGAAACCAGTGGTCCCCTCCTTGACTGCTTGATTACCCCCCTTGATCAACTCCCCCGATTCCTGGCATTTTTTCGCCTATTGTACTTGCTTGATCAGTTTGGCCTTGTTGCCTTGGTCAAGCCACATTCCTGCACATTTAACACTTGCTTTGCACGATAAAACCGATCAAGTAGGTCTTGGTGAAGAGGATGATAACTTGGGCCAAGGTTTTGATCTAGGGAGAATTTGGATGAGAGCAAAAGGAATGTACTGTAGGCAGCTCGGGTAAAAGTGGTATACGGATCTGAAATCTTCCTTTTATAATGATATCGCGGTTGTTGGGATCCTCGATTGTTGAGATCCCTGAGGCTGTTCAGAGTGCCAGCTGGCTTAGTTTCTCCGATACGCTTCCTTCCTCTCTCCAGGACGTTCTGTCCAATGCGGCAGTTGGCGCTTCCTGACAACTTTTCAATCACTGCACACGTCCTTTCATCACCTGCCCTGATCAACGAAAGTACTGTACCACCAATTAAACTCGAATTTCTCTGATCAAGTGGACAAGTAATTCCAGATGAAAACTCAAATAGTTCCACTTGATCAGCTTCCGTTCTTACTTCCGACTTTTAATTTCTAAAATTAAAATCACAAACATGAAAAACTATTTACACTAACTACAAAGGATTTGACCGAGTTCCCCTGGGATGTCATTTGATCAATTTAATGGATTAAGAATTTGTTGCTTGATCAAGCCGACTACCCATGAGTACCCGATCACTTCTTTTACCTGCTCACTGGATAAGTTTAGGCAAGATCAGTGGAATTTCTTCCACTATGCCCGCTTCGGTCTTGTCTCTGTAGGGCTCGACCCGATGACTCTTTACCCCTAGGGAGAACGAATTTGGGGGAGGGTCTCCTTGGAGTATGTTTGCCTCCTGTGTGTGCATTGTCATGATGGTACGAGGGTCTGTCCATTTTGAATTCCGCCTCCTGGGTATCAGTTTGAGTTGACACTAGAAGAGTAGCTCTTTCTGCCCCCACTATGAGCTCTTCCTTTCTCAAAGCGGGGTCGAGTCTGCGTTGTCGATTAAGGTGGGGTGTCACTCCTTCTTCTAACATGGCGGGATGCATGCACAGATCTGGGTTAATCTCAATCAAGTCTGCTGTTTTCCACTTGACTACTTCTTGACCCAGCCTCAGCTCCTCCATCAATTGTCCTCCCTGTCCTTGCAGAGTTGGTTTGACTAGTTTTTGATGCATCTGGTTGGACAAGTTATTGAGAGTAGCTGGCGATGCAGGTAAAGACAATAGTTGCCTTGTAGGCGTGGGACTCTCCTTCAGCATTCTTCTCAACGGGGTGGCTTGGTCACGTGGTTTTTTAACCCTTGCTGGTTGAGTGATCTCTTTGGACTCAGCTGGTCGTGGCGGCTTACAGAAATCCATAATTGCCCTTTCAATGGCTTGATCATCCATTTCCACAGTCATCGTTGCATCGAACCA
This sequence comes from Salvia splendens, assembly GCF_004379255.2. Classification (NCBI taxonomy): domain Eukaryota; kingdom Viridiplantae; phylum Streptophyta; class Magnoliopsida; order Lamiales; family Lamiaceae; genus Salvia; species Salvia splendens. The sequence goes on along the minus strand of NC_056042.1, from coordinate 21,722,373 downwards.
TTCAGCTGCTTCCTTCTTAAGCTGTTCATCTTCAATGGAATTAGTGGACGGTCTTTTGAAGAGTTCATTTCCTAGATACCTTTGCTCCCAAGGTCCAATAGTATCTACAGATTGTATGCTCTCACTGTCCTGTGGCTTCTTCACAGCTTCATCAATGTCGAATGTAAGTTGTTCTCCATTAAAATTCAGATTCATCGTCCCATGGCGGACGTCAATGACTGTGCTGGCTGTAGATAGGAATTGCCTTCCCAAAAGGACTCCAATAGACTCCTCCGCTCCTGGCTCTGTCATCTTTATGACGAAGTAGTCGGCGGGGTACATGAACTTGTTTACCTTGATGATTTCATCCTTCCAGAATTCACTCTGGGTGAATGTAAGACCCGTCTGCTAGCTGTATCACCATACCGGTTTTGACAAGCTTAGCTTCTCCCAGCTTTTCATATATAGAATATAGCATAACATTGATGGAAGCCCGTAGGTCGCACATTGCGTGTTCCATTCGAACGTTTCTGGTGGAAATTGGGAGTGTGAACACTTCTTTGGTGGAAGATCGCTTGGTTGGATTGCCATGGTTACATTTTCTACTTCGACTATCCTTCCCTCCTCAGTGTCCTTTTTAAGGATACTAGACTCTCCTTCTTTTGTGACTTGATCAAGGGCGCTGGACTCAGAGCCTTCTTCATGATTGGGTCCGTCTGCGGGTGCTGGAGAACTCGCAGATGGGCTTTGATAAACTCTTCCTGATTTTAGAGATACTGCATTGACATTCTCTCGCCCAGTAGGTTGCTGCACTGTAGTTGGAATCTTTCCTTCATTTCCCCTCAGCTCGTCCAGTGACATCGCGACTTGAGAAAGTTGCTTCGTCAGCATCTCCAGTGTAGCCCTCTATTCTCTCTGGACTTCTTGGATTTCCCGTATCACATCATTAGGATGGTGCGGTACTATCATATCTCCTTGGCCATCGTTGGGGTGTCGGTTGTATCTTTGATTCAGTGGTCCCCCACCGTGGTTGGGCTGCGGGTAGTCAGACTGCCCATAATGCTCTTGCTGGTATTACGGCTGGGTATGCTGTTGGTTGCTTCTCTGGTGTGGCCGGACATAACTCACCATTTGGTTGTTCGGTTGCCTTCCCTGGTTGCTTGACTGGGGGCCTTGCTGTCTGTACCCCCAGTTTCCCATATTCTGTCTGTTTGACCAATTTGGCTGCCCTCCACTGGACCAGTTCCCTTGAGGTCCACTTGACCAACCTGCCTGTCCTCCTTGAATTTTGATCCCTCCGCTATTTGTCCTCTCCTAATTTCAGGCTGGCCAGTTGGGCTGCCCCTCAGAGTGTTGCATTTGCTGTGTCGAGGGTTGAGGTGGTTGGCTCTGATTTTGATCAGTCCAGCTGAAGTTAGGGTGGTCTCTCCATGGAGCGTCTCTCTGTTTGCCCTGGATCCAGTTGCCATTCGCATTCCAGTGGCCGACGGCATTCACTTGGGATTGCGGCTTCGCCTCAGGGGGAAAACTCGCAATAGTAATAGTGATGCTCTTCCGGTGGTGGTGGCGACGCATACTGCTGCTCTTTGGGTGCAGGTGGCGGAGGTGCTCTGGCTTTCTCTACTGCCTCAAGCAGCTTCTTCTCCATCTGCTTGAATCGAGCCTCCAATTTTTCATCATTGCGTGCCTCTGGTGCGTGTACTGCACCTCTTCGGTACTGGCCTCGGGACGTCTCATACGAGCGCTTGGCCTCAATGAGCCTCTCCAGGATGTTCTTGGCATGGCTGAACGGGGTCTTTGAGAAATCCCCCTGAGCTGCTAGGTTGAGATCATTCTTGCTATCGACTGTCAATCCACCGTAGAAGATCGAGTAGATCTCCCGCTCCCCCAGCTTGTGGTTGGGGCATGCTTGAAGCAGCCCTTGGAATCTATCCCAGTACTGGCCGAGGGGCTCATCATACTCTTGTCTGGCTTCTGTAATCTCCCGCTTGAGGACACTCGTTTTTTACGCTGGAAAGAAGTGATTCAGGAATATAATTTGGAACTCGGCCCATGTTTTGATGAACCCTTCTGGCAGTCTCGACAGCCATACTCCAGCATCACCCTTCAAAATGAAGGGGATGGCTTTCTGCCTATAATCTTCAGACGTAGATCCAGCCGGTACGGGCTGGATATCACAGTATCGGCAAAATTCCTCCAGGAAGACGTACGGACACTCTTTTGAAAGGCCGTAAAAATGAGATAAAACAGCCAGTACTCCTGACTTGATTGCGATGGTCCGCATCCCAGGAGTAAAATCAACATGCATTTATAATGTGATTAATCAAATAAATGTATAAGAACAGAAGAAATCAAAATAACCACATGAGTCAAGGCATAGAAATAGGTAATCAATTAAACATAATAATCATTGTATCTTCCCCGTAGAACTCAACGGATGATTTAGCTGCTCATGTTTATCACAAAAGTCTAAGAAATATTCAAAAACATTGTTTGAACAAAGATAAAACTTAAATATGAACTCCTAAAATTTGATTGGGCGGACTGCAGTCCTCGTCTTCAATCTTGCGATGAACACTCGTCCTCTACTCGTTCTTCTCTTCTTCCTAGGTGGAAAATTAGGATTTTTTGGTTGGAGACGTGTAGAATTCATTTAGGAGGCGTTTCCTAGGCATATAAATACCTAGGGGGTTGACTTTGGGAGCGTAATAAACTTTCGTCGAAGCTGGAGAGTCGCCTGGTTCGTTATGCGTCGAAGCTGGCGAGTGGCCAAGCCTGCGCCATTTTTCGCAGGTCGTCAAGTTCATTTGCACGTGAACCCGGCGGGTCGCCAGCTTCGCCACTACTCCGCGCAATCTTTGTAAAACGACTATAACTTCCTCTACTGAACTCCGATTAAGACATTTAAGATATCCACGCGCAGCTATTTCGTCTCAACCCAAGGCTGCTTCATATCCACATATTTTGTGCATTTTTCTACACATTCTTCACAAAATGGTTAAAATATCAACATAATAGAGAAGTAGATAAAAACACGCTTAATAATAGACCAAATATGATTAGATTCATATAAAACTACACCCTAAAACCATGCTGTAGGGATCAGACCACCATGACACTAGTTACTAGGACCTCTTTTGTTATTACACCGCTTACTGAGTTGGCTAGACTCAGAGGAAACAAGCCAAATACAAAAGAGAAACAAGATTACAGAATATACTAAGTATAAGAAACCTTAATCAGAGTCCAAGCTCTGTTCAAGTCAGTCACCAAACTTGAACCTCCAAGCCACCTCGATTAGTACCTGCACACTGAGTAAACTTATCAGTAACACAACACAATGATACCGGAGGATCTAAATCAGAACAGAAAACTCAAAGTTCAGGAGTAACAGGAGTTGGCTCAGGTCACAACAGTGACTACACCAGGCCAAGAACCTCCCCACACGCTTCAACCAGGAAGTCACAAGGTGAGAAACCGTCGAACACAGGTGCCAGAAACCTCAGTCTCACCGGCTACCACCAGTTCCCAACCGCGACCCTCAATTACCACCAAACTCACAGATCTTCCACGATCTACACAAGATCTTTCACACAAAACACCCAAACCCGCCGGATCTGAAACCCTAGGTCAGGTCTGACACAATCTCACAAGGAAACCGAGAGAGTAACCTAACTCCAAAACTTCACCGATAGAATCAACTAAAACAAGGATTCATCGATAGAAACCAAAGGATCGGAGGAGAAAACTGGCGATGACTGCCGTGGATGTAGAGAGAGAAAGTAGAGAGAAGGAAGAAAGAATCGCACTACAGAGTGAGAGAGAGTGTGAGGATAGAATAATAGAGAGAGGCGAAGTGGCGCCTCACTTAACACACATCACAAACACACCCTGGATCCAACGGCTTGTTTGATGATCCGAGAGACTGGACACGTGGCGGCCATCGGTGAGACAGGTATGTTACGGGCTTGGCAAGCCTTTGGACTGCCCACACAAATTGTTGGGCTTGAACATTTAATACCATGTGGCCAGCCCACTAATTAAATATATCAGTCCAAAACCAATTAGTCCACTTAAATTCAGCACATGCAAAATCCAAGTATATCAATGCCGATCTTCTATTCAAGATTATGTAGGACTTTATCTTCCTTTAGGCACCAGATGGCTGCTGCCGATTAGTCTATAAGGACTTAAGACCCCGGGACAAGCACATGCTCAACCAAAATCAAAATGCAACTTTTTGATACATGAGAGCAATTTATCCACAGAAAGACACTTTGTACCCTTGTCTGTGGGATTAGAATCAGTATGCACTTTTTGTAACAAAACTTCATTTTTCTCCACAACATATCAGATGAAATGGAACCTAACATCTATATGTTTAGTTCTATCATGGAAGACATGGTTTTTACACAACTGAATGGCAGACTGACTATCAGAATATAACACAGGGACAGTTTTAAGGAATTTGAGTTCAAAGAGAACCCCATTTAACCAGATTGCCTCATTCATAGCCTCTGTAATGGCTATATATTCTGACTCTGTAGTTGATAAGGCTACAATGTGTTGGAGTTGGGATTTCCAACTAATGCAGGACCTGCAAACTGTAAACACATATGAAGTGGTAGACTTCCTCTTATCTTTGTCATTGGCATAGTTAGAATCCACAAAACCACATAGCTCAACACCAGGTTCACACTTAGAGAAACAAAGGCCATACTTAGCAGTATTCTTCAAATATCTAAGTAACCACTTAAGAGCTTCCCAATGCAAATGGCCTGGGTTTGACATGTATCTACTCAAACAAGAAACAACATAGGCAATATCAAGCCTAATACTAACCATGAGATACATCACAAAGCCTATAGCATTACCATAAGGAATCTTCTTCATAGAGTTGATTTCAGATTCAGTTTTATGACAAAGGTCCTTACTCAGCATAAAATGTGCAGCCAAAGGAACAGAAGCAGGTTTAGCACCAAGCATATTAAACTTTTCAAGAATTTTTTGCACATAAGGTTCTTGGTGAAGCACCAGAGTTGAGGACTTCCTATCCCTGAGAATATTGATCCCCAATATCTTTTTTGCATCACCAAGATCTTTCATGTCAAAATTTTCACATAAAGCAAATTGCACATGTTTAATAATAGACTTAATGCAGGGACCCATGATGAGCATATCATCAACATACAACAGCAAGAACACATGAGTTTTATCCAAGTTTTTAACATACAAACAAGCATCAAAAGTACTTTTTACAAAACCTAACTTTTGCATGCAGGTATTAAACTTGATATGCCACTGCCTAGGAAACTGTTTCAGACCATACAAGACTTTCTTAAGTAAACACACATGATTAGGAAACTTAGGATCAACAAATCCTTCAGGTTGTTTCATGTAGATAGGCTTATGTAAATCACCATGAAGGAAAGCAGTTTTAACATCCATCTATTTTAACTCTCAATTAAAGCGAGCACACAAAGCAAGCATCATTCTCACAGTAGTAAACTTAACCACAGGAGCAAAAATTTCAGTATAATCAATCCCCACTTGCTGAGTAAAACATTTGGCAACCAACCTTGCCTTGTACCTAAGCCCCTCTATTTCATCTTTCAATTTAAACAGCCACCCGCAATCAACTGCAGAGGCACCAGGAGGCAAAGGCACCAGAATCCAAGTCTTATTGACAAACAAGGAATGAATTTCTTCTCTCATAGCTTTAAACCACAAATCCCATAACTTAGATTTATGAGTCTGCTTATAAGATTGAGGCTCATTACCATCAGATTCAAACACATTGAAAGCTAAAGCAATTAAGTTCATACAATGACCATTAAACCTGTTAGGAGGATTCACAACCTTTCTAACTCTATCCCTAGTTAACTGATAGTCATGTAAATCTGGATTATTATTGGATTGTGGCTCATTGTCAACAGTAGGTTCAGGGATTTGGGCATTTTGAGGGTCAGGGGGGATAATATCAGGGTTTATAAGGGAGGAGTTCCACACCTGCTCCACCTCGGTAGAAGCATCACTGTCGTGAGACTCCACCTCACTTGAGGGACCCTCCTCAGAAGGCTCCACCTCACTAAGAGGTTCACCATCTAAGGCTGGAGAAGCAGGGGCACTAGAGGACACCATACATGGGAAGTCTTCTTCATTGAAGATGACATCCATACTGATAACCATGCTAAGACCAGGTTCATCCCTAACCCAGGGAAAATCCCCTTTTTAGACTTTGGATCAAGCTTATCATTCTTAGAGTGAATGAAAGCACTACACCCAAACACCCTTACGTGTGACAGATTGGGTTTTCTATCAGAAAAAACACATGCATAGGACACTTTCCCTTTAAGGGGACATAAGGAGGCCTATTTATCAAATAGCAGGCAGTGTACAGCGCTTCACCCCAAAATTTCTTTGACAAACCACTTTTGGATAAAAGACATCTTATCTTTTCAAGCAAAGTCACAAGGTGAGAAACCGTCGAACACAGGTGCCAGAAACCTTAGTCTCACCGGCTACCACCAGTTCCCAACCGCGGCCCTCAATTACCACCAAACCCACGGATCTTCCACAATCTACACAAAATCTCTCACACAATACACCCCAACCCACCGGATCTGAAACCCTAGGTCAGGTCCGACACAATCTCACAAGGAAAATGAGAGAGTAACGTAACTCCAAAACTTCACCGATAGAATCAACTAAAACAAGGATTCATTGGTAGAAACCAAAGGATCGGAGGAGAAAACCAGCGATGACTGCCGTGGATGTAGAGAGAGAAAGTAGAGAGAATCGCACTGCAGAGTGAGAGAGAGAGTGAGGATAGAATAATAGAGAGAGGCGAAGCGGCACCTCACTTAACATACATCACAAACACACCCTGGATCCAACGGCTGTGTTTGATGATCCGGGAGACTGGACACGTGGCGGCCATCGATGAGACATGTAAGTAACGGGCTGGGCAAGCCTTTGGACTGCCCACACAAATTGTTGGGCTTCAACATTTAATATCATGGGGCCAGCCCACTAATTAAATATATTAGTCCAAAACCAATTAGTCCCCATAAATTCAACACATGCAAAATCCAAGTATATCAATGCCGATCTTCTATTTATAGGGCGGTCTGCCCCAACCCCTAGGGTTGCTTCTTCTCTTTAATTTACGATTCTGCCCCTTCTAGATAGATGATCATTTGAAGCAATCCATTCCATCTCGTGCCCTTCCTGCGCCCTTTCACCTGAATTCCTTCCAACCCTTTCCTCCTAGCTAGTACCTCACCTTGCACACTTTAACAATTATTTTTGCAGATATTATCCACTTAAGCACGTTATCGTGACCACTAACCTAGGCCTAGAACGAGACTTATCAGAGACCTAAGAACCCTCACAAAAAAATGATAGCAACCTTAGGCAACTTTCACCTTAGTAACCCTTAACAACTTTCATCCAAGCAACCATTTATATGAGCTCCACCACTAGCTGCACTATACTAGTGGCATATTTTTATCAAATGACTAACCACACACTAACCACAAAACATCCATAGCCCGACTCTAAAATTTCCAAACATATCTCTTACCCAACATGGGGAAGGATGCTCCCAAAAGAGACTTTCAAACTCTCTACACTCACCTTTAACTATTACAAATGAAATCAAAATACCTTATTTATAGATAGGGGGTGGGAGATGAAAAAACACCCAAATTAATTCAAAAATCTGTCTCTAGGAGCCTTTTTTCAGAGAATTTTCATTTTCCCGAACAAAAATGCCTGGTTGCATGAAATTGTCTCTGAAATCGCCCGATCAGCGCAAACTCTTTGGAATACACTGCATCAAAAACGCCCGGTCATGAGTTTCATTCTAGTGTGCGCGGCTTACGTAAAATGTTCATAACTATCTCATCTGAACTCTGATTAAAGCGTGCAATGTACTCACGCGAAGCACTTTCGAAGATGAAGATAATGGTGGTCTTAGAAGAGCATTTATACATCATCTTGAAAAAAAATATTCCGGTTTGAATCAAACCCAAACTCCAATTTGGCTCATTGTCATACCTCACCTCACTTTCTCCACCGTAGACAGTTTAGCGCTTTCCGAATTCATATCATCTAGCCACCTGATCCGTATACTTCGAATTTCACAAAATATCTTTGAGTTGAATTAGATATTTTTTAAATGGATATTTGAATCAAATTAAACTCGATTATTCATGTCTCAATATTTTTACCATCGATCTAATTTTACATAACAAATGGTCAAAATCACATTTTCCAAAGTGTATAACAATTCAGTGCATCCAATAATGCAAACACCAATAAAATAATTAATAAGTAACAATATGTACATGACAATCAATATTTATTATGAGTTAAAAATTAATTGATGATTCTAAAAAAAAAGATAAAAGTATAATTATTCCTACATGAAATAAGGTAGTAAAAAAGTTGAAAAAATACATAAATTTTTTTCACTAAATATAGATACAATAAGATATTATATCATGTGGTTGAGAAGGGTGGCAAGGATATGGCACCATCCTGGAGGTCTTGAGTTCGACTCTTGGATGGCGCGACTTTGAGATTAATTTCCCTGTGGGCCTGTTCAAGGTTGTTTCCTTGGGGCTTGGCAAGCTTTCAAGTCTGGACGCGTCTGAGGGTGGCGGGTAGTCTACCGGGGCTGAACTCGTCGGAGGGAGTGCAGTCTACGAGCCAACGTTGGCTAGTTCACGCCCGAACCCGTCGGAGGGAAGCTAAAGTATTCGAGCCACGAGGGGCTGTGGCAGGCCAGTTTGCTTGCCGAATGTATCTCGAACTCCTATGTATGAAAAAAAAAATATTATATCATGTGTTTAGTGACTAGTGACAACACTCATTGTGCTCTCACATCCTCCATGGCAACTCCTCTCAGCCGACGCCCATTGTGCCGTCCCTTATCTTCTCAGCCCAACCTTCATGTCACATCATCGCTTCATGCCAGTACTATCCCCTCATTTTCATCATCGACAACGACCTCTTCCATTATACCCTTAATTCATGTTATAAGTATTTGTTGAATGTATTCATTGCTTTTAACATATACTCCCTCTGTCCCATTAGAAATGAAACGTTCTCCTTTTTGGTCTGTCCCATTAAAAATGAAACGTTTCTAAAAATGGAAACAATACTCTCTCTACTTTTTCTTCTCTCTTACTTTACTCTCTCTTCATTAACTCACAAAACAACACTACATAAAATCATGTGCCGAAAAGCAAATGTTGCATATTTAATGGGACGGAGGGAGTATATATTTGTACATGGTTGGTAATAACATTGTACATTATACAATTTGATAGGGGTGCGTTAAGGTGACACCAGTCTTAAAGTGACAATGTGACAACATGTAATATGCAATCTGCAATACATATGACAATGTGACAACATGTAATATGCAATCTGCAATACATATACGAGCAATATGTGATACATAAGCAAGCAATTCGACATATGGTTCCAAACAATACGAGATACGAAATCATAGCACTATCGTGACACCGTAGTTAAAATGACAACCTAGACAAGCAATCTACGATACATAGAGAATCAATCTGCGATATATAGACAAGCAACTCGGCATATGGTTCCAAATAATTTGTGATACAAAATCAAAGATAATCAAGCAATCTACAATACATAGCCAAACAAGTCTGTCACGTGGCAAGCTAAAATTGAATCTGCTCCTAAATCTAATGGTTCTCATTACTAGTACATATTTATTTTAAAAGTGATTCTCATTTTAATACAATCCTTGAATCACATGTAAAATTTATTGTGCAAATATAATTATATTACAATATGAAGTCAAATACTGCCCAAGTTTATATTTTTAAAAGACGATTTAGTATATTATTATTTCATTTAATTTTATTTATGGTTATATATTTATATTTTATCTAGTACTACTACTAGTGCTATTTCACTATTTCTTTTTGTTTTTCATTGTTTGAGCAAATAATGTGGAGTATTTCTGTTGCAGTCGTAATTTTTTTGATGTATATATTTGACGACTTCGACGCAGCGAGCTGCCGTTAATCAGTGCGTTCTTTTCTCTCCGATCGAATTTCTCTTTGATTTTCAAAGCTTGATGAACTGCGAAATCTGCCAACTCAAAGAACTCGTGAGTAAATCTTCACGTCGTGAATATTGTTTAGCTGTTAATTGAACTTATCTTACGCGCAATTGTCTCATCTCTCTCACTCTATTAGGATGTTGAGCACTTTGAGATACACGAAGTTCTTCGTTGTAAGTTCGTTATCTCTCTTCCTTTTTTTTTAAAAAAAACAGTGATAATTCCCTGGGGAATTTGAACCGTGCTTTGACTTGCTTTGATGATTGATGTATTTATTTATTTATTTCTAGATCTTAGGTTTGGTGATTGAATTTAATTTACTTTGAGGGGTTATATCTATTGTGAAATATACTGTTAATCAGCAGTTACTGTGTGGTTTCACTTGATGAAGGAGGTGTTTGATATTGTACTCGATTTCCTGAATTCAGTTTCCTGCAATTAGAAAAGGCTGTGGTGCCAAGCAGTTTGTAATATAATAAAGTTGATTGCAGGATTTTGCACACTATTTTGTTCCACAGAGCTTTAGGGCTTGTGCGCCCAAAAGACATTGATTTGGAACTTTTCGAGATTACATATGTAAGTAATTTCATGTTTCTTAACTGCGCATTGCCTGTTTTTAGTTATTGAATTATCATATTTCAGTGCAATGTTGGTGTATCAGTTTAGCTTCCAATATATTTCAAATTGTCAGCATAATTTTAATTTGGTTTTGATAGAAACATTCATCTGTTGTTAGGACTCTGCGTTATTTATTTAATCATTAGTAAGCCTGGTTTATATCCTATTATGGCAGATTGACAGTCAAATATCTGTAACTTCTTCATAAATACAGAAATGATGGCTCCGCCTAATGTTTCCTCGAAACTTTTATGAGGTTCCCAGTTATCGTTATATGTAAAAAGAGCATCTCCTCCTACGGATGAGATGTCGTGTATGGTTTCATGTTGAAAATGAATGAACTGTTTTTGCTCAGGGATCCATATCTCTAACTTCAGTGCTAGTTATTTGGATTCGTTAATGTAGTATGCTCACCACGTTCTAGTATCTACTTATGCAGGTGCAATGTGGTGATGTCGAACTTGAGAGGAAAGTAGATGAGAAGATTGACCAATTCCTAGACAGGGTGGACAAGCACCCGAATAAGAAAAATCAGGTATTTATTGCCGCAAGCTTGTAACTTTTTTGCTTGTTCAAGCTTGGGTACTTTCTATATTTGAAGATTATGCCCATGTGACACACGTACATGACATTTTCTCTAATCGAATTAAAATCTCAGAAGGTGAGGTACTGATAGGTCTGATTAGCTTTTATTGTGTAGCTCTAGAGGCATGTCCACTTCCCTTCTGTCTTATTATATGTTGTGTAGCATTGCTGGAGGGGTTTCCACTTTTGTTCTCTCTGTTTTCTGTTTCACTTTCTTGATATTTCAACCATTCTTCAGATTTTTTGACAGTGTATAGTGATGCAGATATGTTTGTCCTTCTATGAGGTAAAAAACAAACAGCCTACATGGTTCACTAATAAAGTTGAACGCCTTTACTGGGAACAGTGGTACATAAACTTGAATGTGGCACCGCATCAGAAAGGACATTCTGGAAAGTCCACCTCTTCCAAAATAGTAGTCGATCCTGAAGGTATTATCTTATTTCCCAGTAAACAGGCATAGATACAGCATAAGTACCTGCTCTCTTCTTACTATTTTGGTATTATTGCAGCTGAGGAAAGGACTGTTCGCCGTGCGGCACTAGAAGCTTCACTTCGTGATGTTCTGTTCCAGATAATTAGATTTGTGAATGAAAAGAAGGATCACATTCCTCCAATACCAAACCTTGAAGGCGTTTCATTCCCCTATGAAATTACTATCTCAAGGTATTTTTACTTTTGTTATTTTTTTGCATTGTGGTGACGCGGAATACTTGTTGTGGCTTACTACTACACAGTTACATACTATAGATCTACAGTCTTTCCTTGTCAACTGCTATATCATGATTTTAAAAGGAGTTCAGCTTAAGCTTTAGAGGTCATACTACCTCTTTTCCTTTTGAAATTGCATATTGAATACAATACATTTATGGTTTTTTTATTGCAAGTTAAAATCTGCCATGAAGTTGGCATTGTATACAAGCTGATATATGGCACCCACTTTCCTTGGAGGTGTTGATATAGTATCTAAATGACATGCTCACTGTGTGTGTTTGAACTTCTAGTGCGTGGAACCTTTTTACAATATTTATGTATTATTTTAAACGACAATAAATTCTTAATAATACTTATATAGGGGTTTTATCAATAACTTACTAGAAGACCATAACAATAGGTTAACTATTTGAGTTCGGAATTAAAGGTGAAAACTATGAATGATCTAAAACTCTGAATATAAGACTTTGTATTAAGGCAGTGTTAAAAGCCATCAAATGGAAGCTTAGTAGCCATTTTATAACCAATGCACCTAGACACATCATTTTCTTCTGTTAAATTAAGTGACTCAAAATACAAAATTAAATCTATTCAATAATAACCTACATAAAAATCTATGTCTGCTGTTGTGAAGGGTTTTGTAACTCTCCAGTAAGCTCTCTCTGAATTCCACCATGAGTAATTGTTTGACAAGGTTGAAAAATAGAATTACAATACCCCATAGTTGAAATTAGCATACCATAAAATATCAAGAATTTGTGCTGTTATATACGAATGAAAAATCACTTACTGTGCTTAGTACTCAATGCTATGATTGTGATCGGCTGTTAATCTAGAATCAGTTGTGCTAATGTTTGAGCTTGCCTTCTCCTTTGCTGGGAGCCAAAGATGGTGGAATTAAGAGAGAGAGAGAGAGAGAGACCATGTAGACTTAGATTTGTGTTTTATTTGTTTTATTTTTTTCCTAATTATGGATTTGAGTCTCTTTAATTTAATTGTGAACAAAATGATGTGTAGATGATGTGGTTAATTAATAGGCATGTCTGTACATATTCTTTTAACAGCATTAATAAATTAGTAATAGATCATTTGGTCCTGAAATGATAGGGTACTGAATTAATGGTTAACATATCCTTGGGTCTCAGATATCTGTTAGAATTTTTTAATTGTGATTTGTATTATTAAACTAGCAATTGTAATTCCTTTACATTGTATTCTAAATGGGTTCATATCCATGTGCACGCCATGATAAGTTTTGTGTCTCCACAGTCCACATGCTCAATGCTTTTATTCTAATAGATTGAATCATTAAGTTACTTCAGCTCAGAGAACAAAAGAGAGTTATGATACGAACAGTGACATCCCATTAAGATGCATTTGTTGTTTGCACTTTCACATACCCCTACTGCCCTCTAATTAGGTAGCATTTTTCTGAAGAATAGAAAAGTTAATAATGATAGAACTAAATAAGTAGAACTACTAGAAAATGAATTGGTGCAATTCATAACTTCCCATAATTAAGCCAAACGTTATGCTTTTGTGTTTATTCATCTTTGTTAAGATTTGTAGTGCTTTCTGCTGGTATTAGTAAGCCATGCTGGGTTAAGGATTTTGTGTAAGATCGACTTTTTCCCAGTATAATTGTGGTAGTGCTATAAGATGAGTGATCTCTCACTACCAAACGCTTTCTATTTTTTCTTCAAATTTGGATCCATTGTAATGATAAACAAAGAGAAGTATTACGGTTTGCGCGAGGAAATGAAGTGTCTCTTGTGATGATTATCTACCATTTTTTATATTGCAATGACCAAAACAATAAAATGTAGTAGGCTTAGTCATGATTGATACATCGTCTTGGTGCTTACAAAGAATGGTCACCTTTTGTGTGAATTTTATTTCTATTTGCAACATATGAAGCTTCCTACTGCTGAGTTATCTATTGCCTTCTTGTAGTTCGTCAGATTCTGCATTTGGAATGGAAATGTTCAAGAGGATGCTCCAAACCGGGCATCCTACGATGCTCAGCTGACTTGCGCTAGCTGCTATTTTTCGTCTCCAGCTCTCCGTTATGTACTTGTAATGCTGCCTGTGAATATTTTATGCTAAATTATGTAAATTGAGCTCTAACTTACAGCCAATTATATGAATTTATGTACTTGGAATGGATATGCTGTGAATACATTCATTGTATGGAGCTCTATTTTACAGCCACATCGAATTTGGTGCTCTATGGAAGCACGGCGATTGTGTACATATATCAATTATGTAATTATTCTTTATACGAATTTTTATTCTGACTTTGGGATGGATTTTATGATTCCAATGGTGGCTTTGCAAGTACTCCCTTTGTCCCTCCGAAGTATGAGTGTTTCTTTCAACACGTTATTTAAAAAAAGAATGTAGATGTAAATGGTCCTTGAATTATGCGTTTTGCACGCAAATGGTACCTAAACTTTAAAAATATCATAGATAGTCCCTTAACTGAAGTGTGATCACATTTTTGATACTTTTTCACTATTCATCATAATTTTGCACCAAAAATGCCCTCAAGGCACGAAGGGCATTTTCGAACTTTCATATTTAAGTATTAGATTTGATATTTTCTTTATTTTTCTCTCTAGTACTAAATATGATATTTTATTATAGTTTGAGTACCAAAAATAATATTATTCACTTTACTTTGTTCAATCACTTTATGTCATATCTTCTTTCTCTCTCTTTATTTAAAAATTTTAGGAAGTAAAAAATTAAAATAAAAAAATACACTATGAAATTCTTAAGTATGGAACAAAATTTAAAATTATAAATTTAATTATGATTATAAATTTTAGCTAAATTTAATTTGATTTTGGTTCAATAATTTTTTTAATATTAAATATTATGAGTAATTGAAAATGAAGAATTTAGTTTTAGTTAAAAAAAATTATTTTTTATTATTAAAAAAATAATCAAATCACAATCAAAAACAAATTTTGCTACATATTATTTTTATAATTAAATTTATAATTTTGATTTTTATAATTAATATATTTAAGAATTTAATAGTGTATTTTTTTTAACTTCCTAAAATTTTTAGAGAAAGATAGAGAAAGAAGATATGACATAAAGTGATTGAAAAAGTGAACTGAATAATATCATTTTAGGTACTCAAACTATAAGAAAATATCATATTTAGTACTAGAGAGAAAGAAAAAAAAATATCAAATATAGTACCAAGATATGAAGGTCCAAAAATGCCCTTCATGTTTTGGGGTCATTTTTGGTGCAAAATTGTGATGAATAGTGAAAAAGTAAAAAAAATATTGTGATTATACCTTAGTTCAGGGACTACCCACGATATTTTAAAAGTTTAGGTACTATTTGCGTGCAAAACGCATAGTTTAGAGACCGTTATGTTAAGTGAGGTAAGTAATTAATAATAAAGTACAAAAAAAAGAAAGAGAGTAAAATAAAAAAAGAAAAAATGTTGTTTTTGGCCAAAAAAGAAAATAACTCAGCAATAGTGCGATAATTCAAAAAGGAATATGATTTAGCTACAAAGGGAGTATCAACAATCGGCTCTTTTGTAACGGCCCGACTCTCTAATTAGAGCTTAGAAAATTCATTATGTATCTTATGCATATATTTTGTAAAATTGTTTTAGTATGCGTAAAAATAATTTTATACTCTCATAAATCACGTGTCATTACCCAAGTGTGACATCTATTATTAAGCGGATGGAGTATTATATATAGTGACAATCAAACTTTCATATTCTTGGTAAAGAATTCAATGTTTTATTATCAATAAACCATGCAGAGTTACAATATCATTACATTTGATACTTATTAATTATAAAAATCCTACAACTTGAGAAGATATTTGGAAGCAATAATTCAGTAGATATGTTTAGTACGACGGTGACCTTAAAGAAATTGAAGTTATACATAACTTTAATTGATCTTGGAAATTAAAAAGAATATTAGACAATCTTAAATGTATACAAATTAGATAAAATGATAAAATTGCTTGTGAGTTGCGAGTCTCTAAGTTAGAGAGAGTGTTTGAAAGATTCACAACCACGACTATCGAACTAACTTCTGTACAATTTATATTTAGGCTTATTGTGGGTATGACTATGCTTTGTTTTTGTGCCTATATATCCTATGTTTCATTGTAAGCTTTATCCGTAAATTACATGGTGAAATCTCTAATTTGACATTGCTTCAGATGTTGATTCACATTTTAAATTGAGTAAATAATTTATGTATTTATTTCATCTATGTTTGTAATTATTTGTATTTATTTTCTAATATCATAAGATTTCAGTGAAGATACTCACTTCAACAGCCCAGCATGCATCCATATTTCAAATTATGGCATAACTAGCATTTCCTCTGTTTCACTGTAATCCACTATATGTGAATGGTTTCTTTTGTTAATCAATTACAAGTGATAGATTTCAATTTTTAGTAAAAGTAGCATGTTTGCTTTTCTTTTTTCCCTCTATTTTACACTTTCTTTACCTCTCTACTTTATTTTGTCCACTCTCTCCGTCCGGCATTAAAAGTCACATTTGAGTTCGGCATGAGGTTTAAGAAATACTCCCTCTGCCCAATAAATATGAAATATTTGGGTTTTGGCACAAGATTTTATGTAATGTTGTTTTATGGGTTAATGAAGAAAGAGTAAAGTAAGAGAGATGAAAAAGTAGAGAGAATATTATTTCTATTTTAGGAAACATTTCATTTTTATTGGAACAAACAAAAAAAGGAAAATGTTTTATTTTTAATGGGACAGATGAAGTATAAAAGAAAGTGGATTAAAAAAAATAATAAAATGTCAGACTTACTCCCTCTGCCCCCATATGTGATTGAGTTCTTTTTACATGAAATTTAAGAAAAGGATATTGAGTTAAGTGGAAATAATAAAATATGAAAGAAAATAAAGTAAGAGAGATAAAAAAGAGAATACAATATGATCAAGAGGAAAATATGATTAGATGTTTTATTTCTAGCTAAAAATGAAAATCAATCACTTATAGTGGGACAACCAAAGAAGAGAAATCAACCACTTATAGTAGGATAACCAAGAAAGAGAAATCATTCACTTATAGTTGCACGTACGAGTATTAGTTTTATACTCACTCTGTCTCATAATAAATGTCACACTTTGGTAATGAAACATGATTTCAGGATATGTAGTTTTTTTTATGTTAAGTGAAGAGAGAAAATAGTATGTTATCTTAATACTATAAGAGAAAAAATTTTCATAAAAAGAAAATGCGATTCTTTTATGGGACAAATTGAAAAGGAAAATATGTCATTTATTATGGGACGGATGAAGTAATAAAATGTGAGTGGAATGCGAAATTAAGCTGCTATTTATAGTAAAAATGAATCATAATTTTTAATGACGGACAAACTAAAATAGTAAATTGGGATTCCTAATGATGAAGAGTAAGAGTGTTACTTTATTCTTTATCCACTTAATTTAATAAATATTATTTTCTTAAATTTCATATCTAAAAGAAATAAATTACTTATAGCGGAACGGAGGAAATACAATTTAATAATTTCATATTGCGGGCCTGCATTTTTGATGGGTTATTGGAACAACACCTCAATCGAACCACCTTGCCTAGGGTTTGTGGGCCACCCAGATAAAGTTACAATGATAAAGAATCTGTGGTCTATATTGAAACGGTCCACGACTCTACTTCACGGCACGGATGTTTGTTAAAAGAAGAGTACCTTCACAAAGGAAGTGTATGTTTTTTACTTTTAAATGAATAGATATTTGAAATTTTTTGTCACGGTGCGATAGGACCAATTCAAACATTGGAAGGTTATGTTCCCAAATGCTTTGCCAAAAACACGTTATAATGAAAACACAATAATTATATTCCTCGTATGTCTCAGAATAGGAGTCCTATTTAGGTATGACACGTGTTTTAAGAAATATAAATAAAAATGAATTGAATAAGTTATTAGAATATATGTCCCACTTACATATATTGGTTTTATAATAAAACATAAGTGGAATAATGTGATGGAATGTAGGGTCTACTTATCATTTAAAAGTGAAATAGGACTCTTACTATGTGACGGACCAAAATAGTAAAATAGGGCTTTTATTGTTGGACGGGGGAGGTATACGACTGGTCCAACTACTCATATAATTGTAGAAGATATCACGTAACAATAGTAATAAAAATCACAGCCAAAGCAATGGCAATGTTATGTAAACAAGTGTTCAGCATAAGGAACTAAAGCTAGGAAATGTGATGGTATTTGAGAGGTATATGGTGCAAAAGGGCAGATAGCTGCTGTGATTTGGAGAACATTGGCATATGATCAGCCCCAGATATGATGTTCACCTCATCAACAGGATTGTTGCCAATCATCCACTCCTGGAACTCCTTCTTCAGGACCATATCCTCCTCGCACACCACGAACACGCGACGAACCGAACCATAGTTTTGTTTAGTGAGAGCCACTTCGTTTGCCAAATCCGCCTCGTCGTAGAGCCCTATCGGCCTCATCAATAAGGTTGCCAGGGTCAGATCCTGCAATATGCATATGTCTTATTCAGAGTCAGGTAGATAACTCAGTTATCTTGGAGTTTGTCTTATTTATCTTCCCTATCAAACGAACTTTAATGTGAAGTACTCTCCCAGTCTGCCTTTAAATGTCTCGTTTTTCCTTTTATGTCCCATTTCACTTTTACTATATTTAGGAAGTGGACTCTACATTCCATTAACTCATGCCATTCACATGTTATTATAAAATTAATGTATAAAAGTAGGTCTCACCCTTCACTAACTTTTTCTACACACTTTACTTTATAAAGTCAAACAATTTATTAAAATCTGTGTTGGTCAGATATGAGACATCTAATCATGGAGAGATGGAGTAACTAACACGAGGAGGAGAGAGGTTGTAGAGGTGGGTGGCCATGTAGTCCGGCCCAAACTGCATGGACGTCGGCGGCTTGTCTTGCCCGTTGTTGAACCGGAACTCAGTGTCCATATAAGAATCCAACTGCTTCTCATACTGTAAGAAGTTAAATCTACCATATTTTAGTTAGACAAAGAATTCTATTGAATTCGAAGCAGCAGACAGATCGATGCCTGATGCCTAAGGTCTCAGGTGTGGCCTTTAAAATTTAAATTGATGTACTCATCCAAAAAAAAACTGTAAATTCATGACCTCGGCGACGAGAGCCAAGAGGGAGACGTCGGGGCCGGGCATGAAGGCTGTCACGAAGACAGCAACGGAAACTTGACGGGGGAACTTTTCCATGGCCAGAGATATGCCAACGCCGCCCAAGCTGTGGCCAACAAGAACCACCCTCTCCTCGGGTGGAAGCGCCGCCATGAACTCCATGAGGGGGCGGCAGTAGTCGGATATGGAGCTCAGCTCCTCCACACGCTTCGGGTCAGCTCCGGCAGCTGCCATGTCAAGCACAGTGACGCGGTGGCCCTGCGATCTCAGCTCGGTCGCCACCTTGTACCAGCACCACGCCCCGTGGCACGCGCCGTGAACCAGCACCAACTGATTATGATTCTTCGTCTCTTCCATTTGCTTCCTTCACTTGGAATTTGGCATCAGCCACTACTGTATTAATTGGTCTCAAAAAGACAATTACAAAAGTGTTGATGATAACAAAGGCGGACAATTTCTATGTGAAGACAAGACGGCGGCCCCTCCACATCCACTAGGATCTTTTGTTTATGTACACGTAGGTGTAGCCAATTTTATTTAATGTATTAAAACACGCACTTTACAAAAACCCCAAAATGAGAAAACTATGGAATCCTCAGTTAAGACTTAAGACAGATGAGGCATCTTCATACAACAATTGCTAAAGGAGAAAGGATCGAATGGTTCTCGGAAACTACTATGAATGAAATAATAGGAGTATTGTTGGAATGGAGCCCGGTAAGAGGTTAAAGTGATATAAAAATCAATCCATGTTCATGCGTAGATGATCCGGGTATATTCATTTTCTCTAAAATAGATTTTTTATCGTTGAGAAATAATGGGTTAAAGTTAGTCACAATAATGGAGCTATGAGATTAGTTAATATGTATATTAACAATCTCACATTGGTTTAATTTAGAGCCTTCACTTATCTTGTACTCAATTCGTCATTCCATAGCTGAGCCGTATTCCTTTTTGTATTGTCACATTATTGCCGAGTCATTTCCTTATTGGCAAAGTGTAACACATCACGTCGCTCTTACTTTATTCTATGTTCATCTCTCTACTTTATTCTTTTCCATATTTTATTCTCTTTTCCTTATCCGCTTAACACAATTTTCTTAAATCTCATGCCCAAAAGAAATTGCATATACTAAAAAGGGGCGAAGAAAGTATTTCAGAGCTTTAGCAATGGTGACCTATCTCCAGAGCCCATCTCAGAGCCTATCACCATTTTTTTCTGCCATGTCAGCAGACCCATCTCAGAGCTTATCTCCCTGCAATGAGAGTCCATCCCAGAGCCTATCTCAGAGCCCATCTCTTTTCCACATCATCACTATTTTATTTCACTTTTAATTGTTGATGTAAATTAAAGACAACGTAATATACGACAAAAAACGTATTTCATTTTAAAAACTAAATAAACCATAAATGTCTAAATAATATAAATAAAATTACATAATAAATTCATTCTTCGATGGATTACAATATTGGAAAACAGAATATAACGAGAAGCGAATTTAAATAAAATTACAATAAAACATCAGTGACTCTGTGACCAAAGTTCTTCAATCATATAACGTTGGAGTGCACGATGGGCTTGGGCCTGGCGTATGTCAACAAATGCCTGAAGACGCTCATCATCGCTGCATGGTAGACCCTGCAATGAAACTCGCTTGCAACATCGCTGTATGCCTGAAGACGCTCATCATCGCTGTACGCACCTTCGGCTATCATGTTATGCATGATGATGCATGCATACATGAGACTCGCTTGCAACACTGTGGCTTGGTCCAGCAGTGTTTTCATCGACGACGTCTGTGATTCCTTCAACTTCATCTTCGACTATCATGTTATGCATGTGAAGTAGAGAAGGATGTGTGTGTGTGAAATGAAGGAGATGAGATTGAGGTATTTATAATAGGCGAAGAAAATTTAAAAATTAATTTTAAAAAAATGGTAATTGGCTCGGCCATCGGCCTGAGCCTCCATAATGGAGGACCATCGCAGGGCCGATGCGAAGCTGATATGCCATTGGAAGGACCACGAGAGGGGCGCGAATTCGGACCAAGTTATATTGAAGATAACCGAACCTATTGGATTAGTTATCAAATGTCGTTGCCACTTGATCGATGCAAACTCGCCCTCACTCGTTTCCTACCAAAGTAATTTGTAAATTCCCAATTTTGTACTACTTTAACAGTAAAACGACAAGTTCGGGGTCGATCCCACAGAGAAGTTAGTGTGTCGAGTGTGTGAGTAGTGAACAGGGGGTTGGCTGCTGCCACGCTTTAACTTGGGAGTTTTTAATTACTGATTTTACTCTAGTCAGAATTAAACTTGTTGACTTGATCAAGGTAAATTTAACTACTAGGTCAAGTGAATTGCAGGCGAAAACGTAACAGTAAATGCGATGATGAAAACGAAATAACTTTGATTAAACTAAAACTGAGAACAGTACAGCGAGAAGTTTAAACTAAGCTAACACTTTGGGAAACTGCGAAAGCAAGTAAAACCGAGAAGAATCTCGGTGGGAAACTTCAGAATACGCTGACAAATAACAAGTATTCTGTAGCGCTTCTTCAATCGCCCTTTCTAACTAAGAAACAATTTATCTAAGCTAGGCTATGCTATCTAGAGAACTGAACTAAGCTAGAGAACTGAACTAAATTAAACTAGACGGAAAGTAAAGGATCGGATTCTCTTCTTGTGATGGCACATCCTCTATTTATAAGCTCTACTCGCCCTCCAGCTGGATAACGATCTTGACAGTGAATATTCACTCACGCTGAGGATGAGCAAATCATTGATTGCTATGTGCTTTTCCTTCTAGAATATCGACGCTTTTGAGTAACAGATTCATGACTCAGCTCCGTCCTTGCATCTCATATGCCAGCACGTGTCCCCTTCTAGAACGTTGTCCTTGATAACAGAATGGTGCTCCACATCCAGCTCATTTCCTCACGTTCCCTTCTTTTGGAAGCCAGTGGTCCCTGCCTAACTGCTTGATTACTCCCCTTGATCAACTCCCCTGATTTATTGGCCTTTTCCGCCTATTGTACTTGCTTGATCAGTTTGGCTTCGTTGCCTTGGTCAAGCGGCATTTCCTCACAATTAACACTTGTTCTGCGCGATAAACCGATCAAGTAGTACACATTTTACCCATAAACTGATGCATGAAATAGGCCTTATCAAACTGCTCACACTTAAAACATACTTGTCCTCAAGTATAAAGAAAAAGAAAAGAAAAGATAAGGAAAATTTCAGGCATGGTTTGCTCATTTAAAAAAAAGACAGAAGACGAAAAAGAAAAACAAGACTCAAAACCAAAAACACATATTTACATGTATGCATAGACCGAATAAATTTCCAACAATCACACCCGAGGTCGAGGTCAATCCATTTGCCAGTATCTTATGTTTCTTCTCTTTCGCGTTTGCTTGATCAAGGTGTCAGCTTGTCAAGATTGCTCAATTTAAACCACTGTTGGATTCACTCAGTCGCTCATTTCCCACCAGAGATGTTAGGACTGTTCACTCGGTATTGCCACAAATTTAATACCTTGAATCGGACTGCACAAGATAGTTCCTTAAGGTCTTTGTTTTGGGTCGTAACGGGGTTCAAGGGTAGTAACGTATTAGGGTAGGGTTCTAGGGGTTCTAAGTTTAAGATAAAAATTTTAACTGTAAAAAGAAAACCAGATGAGTCATAAGACCAAAGATTTGACTAAACTTGCTGGATCAGAGTGGGATATTAATTCTTTTCTACTGGATACTTGGTCAAATTTCGACCTTTAGCCTTTAACTTTCAGCTTATTTCCTAACTTTTGATTTTCTGGGTCAGGTTACAACTTTTTCCTGCCCTTTCTTTTTCTCAACATTTTTTTAACTTGATCAACCCGGCTACCTTTTATTCCGACTACTCTATTGCTATCCCTTTTTGTCCTTTTTGAAAAAATTTCATCTCTTTGAACCATTTCCTCATGTGATATGAAACTTGAATTTTGGTGTTAAGGTTTCAAAGAACGGGTAAGAGTGTATAGGCTCAAAGTGGTTAACTAAGGGGTGCCTGAAGGGGTTGGCAGCGGAAGCGTGCGTAAAAATCCGATCACATGAATTTGATCTATTTAGCAGATTACTCAGACGCGCAATTTTCACATGTATGATGCTCATAACTTGAATTAAAACATGATTTAGCATATAAAATCCCTAAAACATGCTTACTACGGAATTAGCAAATTTACCTCGTTGATTCAATCAAAAATCGATGATGGCTTGCTCCGTCTCCACGTGAAGATATCGTATGTCAAAGTAGTAGATACTCAATATCGTATGCTCAATGCTAACGTACATTGATTAAGAAATTAATTATCAAGACCTCGTCTTTCAGTAGATAGCATAAAGACTCGTCTTGCTGTTAGATCCATTCAGTGCTATACCACACCAACGTCATCCTATTTCAATAAGGCTTAGAAATAATCGGACTGACATTGCAACCTTTTACGATAGGTAGTCTAGGCCTATCTGGGTTGTGAAATTCTTCTTTTTCTTTGTTCAGAACTGACCGTGTTACCTTAAAGTGGACGACGCCCACAACCGGTCTACTAGAACAAAGACTTAGACTTTGTTTGTTCTTATACATTTAAATATGCAATAAACAATCATTAAATGTAAAACATAACAACATTATGACAAAAATAATCTGTTTTATTAATTGGAAAATAACAAGTAGAGTTTTACAGTATCCAATCACTCGAAAGGTGATTTCTAGTATACAAAACCCTAACAATCTCCCACTTATACTCAAAACAGCTTTCGAGTATACAAAAAAAAATAGTGCACACGTCTAAATTTCTCCCACTTATACTGAAAGCGAGTTGAGGTCTTGAATGAGTCGAACTCCCATCCCTTCAACGTGGCATTCGAACGGTTTCACCGCCAAAGCCTTTGTAAAAGGATCTGCCAGGTTGTTCTCTGACGCAATCTTGACCACTTGTATGTCTCCTCTCTGCACTATATCTCTAATGATATGATACTTCCGCTCTATGTGTTTGCTTGCTTTGTGAGCTCTTAGTTCTTTCGAGTTTTCCACAGCACCAGAATTGTCACAATAAATGGTGCTGCTCTTGGGTAGATTCGAAACCACACCTAAATCCATAAGGAAGTTCTTGAACCATACTACCTCTTTTGCAGCCTCCGAAGCGGCTACATACTCAGCTTCCATGGTCGAGTCCGCGATGCATTTCTGCTTCACACTCTTCCAAATTACGGCTCCACCTCCTAAGGTGAACACATATCCTGAAGTAGATTTTCTTGAGTCCTGATCAGCTTGAAAGTCTGAGTCAGTATATCCCAAAGGAAAGAGCTCGACTGCATTGTAAACTAGAGCATAGTCCTTAGTCCGTTTAAGGTACTTGAGTATGTTCTTTACGGCAGTCCAATGTCCTTGGCCCGGATTCGACTGATATCTTGCCACCATGCCAACAGCAAAGCAAATATCAGGTCTAGTACAAAGCATAGCATACATGAGACTTCCAACTGCCGAAGCATATGGAATCCTTCTCATTTCCTGTATCTCAGATGGCGTTTTAGGGCACATCTCTTGAGATAAATGGATGCCATGTCTAAAAGGTAAGAAACCTTTCTTGGTGTCCTGCATGCTAAAATGACTAAGTACTGTGTCGATGTAAGGTTCTTGAGATAAGCACAACATCTTCTTTTCTCGATTCCGAAGAACCTTGATCCCGAGGATGTGTCCCGCGTCTCCCATATCTTTCATCTCGAACTGGTTCGAAAACCAAGTTCGTACTGATGGCAACATCTTTTTATTGTTTCCAATTAGAAGAATGTCATCTACATATAAAACTAAGAACACCACATTCCCCTTATCAACTTTCTTATACACACAGCTTTTACTTGGGCACTTTTCGAATCCAAACTTGCGAACAGTTTGATCGAAATATTGGTTCCACGATCTAGATGCTTGCTTGAGGCCATAAATGGCCTTCTTAAGCTTCCAAACCATGTGTTCTTTGCCCTTTATGGTATATCCTTCGGGTTGTTCCATGTAGATGGTCTCCTTAAGACCGCCGTTTAGAAACGCAATCTTAACGTCCATCTGCCATACATCCCAATCCATATAAGCTGCAATAGACAATAGTATCCGGATCGATTTGAGCATGGCCACAGGGGAGAAGGTCTCGTCATAATCGACGCCTTCCTTTTGGGTATACCCCTTGGCCACTAGTCTTTCCTTAAAGACTTTAACTCGTCCATCGGGTCCACGTTTATGTTTATATATCCACTTGCTCCCAATAGCAGTACAGCCTTCGGGTAGGACGGACAAATCGTAGACGTCTTTATCTATCATAGATTGTAGTCCCGAATCCATTGCTTTCACCCATTCGCAATGATCGACATCTGCCAGCGCCTCCGCAAAGTTCTAGGGATCTAATACATTGCTGTCTGAGGAGTGATCTATAGATTCCCCCAAACCAATGTATCTGTTGGGCTCATGCGAGACCCTCCCACTGCGGCGCGACACTGCAATATTTTGAGTAGAAGTTGAAGTTTCGGGAATCGACAATGTCATGTTCCTTCTTTCAGCCACGCCGTTCTGCTGGGGCGTGCCCGGCGCAGTCAGTTGGGATTCAATTCCCGACTCCGATAAGTAGTCCAAAAATTCGGCACTGAGGTATTTGCCTCCACGATCAGATCGTAGGCATTTGATATTCTTTCCATGATACTTCTCCACAAGAGTCTTAAAGTTTTTAAACTTGTCAAAAGACTCTGACTTGTGACGCATCAAATAGACATATCCAATTTTCGAGAAGTCATCAATAAAAGTGATGAAGTATCGAAAACCACCCCTTGCCTCTGTAGACATTGGTCCAAATACATCGGAATGAACGAGGTCAAGTACTTCCTTGGCCCTATTGCCTTAGCCTTAAAAGGCCTCTTGGTCATCTTGCCTTCTAAGCATGACTCACACTTATGAAAAGTTTCCTCCTCTAGACCTTTAATATGATCTTGTTGAATAAGAGAATGGATCCTCCTTTCATTGGCATGACCAAGTCTAAGGTGCCATAAGTACGTTTCGTTCGTTGAACTTGAAGGTTCCTTTCGTTTCTTTGAAATTTCAATGTTGTATTGAGTTCTGATTTGCGATTATTAAACTGTATAGATGTGATTGTGTATAGATTGTTTTCCATGATACCACGACAGATATAAGAACCATCTTTCTTAATAACACAATTGTCATTAAAAGAAATCGAATATCCATCAAAAACCAATTTAGAAACTGAAATTAAATTTCTTCTAAAAGAAGGTATCAACAAAACATTCTTCAAAATAAAAAATCTATCACTACTAAAACGCAAATAAATGTCTCCCACTGCAACGGCCGCCACTTTTGTAGCGTCGCCCAGCTGGACTTCGATTTCACTATCATGTAACCGTCTTGTCACCTGCATTAAGTGAGGATCAAAACAAATATGATCAGTGGCTCCTGTGTCAATAACCCAAGTGCAAGTAGATGTCAAAGTCAAACATGACTCAACTACTAAAGCTTGGTGCATACCTGTAGTCTTGCCCCTTTTAGGACAGTCTGGCTTCCAATGCCCTTTTCTCCGCACTTGAAACATTTCCCCGTGGGCTTCTTGTTTGCCCTCTTCTTCTTCTTTCCCTTAGCTACTTTTTCCGATTCTGAGTTTGGTGCCTGCCTTTTTCCTTTGCTAGGCTTGAAGCCAGAGGAACGAGGTGCCGAAGTCATCATGGCAGCCTTAGCCTGAACCATAAGGTCCTCTGCTGACTGAAGTTCGGTCAACAGTTCTGTCAAGGTGTAATTCCTTTTGTTCATCTCGAAGTTGAGCTTGAACTGCTGGAAGCTAGGGGGAAGACTTTGAAGGATGATTTTTACCTGGGACTCAGGATTGATCGTCCCTCCCAACACCTCAATCTGGTTGAGGTGGCCAATCATCTCGAGGACATGGTCCCTCACAGACGAGCCTTCCTTCATTGTCTTCGACATGATACTCCGAAAGGCTTGAGACTTAGCCGTTTGATTCTGAGTACCAAAAAGATTCTTGAGATTCTGCATAATCTCGGCGGCAGTTTCCATAACAGAATGTTGATGCTTGAGTACTGATGACATAGATGCCAACATGTAGCACTTAGCCATCTCATTCGCCTTATGCCACCGTCTGTGTGCATCTCTGACTCCTGCCACAGCGGTAGCCGCTGGCACTCGAGGTCGCGGGGTTGTGAGTACAAAGTTGTACTCTTCAGCCGTAAGAACGATGTCCAAATTTTGTTTCCATTCTATGTAATTTTGGCCCTCGAGTTTGTTTTCTTTGAGTATTGCAGAAAGAGGATTGAACGACATATTGACGATTTGATTTGCACTGCAAAACAGAGTATTCTACTTGTCACGATCGCACTTCCTAAGGATAGAAAGTACGGTGGGTCGCGACTAATGGGGGAATTAAGAAGCGGGGAAGAAGGGGGAAAACAATGAAAGGGGTACGACATGTAGATCAATAGACGAAACTTCATTATCAAATCATAGTCTCAGATCACGAAGCAACATAGTTTAAAAAAAATAGTCCAACGGAATAAAGAAAACATCAGAGTTCTAAAACTTGACGTAGCGGAAGCATTTGAGAGTTGGCTACTACTATGTATGAAGACACAATAGCAACCGGAACATTTATTGAATACGGTATTTGTCCAAATGCTCAACATCCTCCGTCCTCGTCAACGCTCAACCTGCACATAGGGAAAACATATGCAGGGGCTGAGTACTTGATGCATTCAGTGAACTCATTCCCAAAATACATTTTATCCATAAAGTTATGTCAAGCCATCATTGAGTGAAACTCGGGTTTACTTTAAAAAAAATACCGAGAAACATTAAAATCATTTCCATCGTAAAACATGGTCGCGCGGCCCATCATCATCATCATCCCCCATCATGTACCATATCTGAACCATCATGTGAAACGAGAATGAGGCCACAAACTCGATCACTGGACCGGCCGACCACAAAGGACGGCTCACGATCCCCATCAGTGCACTAGTCTGAGTAGGGACTCACTCCCTAGTCAGACCCGAATTCGTTAACCATCAAAGTCTAGTAGGACATTATCCTAGTAGACAATCAAATAGGCAATTCAAAACATAAAATACGGAATGACATAACATTTAAACCGCACTTATCTCTCCATAAACATATCATTGCAAATAAAAGAGTTTAAGTAATAGAGCCCACCTCAATAGCTTAGAAATTTCCTTTTATAACTTCTCGATCCGACTTTAACGAGCGTGCGAACCACCTTTTCGAAAAACAATTAAAGTACACATTAATCTCAATAAAGAAACATTTAGAATCCATGCACTCATCTTTTATCTCATTTTTTCCGGTTTTCGTGCATTTTCGATTATTCGGCGGCCGCCCAAGGCATCGCGTGCGACGCCGGTCGGCCATTCACGCCCCCATCCGTACGTAACACCTTCAACACTTATTTTAGCCCCACAAATTAAATTCTGGCCGCCCACATATTTTAATTTAACTGCAGCCCAAGGATTTAATTTATTTGGCCCAAGAATTAATTAAAAACCCAGCTCATCTTATTTCTCCCATTTTAACATTTGAGCCCAAAGAAAAAAAAAAGAAAGAGGCCCAACTTAAAAGTCTAACCCACTCTCTTCCATCACTATCGGATCTCCTCCCTCACGCCTATCTCCCTCTCTTCTTCTCTCTCTTTCCTTTCTCACTCTTTTCTTCCTCAAATCCCGTCGCCTTCCGTCGCCCCAGCATCCCTCGCCAGCCAACGCCGCTGTCTCCTTGGCGAAACTCGCCGCTGCAGCGAGAAGGGAGGACGGTTGCCGCTCCGCCGCTGCTCGCTGCCACCGATTCGTCACCCGCGTCCACCACCGACGCTCGGCGCTGTTGTGTCGCCGCTGCTGTGCAGCCCGTCAGTCAGCCTCCGGTTACCACCGAACCACTCCCGAAACGAACCCGAATCACCCCAAAAACACCCGAACAACCCCGAAAGATAAGTTCCTTATACAAATTATGTTCTTTCGTTTTAAATTTTCAATTCGCAGCAAGGGGTTTCAATTTGTGATGTTCGATTCATTGTTGATAGTTGTTGATTGAAATACTTGTGTGGGGGATTGGGCTCCCACCATTTAATTAAATTTGTTTTGGGCTCAATTGGTTGTAAGCCCAAGTTTGTATAATTATTAATTGGTTGGACTTGTTGATTATTATGGCCCAAAGCCATTTTAAATAAACATTTGGACTCTAATTTTATTAATTATTTCTTGACATATATTAATTTAGTACTTAAAAAGTACGGATGTTACACTACTATTGTCATAAACTTATGTAAGAAGTTTGATTAGATTAACCATAAAACTTTTCAAAATCTTACAACTATAAAATTAAATTTTGTACCCTCCAGAGGAAGTCAATACGCATAAACAATTTTACTAGTCACAATACCGACGAATAGTCCAGAGACCACAGAGTGGCATGGCCGCCTAATGTTTCCTAAGCAAGACCATCTCTTTAGCATTACAGAGTCTCATTTCTACAACACACTCCCATAACAATGTTCGTGTGCTGCTAACAAGATCAAGCTATCTCATAAATCCTGTGTGAACTTCTGAATCTCGTAGTTTCTTAGGATTATTGTCCCCACAGAGCAGGTGGCGATAATATTGGAAACTACATTCTAGTTCATACTATTTATATTTGAGAAGTCCGCCCTCATGAACTTGCTATTTTCTTAGGATTATTGTCCCCACAGAGCAGGTGGCGATAATATTAGAAAAAGGCTTCATAAATTGCAGACCAATTTATGGAGACCATATACAAACGTTGAGTTCATAATTATAGCTTAGATATTTGGGTTATGGTTTTTCTTTAATTATCCTTAGCCTTAAGGCAGAGAAAGGCTTGATTAAATTCTGTTGGTATTTAATTTGCTGGATAATTAAATCTTTAAATTAATGTTGTTATCTTCCTTTAGGAAATTGTTTTTTCTAGAATTTAATTCTTATTCATGTCTACTATAAGGTATATCCAAAATAAACAAATTATTTAATCCTTAATAAGACATGAAAAATAAATTCAAATTATTTCCTTGTTCAAGATTATGAAGAGATATTTTATTATTTAATGTATTCATACATATCATTCCTTATTAGGATCTTAGATATATAAATATTAGGAAACTATTAAATTATTCTTATCCATATCATCTAGAAATCAAAATAATATTATTTATTTCCATAGATATAGAAAATAATAAAAATATTCCTCAAATCTAGATTAATATTAGGAAACTATTAAATTATTCTTATCCATATCATCTAGGAATCAAAATAATATTATTTTTTTCCATAGATATAGATAATAATAAAATTATTCCTAAAATCTAGGCAAATCTTCCATGAAGATTTTATTTCCATTAAATAATAATATTTCAATGATATCTTTTAATAAAACAATTAAATAATCATTAAAATAATCCTTCATCGTTATCTCATCGTACGAGGTTCGCACGAACGATGAACGACGAAAATCCGATGAGTTCTTCGTCGGACCACGACGCAAGCAGCGTCTCGGCCACTGGCACGCAGGTGGCGCGCGCATCTCGGCCAGCGACGAGCACCCGTCTTGGCTCCGTGTTCCGTCGGGTGGCTCGAGCTCTCGGCCAGCAGTGCGCACGGTGGTGCGGCTGCTCTCGGCCAGCTCGGACCGCCCATCTCGGTCCATCTCACTCCAGCTCTTCCCACTGCCCCAACCAGCGACACGCCAACAGGCGCGACGCTCTCGGTCAGGTGTTCCGTCGGGTAGCGCCGGACCTTCCGCCTAGGCTTCGGCCTAGCGTCTCGGCACCTCGGCACGTTCTCGGTCGAACTGCCGTGCCACTCCATCCGCCGTTTCGATCTCGACGCGGGTTCCGCCTGGGTTTGCAGTCTCGGCCGGTGACGTGCACGCGCCCACGCTCGTCTGCGCATCGCCTTATGACCACGATCCCTCGGCTCCCACTAAATCGACAACCCTACCTCGATCGCGCGTGGTGCGAACCGTCTCGGTGCGAGTGTTGACGGATCGCACGTCTCGTACATTCGAGCAATTCAAGTTCATTGATTCAACAGTTCTTGAGTTCAACATGCATAAAAATTTAAAGAAAAACACAAGAACATTCTTCGCAATCAAATTGGACATGCATACATGAATTTCGCGAAATTTAAATCCAAATAATCAGAGCCAAAGACTGGCTCTGATACCAATTGAAGGGGTTGGCAGCGGAAGCGTGCGTAAAAATCCAATCACATGAATTTGATCTATTTAGAAGATTATTCAGACAAATTCTATTCGTGCAATTATCATATGTATGATGCTCATAACTTGAATTAAAACATGCTTTAGCATATAAAATCCCCAAAACATGCTTACTACGGAATTAGCCAATTTACCTCGTTGATTCAATCAAGAATCGATGATGGCTTGCTCCGTCTCCACGTGAAGATCTTCAATACAAGACCTCGGATCTTCTGACTGGTGTCCCGGACTATAATAATGGAAGACAGAAACTGCAAATCTCACCAACGTACTAGGACTCGAATAATGGAAGACAGAAACTGCTCACGGAGGAGGCACAAATTTCAAACTCTCTCTCTAGAGGGGGACGAAATTTTTATGTAGAAAAAAGTATTTTCTGTCTCCTTTATTCTCCTATTTATATTAAGTCACAAATTGGGCCCAGTCAGGGATCTAAGGAAGAATTGGATCAGGCCTCACCCAATTAGCTTTTTACTAATTAAAATGAACCCACAATTTAATATAAGCTTATATTGGAATATTACAAGCAGCCACTACAGAAGTAACATTGCACTGCCTTTCCAAATCCGAAATTACAAGTATTCCGGGTTTTCTTTATTTGCGTTCAATTCATTTCCCGCACTTAAGATAGAAACATCCACTAATTAATTAATGTCTGCCATGGACTTAATTAATCAACATATTTAATCTACAAGAATGGACTTAGCAAGAAACTCTTATTTATTATTCATAGAGTAATCAAACTCCAACTAGCTAGGTTCCGAATAATAAAACCTTATTTCGAGCTCCTCCTGTGGATGTTATCAAACTAGACTCTCCTCGCGCACGATTCAACGTAATAGCAATCCTAGCACCGCTAGATAATGATCACCACTACCCAATATACCTGGATCGTTGGGTTATGAAAAACCCGCACCTTTGGTAAGTCAAAGTAGTAGATACTCAATATCGTATGCTCAATGCTAACGTACATTGATTAAGAAATTATTATCAATACCTCGTCTTTCAGTAGATAGCATAACGACTCGTCTTGCTGTTAGATCCATTCAGTGCTATACCACACCAACGTCATCTTATTTCAATAAGGCTTAGAAATAATCGGACTGACATTGCAACCTTTCACGATAGGTAGTCTAGGCCTATCTGGGTTGTGAAATTCTTCTTTTTCTTTGTTCAGAACTGACCGTGTTACCTTAAAGTGGACGACGCCCACAACCGGTCTACTAGAACAAAGACTTAGACTTTGTTCGTTCTTATACATTTAAATATGCAATAAACAACCATTAAATGTAAAACATAATAACATTATGACAAAAATAATTTGTTTTATTCATTGGAAAATAACAAGTAGAGTTTTACAGTATCCAATCTCTCGAAAGGTGATTTCTAGTATACAAAACCCTAACAGTGCCTTGATTAACGAGGCAGGTTCGTAGAACGAAGGAAGAGAAATGGCTCAAATGGCTAAGACCTAGTGCCTTTAGTCCTTACTACTTGTTCAATTTTCATCTCAATATTAAAAGTCGGCCTCTCGTAAAATTTTCTTCTGTAAAAATAGTAGAAAGTGTTCTACTTTTGGCTTATAACTCACATATAGAGAGGCTTCACAGTTGGTTTAAAATTGAGCGTTTCCATCATACTTGCGTCGTTCAAACTGATCAAGTTTTTGCAATCAAGTTTTTACATGTAAGCATACTGAATCCTTTTTCTAACTCTTCCAAAAAGTAGTCAAGTCTTCCACTTATCCAATTTCATGCATATTGCCTATTTATTACTACTAACTGTATTCTTTTGAAATTTTTTGAAAATTTTTGTGCATGAATGATCCTACTGTAACAAACCCGCCCCCCTCCCTACTGCATATGAACTCGTCCTCGAGGGACTGGATGGAGTGGAAAAAAGGGTTAGGCACAGGCAACGGCACAATAATAAACAAGAGAAACTTCTCACACTTAGACCAGATTAAAACCAGAGAAACAATAACCAAACAGATATAGGCAGGCAAACAAAAATAGCAAAACAACATGCATACTTATCACACTTAGACCCAACACAGGTCTAACTGTAAGAGAACAAAAGAAATATCAGTATATACAGACCAACATGAAAATTAAATTGTTTGAAACGAAATGAGCTGAGAATTGGGGGGGTTTTACTAGGGTTTCCTGAGGATGACGGGCGCCGAGACGGAGGAGAGCCCGTAGAGGGAGGTGGTAGTCGTCTGGCAGGGGTCTGGTCTTGGGTGGTACCCAACAACCAAGCCAGCAGGACCATTTGAGCATTTGAATTCTCCACCAGCTGCATCAATGTCTGCTCCACTCAGAGCTTCCATGCGATGTTAGTGCTT
Organism: Salvia splendens; assembly: GCF_004379255.2. Taxonomy (NCBI): domain Eukaryota; kingdom Viridiplantae; phylum Streptophyta; class Magnoliopsida; order Lamiales; family Lamiaceae; genus Salvia; species Salvia splendens. The sequence goes on along the minus strand of NC_056042.1, from coordinate 21,688,478 downwards.
ACAGCCTCCTCTTGTTCCATCCTCGGAGTGGGCGCCTGGTGAGTATCCTCCTCTTCTCCCTCGGCAAGGGTTTCTGAGGTCTCCTCTAGCCTTCTTTTCCTCTGGGGCTGGCTTCTTCGTTTCTCCCGCCGTCCTGCTGCGTAAAACTAGAAATTCCCTCCATGCGTCTTCTCTAAAACCTGAATTCTAACAAAGAAGTCAAGGTCAAACAATTCAGGACTAGGGCAAAGGATGGGGCGTCCGACACTCTTCACTGTCCAGTTTCTCCTCAGATAGGCCCCGAGGAGGTGGCAGACGTTTAAATGGCGGGCAACATGGGTAGCCATTTGGTTTATGGAATAAGCCAGCCAGAACCCAAGGTGGACTTTCTCCTGTTCTCTCATGCTCAACATAAAGTAAAGCTCGGCCAGAGTGAGGATCGCCAGTCTATTGCCTTGCCCGAGGAGGTTACAGGCCAAGTAGACCTGGGCTAGTCGGAGGGCAGGATCATCAATAAGATGTCCTTTGGATTCAGAGGCTTTGAAGGTAGGGGCGCGTCCAGCGCATATGGCTTTCCAGAGGGCCTGCTGATCGAATTCGGATTTTCTCTGAGGGAGACCGATATCGCGCCCAACCCAAACCCCATTGGTTACCTGGCTTTCTGTATAGAGGCCAATTCGGATGGAGAAATCATTTAGGCTCATCAGATGGTCCTGGCCAAAAACCCTAAGGAGACACTTCTGTCGTTCAGGTCTGAGCTTCCGGAGAATCGGAAGGATGCGAAAAACTCCTTGGCCAGGTCCTCCGGCACAGGGGTCTCATCGACCTCTAGCAACCATTCAAAACCGATGCCGACAATGTAGGCAAAAAACCTCTCCTTTATCTCTATCTTCTCCAGGGACGGCTGGTGCAGCATCTTCCCCGCCTTTAACTTCTTCTAGGAGGTCACCCTTTGGTGCACCTCCTTCTGCATTTTAGGATCATCGAATTCCAACATCTGTTGGCGAAGAGCTGGGGTTAACACCACATGCTGAGGAGAGTAGGTGGTGGAAGGAGAGGTTGTAGGCCGTCCTTGTTGCCTCTTGGACGTTCGGGTCCAGCGCAACTCCTGTCCCGTCGAATCACTGCCCTCATCTCTTGACCGTGGAGAAACGGGTGCGGAAGCATCTGTAATGACGACCCCTGTGTTGGCGGAGCGGCTTCTCTTGGGAGTGGAAGAACACTTCCCTTCCCCTTCATCTTTCTCTCTCTCTCTTCCCTTACCAAGCTGCCCTCGACAGCCTCTCTCTCCTCCCCAGCTTCCTGGATCTGAGGCTCCTCCGGTTCCTTTTCATCCACCAGCCTCCGTACCATGCGTGGCCTCTGCACCATCGTTTCCTCCTTTCCTCGGGTTTTTAGGGTCTCAGCTTTCTCCAGGAGCCGGTTCATTGTCATACGCCGCGTCTGACGGCGTAGCAGCTACTCTTCCTTCTTTTCCATCTCCCCATAGTCGAACAGTGGGCGGAATTCCTCCACCTCTTCATCGTTGATGTCGCCATCCTCAGTCAAATGTGGCTCATGGATTGAAGTGGAGTTGCCACTGCTTGTTGGCGACGGAATAACGAAAGGTTGCCCATAATCCACCCTCAATCCATCTCTGTCAGAGGTAGATTCGCTGCATTGCATCGGCTGGACGGGGGACGCAGGTGGAGGTGATGTAGGAGGGCTAGGAAGAGAGATTGTAGGTGGCGGTGATATAGGAGAGCTAGGTGGGATCTTTGTTTTAGAGGGCGAAGCCGGATCTTTAGACCTGGAAATCCCAAGTCTAGCCTTGAGTGCGGCATATGCTGCTGCATCGTCCAACTCGCAGGGTATACTCCAGAGAATTTCATCGAGGCACCGCAGGGTCTCCTTATCTACTTCGGAACATGGAGTGGCGGTATTGGTTTGTGGTGGAGCGATGGTTGGCTTAGGAGGGTTAGGATTTTCTTAACGAACTTGGGATAAAGTTTGTTGGTCGCCACCATCGGCGTTGACACAGGAGGATGATGAAGGAGTGGGAATTTGCTCGATCAACATCCTTTGTGGCAATGGTGATGAGTGCTGGTGGAGAAGATGTTTTAGGCAGGGGTTTGGAACTTGGATTGGTATGCACTGTAGTCGCTTTTGGTTGAGAGTGAAATACAACTCTGAGGTCTGCCTATTATACTGATGCCACGACTGTTGAGATTTCTGATGGTTGAGATCCCTGCGACTGTTCACGTACTCTGCGACTCCTTACGTACCAGCGTGCCTTTTTTGAGTGCCAGCTGGCTTAGCTTATCTGATAGCTTCCTCCTTCTCCCTGGAACGTCCTTTCATTGCGACAGTTGGCGCCATCTGACACCTCTCTAATGACTGTATGCGTCATATTATCACCTGCCTCTGATCAATTAAATCACTGTGGCCATTAGTTAACTCACATTGCACTGATCAAGTGGATAATTAAATCCAGATGAAAGCTCACATAATTCCACTTGATTAGTTTATTTCCTCCACTTCCGACTTTTACCTTTCTAATAAATAAACAACACATAAAATATTTACACTACACTATCAAGAGAAATTACCGGTGTCCTTAGGATGTCACTTGATCAGACCGATGATTTATATTTATGTTGCTTGATCAAGCAGACTACCCAAGAACACGCAGTCGCTCCCTATACCTTCTTACTGGATAAGATTGGGCAGGGTTAGTGGAATCACTTCCACTATTCCCACTTTGGTCTTGTCTCTATAGGGATCAACCCTATTACCCTTCACCGTGAAAGAGAACGAATTGGGGGGTCTTCTTTGTGCATGTTTGCCTCCAGTGTGTGTGTTGCCACGGTGGTATGAGGGTCTGCCCATTCCGAATTCTACTTCCTGGATATCAGTTTGATTTGACACTGGGATGGTGGCTCTTTTTATTCTCCGAAGGGCTCTTCCTTTCTCGAGGGAGGAACGGTCACTCCTTTTTCCTCCGAGGATGGATACTTTGTAGGTGCGGGATTCTCCTTCGGCTCTCTTCTTAACGGGCCAGATTGGTCAGGTGGTTTTACAACTCCTTGAGTGATCTCTTCTATCTTGGCTGGTTGTGTTGGCTTACAGAAGTCCATAATTGCTCTTTCAATGGCCTGATCATCCAAGTTACCAGTTATTGTTACTTCGAACCAGTCAGCTCCTTCATTTTTAAGTTTTTCGTCATCAGTGAAATCGGAGGACTTAATGAAGAGTTCCTTTTCTAGATACTTTCGCTCCAGAGGTCTGACAGTATCCACCGATTGTTTGCTTTCGCCGTCCTGCGGCTTCCTTGCAGTTTCATTAATGTCGACTGTAAGTCGTTCTCCATTACACTCCAGATTTATCGCCCCATGGCGGACATTGATGACTGTGCTAGCGGTGGATAGGAAAGGTCTTCCCAAGAGGATTCCAATGGACTCCTCCGCTCCTGGCTCCGTCATTTTTATGACAAAGAAGTCGGCGAGGTACATAAATTTGTTCACCTTGACGATTTCATTTTCCAGAATTCCTTCGGGGTAAATGCAGGACCCATTTGCCAGTTGTATCACCATATCAGTTTCGACAAGCTTTGTTTTCCCCAGCTTTTCATACATAGAATAGGGCATAACATTGATGGAAGCCCCTAGGTCGCACATTGCTTGCTCCATTAGAATGTCTCTGATGGAAATTGGGAGCGTAAATACCCCTGGGTCTGTCTTTTTGGGCGGAAGGTCACTAGGTTGGACCAAACCGGTCACACTTTCTGCTTCAACCATACTCCCCTTCTCAGTGTCTTGTTCACGGATGCTAGACTCAAAGCTTCCGTTATGACTGAGTCTCGGTGCTGGAAAACTCGCAGATGAGCTTTGATTAGCTGTTTCTGATTTCAGAGAGACTGTATTCACATTCTCTCGCCCCGCAGGTGGCTGCACTGTGGCCGGAAGTTTTACTTCATTCCCTCTCAGCTCGCTCAGTGACATGGCTACCTGAGATAATTGCTTCGTAAGCATATCTAGTGCAGCCCTTTGTTCCTTCTAAGCTTCTTGTATTTCTCGCATTGCATCTTGGGGCTGATGCGAGATCATCTCATCTCCTGGACTTTCATTTTGTTTCTTGTTATATCTTTGATTAAAATGACCTCTTCCATGGCCTTGCTGGTAATAACCAGAAGGGCCATACTGCTCAGGTTAGAAGTGATTCTGCTGGTTTCCTCTTTGGTACTGCGGGACATAGTTCACCATTTGATTATTTGACTGTCTTCCCTGGTTGCTAAACTGAGGGACTTGGTGCTGGTACCCCCACTCTCCTTCCTGTTGTCGGCTTGACCAGTTAGGCTGTCCTCCACTTGACCACTTCCCTTGAGGTCCTGATAAGTGCCAGGTTTGAGCAGGTGTCGCGTCAAGCAAAGGATGTATCCTACTAATCAGGATAGAAGTCCCAGCTAAGCTTGAACCTGGTATCAATAATTCCTCAACCCACTTCTACTGACTAGTATAGTGGATGTAAGGGTCGAATCCCACAAAGATGAATGCACTTTGGTAATTGTGGTGATATTCTGGAATTGTTGGTTAGCTACCACGCTTTGGGTTGAGATTCTATCTAGACTGGAACTTAAGGTGGTACACTACTGACAAGGAGGTGTGAAAGATGATTAACAAGCAGCTGTGTACGTGGATTGAGGGAACATTATGTTTCAGAAAATATCTGGAAGGTATGGGTTACTATAAAAGGCTAAACAGAATATCATAGAATACGTGGTAGTTAGGTGACTAGGCTGACAGATCTGTAGGGTACCAGCAGAAAAAGTAGAGAAAAGTAAAGGACAAAAGCAAAAAGTAACTAAAAAGCAAAAGTGGTCCCAAACTTAGATGTAGGGGTTATCTTCTTCCACATGAATAAACTCAGATCAACAAACCCATAATTCATCAACGAGAGTTTCAGATTAACAACTCACGAAAACAGATCTAACAATTTAAACTCCAAATCAAAAGATTAAACTAGCGAAACTGAAATTACGCTCACTGGGTTGCATGAAAGGTGGCAGAAATCACGTGAACTAAGCCTTCGCACTTAACACTTAAATCTAAATCTAACATCAAACTCAATTCACAAACTCAGAACGATCAACTTAGAAAGAAAATATGCATTCAACACTTGGAAATTACAGTAGCAACTACATCTACACAATCTAGGCAGAAAGAAACTGAATCAAACAGAAACCGATGCACAAAAACAACTTCATAGTAATAAAACGTCTGGATCTCAACCAAAGTACTTCAAAGTCAGCAAGTATTGAAAATGCAACAGATCCAACGTAAGAAAAACAAGTAAGATTAACTACGAAAGTAATTAAAGATTGTTTTGCCACTCCGGGCGATGAAATGACTATCACTACGCGACGAATTGGCTGGAACGAGATAATGTGGAACTCCGGCGAACTGGTGAACTTCAGGTGACTATGGCTATGGCGAGGAACGAGAAGATGTAGGACAATGCTGAAAGGAATGATCTACCGAGAGAGAATTCTAACTAAGTGTAGAGGTCCTAAAGTTTCTTCTTTTTTTCTCCAAGTGGCTTCCTTTTATAGGGAGGTCTGCCCTTGATTTTTAGCATAGACTATTCTCGTGAAATGACTCTTTTTCCCTTATTTGTGGTTGATCTTTCCCAGCAATCCTTCTTCTCCATCTCGAACCTTTTTTGGCATGCATCTTGGTCAGTATCGTACCATTCTGGCGCTCTTTTCACCTGAGTTATCCGAATCTTTCCATACTGACTAGAACCATTTCCCTGCACACTTTAGCAACTGTTTTGCAGATATAATCCAATTATGCACATTATACTGACCAGTAACCAAGGCCTAGAATACGACTTATCAAACTGTTCACACTTACCACATGCTTGTCCTCAAGCGTGAAGAACAAACAAAAAAGAAATAAGTCGAATTCTAGCCTGGTTACACCCCTGACCGACTCTATCCTAAACTAGACTCAGATCCGGCCTTAGACAGCCTTGAATTTCCGCCGCCCCCCTTTCCTTCCCAGTCAGTACATCCGCTTGTCAAGATCACCCACACTCTCGGCTTAACACTAGATTCACTCAGTCACTCATTCCTCACCCGGGATGTTAGGACTGTATTCTCTCATAATGCTGAACCACAGATGCTTCAGACTCTGATCTCACGTGCGGCTCTTGAAGGTCTTTAAGGTTTGTAACAGGGCTATTGGTTTGTAGTGTTTGGGGTGGTTGTTCCTAAGGCTCTAAGGTTAAAAAACTACTACTTATTTTGATGTGGGAGAACTGTGTGCATTTGAGCTTTCGGCTATTACTTCTCTCGGTTGGACATTTTCAGATATTGGTCTCCAACTGGTCAGTAGCATCTTGTAGCTTCGTCACCCTTATTCCTTCTTTTCTTTTTGTGTGGTCAAGTGTTTTCGACTATTTTCTTCAACATTCTTTATGTAGCTTCGTCACCCTTATTCCTTCTTATCTTTTTGGGGCCTGGAATCTCTTCCTGGTCATTTTTCTCCTTGCTTCTCAATATTCTTCTCCGGTTGGTTTTCTTCTTGTATGTCCTTCTGGCCAATTGCCTTCTTGCCTTATGCCTCGCGCACACACAGTCCCAATGGCTAGGGGGTTATATATGGGGGTAGATATGGCTAGAAAAAAGGTTCTAAAGGTGGTTTTTTTTTTGGATGGGGGGGTTTTCTATTGCCTTCAGGTTTTGCTACACGCGGTCACCTCACCCTAGGCATCATGTGGCAGCCACTCTTTTCTTTTCTAATTTGTTGGAAACTGGTTCCACTTTACGCTTTTAACTCACATTTTAAGAGGGCTTTTGCGTTTGGCTCTAAGGATGGGCTTTCCTCTCATACTTGCATCATCTGTACTGACTACGAGATAATAAGGGGGATGGTTTCCATTGTCCAGCATGTCCTATCTCCCTCAATTCTCCTCACCATCAGCTCAAGACAATTGAGTTTTAAGCCCAATCAACACGTATAAAAAAAACTAGACCTAGAAAAACACTACACAAACACTAAACACAGACTACACATATACACATATACACATATGTCATACTGGCCGTTGCATCCCCCCTCCCACTTCATAAGTGTCTGCCCTCAGATAAGGCTGTGAAGTGGAAAAGGTAATGGCTAGTATGGCTGACACACAGACGTACCAAAACAAGAACGACACATGTTGATACTAAAACTTCTTACACTTAGACTATGCAATATGCTAAGTGGGAGAGTTTTAAACCTAAACAGAGCTCAACAAAAACAAACACATATATACATAAACTCCTCACACTTAGGCTACGCAGTAGGCTAAGTGTGAGTTAACATGCACACGAAAAGTAACAACATAAACACAAACACATGCGTCAATGTAGTAAACCTCGTACTTCTCACACTTAGACTATTGAATAGTCTAAGTGTTATGAATAGGGTTTACACTCACATGCTACACAAAATTACTCTACCTAAAAACAACAAAAATAACAAATAAAAAAAAATGAAATTAAAAGAAAAGAAAACATACTGGTCAGTGGGGTGGTCATATATTTCTCCTGCTTCTCCGTGGGACAGGGGTTGGTGCAGGTGGTTCTTTGGACTCCTTTCTCTCGGATTCGGATTGACTTTCCTCAGATTCTGTCGTTTCCTCGGTACCTTTTTCCTCTGCGCTTCCACTTCTGTCTCGGCTATTCTTGGTTCATCAGTCTGGCCTCTATGGCCACTCGGTCCAGCTCCTCAAACTATCTTTCCTGTCGCTAACTCCTTCAGAATACTTTCCATCACATTTGTCAGGCGAGTCAACTTCGCTCTGGCCTGCCTATTCTCCTCCGCTAGCTCTGCCACTGCTCTCTCCAATCTCTCTTGTCTCTGTGCTTGAGCTTGTATTCCCTGGCTTGCTGCAACTCTTCCAGCCGGGATAGCCTCCTCACCCATCACATAGAAACGCGGGGCACCTTCCCTGATATAGACAGTGTTCGTGCGGACGAAAAAGGGCGTATCAAACGGGCTAGGAGGGTCCACCATGATTAGAGGAGATAAGCCTTCGGCCTCCGAGATAGTGATGTTGTTCCTTACGAATGCTCCTAAGATATGGCAGAGGGAGAGGTTTCTCACGGGATGGGTGGCAATGATATGACACTGATAAGCTGACCAGAAACCCAGATGTATTTTTCTCCCGCGCTTGGCGCACCAAAGGAGGTATAGTTCTGTTGCCCCAGCAAGTTGAAGTCCAAGTAGAGTTGTACTAGGCGTAAGACCGGGTTGTTGAAGTGGATGGAGCGAGAGATAGTGGAAGAAAACTGCCCAGCGTCCGGGTGAGTTATTTCTTCCCATGCCTCCTGGGGCTCAAAGTCGACGTGCCTACGGGGAATCCCCCATTCCCTGCTTCTCCACTCCGGCCATATGGCCTCCTCTAAACTACACATCCCCAAATGGACTGTCCACTCAATCAAACTCATGCTCACCTCCATACCGAATACCCTAAAGGTGATAGACTCTTCCTCCAAGTCTGTAGTGACCTTAAATCTGAATGTAGTGTAAAACTCCTTCGCCAACCTTATAGGTACACTCGGATCCTTATTTTCTAACAGCCAATCAAAACCCAAAGCACGCAAATGCAACAAGAAAGGCTCACGGGCATTTAATTCATCAAGGGAAGGGAAATAAAGTACCTTCCCGCCCTTGAATTGCTTGTTGCTGTTGTCCTTTGTGCTAAAGTGCTTCATGTCCGCAATCAGCTCGTCAGTGAGCTTCACCTTCCAACGCCGGTACTTCAATCTCTCTACCGGAGGATGTATTAGCTCCCGATGGTTGTGCGGAAGCTGTTGTGCTCCGTACTCTTCATCCTCTAGAGACATGTCACTGTCGGATTCCGACTCTTCACTAGCAGTCTAGTCGCTGTCGTTTGTCTCCTGAAGATGCGGTGGGGTTCTCTGATCTGGGTCCGTGATGACGATGCCTATGTTGCATGTGCGTTGCTTCTTGCTGCTTGGCTTCCTCTTAACAGGGGCTTTCCCTTTCCTTTTTCTCTCTTCTTGGTATCTGTCCTCATCTCGGTCTTCATCCTCTTCCGGTTCCTTCTCTGCTTGTGTTGAAGGCTTGTCCTGGGCAGTAGGGCGGGTCTCCACACGGATATGTGTATTATCATCTCTTGGCTCGACGTAACCTACTGACTCAGATGCGAGGTCCAGACCCTCAGCCATCTGCTCAGGCTCATCTCTCTGGTCACTCGGCGTTGTGGAGACCACTTCAGTTGTCGTCGATGCATCTTCCAAGTTAGTAGCTGGAAAAGATTCCTTCCCAGGTTTTGTGGGAGTCACAATTTCTTCGTCACTTAAAACTTCAACTGGAACTGCTGCTGTGTTCGCCTTCGTCTTGCTGGATGTCCATTTTCCTATGCATCTCTGCGATACTCTCTTGGGCTTTGGTCGTACTGCCTTGGGATCGTCCCTCAACACCAATTTCCTTTTGACTGCTTTCGGTTTAAACACTGGAGGTGCCACTGGTTCTGGCTCCTCTGTTCGTATCATGGTCTCCTCCTGATCAATGTGCGCATCACTCTCCCCTGCGTCTGGCTGGAGAGTCACTGACTATGGTACTCGTTCTCCGGTTTGCCTCTCTTCCAGCTCTTCTTCTGGCTGATGGGCTATGCCTTCTGGGTCGTTCCTTGTACTAGCTTCTCCACCCTCTCTTACTGCCTCCGATGCATCTTCTTCTTCCTCACGGATTGCCTCCTTCAACAGCGCCTCAAACTCATCATCCATCATAAGTCCTTGCTTTCTGGCCGTTTCATTCAGATCAATCTCTTCCCTCGCCCTTTCTTGAGGGATGGGCTCCGCTGCCGGCGTTCTCTCTGGTTCATCTCCTCCCTCCTGGCTCGTCGGCTCCTCGCTCCTTTTTTCCTCACCTTCCCCTGGGTCAGAGTCGTAATAGGCGGAGATGGGGTCAATATCCATTGATTCGGTTTCTTGGCGAGTCGGGGAGGGTTTCGAAGGTTCCGATGGTGCGGTCGTCAAGGAAGATTCCCATTCTGGTAGAGTTGTTGAGGTAGTCGGAACGGAAGTGGGTGGTTGTGCTGTGGGTTGCACAATCGGTACTGATGTAGGTACTGCCAGGGCTTCTCCGGTCATGCTCCATTTGCCCCCGATTCGGCTAAAACCAGCCATCTCAGCCGCCCAATCTCGATTCAGGTCCTATTGTCTGAGGAACTCCGTCATTATGTCCAAAGAAACCATCGCCGGAACTTGAGGAATCGGCTCCTGTGGTTGCGGGTTCGGCGGCCATTCTTCCGTTGGTGGTTGCAATTCTGGGTTTTCTTCCCGACGGATTGAAGGGGGTTTCTCACCGGTTTGTTTCTTTGCCCATTTCTTCTTCCCCATAGCTTGGATTGGTGGTTTCTAGTGGTAATGTGGGTGTTGGTTTCTGGTGAATGTTGGGAATTTTCAGAAAAGAGAAATTGCAGGTGAGGGTTTGTGAAATGAAAGGGGAGAGACGGTCTGGATATGAGAGTAGAATGGGTAGTTGAGGGTTTGTAACCGGCTATGAGCGGTTTCCAGGTTGGCGTCGATTTGTGTGGGAGACGGTTGAGAGCGCTGCCTCCTGATTGGATGTCGCATGTCCTTCCCTGCACACGCGCCCTCCCAGTCGCTGTCCGCCTGCAAAGCTGCAACAACCCCAATTCAAATTTCGTCCCTCAATGATTTCCCCCTATATTTTCCCAAATTAGTAACAAAGTAAAAATGACACTTAAACAAAATTGAGAGTTTCACCAAAATGGCATTCTGGTGGTCAGTATGTACTCCAAATTAAATTTAAGGACCGAAAAATATTTTTTTGGATTTTAATTTTTATTTGCATGCAGAGATTTAATTAACTACCACGTATTTACAATATTTACATTTCTCTTAGGAAATTTGGAATTCTACCTGGCCAGTATGTGCAAACTTCGATAAAAGGAAACTAGCCCAGTGGAACTTCAAATTCCTATCCTACCGGTCAGTATGCAACCTTAGTATGTGGTTGCAGTGAGATTTCATCCACTACATCCACATCACTATTCTCCCTAAACACCTTCAGTCTATGTCCATTTACGATAAAAGGTTCAGAGTTAGGAATACTCCCTGAAATCTCCACTGCTCCATTAGAACGGAGTGCGGTTATGACATAGGGTCCTTTCCACTTCGACTTGAGCTTCCCAGGCATTAGCTTCAATCTCGACTGGAAGAATAGTACTTTCTGGCCAACATGGAGGTCTTTGGACCTTAGATTTCTGTTGTGCCATAATTTAGTTCTCTCCTTATACCACATGGCGGAATCAAACGTTTCCAATCTAAGTTCTTCTAACTCCTGTAGCTGCAGCTTCTTTTCCTCTTCGCAGGACCTAGCATCCATACTAACTTTCTGTACTACCCAGTGTGCTCGGTGCTCGATCCCCACAGGTAAGTGGCACATCTTTCCAAAAATGATTCGGTACGGGTACATTCCTATGGAGGTTTTGTAGGTTGTCCGATACGCCCATAGAGCATCCTCTAACCTCACACTCCAGTCCTTCCTAGAAGGATTGACTGTTTTTTCTAGAATCTTCTTTATCTCTCGGTTAGAGATCTCTGCTTGACCGTTCACTTGCGGGTGGTAGGGGCTAGATAATATGTGGTGCACGCCGTACTTCTTCATCAAGGCTTCGATTGTGCGGTTACAGAAGTGAGTTCCCTGATCGGATATGATGGCCCTTGGTACTCATAATCGACCGAAAATATTGCTCTTGAGAAACTCGGCCACCTGCTTCGCCTCACACGTGCTTGTGGCCTTGGCTTCTACCCACTTAAAGACTTAGTCAACTGCGACTAAGATATACAAGTTCCCATAAGACGAGGGAAAAGGACCCATGAAGTCCATCCCCATATGTCGAACAGCTCACAAACAATAACCGGGACTTATGGCATTTCATCTCGTGCAGAGATCCCACTGGTCAGTTGACAACACTCACAACCTCTACAGAATTCATAGGCATCTTTGTTGAGGGTTGGCCAATAAAATCCGCTATCCAAGATCTTCCTCGCTGTTTTTTTGGGAACGAAGTGTCCTCCACTGGCCAAGGAGTGGCAATGTATTAGTACGTCCCTTTGCTCCCAGTCAGGAACGAATCTTCTTATCACTTGATCTGCTCCTACCCTCCAAAGATATGGGTCGTCCCAAAAGTAGTATTTTGCTTCACTCTTGATCTTCATTCTTTAAGCTTTAGTGATGTTTGGCACTTCTGGAAGCTCTACCGAAACTAGGTAGTTGGCTAAGTCCGCATACCATGGCTCTTGTCCTACTTTTTCTTTCCCTTTTTTCTGTCACATCCTGGCCAATAAGCTTCATCAGTTCCTCCCAATCAATTTTTCTAACGGCAAAAATCACTTCACATAAGTGTTCCTCAGGAAATCGGTCGTGTATCTCCTCGCTGCTCCCATCTTGCACTATCCTGCTCAAATGATCCACGACTTTATTCTCGACCCCTTTCTTGTCTTCCACCTCCATATCGAACTCTTGTAACAGGAGTACCCATCGGATTAAGCGGGGTTTTGACTCTTTCTTGGTAATCAGGTACTTAATGGCCGCATGGTCAGTATAGACGATGACCTAGGATCCCAACAGGTACTGCCGAAACTTTTCGAATGAGTACACCACGGCTAGCATCTCCTTCTCAGTGGTGTCGTAATTCCTTTGAGCTTGATTCAATGTTTTAGATGCATAGAAGATCACATACCTTTTTCCTTCGATCTTCTGACCCAGAACAGCTCCCACCGCGTAATCGCTGGCATCACACATCACTTCAAAAGGATGATCCCAGTCAGGAGCCTGAATAATTAGTGCACATACCAGCTTTTCTTTGAGGAGGTTTAAAGCAGCCTTGCACTGTTTATCAAAATTAAATTCAACCTCATTTTGAAGAAGTCTGGTAAGGGGTTGGGCTATTTTGGCGAAGTCCTTAATAAATCGTCGATAAAATCCTGCATGCCCCAGAAAACCCCTTATCTCCTTCTGGTCAGTAGGGAATGATAGTTTGGAAATGACGTCCACTTTGGCTTGATCCACCTGGATACCTCTCTCTGACACCACATGGCCTAGGACGATCCCTTCTGTGACCATGAAATGGCACTTCTCAAAATTCAAGACCAGGCTCTTTGCTTGACACCTCCCCAAAACTATGTCCAAGTGATGAAGGCATGAGTCGAAAGAGTCCCCGTAGACTGTAAAGTCATCCATGAATATCTCTATGCACTCCTCGATCAGATCGAAAAATATGCTCATCATGCATCGTTGTAATGTTCCTGGAGCGTTGCAAAGACCGAATGGCATGCGTCTGTACGCGTAAGTTCCAAATGGGCAGGTAAAGGTGGTTTTGTCCTGGTCCACAAGGTCCATGTAGATTTGAAAATACCCGCTGTACCCATCTAAAAAACAAAAGTACTTCTTCCCAGCCAGTCGCTCCAACATCTAGTCGTTGAACAGTAGGGGAAATGGTCTTTCCTGGTTGCGGCGTTCAGTTTGCGGTAGTCAATGCACATTCGCCAACCAGTGACTAGCCTTGTTGGTATCAGCTCATTTCTCTCATTCTAAACCACTTGAATCCCTGACTTTTTTGGGACCATGTGGACGGGGCTGACCCAATCGCTATCGGGTACCGAATAGATAATTCCCAATGACAGCAACTTCAAGATTTCTTTCAATATTTCCTCCCGCATGTTGGGGTTCACCTTCCTCTGCGAATCTCGATTTGCTTTCGCTCCTTCTTCTAGCCTGATATGATGCATACAGACATCAGGACTTATCCCTACCAGATCTCTAAGGCTCCATCCAATTGCTTTTTTGTTCTTGCCTAGAACGGTCAGTAGCCTTGCCTCTTGTTCTTTCATAAGGCTGCTGCTAATGATCACCGGGTACGAGTTTTCCTCCCCTAAGAAAGCATACTGCAGTGTTGCTGGCAGTTTCTTCAATTGAACTTGTGGAGGAAGTGTGTCAGCTGGTAGAATGCTCCTTGCAGCATCCCCCTCCTTCTCTAACTCTTCATCTGAAAGTTCTCTGTACTGGCTGGTAGCTGAGCCCCTGCAGCTCCAATAAATTCCGATTTCTGACAGAAATCCTTAATTTCTCCCTCTATCTCTTCGTTAGTTAACCCTTGGCCACTGATCAGATCGCACCATGCAGCCGCTGCTACATCAGCCTGCTCATACACATCCAACGGTTGGAGTTTTTCCTGCAATAATTCGGTCTCAAGAAAATCTTGGACTAGAGGGTCAATTACATCAACATAGCATAGATTTTCAGAATCGATAGCCTTTTTCATGGCCTCATTGATATCAAATGTGAATTTCTCCCCATGAAAATCAATGCAAATTGTCCCTTCAGCCATGTCCACAATTGTCTTAGTTGTTCTCAAAAACGGTCTCCCTAGCAAAATACCACTAGACTCCCTAGATTCAGACTCACTCATCTTGATCACATAAAAGTCAGCATGATATGTAAAATCATGCACTCTCACCAACACAATTTCTAACACACCTTCAGGATTTATGCATTACCTATCAGCCAGTTGGATTAATACCCTAGTGCTTGATAACGTTACTCCCTTCAGCCGATTATAAACTGACAATGGCATAACATTTATAGAAGCTCCCAGATCACACATTGCATGCTTAATTTTTAGGCAAAGTGAACATACCTGAATCGGCTCTCTTGGGCGGTAGCTTTTCCTGCACAATCGCTGACGCTATTCCTTCCACCATGATCTTTCCATCCTTCTGGGCCTTCCCGACTATAAATTCCTTGATAAATTTTCCAAGTGGGGGTAGCTTCACGACTTGGAGGAATGGTATGGTGACATCCAGCTTCCCAAAAATTGACATGTAATCCACTAGGTTTTTCTTCTTCCTCTTGGTCACGAAATGGTAAGGGAATGGTTTTCTTCCTTTCACCTTGTCTACCGGTTCCCCGACAGCCTTTCTGAAATCTTTCTTGGGTACATTCTGGGCTGGAGCTTCTTTCATGGACTCCACATCCTTAGGCTGGTCTCCCCTGGGTTGTATGCCCTTGGTTACATCCTTTTCCACTAGTGTTTCGTCCAAGAAAAGCAGATCCTGCATCTGGGGCAGAGATCTGTTGAGTTCTTCCTTCGAGAAGACGTCTTTCAATATATTCGTCCCACTAGGCTCTCCGTTGGACTTCTTCGGTTGGGGCCCTCATAGGCAGTACCGGACCACAATGTGACCTTGCTCACGTTTGCCTTTTCAGGAACATGGACTGTAGATGAGGGTTTTTCTAAATTCCCCTTCATTTCACCCATTGAACTCGCCAGCTGAGCCAATTGTCTATTCATCATGTCTATGTTCGCCTTGTGCTCCTTCTGGGCATTCTGCATCCCCTGCACTACTTCATTATTGGACTGCAACTCACCATTGATACTTTGCTGCGAAGCGAGCAATTCTCCCATCATATCCTTCATAGATCTCCTTGACCTGTTAGGATATTGGGACTGATTTGGCCCTTGGTGCTGGTTATACTGGGGGTTTTGGTTGGGTGTGTAATTTTGGGAGTTTTGTTGGTTCTGGTTAGGTGGGTGGTGGTTATACTGACCAAGAGGGTTGTACTGGTCTTGGTGATATTGATTTTGGTTCTGTCCTTGGAAATGGTTCTGGTTTTGGAACTGGTTTTGGTTCTACTGATGTTGGGAACCTTGATTATGCTGACTCTGGTAATTTTGGAAGTTTCTCTGGTGGGGTGGTACATAGACAGAGTTTGAGTTTTGGTTATGGGGTTGTTGGTTCCTTCCTGACCAGTTGGTTTGGTGGTTGGGATTTGCTGGGCCACGGTTGGAATTCTAGTTTGGGTGGGGGTTGTATTGGTTCTGACCTTGACTTTAGTTCTAATTTTAGTTCCCATCTCCCCATCGAAAATTTGGATGGTCCCTCCATGGTGCATCCCACTGTCTCCCCTGGATCCAATTCCCACTAGATTTATAGTACCCTGCAGCATTGACTTGCTCCATATTGACGAAGTCATTCGGCTGATCGTAACCCAGTCCTTGATTTCCCTGCTCTGCATCCTTATAGCTCTTAGTTGGGGAAGTGGTGGTGCGTTCTTTTCGATCGCGCTCAGGAGTGTCTTTTTCAGCTCTTCCATTTTCAAATCCATCTTCTGCTCTATCTTCTGCTCCTGGTCAGTAGACGAAGCACTCGCAATTCTTTCTCTGTTGTAGCCATCCCTTGAATTGTCGTACTCCTTCTTTGCGTTCAAAAGCTTCCCTAGGACCTTTTTCGCTTCACTGACCCTTAGTTGTGTGAAGCTTCCTCCTGACGACGAGTTTTCCAAGTCTTTTGTTGTCTTGTTCATCCCCTCATAAAAGGTATAATGTATCTCTATATCGGCCATACGATGGTTCAGACATGCATCCAAAAGGCTCATATACTTCGCCCAATAATCACTCAAGGGTTCATCGTAACCCTGCTTCACACTGGTTATCTCTCTCTTCAGCGCATTCGTCTTAGATGTCGGAAAAAATTTGCCTAAGAAGGCTGACTTGAAATCGGCCCAACTCTCAATGGAGTCGGGTGGCAGGCGCATGAACCATGTGTAGGCCTCCCCTTTTAGGACGAACGGCAAGACCTTCAATCTGTAGTCATCCTCGGCTACCCCCGCTGGCCTTCTCTAAGCCTTACAAATCTTACAGAACTCATGAAGGATTCGTAGGGGCCTTCATAGCTCTTCCCACAGTAAGTGGGTAGAATTGCGATAACATGGGGCTTCACATCACAGGCTGTCTGTCCTGGGGTGACAACTATAGCTTGCGGCGGTTCTCCTTCGGTATGCGTGTTCAGCGATCCAATCTTCGAATCATCATCTACTTGGGTAGCCATTATCCTTGTGTTACCCTCCAACTGTAGCAACTGTTCTGGTATTCCTCCTTCTATGGTGTCTTGCTCTTCGTCACTACTCGTGCTTAGGTCAGACAGGGCTGTCGACAGGCCAGAACGAGTGGTCACTAGTATAGTCCCTCGTTCAAGTATCTTCGGTCTCCAATGGTCAGGAGCCGAACTGCTTCTCATAAACTAAAAGAAAAAGAAAAGAGAAAAGTTATACACAATATGTACGCCAAAGTATCATACACAAGAACAGTAAATAACGTCATTCATCCCCGGCAACGGCGCCATTTGATAAGTGCCAGGTTTGAGCAGGTGTCGCGTCAAGCAAAGGATGTATCCTACTGATCAGGATGGAAGTCCCAGCTAAGCCTGAACTTGGTATCAATAATTCCTCAACCCATTTCTATTGACTAGTATAGTGGATGTATGGGTCGAATCCCACAGAGATGAATGCGCTTTGGTAATTGTGGTGATATTCTGGAATTGTTGGTTAGTTACCACGCTTTGGGTTGAGATTCTATCTAGACTGGAACTTAAGGTGGTACACTACTGACTAGGAGGTGTGAAAGATGATTAAGAAGTAGTTGTGTACGTGACATTGAGGGAACATTATGTTTCAGAAAATATCTGGAAGGTACGGGTTACTATAAAAGGCTAAACAGAATATCAGAGAATAAGTGGTAGTTAGGTGACTAGGCTGACAGATCTGTAGGTACCAGCAGAAAAAGTAGAGAAAAGTAAACGACAAAAGCAAAAAGTAACTAAAAAGCAAAAGCGGTCCCAAACTTAGATGTAGGTGTTATCTTCTTCCACATGAATAAACTCAGATCAACAAACCCAGAATTCATCAACGACAGTTTCAGATTAACAACTCACGAAAACAGATCTAACAATTTAAACTCCAAATCAAAAGATTAAACTAGCGAAACTGAAATTACGCTCACTGGGTAGCATGCAAGGTGGCAGAAATCACGTGAACTAAGCCTTCGCACTTAACACTTAAATCTAAATCTAACATCAAACTCAATTCACAAACTCAGAACGATCAACTTAGAAATGAAAATATGCATTCAACACTTGGAAATTACAGTAGCAACTAGATCTACACTATCTAGGCAGAAAGAAACTAAATCAAACAAAAACCGACGCACAAAAACAACTTCATAGTAATAAAACGTCTGGATGTCAACCAAAGTACTTCAAAGTCAGCAAGTATTGAAAATGCAACAGATCCAACGTAAGAAAAACAAGTAAGATTAACTGCGAAAGCAATTAAAGATTGTTTTTGCCACTTCGGGCGATGAAACGACTATCACTACGCGACGAACTGGCTGGAACGAGATAATGTGGAACTCCGGCGAACTGGTGAACTTCAGGTGACCATGGCTGTGGCGAGGAACGAGAAGATGTAGGACAATGCTGAAAGGAATGATTTACTGAGAGAGAATTCTAACTAAGTGTAGAGGTCCTAAAGTTCCTTCTTTTTTTCTCCAAGTGGCTTCCTTTTTAGGGAGGTCTGCCCTTGATTTTTAGGGTAGACTCTTCTCATGAAATGACTCTTTTGCCCTTATTTGTGGTTGATCTTTCCCAGCAATCTTTCTTCTCCTTCTCGAGCCTTTTTTGGCATGCATCTTGGTCAGTATCACACCCTTCTGGCGCTCTTTTCACCTGAGTTATCCGACTCTTTCCATACTGACTAGAACCCTTTCCCTGCACACTTTAGCAACTGTTTTGCAGATATAATTCAATTATGCACGTTATACTGACCAGTAACCAAGGCCTAAAATACGACTTATCAGGTCCACTTGACCATCCTGCCTGACCTCCCAGCATTTTGTTCCCTCCAGTGTTTGCCCTCTCCTGGATCCGAGCAGACCAGTTGAGCTGCCCTTCGGTGAGTTGTAAGGACTACGTCGGGAGTGGTTGGCTTTGATTCTGATCAGTCCACCTAAAGTTTGGGTGGTCCCTCCACGGAGCATCTCTCTGCTTCCCCTGGATCCAGTTGCCATTTGCGTTCCAATGACCTACTTCATTCACTTGGGCTTGCGGCTCTACCTCAGGGGGGAATTCACAGTAATAATAATGATGTTCTTCTGGTGGGGACGGTTGCGGCACATACTGTGTCTCCTTTGGTGCAGGTGGTGGAGGCGGTCTTGCTTTCTCTACTGCCTCCAGCAGCTTCATCTCCATTTGCTCAAATCGAGCCTCCAACTTTTCATTATTGCGTGTCTCTGCTGCGTGCACTACCCCTCTTCTATACTGGCCTCGAGATATCTCATACGACCGCTTAGCCTCGATCAGCATCTCCAGTATATTTTTAGCTTGGCTAAACGGGGTTTTCGAGAAATCCCCTTGAGCTGCGAGGTTGAGGTCGTTCTTGCTGTCCACCGTAAGTCCGCCATAGAAGATCGAGTAGATCTCCCGATCCCCTAGCTTGTGGTTGGGGCGTGCTTGAAGCAGCCCTTGGAATCTGTCCCAGTATTGACCGAGGGGCTCATCGTACTCCTGTCTGGCTTCGGTAATCTCCCGTTTGAGGGCACTCGTCTTTGATGCTGGAAAGAAGCAGTCTAGGAATATCATGCGGAACTCGGCCCATGTTCTGATGGATCCTTCTGGCAGTCTTGACAGCCAGACACCCGCATCACCCTTCAAAACGAAGAGAATAGCTTTGAGCCTGTACTCTTCGGATGTGGATCCAGCCGGCACGGGCTGAATGTCACAGTATCGGTAGAACTCCTCCAGGAAGGCGTACGGACATTCCTTTGAAAGACCGTAGAAGTGGGACAAAATGGCCAGTACTCCTGATTTGATCGCGATGGTCTGCATCCCAGGAGTAGCGGCAATGGCATGTGTGGGCTCCTTCTCATCATGAGCGTGCAGAGAGCCGATTCCAGAGTCGTCAGCGACAAGGGCCATCTCTATTTCTGTTCGTTCTGGTGGTGGTGGTAGTGTGTTCCGTTCAGCGGCTGCTGCTGCTTCTAATGTTGCTCTGAAACGGGTGGTGACAACGCCGGCTTCCTGGACTCTCCAATGAGTGTCAGCGCCTCTGTATATAAGAGGGTGATTCCAGTGGCCTCCGCGGTGATACCTTCTCATCAACAGCAGGAAAAACAAATGAGAAACGAAAAAAAAAAGAAAACTATTTACTCCTACGCACTACGCACAAACATGAAGTAACACCATGCTTCTCCGGCAACGGCGCCATTTTGGAAGGACCACGAGAGGGGCGCAAATTCGGACCAAGTTATATTGAAGATAACCGAACCGATTGGATCAGTTAGCAAATGTCGTTGCCACTTGATCCATATAAACTCACTCTCGCTCGTTTCCTACCAAAGTAATTTGTAAACTCCCAATTTTGCACTACTTTAACAGTAAAGCGGCAAGTTCGGGGTCGATCCCACAGAGAAGTTAGTGTGTCGAGTGTGTGAGTAGTGAACAGGGGGTTGACTGCTGCCACGCTTTAACTTGTGAGTTTTTAACTACTGATTTTACTCTAGGCAGAATTAAACTTGTTGACTTGATCAAGGTAAATTTAACTACTGGGTCAAGTGAATTGCAGGCGAAAACGTAACAACAAATGCGAGGATGAAAAAGAAATAACTTTGATTAAACTAAAACTGAGAACAGTACAGCGAGAAATTTAAACTAAGCTAACACTTAGGGAACTACGAAAGCAAGTAAAACCGAGAATAATCTCGGCGGGAAACTTCAGAATACGCTGACAAATAACAAGTATTCTGTAGCGCTTCTTCAATCGCCCTTTCTAACTAAGCAACACTTTATCTAAGCTAGGCTAAGCTATCTAGAGAACTGAACTAAGCTAGAGAACTGAACTAAGCTAAACTAGACGGAAAGTAAAGGATCAGATTCTCTTCTTGTGATGGCACATCCTCTATTTATAAGCTCTACTCGCCTTCCAGCTGGATAACGATCTTGACAGGGAATATTCACTCATGCTGAGGATGAGCGACTCATTGATTGCTACGTGTTTTTCCTTCTAGAATGTCGACGCTTTTGAGTAACAGATTCATGACTCAGCTCTGTCCTTGCGTCTCATATGCCAGCACGTGTCCCCTTCTAGAACGTTGTCCTTGATAACAGAATGGTGCGCCATATCCAGCTCATTTCCTCACGTGCCCTTCTTCTGGAAGCCAGTGGTCCCTGCCTAACTACTTGATTACTCCCATTGATCAACTCCCCTGATCAATGGGAGTAATCAATGAGAGGCGATCCGGTGGCCGATCGCTCGGCCCTTGTGATCGGCCACCACTGCTAATGCTCTAAGAGGCTAAATTATTACATATAATAATTAAAGAGCATAAGAATGGGCTGTAAAGCCCACACGCGCGCCAGTCCTGCTCCGCCCCGCCAAGGCAAGGGCCGAGGCCATGGCCGCAAGCCGTGAGCCTTGGCCTGAAAATATGGTGTTGCAGTATAGGAAGATAAGACTTGGAGACTAAGCAAGTTATATTTTTGATTTTATTTATTTCCCAGTTAATAGAATTAGTAGATGGAAAAATGTTAGAGAAAACAGACTGAACGAACAATTTATCAAAGAAACCCTAGTTTCTATGAAAAAGAGTATAACACTCAATGTAAAAATAAATATTCAAAGTCCGTCTTTTTAGTTCAACAATAACGCCTTTAAATAGACAAAGGGAAATCCTAAACTTAAGGAAAATAAAAACTTAAAAGAAAATAAGCTAAAAATGAAAACTTGATATAAGGAAAAACAATTACTTATAATATTTTTACATCAACTCTCACTATAGAACTCACAATTCCTAATTGAAGTCTATTGGGAGAAAGGGGTGGTGAGATTAGGTGGAGACATACACACATATAGAGGTTGACATGAAAACTGCTTGATCAATGGATTGGCAGGCAGAAACACTGCAGCACTTGATTCTCTGTGCAAGCCGTTCAAGAGGTTGTCCTCAATCCAAAGGACTGACTTAATGGGCCTTGAAGAGTGTAACATGGGCCTGGGAAGAGAATGCCCAAAAGAACATTTCCTTTGTATTTTAAATTCTTTTTTTTTCTAGTTTAATGTGTTCAATTATGTAAGCTAAAAAGTAAGCTCGGAGATGCGTACCTAAATTCTCATTCTAGACATGGACTCTGTATTCTTTATGTACTACATTTCGTTTATCAATGCAATAAACATGAATGAATTATGAGTTTATCAATGCAATAAACATGAATTCATTCGTAATTCATTTGTTGTTCCCTTTTCATTTATAATTTGAAACTTAATATTTAGTTAGCGTATCAACCAAGGTTAAAAACTAATTCAATCACCAACAAACATCCGAAAGTTGACATGCGCTCTTAAGCCCAAGGAAAATTCTATAAGTTATGAAAAATTGAGAGGCATGTATTACAAAACTAAGCTTGCAAAACTTAACATTTACAAATTATTTATAATAGGCATATATATATAGACTACATATATATTTATTCTAAAGTTCTCTTTCTATTTTTTCTCTGTTCTAGAATTTTCTTTTTTTTTCTCTCTTCTATTTATTTCTAGATATATTATAAACTATCTTCAATTTTTAATTACAAACATTAGGCTTATTGTATATTCAACGCATTTCGTACAATGTACAAGATAATGAAGGTCAACTCGGTTGATAAAACATGTTTTCTCCATCCAATTCAAGTCATCATAGGAATAAATAGAGAATCATTATTGAGCCTTTTTATTTTTTGAAAAAATAAAACATTGTAGATTAAGTAAGTTTACAAAATTTAAAAAATTAAGAAAGTTTCACTCTCAAATATATACCACCACTTCAATGTCATAAAGACTGGTATCCACCCTCGTGCGACGACTTAATTCATTTTCCGAAAATAATTTGATATCACTTTATCATAACATAAATATGAAATAGAATAAATATATAGTAATAATAATTATTAGTTTGTATAACTAAAAGATAGTATATGATTAAGTACAAAACATACACATAAAAATTATAATTGACTATCTACTGCAAAGGAGAATAATCACACTTTAACATGTTACTATATTGTTTACAAAATCAAAACATCAAACTTTGTTGTCTCCACGTTTTGATCATAAGTATGGTAAATCATAAGTTTTCCGCCATTTGGTATAAAAATCAAAATATAAAACATAAAATTGTAAAACTAAATTATAAGTTATGCAAAACTTCTTTACACACAACATTAACAATGGAATCTCCATGCTATTTACTTCATCATTACAAACTTAAATCTCCAATCATTCAAGATTGGTGGCTGTTGATACTCAATATATAATTGTCCATGGCTAAATCAAATTTCTTAAGAAATAATTCAACATGAGCAAACGATGGACCTCGACGTTTGTTAATTTTCATTGCATACGACACAACCAGATGAAAATGACGATGTTGAAACTTGAATTATAACTTTTGATCCAAAGGTATTAACGACTTCATAGGAATCAACACTTCTCACCAAAACATCACTTAAGAGGGTTGATCAATAGGATACCATTACACAATCCATTAGAATAGTCAGTGTTTCTTAACAACAACAAAACCATTAGAGGCGGAATCAAACATTGAAATACAGTCTAAGCTCAAATTAACATGACCATCATTTTGATCCAAAAAAATCATGAATTGTGTAACCTCATCTACTACATCTAAAGTATGAGCGAATATAGCTCGATCATGCAAATAAGACCCAAATCTTCCAAAGTTCAAATTTGAAGGATAAAAATGGTAGAAACAATAGTTTTAAGAGAATAATCATTAAACAATATCAACAAGAAGATCAATATTCACATGACCACCATTTAGATCACTAATAACCTCATCCCCAATAGATCCAACCCATTTTAAAGAATGCTTCCTCAACCGATTCAATACTAAAAAATTTCATGCTTCTAGTGAACTTCAAAACTTGCAACTACTCCAAATACGAAGAATTAATAGTGGCATTAACAACATTTTCATGACTACATTTAGTAATAACCGGGTGAGTAACTGGGGTCGTGTTACATTACAATATTTCCACCAAATGACATGACACTACATATGGGTCAGAAAAAAAACTGAAAAACGACTATTCGAATCGAATCGAACCGAAATTTTGAAATTCGGTTCAGTTTTTTTGATTTTTCAGTTCTGTTTGGTTTTAATAATACAAAATTGTTTGGTTTTTTCAGTTTGGACGAGAAAAAAACCCAAAAAATGAATTATATTTTAATATAATATTATATATATTCTATTAATTATTATATATATATATATATATAATATGTTAAATATCCATAGAGTAACACTATAATCTGGTAAGGTAAAAAACTATTACGAATGATGCGGGCACGTCACACAGTAACACTGCAATCTGGTAACAGACTGAAAATAGAGAATGCCGATTTTTCCCTTCAACGTTTTTTTATGTTCCAATTTAATTAAAATAGACTGCCACATGGCAGCTTGAGAATCACACGATCTTCAGATCTAACGACTTCAAATAGTGGTATAGTGTTACAATAAAGAGGGTTGTCATATTAATACATCCACATATATAGGGTTGCGTTAAAGATAGAACCATTCTTAAGTGTAGAACCTAGAACTCTACATATTTTATTCATTGGATGAGGAAAAAATGACGGTCAAGATTAAAAATCATACATATTAGACTATGTTTTCAAGACATTCCGGACTCAACATGTGAAAAAACTCACATGTTGATGGAAGAATGAATGAATCGAAGAAGAGTCCATGCATGCTTTATTTTTTCACTTCTCTGCATTCACCCATTAATAATAGTTTTAGTTGTAATGGGAAGTTGCTGTGCAAATCAACACCATTGGATTAAAAGATCTAACGACCTCCGTTTGGCATTTGTTCTACGTTTAAGAATGGTTCTATCTTGATCACAATCCTATATATATATATATATATATATATATATATATATATATATATATATATGTGTGTGTGTTTCTTTTTTTCGGTTTTAGGTTTAATGAAATTTCATACATTTTCGGTTTTATGAATCATAGGAGTTTGATCCCAGTTTTATGAATCATAGGAGTTTGATCCCATATAATAAGTTTTGCTTTCACATCAACTCAACAAAATGCAGTTCTTTATTTTATATTGCAACTTTGCAAGTGAGATCTTCATTAATTCATATTAATAGGAATCTTAAAACAACAATTTTACCATTAAGCAATTGTCATAAACTTTATTTACACTTTAATTGTAAAATGTGCAATCAATGATACCTCCTCCAATTATCATAAACTTTATTTACACTTTAATTTTTAAATGTTCAATCAATGATACCTCCTCTTACTGGATACCTCTTCTTATTTCCCTCTCATACGCACATTTTTCTAGATATTTTAGTTTTAATAAAATACAAGTGTGATATTTATACATACCCGGAAATTGAAGAAAAGTAAAGCTTTTCTAATTGGGTTTACCAATTGTAATAATTTAATCAATTGAGTCGATAAGCAGAGTAGGTCTCTTTTCATTGGGTTTTAGTGTTTTACCGATTGCAATAATGTAATCAATTGAGTTCATAAAAATATGCTTATTAAGTTCAATTGTTTTAAACTTAAAAATAATAATAATATTAGAAGATTATTATAGACAATTATTACTAAGACTCACCTGGCATCCACAAAATCCTCTATTTTTTATTTTAAAATTATAACTTTATAATTTCACTAAAACTAAAAGTATACACAAAATAATTTCAAAATTTAATACTACTACTATTATTTAATTAAGCATTTGAAGCATTACGAAATAGACACGTATATAGCTATGCGTATTTCTCAATTTGTTAAAACGGGTTCTAATTTGAAAATACCTCCTCAAATGTAGTCATCACCCAAAACTTTACAAAACTTTACAAAGTATTTAGCCACTCATGTTAATCAACAATTCGCAAGAATTAACCATTCCAAAACTTAAAAACAAAATGTAAACTCGTATAAGAGCATGAATTGATTCAAATCAACCTTCTTATTCCTCCTATAAGAGCATGAATTGATCGGAGTAGAAGTCCTCGTTGAAGCTCGATTTGATTCAAATCAACCTTCTTCTTCCTCTCTAGCTCTAGGTCGTTTTTGGGGGTGTTGGGGGCTGAGAAGTAGTATGGTAAAAATCGTGCCATAGTTCTCATTTATACTTAGGCTCGGAAAAGGTGAGTTTTTTTGTGAAGGTTAGCTCACTCGAGTCGAGTGAGTTGTGCTACTGAGTGGAAATCTCTAGAATCTTGCAGATCATGACTCAATCCGAGTGGAACTCGCTAGATTGTGCAATCTTCATAAAATAGACATAATTTTCTCTACATATCTTTGATTGGGGTGTGCAAGATACTCACGTGAAACTCTCGAAGATGAAGAGAATGATAGTGTCGAAGAACATTTGGATATCATATTAATAGGCTTACTATTGTTTAAAGGGTAAATTGCCTCTAAAATCATGAACTTTCACAAAAGTTTGATTTTTCTCGTGAACTTTAAATGTTGCGTTAAAAGTTATGAATTTTACTCCCGTGTGCCAATTTCCCTAGTCAGGAATTCTGGCTAAGTAGTGTGATGATGTTTGTATTTATGGTGACATAGAAGATGATTTGGATGCTGACTGTGTTTACACCCATTCCACTTCACTCTTCTTCCACTTCATTTACCCCAACTCTAATTTTAAAAAAAAAATCTCCTCCTTCCTCTCTCCAGCACCGCTGCCGCCGCCGCCTCTAGCGCCACCGCCGCTCCGGCAAAACACCTGCTCATTCCCTTCTTCTCTTTCTCTCCCTCCTTTCTCCCTCTTCTTTCTCTCTCTTTCCCCCTTCTCTATCTCTCCCACTCTCGACCTTTTCGCACCGCCGCCGCTGCTGCTGTGGGAGCGGCGGCGTTCCGTCGCCCTCCGTCCCTTCCTCTCGCTGGCTCCGCCCCCATCATCACTAATTATGCACCTTTTCACCAAACCATCAAATCAAAACGTCAAGCCATACTTAATCAAAGATGAAAGAATTTAATATCATTGGCAACTCAGTCTAATGTGTCCCTATACATGCGTGTTTCTAAAGTTCTCCATGTTATGCTAATGACACAATTCACCTCGTTTTTTTAAACAAAAAGAAAACAAAAACAACCTAAACTCATGGTCCACCACGTCATTCCCCCAAACTTATTTACAACAAAGTGAAAAATAAGTTTGTAAAGTCGGTTGGGACGTGAGTAAACTATGAAAGCAGTAAAGATACCTTGAAATTTTTCACGTTGAGGCTGGACGGTGCAATAATTCAAAAAATTAGAAAAATTGCGGCTGGCATGCGGTTAATGGCCAGCGGGCCGCTGGACTTCTTCAGCGGTCGCTGTGTAAGAGTCAGAACCGTTCCAGTGTATCGCCAGCGGTCGCTGGGAAAGGTCCAGAAGCTGCGAAAATTTCAATCAACACAAAAACGAAATAAAAACACAAAAATACTGCAAAAACTAAAAATAAATGGTTGGGTTGCCTCTCAACAGGCGCTTAATTTTTGTCTTTAGCTTGACGTTCTTTGAAGTTCATAAGTTATCCCCCATCGTGGGAATTCCTTTGGGATGCCATTGTGCCTTATATAAAATGTCGCGTCTGACTCGCTGATACACTTTTTATTAGCACTATAAATACCTGCAAGTATAGAGAGTAGGAATAGTATAGCTAAAGGTCAGTACCGGATATCGATCACGGGAAAAATAATCAGAGACTGTCTACCTTCTACTAAAACTCAATTACTATTTGGAAAACCAAAAGTTTTGGAGAATTTTTGAAAACAAAATAATTTGAAAGCAAGTAAACAACTAATTGCAAGTAAATCACAGAGATAAAAGTATAGAGATAAGGGAATTCCAGGGATGTGCGTTCACAGTTATGGTTATGCAAATTTCAAATACAACACCCTAGCACAGTTCTTACTTTGATAGAACGAGTCACCTAGCTTATGCTCATGCGATGCAAACGTTGATTACAAACATTAGGGTTGTCAATTCTAAAAACGTAACTCCTAAAAGCTCCTAAGACCCTTAAAAAGTCCTCACTCTCAATTAACAGTGTCGTTTTAAAGGAAGCCAATTGTAGTGTCTACTAAGTGGATCTAACTCGCCAACCTCCTCTCACGATTATGTAGCAAGTTATATTAAATCATCACAGAATGTGTCACTCAAACGTGAAGCATTATCCAATTACTTAGGGAAGAAACAAAGTAAGAAAAAAACGGATATTAAATAGAAAAAGGAATTGTATAACCAAAGTCGTTACTAACACATCCTTAGAATCCTATGAGTTTAGTTACACATGATTGAATAAACTAAAAACATAGATTGTAGGGAAGACAATGAAAACATAAGAACTAAAGCAAATAAAACCCAAAAGTTGAATCCTTGTAGCCTTGTTGATCTCTTGAATTCTTCTTCAACCCCTTGCATAATGAAATACTCTAACTTTAATGTCACGACCGCACTAGCTAAGGATAGCATAGTCGGGGAACCGTGACTAGGGGCGGGGGTATAAGAAGTGGGGATCGAATTCAGGGGAAATTAAATCAAACATTGGTTGCGAGACATGACTAATTAAGTGTTGATATAGAGAAGAGAGATACTAGATCATGAAGACACGAGTAATTGTTTGTAAAAATTTCAAAATATCAGAGTTTTGAACAAAATAGACTTGAGTCTTTTAAGATGCACAACGGAAGCAAATGAACGCGGTTCCATGTATGAAGACATGAACCTCCGAGAGTCAAAATCTAACTGAATTAAATGTCTTGTCTCAATAGCACTTCCTCCACCACTTCGCTGCTCAACCTGCAAATTTAGAAATATATGCAGGGCTGAGTACAAAAGTACCCAGTGAACAAATTGCCGAAAATTACACATATACATTTAAAAATATTGTCAAGCCATCATCACAGTAACACTCGGGGGTTTTATTGAAAAGGACCCGAGCTTACTAGAATTATTTCCATTGGGCCCTTTTTCCTGTACTTAGCCATATCTGATCACATTGTGCCGTCGAGATGGTGTTCTCGCACGGTCACCTTCTCTGTCCATCATGTAAGAGGTATCCTTGTGCCGGGAAGGTGGCCACCTTCCACAGTCACCTTCTCTGCCGTTCACGGTCAGAGGTATCTCATGTACACTAGTTCGACTTATATATCATCATTCATAATTCACTTGGCCTTAGCCAACAGATAGGCATCATACACAAAACTTTTATGGCAAGACAACATTTTTTTAAAAATCACAAACATGTGTTCGTGTTTTCATAAAATACGATTTGTATTTTTAGTATAGGAAAGCTCACCTTGATCGCTTAGCTTTCCTAACTTGAATCCTTCGTTCCGACTTTACTTGTTAACGTACCCCTTTTGAAAATATCACAATAGGAAAAAATATTAATTTAGTTTTAAACTACTCTAATTAATTGAGAAATAAAGTCTCAAGGTTTAATATTATTCATATTCTTATTAGTATAATTAATATTATTACTTTTATTAGTGTTATTATCATTCATTAAGAATTTTCCAAAGTTACATTATCTATTACTACTTTATTCCCATTTCGGGTTCCGACTAAGTGACACTCCATGTGTCACTAAAATTTTTAAGTAACCTCTAAAAAAATTCCAAGATCAATTATTTTAGCTAGTTATATTAATGGAAGAAATCATAAAATTTAATTAAAGTAAACATTAATGAAATCTTATTTCATACTTAGGCTAAAATATATTAGTTTTGCTTTCAGAAGATATTATTTTCTACTAGATGAAGACTCTCTTTCATTTTCAGCCCAAAACACAATTAAATTCGGAATTGGGCTACCCTCTATTTAAAACAGCCTTCATGATTTAAAGGATTGGGCTCATTTTAATTCCTCACACCCTTGGCCCAAAAA
Organism: Salvia splendens; assembly: GCF_004379255.2. Classification (NCBI taxonomy): domain Eukaryota; kingdom Viridiplantae; phylum Streptophyta; class Magnoliopsida; order Lamiales; family Lamiaceae; genus Salvia; species Salvia splendens. The sequence goes on along the minus strand of NC_056042.1, from coordinate 21,658,659 downwards.
AAAGACTAGCCCAAGACATTTAAATCCAACACATATAAATACATCTGTCTTCATCTTCTTTACTCCCAAACCCTAAGTGAGAACCCTTCCCCCTCCTACTCGGCGCCGCTGCTCACCGCCGCCCTACTCCTTCCTTTCGTCTCTCTCTCTCCTATCCCTCCCTCTCTTTTCTCTTCTCTCTTTACCGTTGCGCCGCCATCCCCCCTCCATCTTTCTCCCAATCCGCCGCCGCCGCCGTGCATGCACAGGCTGCGGCTTCGTCGCCCTCCTCCCGAAAGTCTGTCGTCTGCACGCTTCGTCTCTCTCTCTCCCGGTTCACCGCACCGCTACCGCCGCTGCGGATTCGCCTTCGTCGCGGGTCCGCCTCAGCCGACGTCGCCGAGGATCTCCCCCAGCCGCCGACGCCGTTTCTCGACAGTTAGGGTAGTCGGAAAGTTCATACCTCTACCCCTCTCTTTTCAATATTTTTAAAGATATTATTATAATATTAATTTTTTTTGATAACTTTGTTAATTACATTCAAACTTTCCAGATTTTTAAAGATATGGACGCAGTGGCTTTCGGAGCAAAGGTCGTCGCTTGCTGCCGGAATCCGACAAGTTCATAAAGATAAGTGTTTGTCCTTCTTCCTAGTTGTTAAGGCAGTAGGATCCTACTTGGTTTCTATCTACTGATTTTGGTGAACTAAGAGTTTATGTTTTCTATGTGGAGGAATAAGTAGTGAAGATACAGTATGGTTGTAATTTGGGGGGCGGCAGATTCTTCCTAAAGAATATATATATATATATATATATATATATATATATGTGTGTGTGTGTGTGTGTGTGTGTGTGTGTACGTAAAAGTAAAGGAAAATAATGGTTTGAGATTCACCTTTTTTTTATGTGGAAAGATGTTGGATTGTAGTGAAAAAGTTGTGCAAATCTCCTTCGTACTCCTTTATCTTTTGTGGGTTGTGTGTGCAGAGAAATGGATTGTATGATGGTGATGTGGGGTGAATGAAGAATTTGGTTGTATATCTAAGTATACAAAAATGGCAGCAAGTGGGCTGACAAAAGATATTATCTCAATCTTTATCTGACAGGAAATGATTGTTCTTTAGAAAACTTTGGTTGCAGCTTTAAATGATGTGTCAGAAGATAATTAAGATCCTTTAGTGGCGGCATTAAATGATGTGTCGGAAGATAATTAAGCCCTTGGGATCTGCCCTCCCTTTTTGTTTATTAATATTATTATATATTTTTTAATTATTTATTTATTTACTTGTTTATTTGGTGTAGGTATAATCGGCTCAAATTCGTGGTCGTCCACGTTGAAGTACCTGATTTTCTTAGAACGTAGGATGTATAAAATTTTGTTGAATGTATCGGATATTAAAATTTTGTAATCTTATTTATTTATTTAAATTTATTATATTCACATATGTGTAATATATCTACGTGTTCTATTCATTTACCTAACGTCAAACAAACAACAACGACGATCTATCGTAGTTCGGATTTGATCGCATAAAAGTTACTTATATATATATATATATATATATATATATATATATATATATATATATAATCAAGCTAATAATATTATTTCTAATAATATCGGCTTAGCGGGCCGTTACATTTAAGCTTTGGAAATATATGGCAAAGAGAATATCCTTTTTTATGAAGCTTTGGGAGGTATTTATAGGGAGAAAATCGCCCCTCTTCAAATAAGGAAAATGGTTGCAAAATATGGTAAATCTTAGAGAGAAAGTAGGGAAAATCTACTCGCCGCTATTTCCTAGCAGGCCGCTGCACCTTGGCCAACGGTTGCTGTGGGTTAATCCGAGGCCTCTGTCTCTTGGGCAGCGGTCACTGCACTTGTTTCAGCGGTCGCTGGCAATCATCTCGTAACTCTCTGGACCCTTCGTAGCGGTCGCTATGCACTTCCTTGTGGTCGTTGGGTGTGTCCTTTCTTTCATACACAACTTTCTCGGAGCGGGCAGCTACAGGCTTAGCGGTCGTTGGGCGCCAGCGATGGCCGGTTGTGTTGCAGCGGATCGTTGGACATACAGAACAACTCCAAATTTTCAACTTCGTATTTTGACTCCGTTTTTAAGCTCAAATATGCACATTTCTCACAAAACATGTCAAAATACCAAAATAGATAAAATATGCAAATAATGGAAATGCAATGCAACTTTGACATTTAAAACGGACTAAATAATGGCCTTAAAACAGTGAAAAATCCGAGTGTATCACTCGCCTCAGCGGTCGCTGACTGAAGGATGGTTTTTCCTCACTGTTCTTCCTTCACTGCTACTAGACATGCCCATGGTTCGTAAACCGGCCATTTCGGTTCAGAACCGCCGGTACCAGTTTCGAGAAATGTGGAACCGGAACCGACGTGAGGCTATTTCACAGTTCCAGTTTCGGTTCGAAAACCGGCGGTTCCGGTTTCGGTTCTGAACCGCCGATTTTTGGACGGTATCTCGCGGTTCCGGTTCGGTTTGGCTGTTTTGGCGGGTTTTTTTTGCTATGTAATTTGGAATTTTGGACTTTTATAATAAATTGAGGAATCAAAGCCCACGTAGTTCTCTTACCTTTCTTATCTTTTTGGTTGGCCGTGCTCCCCATTCACCGCCCCCCGTCACTGATATTGTTGAGCGCCCTCACTTCCGAGCTCGTCATCGGTGGAAAAGTCTTCACCATCACTCTCTACACGGAAGTCGAAATCCGGCTATTGTGCTCTCATGTCTGCCTTTGCCCAATCATCAAGTAACATAGTGGCTTTCATGTTTTTGGCAGAGAGATTGCTCATTTTGTCGATTAGGACACAACCGCCGACACTAAAAGCTTGCTCAACGGTGACGGTGGAAGCGGGAACGGCAAAAATCTCCTTAGCCATTATCGAGAATATCGGAAACTCTTTGCCATGTGTTCCCCACCAATCAAGGATGTCAATTTGTTGAGTAGGAGGACCTGTATCTTGAAAAATAGAGCGCGATTCCAAATATATATCTAACTCACTAGTAGCTCTAGTCCTATTGGTTGTAGCACCGTATAAATCTTGCAATTGTGATACTACGTCTGGATCAATCATGACATTGCTATAGTTCCTGCCACCAAAATCAAATGTAGAAGGACTAGGATGAGCACGTACCTGGTGAGTAGTGTTATACCGCATTTCATATTCCGGGTAGAGAGCACGAAGTGCACTATCAAACCTTAGTTTGATTTCATCAACATTCGGAAGACTTAGTTCGAAGCCTTCTCCTCTTGTCAAGCCCATTTCGCAAAGTTGAGAAAAATCCAAATCGTGCAAACAACCATAGTACATGTCTAAAATTTTATGAACACCATGCAACTTCCACTTTGGATCCAAGCATTTTACAATCAAAAATACATTTGGAATACGCGCAAAATATTTCAACCATTTTCAACCATATAAAACAAAATAGCTTTTAACTCTATGAATTGAGTATTTGTCACACATGTCTTAAAACCAATTGCCACATACATGCAATGCTCCAAAATGCGCAAAGAAGTAGGATAATAAACACCGGATAACTCAACAGTGGCATTTTTGAAAGCTTGGAACAATCGAAACAAATCCATGCTGTGGTCCCAACAAGAGTGTATCAAAAGCAAATCAGAAGGAACATGTGGGCAAGTTCTAAAAAAATCACATAAATATTCAATGTGGTTCAAGGTCAACTCCAACATATCGTACGTCGAGTTCCAATGAGTTGAAACATCCAAACGAAAATTGGTGTACCTACACTGCTTGCTATGACAATATTTCTTCCAAGCTCTACCAATAGGAGCTTTGTTATGAATAAACTTACCAGCAGTTCTAATAGGATCAACATACTTTTGCCACAAATCGATCGCATCTTGAACACACAAATTCAAAATATGAGCAATACATCGCACATGAAGATATTTGCCATCAATAACAAGAGAACATGCATTGATGAGTTCATCTATACTAGCAGTGTTAGCGCTTGCATTATCAAAACCAACAGAAAAAATTTTATTGATCAATTGAAATTCATTCAAAACTTGAATGATCAATTGAACAATTGCTTGTGCAGTGTGTAGTGCAGGAAATTTCCGAAATGCAATCAAACATTTGTTCAAAGTCCAACTGTGATCAACGAAATGCACAGTGATGCCCATATATGATTTTTTGCAAAAACAATCAGTCCACACATTAGAGCCAATCGAAACTTTATGACCCAAGTTAACAATAAACGTACCTAATTGTGCCTTCTTTTCCAAGCATTGTCTAACAACAGCTCGAGTCATAGAAGTTCGACTCAATTTTCTTGCAGCAGCATTATAAACTTGTCGCATACTCGACTCAAACGCATCGTTATCAAAAGCATTGAACGGAAAATGTTTCATCACAACAAATCTAGAGATCACATTAAGAGCATTTTTGTGATCATATTTTAAAAGAGTAGTGCTACACATACCTGATGTTTGGGATGAACCCATCCCACTCCCGGCCCCGACTCCTTGTTGAAAGTTAAGTTGAGTTCGGGTTGGAGCGATACCAAACTCGACCGGATGCGCTTTCTCCATGTGACGGGTAAATGTACCATATCCTCCACCCTTTCGTAATGTGTATACGATTTTGCAATAGTTACAATACACATTATAAATGTCCGGATCGGTACTATCTCGTACCTTCTTGAAATGTTTCACCATGATGGTTGAGGTTAAAGACCTTTCAATTGGTTTAGGAGGTTGAGGGGGTGTCCACGACCATGACCATGACGACTCCTTGGTGGTGGTGGGGGTGGCATTTCTTGTTTTTGTTCCTCTTCCACCTCTTCCTCCTCCTCGTCATCATCGTCATCGTCGTCATCAATATTCACCGGGGTTGGAATTTGTTGAGAATAGGCATCGCGACCGGGAGCACCACTACCACTACCAACACAAGCATCGCCACCACCATATCCACGTCCGCCTTGGGACTGAGAGCGAGAGAGAGCAATAGCATTGGCCATATCTTGCTCTTCTCGATTCTACAAACTCGATTCTACAAAATAATATTTGTAGTGTAAATATCAAATAGAATTATGAACAATAATGTAATGTAATTCATAATTAATAATATTAGTAGATAATAAATATTAACCTGCCACATATCCAGGTTCTTTGAGAAATCTCATCAATAACAGATTTTCGACTTGGCCTCTTGGACTTTCCGTTTCCCTTATCAACACGACCTTCTCGCGATGAAGACATCTTGATAATAACAAATTATATAGTAGAAATATGGAATTATAGAAATTTTTTGTTTTAGCAATTGAGAAAGACAACTTATAGAACTACGGAACAAGTATAACAACGCATAATATAAGAGTAGCACTTGAATAATTCAAATGTAAACACAATAGCACAAATGAGAAATGGGAGACAAAGAGAGAAAATTGGGATATTGAAGAGAGAAACTCTAGTTAACACAAGAATGGGGTGAATGTAAGTGAGGATAGAAAGGGGTATTTATAGATAAAAATGGATCAATTTGAATTCAAAATCAGAATTAAAAAAAATAAATTTGAAAATGGGAAAAAACCGCCGGTTTTGGTCAACAAACCGCCTGACTACCTGCATGAAACATCCAATCGGCGCTGCAACGTGTCAGCCTTGTGTTCCGCACCGAAACCGGGAAACCACCGGTTTTCGCGGTTAATCACTGGTTCCGGTCAAAAAACCATCTGAAAAAGCTGCTCCTTGGCTGCCAACGGCTGATGCCTCGAACAACTCACCGGAACCGTGAAACTGCCGGTTAACCGGCAGTTCAGAACCGTTCGGAACCGGGGGTTCGGTGACGGTTTCGGTTCGTAAAATCTTGAACCGGAACCGGGCCCGCGGTTCCAAATATGGAGGTTCTGGTTCGTAAAAAATGTCACGGTTCCGCGGTTAACCGCCAGAACTGAAAACCTTGGGCATGTCTACCTGCTACAATAAGTTTTTTTATATTTTTTTATTTAAGTAAAACGAAAATAAACTAAATCAAAAAAATTTAAAAAAACAAAATCTTAATTTTTTTTTGAAACGAAAAATAAAAAATAAACAATAAAAAATAAAAAATAAAATTTAAAGAAAAATGAAAATCAAGAAAAATTGGTACACCTCCATTGTTGCGCTCCTCGATCTCCTCAAGTACCTCGAAAAATAAAAGAAAAATTAAATTAAATAATATTACACTCTAAATTAGTATTATCAAGCTTTCTACAATATCAGCTTAAAGCAATAATTCTCCCCGGCACGGCGCCAAAAACTTGATGCACTATTTTTTAGCACTTCAACTACTTGCAAGTATACAAGGCAAAAATAGTATAGCTAAAGGTCAGTACCGGGATATCGAACACAGGGAATATAAATGCAACTATCTATCATGTACTAAGCGTCAAATACTATATAGAGAAACAAGAGTTTTGGTTTAACTAAGAACAAATAAATAAAACAAATTAAATAAAGCAAGTAAATTAGGCAAATAGTGGAATTCTTAGGATAGAGCTTTCACAATTACGGTTATGAAAATTCAAACTACAACACCCTAGCACAGTTCTTACTTTAGTAGAACGAGTCACCTAAGATTTGCCCATGCGGTACAAAAGTGGATTACTAACACTAGGGGGCGTCAATCCTAGATCCGTAACTTCCTAAAGCTCCTGAGACCCTTGAAAAGTCCTCACTCTCAATTAACAGTGTCGTTTTAAATGAAACTAATTGTAGTGTCTACTAAGCCGATCCAACTCGACAACCTCCTCTCACGATTATGTACCAAGTCTATCAAATCATCACAGAATGTTTCACTCAAACGTGAAGCAATTATCCAGAACTTAGAAAAGAAACGAAGTAAGAACAAAATGGATATTAAATAGAAAAATGGAATTGTATAAACCAATAAAAGTTACTAACACATCCCAAGAATTCTTATAGTTTAGCTACTCATAGACAAATAGCAAAAACTACAAATAACAAAACATAAAGAAAAAGTAAACAAAGCGTAAGGATAAATTGTTGTGCAATCTTTAGTCTTCTATTGCCTTGCTCCAATCTCCAAGAATGCTGATGGAATGATGGATGGATGAATTAGGGTTTGAGAACGGAGGGAGGAGCCATGGAGGTTTCCCTTTTGGGGGCTATGAATTGGTGAATATTATGAATTGGGTCATGGGGTATTTATAGGCTTGAAAAAGGTTTAAACATGGTAAAAAGGTGTCCTCCAAGTAATAGGAAAGATGGAATTTTCGTGCCCCATAGGTTAAGGAAAAGATTTGGCTTAACAAGGTAATAGTTTCTTTCATTCCTTGAATTTCCGCCCAAATTCAGCACTTGGCAACTTTGCGCGACTTTCGTAGCATGATCATAATTTTCTCCACAGATCTTGGTTCCAACGCGAAACTCTTTCAAAGACGAAGAGAATGGTATATAACACGTCCTGATCGGACTTCAGAATCGCTGAAAAATGAGTTTGAACACAGGCTATCGTGCGCGACCAGGCCAAGCGGGCAGCCCAGAACTCTCTGGACTCGTTTCAGCGACCGCTGCATTGGGTCCAGCGGGTTGCTGGGTTGCACTTCAGTTCCAGCTTCCGAATTTTGATCTTTTTATGCTCTATTTTGCACATTTCTCACAAAACACGTCAAAATATCAAAATGGATAAAATATGCAAATAATAGACATGTAATGCAACTTTGATATTCACAACGGACCAAATAATGGCTTAAAATAGTGCAAAATCCGAACATATCACTTTTAACGTAAAATTTAAAGGTCACGGAAAAAATTAAACTTTTGTGAAAGTTCATGATTTTAGAGGCAATTTACTTTGTTTACTTTTTGCCTTGAGCAAAAATATGTCTTTTTGGCTCCTTTTTGCTTATTGTCTTGCACATTCTCAACAAACTCATTAAATCCCTTAATTGATATAGAATTGATTTCAAACTAATGAATTGAGCTATAAAATACGATAATAGACACATCAAATAACCAATCAAACTAGGTAAAAATACGAGATTGACGAAACATCGCGACGTGTATGATAAGGCCTATTTCATGCATCGGTTTAGGGGTAAAATGTATACTACTTGATCAGTTTATCGTGCAAAGCGAGTGTTAATTGTGCAGGAATGACGCTTGACCAAGGGCAACAAGGCAATCTGATCAAGCTGGTACAAAACGTGAAAAAGGTCAAAAATCGGGAGAGTTGATCAAAGGAGTAATCAAGCAGTTAGGCGGGGACCACTGCGTTCTAGAAGGGGACACGTGCTGATACGCAAGACGCAAGGATGAAGCTGAATCATCATTCTGTTATTGAGGAGCGACGTCATTCTAGAAGGAAGGCACGTATCAAATGATGAGACGCTCAATCACAACGTGAGCGAATATCCTCTGCCGAGATCGTTGTCCAGCTGGAAATCGTTGCGGTGAGCTTTTTTTAAAAAAATTAACTTCATATATCCTATATGAAGGAGGAAATTACAAATAAACTCCTATAGCAAGGAGGAAATTACAACTGCTGTCAAGAGGACTCGAACTCGGCACCTCATACAATAATGTCTAAGCTCCTTGCTGTCGTTGCAGGGAGCTTATAAATAGAGGATGTGCCACCATAATCGAGAGATATTTTTTATCTTCTTCCTTCGACTTCTAGCTTAGTTTTCATTTTCCTTTAGTTTAGCTTTCCAGTTCTAAAGATAGCTTAGAAATGGTTAGTTAGAGAGAGAGCGACCGAAGGGAGCGCGACAGAGTAATCAATATCTGTTCGGCGTTGTCTAAAATTTCTGACCGAGAGCTTCTCGGCTTTACTCGCTTTCTATTTTTCAAAATTGTCAGCTTAGTTTAATTTCGTGTTATTCCGTAGTTAAAGTTTTGATCTTTTTTGTATTCCGCATGTTCACAGCACTGTTCTGAGTTTTGGATATAAAAATTGGAGTTGTTTTGTTTTCGTCATCTTGTTTACTGTTCCAGTTCAGTTTCGTTTTTTTTGTAGCATGCCTAGGTAGTTAAGTTATTATTTCCGTCTGTCGCTTACTTGATCCATTAATTGTGTGAGCATGATGAGTAGCTTGATCATGTAGTTAGTTTACATTCTGCCTAGCATATATCCAGTAGCGTAAAAACTCCCAACTTAAAGCGTGGCAGCAGCCGAACCCTATTCACTACTCACACACTCGATACACCGGTTTCTCTGTGGGATTGACCCCGTACTTGCCGCTTTACTGTTAAAGTAGTGCGAGTTTGGGAGTTATAAATTCTATTGGTCGCGAGCGAGAGCGAGAACGCCTTGATTAAGTGACAACGATATTTGCTAACTGATCCACTCGATCGGTTATTTTTCATATAACTTGATCCATCTGTTTCGCGACTCTCAACTGAACAACCAGTGTATTAACAATTTTAATTCAAGGCAGTTTTGAAAAGACTAAGTTAAATACACATACATGAATAGCAGTTATTCTCGGGAGGATTCTTCTCACACCAGAAACAGAGAAATAATGCAAGAAGATAAGAAGGATATACTTCAACATTAAATCAAGCCATCATCTTCAACATATATAAGACCACCATGAACAATGGGGTTTCGAGTATTCTTAAATATCCTTTACGTTCAATTATGTTCAACTAATTTTCTTGTTGTTTCGAGCATGTAATTAGACTAATTAATCTGTTGAATTGCCTTGAATTACTATTTATTCGTGCATAGAATCAAATAGTAATACGAGGCGTTCATCCAGCTTATCTAATGATCGATGATATTTGATTTTCACAAATTTACAACTTTCATATATTTAATTTTAATAATATTTCATCAAACGAAATCTCTCACTTTTTATGTCTTTTTTTTACTGTAATAATGGAGTGCTCATTTCAGTTGGAAGAAGCTCGGCTAGAAAGGAGTTCGGTAAGCTCGGCTTACCGAGCTGGAACTAGCCTGGAACTAGCCGAGAAGAAGAAGGCAGAAGAAGGAAGCTCGGCTTTGAGCTGGAACTAGCCGAGAAGGAAGAGTTCGGTTGTGAGCCGAGAAGGAAGAGTTCGGTTGTAAGCCGAGAAGGAATTCGGTCTTGAGCCGAGGAAGGAGTTCGGTCTTAAGCCGAGGAAGTAGTTCGGTCTTGAACCGAGAAGGAAGAAGCAACCTAGCCGAACTAGCCGTTGGAGCAGCAGTTAGTTAGCTGAGATGTAGCGGTTATTCTTCTTGCTTTCTTGATTCTTCTTGTAGTTAGTTAGTAGCAGTTGCTACTTGATTGTAGAGCTTTAAATAGCTCACCGTGTATGTAGTTTAGAGTAGAGTTTAATCAATAAAGAGTTTTTCCAGTTTTCTCTCCAAGATTATCATCTTCAATACTCAAAGTGTGAGTGTGTGTGTTTTCTGCATTGTGTGATCTCATACAACAGTGAGTGTGTGTGTGATCTTATTGAGTGTGTGAAAGCCTTGTGTGTGCGAATCCTAACAAGTGGCGCCGTCTGTGGGAAGGGATATTGAAGCTGATTTGCAGAGGATCAAACGGTTTCAGAGATGGCAGCAAGGCTTGATGCAGAAAAGTTCACAGGCAAGAATGATTATGGCCTGTGGAAGATGAAGATGAAGGCGGTTTTAATTCAACAAGGCTTGGCGGCAGTTCTTGCAAAACCAGAGGAGAAAGGAAAGGCTCCAGTGCTTGATGAAAAAGCTCAGGCAAAGATGGAGGAGATGCAGCTCAAGGCACATTCTGCAGTGATTCTGTGCCTTGGAGATAAGGTCTTGAGGGAAGTTCAAGAAGCCAAGACTGCGGTGGAGATCTTGGACAAGTTAGATGAAGTTTACTTGGCCAAATCCTTGGCTAACCGGCTGTATCTCAAGAAGAGGCTGTATGCCTATAGTTTTTCTGGAGATAGGTCCATCATTGAGCAGCTAGAGGAGTTCAACAAGATCATTGATGACCTGGGATCTGTTGATGTCAAGATCTCAGATGAGGATAAGGCCATTCTCACATTGAATGCCTTGCCTAGCTCGTATGACCAGCTAAGTGATGCAATTATCTATGGAAGAGATAAACCTATCACCTATGCAGAAGTCTATTCAGCCTTGATGGCCAAAGAACTCCAGAAGACAGCCAACAGAGGCTCTGCAAGCTCCAATGTTCAAGCTGCAGAGGCCTTGAATGTGAAGAAGTTCAAGAAGCAGAACTTCAAGAAGAAGTTTGAGGGCCCTAAACCCTCAAGTTCTGATGCTCAGAAGGAAACCAGAGCTTGCTATTGGTGCAAGAAACCTGGACATTTGAAGAAAGATTGTCATGCATGGAAGAGAAAGATGGCCTCTGAGGGACACAATCAATCTGATTGTGTGGAGAGTGCTGATCCCCCGGCTCAACTCATGAATATCAGTGATAGTGGGGTCAGTCATAGGTGGATAATGGACTCGGGGTGCAGCTTCCATATGTGCCCCAATAGAAGCTGGTTTCATGATCTTCAAGAAGCATCGGGTACGGTTGTTCTTGGTAATAATCACATTTGTCAGATCAAAGGAATAGGGAAGGTAAAGCTAAGCCTACAAGATGGCTCTATAAAGATCCTAACTGGGGTGAGGTATATTCCAGAAGTGAAGAGGAACCTCATCTCATTGGGAATGCTGGAGCAGAAAGGGTTCACCATATTGATGAGTCAAGGAAAATTGTTTGTGAAATCTGGAGATGCAGTGATGATGGAGGCTGACAGAGAGCATATTCTCTATTATCTGAAGGCTAAGGCTGTTGATGGAGAAAGCAATGCAGTGTCAGATGATTCCATAATGCTATGGCACAAGAGATTGGGCCACCCAGCTGAAGGAAGCTTGAAAGAACTCATCAAGAAGGGTCTGATCTCTGGAGATTTCAACAAGATGGACCCCTGTGAGCAGTGTATACTTGGAAAGGCTAAGAAGGCACCCTATCCTACAGGTATTCACTCTTCTACAGCCCCTTTAGACTACATACATAGTGATCTTTGGGGGCCTTCACCGGTGTGTTCAATTGGTGGAGGAAAGTATTATTTAGCTATCATTGATGACTATACAAGGAAGTTGTGGGTATATATTCTTAAAGAAAAATCTGAAACACTCACAAAGTTCAAGATATGGTGTAAGGAGGTTGAGCTAGAGAAGGGTAGAAGTGTTAAATGCTTAAGGACAGACAATGGCCTAGAGTTCTTGTCTGCTGAGTTTGATCTGTTTTGTAAAGAGAAGGGTATGAAGAGGCACCGGACTGTTCCTGGTAATCCTCAGCAAAATGGTGTTGTGGAGAGGATGAATAGGACAATCCTAGAGAGGGTGAGGTGCCTACTTCTTGGTTCTGGTTTGAGCAGCAGATTCTGGGGTGAGGCTGTGTATACAGCAGCCTATCTCATCAATAAATGCCCATCTACTGCCCTGAAATCTGAAACTCCTGATTACATGTGGTATGGAGCTCATAGTGACTACTCAAAATACAAGGTGTTTGGGTGTGCAGCCTATGCTCATGCTAGGCAAAGTAAGCTTGAAGCTAGGGCTCTGAAATGTATCTTGCTGGGGTATCAGAGGGGTGTTAAGGGGTATAGGCTCTGGTGTATTGAGCCCGGTAAGCAGAAGGTCTTGGTGAGTAGGGATGTGGTGTTCTTGGAGGATCAGATGCCATACCTGAAAGATAAGCTGGACTCCAGTGAAGATGAGGGTGATTTCTTCAAGGTGGAGCCTGTGGGGGTTGGCCTAGGAGCAGGTGGAGTTATTGACTCAGGGAGTGAGTCTGATTCAGATAAAGAAGAGGCTCCAACTCAGGGCAACCAGGCTGGTGAGTCTATATCAGACTCTGTCAGAGACTATCAGCTTGCAAGGGACAGAGTTAGAAGAGAAACAAGGCCACCAACAAAGTTCTCTGATGTTGTGTATTATGCTCTGTGTGCAGCTGAAAGTATTGATGGTGCAGATCCACTCACATATAAAGAAGCTATGCAGAGCAAAGATAGAGAAAGATGGATTGAAGCCATGAATGAGGAAATAGAGTCTTTACTCAAGAACAAAACATGGATTTTGGTGGACAAATCCAAGCTGAATACAGATGGAAAGGAGAGGAAGCTGATCAGTTGCAAGTGGTTGTTTAAAAAGAAGGTAGAGACCACTGATAAAGACAGAATCAGGTTCAAGGCAAGGCTGGTGGCTAGAGGCTTTACACAGCAGGAGGGAATCGATTTCAATGAAGTGTTTGCACCTGTTGTGAAGCACACTTCGATTAGGATTCTATTGGCTGTGGTGAATCAGCTTGACTGGGAGCTACAACAGCTTGATGTGAAGACAGCCTTCCTAAATGGAGATCTAGAGGAAACTATCTTCATGGAACAGCCAGAGGGCTATGTAAAGATTGGAGAAGAAGGCAAGGTGTGCCTGTTACAGAAAAGTCTTTATGGACTTAAGCAAAGTCCTAGACAGTGGAATAAGAAGTTTGATGCACAGATGAAGAAGATTGGCTTCTCCAAGTCAGAATATGATGATTGCATTTACATCAAGAAGGCAGGCAAGACCCCCATTGCCTACCTATTACTCTATGTGGATGATATGCTACTTGCAGGGCCTTCTATGACAGAAATTCAGAAAGTTAAACAAGATCTGAAGTCAAGCTTTGAAATGAAGGATCTAGGAGAGTCAAGGAAGATCCTAGGCATACATATTCAGAGAGATAGAGGCTGCAAGAAGCTGTGGATGCTGCAAACTGACTATATTGAGAAAGTTTTGCAGAGATTTAAAATGGAAAATGCAAAAGCTGCATCAACTCCTCTGTCCCAGAGTTTTAAGCTTTCAAAGGAGCAGGCCCCTAAAACTAAGCAAGAGGCTGAGGAGATGGAGTCTATTCCTTATGCTAGTGTGGTTGGAAGTGTTATGTATACTATGATTTGTACAAGACCAGATCTTGCTCATGCTATCTCAGTGACTAGCAGATACATGGCAGACCCGGGGAAGGAGCATTGGAATGCTCTTAAGTGGATATTGAGGTACATGAAGTCAACTAAGGACTGGGGGATTGTGTTCAATGGCTGGGAAGGTGAATCTGAGGAGGTTGTGCAGGGCTATTGTGATGCAGACTATGCTGCAAACCTGGACAACAGAAAGTCCCAAACAGGTTATCTTTTCACCATGTTTGGAACTGTAATCAGCTGGAAGTCAGGGTTGCAAAGTGTTGTTGCTCTCTCAACAACAGAATCAGAGTATATAGCTCTCACTGCAGCTGTACAGGAGAGTTTTTGGATTCAGGGAGTGATTTCTGACTTTGGTTTTGGCCAAAAGACAATGGTGATTCATTGTGACAGCAGCTCAGCTATGTGCTTGGCTAAACATCCGGGTTTTCATGAAAGGAGCAAGCACATAGACATAAAGTTGCATTTCATTAGAGATGAGATTGAAAAGGGGAGAGTGAAGGTGATTAAGATTAACACCTTGCACAATCCGGCTGACATGCTAACAAAGTCTCTAGGTAGAGACAAGTTTGATCATTGCAAGAAATTGATCAATGTTTGTGCAAGAACTGAGATGAGCCCTCAGGTGGAGAATTGTAATAATGGAGTGCTCATTTCAGTTGGAAGAAGCTCGGCTAGAAAGGAGTTCGGTAAGCTCGGCTTACCGAGCTGGAACTAGCCTGGAACTAGCCGAGAAGAAGAAGGCAGAAGAAGGAAGCTCGGCTTTGAGCTGGAACTAGCCGAGAAGGAAGAGTTCGGTTGTGAGCCGAGAAGGAAGAGTTCGGTTGTAAGCCGAGAAGGAATTCGGTCTTGAGCCGAGGAAGGAGTTCGGTCTTAAGCCGAGGAAGTAGTTCGGTCTTGAACCGAGAAGGAAGAAGCAACCTAGCCGAACTAGCCGTTGGAGCAGCAGTTAGTTAGCTGAGATGTAGCGGTTATTCTTCTTGCTTTCTTGATTCTTCTTGTAGTTAGTTAGTAGCAGTTGCTACTTGATTGTAGAGCTTTAAATAGCTCACCGTGTATGTAGTTTAGAGTAGAGTTTAATCAATAAAGAGTTTTTCCAGTTTTCTCTCCAAGATTATCATCTTCAATACTCAAAGTGTGAGTGTGTGTGTTTTCTGCATTGTGTGATCTCATACAACAGTGAGTGTGTGTGTGATCTTATTGAGTGTGTGAAAGCCTTGTGTGTGCGAATCCTAACATTTACTAAGAAATGAACAAACATTGCCTTCTAGTGGATTGACACTCTAAATACTCTACTTTAAAAAAATATAGACTAGTTTTTCCATTTTGGGTCATCCCCTAAAATTAAACAATGTCTAATCAAGGAAAGTTTTGAACAAAACACACCACTAATAATGTGAACCCCACGATCCACTAACACTACTTTCATTACCTTTTTCTCCTCATCTCTCTCTCTTATTTTTTCCTCTCTCTTTTATTTTACCAATTTCACATTAAAACCATGCCATATATAATTTTGTCAATTTTTTGGGACGGAGGGAGTATTACGATTATGTTATTATTTGTAACTAAGTAGTAAGCTTGAAGACTTTTTAACTGAACTTGAGTGATTGCACACAAAAATGAAAAATAATTTAGATATCAATATACTCTTTCCAATCCCCATTAAATGTCCCATACTCTCCGTTTGCTATTTAACTTTATTAAAAAAAATTAGAAAAATGAGTTAGTGAAATATAGACCCAATTTTTATATATTGACTTTATAATTGAATGTGAATGTAATGAGTTAGTTAAATGGTGCGGTCCATTTACCTAAAATAGAAAAAAGTAAATGGGACTTTAAATTAAGGGCATTCCAAAATAGCAAAATGAGACATTTTTTTTCACTGGCGGAGGGGTATTTTCTTATACAGATGAGACCCGAATAAATATCCAATTTCGTTTTTACTATTTTTAGTTAGTGGTACTTATATTCCACTAACTTATTGTATTCACAATTATTATAAAATTAATAGGAGTAATCCACTTGTCCTAAAACAATAGACAAATTTGTAAATGTCACGAGTTTTAAAATACAATTGGTAAAGTAAAAAGAGAGATTGAAAAAGTAAGAAAGATGAGGAAACGACAGGGGAATGAGTGTTAGTTGATTATGAGATCTACATCTATCATAACCTAAAGTGCAAGTTGGGTGAAAAGACCTTAATATCCTTTTTGGAGGGAAAATGGGAAGATGGAGTGTCTTCTATCCAAAAACAATTTTTGAAGGAAAAAACAATTGGAGAATAATAGTCCAATAAAATGCTAGCTTCTTGAAGAAGTTTTAAAACACATTTAAATAGTTCACTACCATTAATTTTTTTTATAATTAAGTTAATCAATTTATGTACTAAATAGTCTTATATTTGGGTTAAAATTGGAATTGTGCTAGAGAGTTTAGTTTGCCTTCCATTTATTTAGGTTGAAATTGAGATTTAATCCTTTATTGCAATATTTTTTTCTCCGAATTAGTTCACAAGCTAAACGACAACACAAATATATAATGTTTACAATTTTCATCCTATATTTACTCAATCAAAGTTTTTAATTCTTATATTTTAATTCGCCTCTAATTAATTAAACAATACTACTAAGTTCATAGATTAAACTACGGAATAAGATGAAATTATATATATTTAAAATTAAATCTAACTTACAAAGTTTGCATAAAATATTATCGTTATTTTAAGTGATAATTTACTTTTTATACATGTATGTGGCGGGAAGTAAGAAATTTATTCTTTCCAATATAAAAAATCCGTTTAGTCTTTGGCCATGTATATGAAGTTATGCTATGGTGTGAAACTGAACGGAAGAAATAAATAGTCAACTAAAATGTGATTATTGGATAATACCAATTTTCTAATTTGACTTCTCAAAGAAGTTTTAAATATTTATGAATTAAATTATTCATATATTTTATGTGGATATATTTAATATTTCATATATATTTTTCAAATTATTTTGTTTAAATTAAGCTATTAAATTTATATATTAATTTACCTTATATTTGGATTAATGACTTGCGAACACTGTCAATAAACATCTTAACTCACACATATTTTCTTTATTTGTATATCTTATTCTAATTAACTCATACCATTTGATCATTCGTCACACATTTTTTTATCATTAATTTTAATATTTTTTACTCCACTTAAATTATAAATTAAAATTGCATAAATATTCAATTCATTAGGGAGTAATAAATTCTTCATTTAGAGTGAGACAAGATAAGTACTCCTATATTTCTATTTTTTTAAATCTTCACCTTGCTTTGAATTCTTATTTTCTATATATTTATTATATTTTGTATTCATTTTTTAAACTCTTATTTCTCGTGCATAACACCTGTGTTAATACTAGCTATAAATAATGTGCAAAATTATTGTTTGTTGAAAACATTATGTACTTAGTCTATTTTTTGAGGACAGTACATAAAAGTAAGATTTACATTCAACTAATTTTTTTCATTCACTTTCCTTCAGAAAGTCAAATAATTTTTTAGACTACCTTATTAAAATGTAGTGGAATCCAAAAATAAATTAAAAGATAGAAAATTACTCCTTCCATCCTGTAAGAATATTTACTCTTTCATTTTTAATCTCCCACAAAAATTTATATTAAAAACTCTTTTCTATTTGATCAATTTTATATTAAAATCTATATAATTTTTTTAGGGGAGAGGCCATGAACAAGATAGTTAGATAGAGTAGGCAAATCAATGGAAAACACTCCATACAGAAAGAGTATTGAGGTGATGCACACGTTTTGCTATTCATCGTAGACGAAGGCAAAAATCAGACATTTTATGCCACCTTCTTTCCCAGCATCTCACCTCCTCCGGAAATGCGCCGCCACGACCTCCCTTCGCGAAGCCCGCCGCCTCCACGCCGTCCTTCTCACCACCACACTCCCACCAACAGAAACCCCTCTATTCCTACACAACAACATCCTCTCAATGTACGCTCGCTGCGGCTCTTTGGAGGACGCCCACCTCCTGCTCGACGAAATGCCTCACAGAAACATCGTGTCTTACAACGCCCTGATCGCCGCCTATTCACGTCGACCCCATCACGCCCATCACGCGTTTCATCTGCTTGATCAATTGGCGTACGAGGGCCACGTGCCGAATGGGTCCACCGTCACGAGTCTTTTGCAGGCTTCGGCTGCACTTTGTGACTTGGTTGCTGGCGCTTCGTTGCACGCTCGTTGTGCGAAAACTGGATTCTTGGACAATGTACGCATTCAGACGTCTTTGCTTGGGATGTATTTTAACTGTGGAGATGCTGACTGTGCTAAGAGAGTCTTCACTGGGATGAAGGATAAAGACGCAATCGCTTGGAACTCGGTTATATCGGGCTATGTGAAGAATGGGAAGATATTGGGGAGCGTTGAACTTTTTCAGAGTATGTTGGAGGATGAGGTTAAACCAAATTCATTCACTTACTCGTTGGCGTTGAATGCTTGTGCCAAGTTGCGAGATTATGATAATGGGAGACTTGTTCATGCTCAGATTCTTTTATCTGGCACGTGCGTTGATTTACCTCTCCATAACTCACTTCTTGATATGTATTCTAGCTGTGGAGACACATGTTCTGCCTCTGATGTGTTTCGAAGAATTGGGAGTCCTGATTTGGTGTCTTGGAACACGATGATTGGTGGATTTGCGGAGAATGGAGAGGGAGAGAAGGCTATGGAGATGTTTGTTCAACTTAGGCAAGCGTGTCATGTGAAACCCGATGAGTATACATTTGCCGCTATTATTGCTGGTACTTGTGGCTTCCCTGCTCGTGATTATGGAATGCCGCTTCATGCTCAAGCTGAGAAGGCGAGGCTAATGAGTAGTGCATACGTTAGCAGCACACTCTTGTCCATGTATTTCAACAATGGTGATTCAGCGTCTCCTCGAAAGATTTTCAGTTCTTTTGAACATAAAGATGCTGTTCTGTGGACTGACGTGATCGCTGGGCACGTTAGGATAGGTGAGAGCGAGGGGGCGCTGAGTCTATTCCTTGAAATGACAAAGGAAGGTTTAGGTTTAGACAGTTTCGTTCTAAGTAGTGCCTTGGCCGCTTGTGCTGACCTTGTGACTTTAAGGCAAGGGGAAATGGTGCATTCTCTGGTGTTGAAGACAGGAAATGATGCTGAAGTTTGGGTGCACAGCAGTCTGGTTGATATGTATGCCAAAAACGGGGAGCTCGGCTCTGCTGCATATGCGTTTTCTTGTCTGCCTAAGTGTGATTTGATGTGCTGGAACTCTATGCTTACAGGATGCGGTCACCATGGGAGGGCGAAGGAGGCCTTTCAAGTCTATTTCAAGATGTTGAAGCATGGGCTGAACCCGGATCAGGTCACGTTCCTTTCTCTTCTCGCTGCTTGTAACCATTGTGGCTTGGTACACAAATCTAGATTCTTCTGGAGGAATATGAAGGAGCATCATGCAAGAGCGGGGCCTAAGCACTATTCGTGCATCATCAGTTTGTTGAGTCGAGCCGGGCTGTGGGAGGAGGCGGAGGAGATGATTGTTGAATCACCTTTTGCAGATGATTATTTGGAGTCGTGGAGAACTGTCTTGAGCTCGTGCATCAAGAACAGGGATCTGAGGGGAGGAATCCATGCTGCGGAACAGATTTTGGAAACGAACGCAGAAGACAGTGCAGCGAATGTACTGCTTGCTAAGCTGTATGCTGCAACAGGGAGGTGGGGCGATGTTGCGGAGACGAGGCGAAATATGAAGAATTCCTTGCTGGAAAAAGAACCCGGTTTGAGCTGGATTGAAGTTAGGAACAGTGTTCGTGTGTTCTCTTCAGGCGAGCAATCCCAGTTGCAACGCGGTGAAGTTGAGGCCGAGATTGGTAATCTGTTGGGGAACATGATGCCAACAGTGGCTGAGGACATAATACAGGGAAGACACTAATTTAAATTTTTTTTTCTCTGTAATGAGATGAGACTCATTCTCCACTAATAATACTTTATCATTAATGAAGAACATCAAAGATATTGAAGTTGCCTTAGATTAATGGGAGTCATGTATTTTTCACCATCATTCACAAACTGTTTGACGATTATAACGTTAGCAGCCTCGCTTGGGTGGTAAGGATCCTAGAAAACATGTTTACTGCGGGCCGAACCATGCTCGACGTTGGCCCGGAAGGTACTATACCAGCAAACTGCCCATCATTCATTCCCACAACAAGCTTTACTTGAGCTTGTAAATCCTGCACACATTCCCTATTCATATTTAAGGGCTGATCCAACAAAAATTCTTGGGAGAGAGTATATTTTTAAATTTCAGAGTTTGAAATTTTGTGAGGGAAACTTTCGCAAAATGATTATCACAAAATGCCTTTAATTTAGTAATTTTATAAAATCTAGAAACACTTTATACTCCCTCCGCCCATGAATAAATATCTCATATTTGACCAGCTCAGTTTTAAGAAATTGTTTAACTTTTGAATTGCAATTTTGTGCCCTTGACTCTGTCGGTTCGAAATTCGAATGGAATGGCAATGCGCCTATGCTTCTTCTTTTTCATCAATTTTTTGTGTTGTCTTAGTTGTTTAAATGTTTAATACTTTAATATTTTAATCAAATTTTATTCACAACTTGTGATGCCTTTTTTAATAAATTCTCTTTTTCTCCTATATAGACTAAAGTTTAATACTCCACTTTATTGGTAGAATATACTATTAGAATTTGGGAATGATATATTTGTGAGAAAGATCCAGCATTTTGATTTTGGTGTTGCCTTTTTAGGCCTATTAATGTCAGTCGATCGATTTGGAGAGGATGCATTTGTGAGTAAGGGTTTTAAAATTAGAAAAAGGCTCTTGCTTTTTTAGAGAACATGACACGCTTTGAAGGATTTAAAAATCAAAGACAAAGTTTTGGATACAATTTGATAAGGACGAAGAAACAGTCCAAAGCTCTCAAAGTATCGTGCAAGTTGAACAATGCTGCTTGCAAGCTGAAGCTGGACTACAAGGAAGCCGAGAAGCTCTGCACCAAAGTGCTAGAGCTCGAGCACGAACGTGAAAGCACGCCAAGTTCTATGGCAACATGCATGTTCGCGAAGCTGACTAAGCCACAGCCTTTCGATGCTGCCAATAACGGGGCTGCGAAGGAGGCGTCCGAGCCCATGAGCATTGACAGCAGGGCTTAAAGATCTGTCGCTTGATCTCTCTAGGCTTTTTACTGATTTGTGCTCTACTTTGTTTCGTATGAATCGAGGGCTTGTGTTTTTCCAGTTACAATCACGTGTACTCTTCTTGTCCTTTGGTGGTCAGTTGTATGCTGATTATACACACAATCTATGAGGCTTTAAATGACTAAAAGAAAAAGAAATCAATTATCGCATTCGTTTGACTGCTTCTTTGGATGTGATTCGATCATTGTTGAGAGAATGATTTGCTTTTCATAGCAACGATGAATCATTAGAGTCTGAAAGAGGGGAAACTTTCTAGAGGTACTTGATTGGTATCGTGAGCGAAAACCTGAGGTAGCCGCAGTTACATTGGAGAATGCTCCTTGCAATAATCATATGGTTTGTCCCGTTTGTGCTATTGAAACTACAAAAGTTATTTTGGTGATATTAAAATTTGTAATTTCTCCCTTTTGATTGATGAAGCACGTGATGCATCGATAAAAGAGCAAATGACTTTTGTTCTGATATATGTTATCCATGACGGAGAGATTGTAGAAAGAATCTTATCCTTACTTCATGTCACTAATACTACAACGAAATCCTTGAAGGAAGGGATTGATTTGGTATTTGCTAAGCATGACTTATCATTGTCACTATTAAGAGTCCAAGGCTAAGGCAGTGCATCAAATATGGTGGGTGAGTACAATGGTATGAAAACACTTTTATTGAATGAAAATAGATCTGCCAAAAGTACATACATTGTTTTGCTCACCAGCTTCAACTAGTACTGGTAAATGTTACAAAAGTACATGGTGTTGTAAGTGGTTTTTTTAGCATTGTCACTATGATTGCCAACACATGTGCAACATCTTGTTAAAAGAAGGAACAAACTAAGACAATTTGAGCACGAAAAAATTGTCAAAGGTCTAGAAAGTGGAGAAATTAAAAGTGGAAAAGGTTTAAATCAAGAGATAAGTTTAAAGCGATCGGGTGACACTCGATGGGGTTCACACTTCATTACTTTGCTTTGTTTAAAAAATATGTGGTTGTCGATAATTAAAGTGCTTGAACGTATGTGTATGAAGATGGTTCTAATCAGGATAATAAAGGTATATCAAAAAAATTGAATATGAGGATTTAGAGTTATGACTTTGTTTTTATTTTACACTTGGTGATAGAGTTGCTTGGGTCAACAAATTATTTGTCAACAATATTACAACTAAGGGATCTAAATATCGTTCAAGCTATATCTTTGATTGATACAACCAAAAGGACTTTTCAGGATTGGAGAGATAATAGATAATTTCATTGACGTCATCAATATGAATGATACTATCGAGTCTCATGTGCGTATGAAGCGGGATATACGATGTTACTTATTACCATCATTACAAAGTAGAATTGAGATTAGTATTGCATGAAGACAATAGAAATACACAAAAAGTGGTATTCAAGTAATGAATACATCTCAAGGTATAGCATGAAGATGGACGCGTCTCAAGGTAGATTCCATAACATCCATCTCACTTAATGAAACACCATCATCATTTTGTCCATCACCAAGAGATGCCTTTTGTACACGACTGACCAAAATTTAACCAAATTTAATAATTTATGAGTATTATCTCTTAAAATATATGAAGAAGCATCTTATTACATTTCTATACTAACTAATTAGTATAAGTTTCTTGAGTTAATAATAATGAGGGATCCCATATCATAGTTCCTACATACACAATTTTATGAAAATAAACATAATAACTATGCTGAGAATGAGGGATCTCATATCATAGTTCCTACACAAATAATTTTATGAAAATAAACATAATAACTATGCTAAGAATGAGGAATTAAACTACAAAGTATGCCATTCATTTAGAGGACATCGTTGATGACAATCAAGAACACATTGAATCTTCAAACCTCATTCAACCATGGCGGAAATTCATCCATTTCTTCATCAAAGGGCGAGCTCACAATGTCCTCTTTGCCGCCTCCTGACGGTGTCTCCTCGCAGAAGCTTTCTTCTGCGGCGGAGGCAGCCAACAAGAGATACAGTAAGGCGAGCAGGGGTGCATGATCTCCATTAAAGGATTGGGAGCGTAGAATCGAGGCGCCTCGGCTGGATTTGCGGCGGTTTCATGGCAGCGTGGTGGAGTTTGAGGATGGCGGGCCTCGGCCTTGTTGAGGTGCTTCTGTTGGTATGTCCTTTCTGAGAAAATTGTTCATGCAGGCCCTTAATATAAGGCTCCTTCACATAATCATTTCTCACATTTTCTGAGTTTGCTCTCTTCATGATCTCTTTCTTCATTATGGATGGCTATAATCATTGTTGAGAATGTAATTAATTATAATGAGCTGAGAGTGTAATTTTATTACATTAATATTCGCACACTATCACTTGGTTTTAAGACGAAATCTTTACCTTCTCCATCTTATGCGATTCATTACACTCGGGAAGCTGGACTAGCCACATGTCTTGTGATCGTTGTGCGATTATAAGGTTTCTTCGATTGTTGATGTTCGAGTACGCTTCCACCCTTGTGTCTCTTTTGATATTCCTTGCCCTTCTTACAACATCTTCCTGTAACAAAAAAATTTAAGTACCAAAAATGTGACAAAAAATAACTTATATATGCAACTTTGTTTACGTAGAAGCTAACCATTGCGGAAAATTAATTGAATATCATGTGATATTTAGTAAATAACTAGATCTGAATTTGCTATTTCAAGTATAAACATTATAACTGTAAAGATAGGTATGTGACCTGAAATTTATAATGGCAACTTTTATGAAATACTATAATGGTCTTAACGACAATTCTATACAAATTTATTAAATATAATACTTGTATAATAAGAATATATACACTAACTCGGGATTAATTATTCATATCAATTGATTAATAATTCAAAAGGCAAACTAAATTAAAAATTCTAGTGAAACCCTACACAGAAGAAATTAAAATTGAAGGAAAACAATAGAATCAAAGAATTAAGAGTTGGAACTGAAAATGTGACACAAAAAGTGGAACACGTCAAATTCCAAGTTTTCTTTTTGGTATGAAAGAAGCTCGATTTTTAGAACTCTCTGCTTACAGAAAGAGACTACGCCGATTTGATGTTCTTAAAGGGACATAGGATCCCATATCATAACAAACATCAAAATAAGGATCCCAAAATATACAACATGAGAGAGAGATGCATACATATTCAGAAGTCATTTGCTTGAACTATTTGAGAGAGTGGGATGAGTGAAATGTGCATAGTTTCAGACTCTAATTTATAGAGGCATTAGCAACCTGAAGAACCTTTTTTGCAATTAATGCTCAAAAGCAGGCATAAAAAATTTAATTTTCCTTATTGTTTTACTTGTGACTCCAAACCAATGAATTTGATGTTCATATAATAAAAACCGTTCTCTCTCATAAGCAAAGTCAAATGATTTTATCCCAGAATTTAAAATTTAATGTGAAATTTATTATTTGGGAAGGTGAAATTAATTATGACCTGGGTTTATATTAAACTTATTTTTTTAATGGTGAAACTCTTATTATGTTGCTTACAACATTCTTTTGTTGTATGTCGGTTGTCGTAGCGAAGTTATCACGGCGATATTTGTCGTTAGTTTATTGTTAAAAACAAAATGTTAACTTATGGTATATTCGTTATTAGGTAAAATAATAATACTGATTTAAATTAAACTAAACTTGTATTTTTATGGTAAAACTCTTATTTATGTAATCGACAACTATATTTGTCATTTGCTGTTGTTGCACAATAATTATCACATTGTCGTCGTTTGACATTAGTCAAATATTCTCATGAAATTTTTCCTTCAAATTTTCAACTCTCACACGTATCATTTATTTATTTTGTTATATTGGATAGTACTTTTTTCATTGTATTCTCATTATTTTCACTAAATTTCATCTCTCACACTATAATCATTAATTTCAAAAAGTTGTAACTAAAATTTAATTTTTCAAACCATTTTTATTTTTGGATTTTGGATTTTGGCTCTTTTCTTCTTCATCATTAATTACGAAAAGTTGTAACTGTAATATAATTCTTCTTGCCATTTTTATTTTAGGATTTTGATTCTTTTCTCCCACAAATCATTAATTGCAAAAGGTTGTAACTTTATTTTATTTTTTCATGCCATTTTAATTTTGGAATTTTGGCTCTTTTCTTCCACATATCAGTAATTGCAAAAAATTATAAATGTAATTTAATTTTTTATGTCATTTTTATTTTGGGATTTTGGCTCTGTACATGAGTATATCTACACATGAGATAAGAACGAATTCGTTCTTCATAGAGAAATTAACGTATGCTGATTCATCTATTGTAAAATATTATATTAAATTTTTTGAATGAAAATATGAAATTGCTAAGTGGAAAAAAAAATTTATGACTCTTTGCATATTTTAAGAATGGAAATGTTAAGTGAGGAAAAAAAATTTATGACTCTTTGCATATTTTAAGAATGGAAATGTTAAGTGAGGAAAAAAAATTTATGACTCTTCGCATATTTTAAGAATGGAAATGTTAAGTGAAGAAAAAAAAATTTATGACTCTTCGCATATTTTAAGAATGGAAATGTTAAGGAAGTGATTTTTATTATTAGTAAGGGTTTCGAATTAGATAGATAAAAAGAAATAAAATAAATTAGATTTAATTGGTCATTTTCACAATTTAGAAAAAGAAAAGAAATTAAAATAGTATCAATTGAGTTTAACCTGTTTTGGTTTTCATTTTTTTTTACCAACTCAATTTATATTCTGTTCAATTGCAGACACTTATAAACTATTTAGTTTTTATATTCATATAAAATTACATGTCTAGCATGCCTTAGATGACATTGGCCACTAATATTATGGAATTTTCAAAAAGTTTGGTTTTTCCCATAAACCTTCAACTTGACAGATGATATCACAAACTTTATCTGAGTTTGTTATATTTCACCGGCGAAAAAATCCTGAAAAATAATATCATAATACAGATCGTTGTGACAATAATTGTTCGACGCTAACCAACGACAACTATTATTGTGACTTTAACGACAAATAACAAATACAACTGTCAACTAACGACAATGATCGATGTTACATATAATATTGTTCTAACGGCCAATAGACGACAAAGAACGATGCAAGTCACATAATTATTCTATCACAAAATAATAATTCACATTTAATTTCAAAAGCTATTCGTATTTATTGAATATTTGAACTAACGACAAAGATTGTAGTTATAATTATTGTGCAACAACAAAAAGACAACAAAATAATTGTAAATTACGAAAATAAAAGTTTTACCATAAAAATACAAGCTTGGTTGAATTTAAATTGGTATTATTATTTTAGCTAATAACGAATATATCATGATACAGTTTTTTTTTCGTAATTTATAGACAAGAACTTCAAGAGCTTCAAGTTCTTCAATTTTTTGAGGATAGTTTTTCTTGAAGCGTACCCTCTAAAATTGTTTTTCTTGAAGCGTACCCTCCAAAATTGGGTAAAGTTCGTGATATTATTTGTCAAATTTGAAAGTTCGTGGGAAAAAATCCAACTTTTTGAAAGTTCCATGATATTATAGGCCAATATCCCTTTATAAATTAAGATAGGTTTTGCAGCAATTGTGAAGTGATAAACTAATTTTGATGGACGGAGAAAAATGAAAAAATAGATTATTTTTTCATAAATAGATGGAGTATTAATGTGGGATGGACCGAAATGACAATGTCACGCCCGCATTTTCTAAGGATAGAAAACACGGTTGATCGAGACTAGGGGAGGGTTAAAGAAGCAGGGAAGAAAGAGGGAAACAACACAACTCGACCAAAACTCGAAACAAATGGGAATAGCTCGAATAAAATCATAGTATCTCAACAATCAACAACTCAAAAGAAACAATATTTAGTGGAAGCATTTCGAGAGTAGAATAATGCTATGTATGAAGACACAACATATTCTAGACATTTGATAGACATTCTTCACTTTTATGCTCAACACTCACCACGCTCGTCACTGCTCAACCTGCACATTTTTTAAAAAAGAAATGCAGGGCTGAGTACTTGATGCATTCAGTGGACTCATGCCGAAAACATTTTATAAAAAGTATTTATCATGCCACCATTGAGTGTGACCTTGGGGTTTTAACTTTAGAAATCGCCCAAGACACTAAAATCATTTCCATTGTAAAATTTGGTTGATCAACCATTTTCCCATAGATGTCTACCATATCTGATCCATTGATGACAAGGAACGTGGCCACATTCCAAGTCACTAGACCGGCCGACTCAAAAGACGGCTCACGATCTCCATAGGTGTACACTAGCCTGAATAGTGACTCACTCCCTAGACAGACCCGAATTCGATTATCCATTGATGGCAAAAGCCACATCAGATAGGTTCCATAGAATAAAACAAAACACGGCATGACAAATATTCATATCATTTTCGCATAAAAATATACTTAGGGCATTGCCCATATTTAAAAAGAAAGCCCACCTCAAGTTCTTAATCCGAAATTATTTCTTTTCCCTTGATATCACGTCTCGCTTGCAAGGAATCACCTTTAGCATTTAAATAACACATAAATCAACACAATGAATCAAGTAAATAAATAAGATGCATGCACCTTAATTAAAATCGTTTATCTCGTTTCTCGGTTTTTGGTTATTCGGCGGCCACGATCCTCCGTTGGCTCCTCGTATTTCCACCACGATGTCGGAATAAATTCTCAAAAATTATACAAACTTATAACTAAATTACTTACTAATTATATCTTAATACTTACAATATAACCATTGATGATCCCATCAAAACTTCCCATTTCTTCTTCCGAACCATGAATTTAAAAGTAATAATTTTTCTTCCTAATTATATCTTAATACTTACAATATAACCATTGATGATCCCATCAAAACTTCCCATTTCTTCTTCCGAACCATGAATTTAAAAGTAATAATTTTTCTTCCTAATTATATCTTAATACTTACAATATAACCATTGATGATCCCATCAAAACTTCCCATTTCTTCTTCCGAACCATGAATTTAAAAGTAATAATTTTTCTTCTTATAATAATTAACTAACTAATTAATTAATTAGTTCATTTGGAAAAGTACGTTCCGTGAAAGAAAAGCAACTAACCAACCTATACTCTACCATCCTTCACGCCTCCTTCTTTCCCTCTCTCTATCTCTCTACTTCTCTCTCTCGACAAAATTGAGAATTTCTCCAACTTCCCGTCGCTCGGACTGAACACCGCGAGATCGTCGCTGCTGTTCTCAGGCAGCCACAAACTTCTGATGCAACGCAGGCACTATAGCACGTCTCCTAACACGCCGCATAGTCTATCAGTCGCGTCTCCAAACAAGCTAAACATGGCAGCCACCCCCGCTGTTTCTGCTACTCGAATCCGTCGTCGGTCCATTCCAGCCATTGTTCATCACCGAACCAACCCCGAAACATCCCGAAACCAACCCGAACAGCCCCGCACAACCCCTAACCAACCCCGATTAGATAAGTCCTTAACATTCCGTTATGTTCTTTCATAGTTTTCGATTTATTGTAGCGTTGTGTATTCGCATATTGATGTTCAATTCGTGATCTTCGAATAATTCTGATTGTTGAATGAGTTACGTGTGGGAGTGATGTAAGATGATCATGATATAATATGGTCATGGGGTTCGAAAATTTGGTTGGAGAAAAAATATACCTTGAACAGAGTTTGAGAAAACAACCGCTAGCTCCGTCTTTCAAGTTTCACGGTTTCTTGATTAAAGTTGAGAAGAATTGCCTTGTTGTTTTTTTTTCTTGTTTGCAGCGAACGATTAGAAGTGAGATGGATTGAGGAGTGCATAATATAGAGGGTGGGTGGTTAAAGATATGAGAGAGATTTTAGGGAGTGGAGATATTGATGAAGAAACGTGTAGAATGAAATTAGGAGAAGGAATTCATGTTGACTGAGGATTTGACTGCAGGATTAGAATAATAAATTAATATTTTGGCTTCTTAAAAAAAAGAAAAAATTCCATAGGCTCTCAAAATAAAACGGAACGATAGTTGGCTAAAAAAATTTGACCGTAATCCAAAAATAACTTAAAGGAATAGGAAAAGTCGGGCGTCACAGATAAAATGTGACTCTTATTGTGGGAAGGATGAAGTATATAATAAGTTATTTAAATTAGTTTTAACTTAAAATAACAAGGTTATTTCAACTTAATATCAAAGTTATACTTTTATCAAAAAATCAATATTACATGATATTTTGAAATGTATGTTAAAATTAATTTTAACGGCAAATAATAAAGATCGTTGTGACAATAATAGTTTGACGCCAACCAACAACAAATATCGTTGTGACTTTAACGACAAATAATAAATACAATTGTCAACTAATGACAATGACAAATGTTACATATAATATTGTTCTAACGGCCAATAGACGACAAAGAACGATATAAGTCACAAAATTATTCTCTCACCAAACAATAAATTCATATTTAATTTCAAAAGCTACTTGAATTTATTGAATATTTGACAAATGTCAACTAACGATAAAAATTGAAGTGATAATTATTGTAAATTAAACCGCTTCTTTTTCGCTGGCGGAAAATAAAAAACTCGGGTAAAGTTCGTGATATTATTTACTAAAGTTGAAAGTTCATGGGAAAAACCCAACTCTTTGAAAGTTCCATGATATTAGAGGTCAATATCCCTTAATAAGTTATGATAAATTTGGCAACTACTGCGAAGTGATAAACTAATTTTGATGGACAGAGAAAAATGAAAAAAATAGATTAGTTTTTCATAAATAGATGAGTATGAATGTGAGACGGACCGAAATGGAAA
The DNA here is from genome assembly GCF_004379255.2 of Salvia splendens. Taxonomy (NCBI): domain Eukaryota; kingdom Viridiplantae; phylum Streptophyta; class Magnoliopsida; order Lamiales; family Lamiaceae; genus Salvia; species Salvia splendens. The sequence goes on along the minus strand of NC_056042.1, from coordinate 21,628,706 downwards.
AATGTGACTCTTATTGTGGGAATGATGAAGTATATAATGAGTTATTTAAATGAGTTTTAACATAAAAAACAAGTTTATTTCAACTTTATATCAGATTTATACTTTTATCAAAAAATCAATTTAACTTAATATTTTGAAATTTATGTTAAATTAATTTTAACGACAAATAATAAAGATCGTTGTGACAATAATTGTTCGACGCAAACCAATGACAACTATTGTTGTGACTTTAACGACAAATAATAAATACAACTGCCAATTAACGACAATGATCGATGTTACATATAATATTGTTCTAAGGGTCAATAGACGAAAAATATCATAGTTATTATTATTCTATCACAAAATAATAAATTCACATTTAATTTCTAAAGCTACTCTTATTTATTGAACATTTGACAAATGTCAACTAACGACAAAGATCATAGTTATTATTATTGTGCGACGACATAAAGACAACAAATATATTTGTAAATTACGAAAATAAAAGTTTTACCTTAAAAACACAAGCTTGGTTGAATTTAAATTGGTATTATTATTTTAGCTAACAACTATATCATGATACAATTTTTTTTTCGTAATTTCTCGACAACAACTTCGAGAGCTTCAAGTTCTTCAATCTTTTGACGATAGTTTTTCTTGAAGCATACCCTCCAAAATTGTTATTCAATCTATTAATATAGCCAGAATTTTTTCGCTGGTGGGAAATAAAAAACTCATGAAAAGTTCGTGATATTAGTTGTCAAAGTTGAAAATTCGTGGGAAAAACCCAACTTTTGAAAGTTCAATGATATTAGAGGCCAGTATCCCTTTATAAATTAAGATAGGTTTGGCAACAATTGTGAAGTGATAAACTAATTTTGATGGATGGAGGGAAATGAAAAAAATAGATTATTTTTTCATAAATAGATGGAGTATGAATGTGGGACGGACCGAAATGACAAAATGTGACTCTTATTGTGGGACAGATGAAGTATACAATAAGTTATTTAAATTACTTTTAACGTAAAAAACAAGGTTATTTCAACTTAATATCAAAGTTATATTTTTATCAAAAATTAATATAACATAATATTTTAAAATTTTTGTTAAATTAATTTTAACGACAAATAATAAAGATCGTTGTGACAATAATTGTTTGACGCCAACCAACAACAAATATTGTTGTGACTTTAACAACAAATAATAAATATAATTGTCAACTAACAACAATGATAGATGTTACATATAATATTGTTCTAACAGCCAATAGACAACAAAGAACGATATAAGTCACAAAATTATTCTATCACCAAATAATAAATTCACATTTAATTTCAAAAGCTACTCGTATTTATTGAATATTTGATAAATGTCAACCAACGAAAAAGATCGTAGTGATAATTATTGTAAATTAAACCGCTTCTTTATCACTATTGAGTTACCATCTCCGATCATACACCAAAACTCATTTTTGGGGTAGACAATTTCTCCAACCATACACCAAACACAAACCAATTTTTAGATTTTTTAATGGAATAACACCATATTTGGTGTTACTGCAAAAATTTTGTGAGACAAATACACAAAAATGCTGTAAATTTTAAATATGGTATAAATGGTTGGAGGAAAACAACTTTTTGATGTGAAACATACTCAAAAATGGGTTTGAGTTTGGCGTAATTGATTGGAGATGATATTAGTATAACATGAATATTTATAGTCGGCTATTTTTGCTTGAAAGGATCGTTCATATTTGTATCAAATTTGGCGTCCCAATTTCCATTGGCGTGTTTGATGCCATAGAATTGGGGGGGGCTTGCATAGAGTCTCTACCTACATCGCTTTAGCCCAGATAAAAAAAAGTAAAAAGGAAAAAGTGCAAGAAATTTTTTTTACTTAAATTTAATTTAATGAAACACCTCATTTTGTCCTTGGGAGGAGTGGGCTCTGGGAGAGATTGGACAGAGTTCTCCTTGGGGAGCACTGGACGACCGCCTTTGCGGCTACTAGGGTGACTCATTTGCCTAGGATCTCTTCAGATCATGCCCCTTTGCTAGTGCGGTGCCAGCTCACGACTCAGATTCCGAGGCCTTCGTTTAGGTTTCAGAACATGTGGGTTCGGCATCACACTTTCAGGGATGAGATTGCCAGAGTGTGGACGGCGGAGACGGGCTTCTTCGGCATGCTTAATCTTCAGTTCAAACTCAGCAGAATTAAGGGTTTTCTCAAGGGATGGAACATGGAGGTCTTTGCGAACATCTTTGACAAGCTGAGGGAGGCAGAGGATGCAGTTGCCGCTGCTCAGGCGGATTACGACGGGACCCGACAGGAGCCCACAGGAGTGAGCTTAGCCGTTGCACAGCTCTCTATGTACTCCGCACTAGGATGGAGGAGGATTTCTGGAAGTAGAATGCTGCCATTCGGTGGGCGGCAGAAGGCGAAAGGAATTCCAAATTCTTCCACGGGTGGGTGCGACAGAAGCGGGTGAAGTCCCAGATTCACGCCATTCAGGTAGGAGGACAAACTCTCACGTCAGAGGAGGACATCAGACAGTCGGCGGTTGGCTACTTCCAGTGGCTTCTCACGACAGACGTTGAGCACTTGGAGCAGCCGGACCTTGATCTCTTGCGCAGTCTCCCAGAGACCGTGGACTGCGAGGGCCTCTGTGCAGTCCCCGACTACGATGAGGTGAGAGGGGCGGTCTTTGGCATCAGTGGGGACAGCGCCTCGGGACCGGATGGCTTCTCGTCCTTGTTTTTCCAGCACTGTTGGGACATCGTTGGAGCAGAGGTGGTGGCAGCAGTGGTGGACTTCTTCTTAGGAGCGCCCATGCCCCGCAGCTTCACAGCCACGACCATCATACTCTTGCCGAAGAAGGCAAGCCCGGCGACCTGGGCTGAGTACAGGCCGATTAGCCTTTGCAACGTGACCAACAAGATCATCACCAAGATCTTGACATCGCGTTTGGCGTCGCTGCTTCCTCTAGCTTTGGCGCCGAACCAGAGCGGTTTTGTAAAGGGCCGCTTGCTTAGTGATAATTTGCTCTTGGCTCAGGAACTGATTCACGACATCGGCAGGTCGCTCATTAAAAAAGCAAACTCGTCTAATCTGGCCCTCAAGCTAGATATGGAGTGGCCTTTTCTCGTTCTTGAGAGGATGGGATTCCCGTCGGGGTGGGTGAGTATGGTCGACCGATGCATCTCTTCTTGTTGGTTCTCAGTGCTTGTGAACGTGGCTCTGGCAGGTTTCTTTCAGTCTTCGAGGGGACTTTGCCAGGGAGATCCGTTATCGCCGTCGTTGTTCGTGCTTGCTGCAGATTACCTTTCGAGGAGCTTGAACAGGCTTGTTGACACACATCCCGATATGGAGTATAGATGTGCTAGGCGCGCGCCGGCCATATCCCATTTGTCTTATGCCGATGACATTATCATTTTTGTCAGGGTGCACAGACAGTCCGTCGAGAGGCTGGTACATTGTCTTGAGCACTATTCTGTCGTGTCAGGTCAGATGGTGAACAGGGGAAAGAGTCATTTCTACCTCTTTGAGAAGTTCGACGCTTGGGCGGCTGAGGTGGCAGAGGTGAGTGGATTCCAGCAGGGATTCCTCCCTTTCACTTACCTCGGTGTCCCTATCTATAAGGGGTGGCTGAAGGCCGGCTACCTTTTAGATATCCGACAGAAGATGGTGGACCGGATTCACAGCTGGTCTCACAGACATCTTTCTCTTGGAGGGCGTCTCGCTCTGATCAAGAGCACCCTTGTCACCATCCATCTTCACATCTTCCACGTCCTCAAGCCGTATGAGTATTGGATGAGGGAGTTGGAGCAGATCTTGGCCCGGTTCTTTTGGGGCACGGTTGGGGAGCAGAGGAAGATTCACTGGGTTAGCTGGAAGAAGAAGATTTGCTTGCCATTGGATGAGGGAGGCCTCGGCATCCGTCGTTTCCGCGGGGTCGTCAAAGCCTTCAGCATCAAGCTCTGGTGGAGATTTCTTGCGCAGTATTCTTTATGGGCGCAGTTCACCATGCGCAAGTATTGTTTCCATCCTGGTCGTGTTTTCATTTCTCCTTACTCTGTGCATGATAGTCCTATCTGGCATCATTTCACGAACATTAGGGGTCAGGTTCATAGTCTCATTAGGTGGTCCCTAGGCAAAGGGCGGATTAGTTTCTGGGACGACGTGTGGGTCGGGGATCGCCCCCTTAGGACCTATTGTCCGCCCGGGACTGATCTTCCTGCCGCTGAGGTCTCTAGATTTTGGCATGATCATACTTGGCTTTGTATGGTGTTCCTTTGTATGTGTTGGATATTATCAGGGCTGTTCCAATTGAGGTAGGCAGGCGGGATGTGATGCGATGGAGCCTCACTGGCGATGGCGAGTTCTCGACGGCCTCAGCTTGGGAGCTCATCCGGACACGGTCCCCTAGACATTTCGGACTTCGCATGGTCTGGAATGCTGGGCTGACCCCTACCATCTCTGTCTTCATCTGGCGCCTCCTCCTCCAGAGACTCCCTGTTGAGTGTTATGTTCAGGCCCGTGGTATCTCTCTTGCATCCAAGTGTCTGTGTTGTGTCTCTTCTTTTTCATTCGAGTCGTTTCAGCATTTGTTTGTGTCGAGTCCTCTGGCGAGATCGGTTTGGGATTACTTCGATGGCTGGTTCCCTTACCTTAGCACGCACATTCACACGTGCACTGATATTGCACTTAGATTAGGTTTTTGGTGGAGGTCCTCTCACATGGCCACCGCCTTGCACATCAGCTTCATTATTCCCTGTTTGGTATACTGGTTTATCTGGACGGAGAGGAATAGCTGCAAGCACCGCGACATTTCTTTTCGTTCTTCCCATGTTATTTGGCAGGTTGTTCGGCATTTGCGGACGTTGGTGGCGGCGGGCATACTTGTCCCCCTTCATTGGCGCGGTTGCACCCCACCTGTCGACTTCATGCCTTTTTCTCCTCCTCGCCGGCGAGTTCTGAGGTCCCTGCAAGTGCTTTGGCATCCACCCGACGATCCTTGGGTGAAGCTGAACACCGATGGGGCCTTTATCACCTCGACGGGACAGGCAGGCGGTGGGGGAGTGGTTCGGGGCTCAAACGGTTCTCTCTTGGGGGCCTTTTGTACGCCTCTCGTAGCTGGGTCGGCCTTCGAGGCGGAGCTTTTAGCTCTTCTTCACGGGTTGACATTGGCTATGCAGTTCTCCTCGCAGGTTTGGGTCGAGATGGATGCAGCAGCAGTGGTTGCGATGTTCACTTCAGGACGCGGAGGAGCGGCGGATGTGAGACACCACATGGCTCGCATTCGCACTTTGATCTCACAACTGCAGGTCATGTTCTCTCACATCTATTGAGAGGGCAACCGGGCAGCCGATTTTTTGGCAGGTAGGGGGGTCCAGACCACTGCCATCACCTTCTTTGATGCAGATTCAGCGCCTCGGTATTTGAAGTCGCTCGTGAGGATGGACCAGTTGGGCTATCCGAACTTCAGATTCAGATATCAAGATGGATGACTACTTCACATGGTTCGTGGTTTTGATTTATGGTTTTTTTGTTTCCTTTGGATTTGGACAACATCTGGCCATCATCCTTGTTAGTATTTTGATGTATAGCTTTGTTATGTTTGTTTTCTTGCTAGATAAATAGTTAGTACCCGGTCTGTGGGCATACCATAGTAGCTTTGTTAGGTCTTGTGATTTGTATCTCTCGTGCGGACCGAGTCACTTTTGGGTTTGGTTGATGTATGTTCTTTTGATGATTTTTGATATATACAGGTTGGGTATCAGTCTTAACCCCCCGCCGTGATGGTGTTTGAGAAAAAAAAAAACACCTCATTTTGTCCATCACCATGAGATGTCTTTTGTACACCTTATAAGACTGGCCAAAGTTTAACCAAATTTAATGATTTATGAGTATTATCTCTCAAAATACATGAAGAAGCATCTTATTACATTTATATACTAATTAATTAGTAGTATAAGTTTCATGAGTTAATAATAATGAGGGATCCCATTCCCATATAATAGTTCCTACATACACAATTTTATGAAAATAAACATAATAACTATGCTAAGAATGGGGAATTAAACTACAAAGTTAGCCTTTCATTTAGAGGACATCATTGATGACAATCAAGAACACATTGCATCTTCAAACCTCATTCAACCATGGCGGAAATTCATCCATTTCTTCATCAAAGGGCGAGCTCACAATGTCCTCTTTGCCGCCTCCTGAAGGTGTCTCCTCGCAGAAGCTTTCTTCTGCTGCGGAGGCAGCCAACAAGAGATACAGTAAGGCGAGCAGGGATACATGATCTGCATTTAAGGATTGGGAGCTTAGATTCTTGGAAAATCGAGGCGCCGTGGCTAGATTTGAGGCGGTTTCATGGCTGCGCGGTGGAGATTGAGGGCCGCGGGCCTCGGGCCTCGGCCATGTTGAGGTGCTTCTGTTGGTAAGTCCTTCTTGAGAAAATTGTTGATGCAGGCCCTTGATATATATGTAAGGGCTTCACATAATCATTTCTCACATTTTCTGAGTTCGCTCTCTTCATGATCGCTTTCTTCATTATGGATGGCTATAATCATCGTTGAGAATGTAATTAATTATATTGAGCGAGTGTAATTTTTTTACATTAATATCGCGTACTATCAGTTGGTTTTAAATGAAATCTTTACCTTCTCCATCTTATGCGATTCATTACGCTCGGGAAGCTGGACTAACCACATGCCTTGTGATCGTTGTGCGATTATGAGGTTGCTTTGATTGTCGATGTTCGAGTACACTTCCACCTTTGTATCTCTCTTGAGATTCCTTGCCCTTCTTACAACATCTTCCTATAACAAAAAAATATAAGTACCAAAAATGTGACAAAAAAATGACTTATATATGCAACTGTGTTTATGTAGAAGCTAACCATTGCCATAAAAATGAAAATTAATTGAATATCATGTGAAAATTATTAAATAACTAGATCTAAATTTGCTATTTCAAATATAAACATTATTACTATCTTTTATTATTACTATAAAGATAGGTATGTGACCTGAAATTTATAATGGCGCATGGATCACTTTTACAAACTACTATAATGGTCTTAATCACCATTCTACACAAATTTATTAAAAATAATACTTGTATAATAAGAATATATACACTAACTCGAGATTAATCATTCATATCAATTGATTAATAACTCAAAAGACAAAGTAAATTCAAAATTATAGTAAAACCCAACACACAAGAAATTAAAATTGAAGGAAAACAATAGAATCAAAGAATTAAGAGTTGGGACTGAAAATGAGACACAAAAAGTGGAACACATCAAATTCCATGTTTTCTTTTTGTTAGGAAAGACGCTCGATTTTAGATCTCTCTGCTTACAGAAAGAGACTATGCCGATTCGATGTTCTTAAGGGGACTTAAGATCCCATATCATAACAAACATCAAAATAAGGATCCCAAAATATACAACATGAGAGAGAGAGAGAGAGATGCATACGTATTTAGATGTCATTTGCTTGAATAAAGTGAACTGTTTTAGAGAGAGTGAGATGAGTGAAATGTGTGTAGTTTCAGACTGTAATTTATAGAGACATTAGCAACCCTAAGAACCTTTTTTGCAATTAATGCTCAAAATCTTGTATAAAATATTTATTTTTTCTTATTGTTTTACTTGTGACTCAAAACCATGAATTTGATGTTCATATAATAAAAAGTTAAAAACCATTCTCTCTCATAAGTAAAGTTAAATGATTTTATCCCAAAATTTGGAATTTAATGTTAAATTTATTATTAAGTGAGAGTGAAATTAATTATGATCTGGGTGTATATTAAACTTATTTTTTTATGGTGAAACTCTTATTACGTTGCATACAACATTCTTTTGTTGTATGTCAGTTATCACGACGATTTTTGTCGTTAGTTTATCGTTAAAACAAACTTTTAACTTATCTTATATTCGTTATTGGTAAAATAATAATACTGATTTGAATTAAAATAAGCTTGTATTTTATGGTAAAACTCTTATTTATGTAATCGACAACTATATTTGTCGTTTGGCGGTTGTTGCACAATAATTATCACATTGTTGTTTGGTGGTCGTTGCACAATAATTATCACATTTTTCCTTCAAATTTTCAACTCGCACACGTATCATTAATTTATTGTGTTATATTGGATAGTACTTTTTTTATTGTATTCTCATTATTTTCACTCAATTTCATCTCTCGCATTATAATCATTAATTTCAAAAGTTGTAACTAAAATTTATTTTTAGATTTTGCCACTTTTGTTCCTCATCATTAATTGCAAAAAATTGTAATTGTAATTGTAATTTTTTTTTGCCATTTTTATTTTGGGATTTTGATTCTTTTCTCCCACGTATCATTAATTGCAAAAGGTTGTAACTGTAATTTAATTTTTTGTACCATTTTAATTTTGGGATTTTGGCTCTTTTCTTCCACATATCATTAATTGATTAAAATTATAAATGTAATTTAATTTTTTATATCATTTTTATTTTGGATTTTGGCTCTTTATATGAGTATATCTACACATGAGATAAGAACTAATTCGTTCTACATAGAGAAATTAACGTATGATGATTCATCTATAGTAAAATATTATGGAGTAGTAATTTTTTTGAATGAAAATACGAAATTGCTAAGTGAAGAAAAAAAAAATTATGACTCTTTGCATACTTTAAGAATGGAAATGTTAAGTGGAGAAAAATAATTTACGACTCTTTGCATATTTTAAGAATGGAAATGTTAAGTGAAGAAAGAAAAATTTATGACTCTTTGCATATTTTAAGAATGGAAATGTTAAGTGAAAGATAAAAAAATTTATGACTCTTTGCATATTTTAAGAATGGAAATGTTAAAGAAGTGATAAATAAATAATTTATTAGTATGGGTTTCGAATTAGATAGATAAAAAGAAATTAAATAAATTAGATTTAATTGGTCATTTTCACAATTTATAAAAAGAAAAGAAATTAAAATACTATCAATTCAGTTTAACTTATTTTGGTTTTCATTTGTTTTACCAATTCAATTTATTTTCTGTTTAATTTCAGACACTTATAAACTATTTAGTTTTATATTTATTTAAAATTACATGTTTGGCATGCCTTAGACTGTTAGAGTTTGTATACTAGAAATCACATTTCGAGTGATTGAATACTGTAAAACTCTATATGTTATTTTTCAAAGGAATGAAACAGATTACTTTTGTCATAATGTTGTTATGTTTTACATTTAATGGATGTTTATGGCATATTTAAATGTATAAGCAACGTAACAAAGTCTAAGTCTTTGTTTTAGTAGACCGGTTGTGGGCGTCGTCCACTTTAAGGTAACACGGTCAGTTCTGAACAAAGAAAAATAAGAATTTCACAACCTAGATAGGCCTAGATTACCTATCGTGAGAGGTTGCAATGTCAGTCCGCATATTTCTAAGCCTTACTTGTAACGCCCGTACTTTTTATAGTACTTGGAATAACATCAAGTTACTACGAGACAAATAATAATTTGTCTAAACGAAAGGAAACGAACAAAAAAATAAGAACTTAGGGCTGATCCAAATAAATATAGAGAAAGTCCAATGTGTTATTTTACAAAATGGCTTTGGGCCATGGAAAATAGAAAAATGCTGACAAATATATATAGTTGGGCTTGAATGATTTACAACAAAATAAATTATTTTGAGCCCAATTCTTTCAAAAAAATGTGGGAGCAAGCCCAACACTTTTCTTCCTTTCTTTTCTTTCTTTTTCCTCCTTTCTCGGCCGGTCCTCTCACATGGAGACTCTCCATGTTTCCAACTCCTTCACCTTCCCTCTTCCACCTTCAATTCTAAAATCAAAAGTCACACAAATTAATACATCAAGATCCTTCATTTATCTCCTCTCTTACCCTTTCACTTCAACATTTCCAAGAAAAAAAAAAAAAGATTTGTGAGAGAGAGAAATAACCGAGAGAGAGCCGAGAGAAGGGGAGGAGGAAGAAGTTGCGTCCATTTTGTTTCAACACCCAAGTTTACGTCGCAAGGTATAATTTTTTCCCCTTTTTCGAATCATGAACTGTTAGCATTCGTTCATAGCATTCGCATCACATAAAACCAAACAAGAAAATCAACAATCAACTAACGAACATCACCGTAGTTAATCGAATGCGGAAAGAACATAATTTGAGTACGAGAACTTAGCTTCGGGACGTTTCGGGGCTGTTCGGAGTTGATCGGGCCTGCGCGGTGTCTGTCCGGCGGCTGGACCTCTCTGCGATAGCAGGGGGTGACTGCTCCGGCGGCTGGGTTGCCTCCGCTCCAGCAGTGACGACTGACGGCGAAGGTGGTAGGACGCCGAGGACGAATCGGTGACGGAGCAGCAGCGGCGGCCGCGAACAGCGAGCGACGGCGAGCTGCAGCGGCGGCACCGTCGACGCGTCGGGTCCCTCGGCGGATTTGGGGCCATTGATTGGGTGGTGAGCAGCGGCCGGCGACGGGAAGGAAGTTGGCGGAGGCGGCGACTCAATCTTTGAGAGGGATGGGAGACGGAGGGAGGCGCCGCTGGGTTTTGTCCCCAATAAGGAAATTCTCAAATGTGAAGTTTTGGAGAAGAGGGAGTTACGATGGGGATGGGGATGGGGAAGATGTGGACTTAAAGATTTGGACCTTTTTAATTAATCTTGGGCCAATCTATTGGGCTAGGTCTCAATTTAAATTAGAGTATTGTTTTATTTGGGGCTTTTAAATTGGAAATATAAGGTGGGTAAATAATTAAACGTTGGACCGATAATTTAATCGTAAAGAATGATTTAATTAATTTCCAGAATAATTCGAAAGACGAATAATATTATCCCAAGTGCGAAATAAAAATAATGGCGAAGAGAAATAGTTGCGATAATTTAATTATGCGCTTGAATAATTTTTGGAAAGTTATTTCGACGTCACCGAAAATACGAGGAGCCAACGGAGGAAGTATTAGTGTAAGCGGCCGACTGGCGATGCCTTGGGCGGCTGCCGAATAATCGAGAATGCATAAAAACCGAGAAAACGAGATAAAAGACTTTAATTAGAGTGCATGAATTCTAAATGTTTTCTTTCTTGAGATTGATGTGTACTTTAATTTTTCTCAAAAGGTGGTTCGCACGCTCGTTAAAGTCGGATCAAGAAGTTTGTTAAGAAAATTACTAAGCTTTTGAGGTGGGCTTTATTACTTAAACTTTTTATTTGAAATTGATATGTTTATGGTGAAATAAGGGAGGTTTTAAATAGTATGTCATGCCGTGTTTTATGTTTTGAAATTGCCTATCTGATTGTCTACTAGAATAATGTTCTACCAGACTTTGATGGTTAACGAATTCGGGTCTGATTAGGGAGTGAGTCCCTACTCAGACTAGTGCACTGATGAGGATCGTGAGCCGTCCTTTGTGGTCGGCCGGTCCAGTGATTGAGTTTGTGGCCACATTCTCGTTTCACATGATGGTTCAGATACGGTACATGATGGAGGATGACGATGATGTTGCATGCGCATGCACCTTTTTTATGGAAATGATTTTAGTGTTTCTCGGCATTTTTAACGTAAAACCCGAGTTTCACTCAACGGTGGCTTGACATAACTTTATTGATGAAATGTATTTTGGGCATGAGTTCACTGAGTGCATCAAGTACTCAGCCCCTGCATATGTTTCCCTATGTGCAGGTTGAGCGTGGACGGGGGGACGGAGGATGTTGAGTATTTGGACGAAGACAGTATTCAATAAATGTTCCGGTTGCTATTGTGTCTTCATACATAGTAGTAGCCAACTCTCAAATGCTTCCGCTATGCCAAGTTTTAAAACTCTGATGTTTCTGTATTCTGTTGGATTATTTTCATATGAACTTGATACTTCGTGATTTCAACTATTATCTGGTAATAAAGTTTCACCTTTTGATCTACATGTCGAACCCTTTGATTGTTTTCCCCTTCTTCCCCGCTTCTTAATTCCCCCATTAGTCGCGACCCACCGTGTTTTTTATCCTTAGGAAGTGCGGTCGTGACATTACTGAAATAAGATGACATTGATGTGGTATAGCACTGAATGGATCTAACAGCAAGACGAGTCTTTATGCTATCTACTGAAAGACGAGGTCTTGATAATTAATTTCTTAATCATTGTACGTTAGCATTGAGCATACGGTATTGATTATGCACTACTTTGACTTACCAAAAGGTGCGGGTTTTTTGCAACCCAAGAATCCTGGTATATTGGGTAGTGGTGATTAATATCTAGCGGTGCTAGGATTGCTATTATATTGAATCGTGCGCGAGGTGAGTCTCGTTTGATAATGTCCACAAGAGGAGTTCGAAACAAGGTTTTATTATTCGGAACCTAGCTAGTTGGAGTTTGATTACTCTATGAATAATAAATAAGTGTTTCTTGCTAAGTCCACTCTTGGAGATAATAATATGTTAATTAATTAAGTCCATAACAGACATTGATTAATTAATGGATGTTTCTATCTTAAGCACGGGAAATAGATGGCAAATAAATGGAAACCCGGAATACTTGTAATTTCGGAATTGCATGGGCAGTGCAATATTACTTCTGTAGTCGCTGCTCGTAATATTCCAATATAAGCTTATATTAAATTGTGGGTTCAATTTAATTAGTAAAAAGCTAATTGGGGAAGGTCATATCCAAATTCTTCCATAGATCTCTGACTGGGCCCAATATGTGACTTAATATAAATAGGATAATAAAGGAGACAGAAAAGACACATTTTTCCATCACAATTTTCGTCCCCCTCTCTGTCTTGAAGAGGGACGATTTTCAGCTCCCTCCGTGAACAGTTTCCGTCTTCTTTATTTGAGTCCTAGTATTCTGGTAAGATCATCCCACACTGATATCAGATTACAGTCCGGGAACCAGTCAGAAGATCTGTGGTTTAGTACTCAAGATCTTCACGTGGAGAAGACGCGAGCCATCTTCGATTATTCAGTGAATCAACGAGGTAAATTGGCTAACTCCGCAGCAAGCGTGTTTTAAGGATTGTTTGTGCGAATAGAATGATACATGTGAAAATTATGCGAATAGAATTTGTCTAAATAATCTGCTAAATAGATCAGAATTTCATGTGATCCGTGAGAACGTACGCTTCCGCTGCCAACCCCTTCATAGACGACATTGGCCCCTAGTATCATGAAATTTTCAAAAAGTTTGGTTTTTCCCATGAACTTTTAACTAGACAAATAATATCACGAACTTTACCCGAGTTTGTTATTTTCCGCCAGCGAAAAATTCCTGAAAAATAATATCATGATACAGATTTTTTTCATAATTTTCTTGACAACGACTTTGAGAGCTTCAAGTTCTTCAATCTTTTGAAGATAGTTTTTTTTAAGCATACCCTCCAAAATTGTTATTCAATCCATTAATATAGCCGAAATATTTTCGCGGGTGGGAAATAAAAAACTCAGGTAAAGATCGTGATATTATTTGTCAAGTTGAAAGTTCGTGGGAAAAAAACGCAACTTTTTGAAAGTTCCATGATATTAGGGGCCACTATCCCTTTATTAATTAAGATAGGTTTGGCAACCATTCTGAGTGATAAACTAATTTTGATGGACGGAGCAAAATGAAAAAATATTTTTCGTGAATAGATGGAGTATTAATTTTATAAAGAAATATGAGTGTAATATGAATGTGGGACGGGCCGAAATGGCAAAATGTGACTCTTATTGTGGACGGATGAAGTATACAATAAGTTATTTAATTGAGTTTTAGCATTAATAAAATAAGGTTATTTCAACTTTATACCGCAGCAATACTTTTTATCGAAAAATCAATTTAACATAATTTTTTAAAATTTATGTTAAATTAATTTCAGAAAATAATTGTTCGACGACAACCAACGACAAATATTGTTGTTACTTTAACGACAAATAATGAATATAACTGTCAACTAACGACAATGATCGATGTTACATATAATATTGTTCTAACGGCCAATAGACGACAAAGAACGATGTAAGTCACAAAATTATTCTATCACCAAATAATAAATTCACATATAATTTCAAAAGCTACTGGTATTTATTAAATATTTGACGAATGTCAACTAACGATAAAGATTGTAGTGATAACTATTGTGCAACAACAAAGAGACAACAAATATAATTGTAAATTATGAAAATAAAAGTTTTGCCATAAAAATATTAGATTAATGGATAGTTCTTAATTTAAATCGGTATTATTATTTTAGCTAATAACGAATATAACATTAGATTAATGGATAGTTTTTAATGATAAACTAACGATAAGATCATCGTGATTCGTGACAATTACATTGCAACAACAGACATACGACAAAGATCGTTATAAGCTAGTACATAATAAAAGTTTCACCATTAAAAAACAAGCTTAGTTTAAATCTGGTCATAATTAATTACACTCTCACCAAATAATAATTTAACATTAAGTTTCAAAATTTAGGATAAAAAGTAAGATCTCTATTTCTATTTGCATATCTAATCAATTGACTTGCTTCGGAGAGAGGATGACTTTTTTCATCCGAACTTGCAATACATGGTTTTGAGTCACAAGTATTTCCCATCATAAAAAGAACCAGTTGAAACAATATACTCCCTCTGATTCCTAATAAAAGTCCCATTTTTTACCTGCACGGATTTTAAGAAAATACGGTACTCCTTCCGTCCCTCTGTAGCTGAGTCGTATTCTTTGTGAGTCAGTTCCTTTTTTGGCAAAAAATACTTTACTCCATCTTCATCTCTCTACCTTTTTCCTTTCTACTTTATTCTCCTTTTACTTAACTCATTTAAAACAATTTTTCTTAAATCCCGTGCCGAAAAGAGATGCCTCTACTACAGAGGGACGGAGGGAGTATTTTTTTATGGGACGGATGGAGTAATTGGAATTATGAAATTTTTTCATAGCCAATATCATCATGGCTAGAGATGTCAGATGGAGTTTGCATATCTATATCTATTTGCATATCTAATCAATTGACTTGCTTCAGAGAGAGGATGGCTTTTTTCATCCGAACTTGCAATACATGGTTTTGAGTCACAAGTATTTTCCATCATAAAAAGAACCAGCTGAAATAATATACTCCCTCTGATTCCTAATAAAAGTTCCATTTTTTACTGGCGCAGATTTTAAGAAAATATGGTAGTTTTTTATGGGATGGAGTAATTGGAATTATGAAATTTTGTCATAGCCAATATCATCCTGGCTAGAGATGTCAAATGCTTAGGCCTAGGCTTAGGCTGGGCTCAGTAGATTAATCGGGCTCCAATTGGGCCTTTTTACAAACCCAGGCCCAGGACTGGTCCGAGCCCTGGCACGGCAGAATATAACTTATGCACTTAATTTTGTACTATTAGTTCTTTCAATAGAGTTATTTATGCATATACTTATATCAACCTTACGTGCGTGTATATTACGTGTATATATTTATCATGTACATGAGTGAAGATTGGATATTATTCATACATAATAACATATCCAATAACTAGAGAATTGTTCTTTTGAGCAACAAATTTGAGCTACTCTTGTGAGTGCCGGCTCCACGTCAGACTTTTCCTTATTTTCTCTTTCATCATCTCCTTCCTTCTCCACCCACTCTTTTTCAATTAACAGTTTCGATGTTACTTACTTCTACCCTTTTTTCTTCAATTGACAAATCCTGCACCACAGTTCCAATTCTCCTTCATATATTTTCCTTCCTTCTATTAGAATCGTGCTTGGTCAAACGACTTTGACTAATAATAAATGTTAAAAGACATTTAATTTTGTGAAATTAAATGCAATAGCGTCGATCTACGTTCCGAGTAGATGACCGTAGCATATTCATTTTCTCAAATCCGATTCCCGGTGAGTGAGAAATAATATATTAAAGTTAGTCACAATAAAGCTAGAAATGAGCTAGGAGAAAAACGAAAGGGATTAATTAACTAAGTGTTAATTATCCCACATCGGGGATGATAAACTTCTTTGATGAAGTATTTAATAAGATGAATTATTATGTGTAATAATTATCGTGGAATAAGATGGGTGACAGAGCCGACACGGGCGCCACCGTTAGCCGCGCACCGTGACCCTTGCCCCGTGCACCGGGCGCCGTGTGCCTTGTGCCTTGGCAATTGGTCTTTAGGTGGTCTTTGGGTTGTTCTTTGGAGCTGGTCGTTGAGCGTGGTTCAAGCCCGGTTGTTCCTTTTAGACCACCTCAAACTCCACGCTATCCCCGAGGGACCCCGACTCAAGGTGGTCCCGGTCCACGTCAGGTCCCCGCTGGACCCCGACGCATAACGGGAGACAAAAGGTCCCCGCTAGATTAATCGGGCTCCAATTGGGCCTTTTTACAAACCCAGGCCCAGGACTGGTCCGAGCCCTGGCACGGCAGAATATAACTTATGCACTTAATTTTGTACTATTAGTTCTTTCAATAGAGTTATTTATGCATATACTTATATCAACCTTACGTGCGTGTATATTACGTGTATATATTTATCATGTACATGAGTGAAGATTGGATATTATTCATACATAATAACATATCCAATAACTAGAGAATTGTTCTTTTGAGCAACAAATTTGAGCTACTCTTGTGAGTGCCGGCTCCACGTCAGACTTTTCCTTATTTTCTCTTTCATCATCTCATTCCTTCTCCACCCACTCTTTTTCAATTAACAGTTTCGATGTTACTTACTTCTACCCTTTTTTCTTCAATTGACAAATCCTGCACCACAGTTCCAATTCTCCTTCATATATTTTCCTTCCTTCTATTAGAATCGTGCTTGGTCAAACGACTTTGACTAATAATAAATGTTAAAAGACATTTAATTTTGTGAAATTAAATGCAATAGCGTCGATCTACGTTCCGAGTAGATGACCGTAGCATATTCATTTTCTCAAATCCGATTCCCGGTGAGTGAGAAATAATATATTAAAGTTAGTCACAATAAAGCTAGAAATGAGCTAGGAGAAAAACGAAAGGGATTAATTAACTAAGTGTTAATTATCCCACATCGGGGATGATAAACTTCTTTGATGAAGTATTTAATAAGATGAATTATTATGTGTAATAATTATCGTGGAATAAGATGGGTGACAGAGCCGACACGGGCGCCACCGTTAGCCGCGCACCGTGACCCTTGCCCCGTGCACCGGGCGCCGTGTGCCTTGTGCCTTGGCAATTGGTCTTTAGGTGGTCTTTGGGCTGTTCTTTGGAGCTGGTCGTTGAGCGTGGTTCAAGCCCGGTTGTTCCTTTTAGACCACCTCAAACTCCACGCTATCCCCGAGGGACCCCGACTCAAGGTGGTCCCGGTCCACGTCAGGTCCCCGCTGGACCCCGACGCATAACGGGAGACAAAAGGTCCCCGCTGGACCCCGACGCATAACGGGAGACAAAAGGTCCCCGATGGACCCCGACGGTCCATGGTGTATCTTGTCGTGTAGTGTGTCAAGATGCATCGTGTCTCTTCAGCTCCCAACGACTAGTTCACCAGTCAGTAACCCCGGCGGTTACTGTCTATGGCCTTGATGACAGACATTATGTCTGTTGACCCCAGCAACCCCTGCAGGTGGACTTAGCCTATAAATAGGCATGCATCCATTGCATTCAGTAGACAACAAACTCAAGCATTCTTGCATACACGTTCTCTCCCTCTCTGCATAATCTTCACGTCGAAGCTCTGCCCCCGCCTTACTCCCATTCGCCGGAGCTCTGCTGCTAGTGGTGCTGCTACTTTAGAGACGAAGTCGTTTTATCTTTGGGGACGACACGCCAAACCGAGAGCACTGCCAGGGGTATCTCGTCTTGCGGAAAGAAAACTCCTCGACTCGACTTACATCTTGACGATTTATTATTTCGAATTCTTCTTTGTAATTTCAATTCAGTTTATTTCCGTTTAATTTCTCCATTCTTCATTGGATTGTATTATGCCCGATTAGTGTATCTTTGTATCGTAGTCAATTTTCAACTAACACCTTCTACTTAAGATATTTTCCTTCTTTCTCCGTTGATTCTCCTACAGATAGTTTCCTTGAACTGTTTATCCTTTTTCTGTTTTCCGCCGATTCAACAATTTCCTCACAATAGCTCCGTGTTTGTGCACTGCAATTTTTCTCACTATCTGATTTTTTGTTCTTGCTTTCTAATCTCTGGAATTAAACTTCCCCAACATCGCTAATTCTTGTGGTATATTTGGGGCATGATTATCAATCACTTATTCAAGTTTTCCATTATTTGTGGAGATATTCAAAATAATAATCTCTATATGCCGATTCTAGTTTCTCAACAACCATGACAAAAAAAATCAAAATTAGGGATATTCGACAAATATGGGCGATGAGCAGACCAATATATAGAACAAAATTAGGATATTCAATGTGCGGGGAATTTTAATAATTCGATGGGAAGAAGAAAAAGAAGAAGTTGATGCCGAAAAAATTAAATCTATATTCTCGTTGAGATTATACTTTTGAGAAGAGGAACTGACAGTAAATTTTTGAAGAGATAAAAGAAATGGACGAGAACGACTGAGAGTTACATCGGAACTGTGGTGCAGGATTTGTCAATTGAAGAAAAAAATGGTGAGAGTAACGTCGGAAGAGTCAGAACTGTTAATTGAAAAAGAATAAGTGAAGAAGGAAGGAGATGGTTAAAGTGAAAATAAGGAAAAGTCTGACGTGGAGCAGGCGCTCACAAGAGTTGCTCAAATTTGTTGCTCACCAGATCAAATCATCAATTCTTCCAATAACTATATCCCCTAGTTAATTTATTATTAGAAGCATCATTAGACCATCCACTGTAGGGGCAGCGCACCGGCCGCCCACGAACCGCCGTCGCCGCGCCTACCTATAGCATGGGAAGCGTCCGCCCCGAGGCGGACGCATTTTTTGGGGCGGAAGGCCCATCGGCGAGAAGGCACCGAGGACGCGCCGGGCGTGCTTCGCCAAGCCGGTCATCGGCGCCAGCAGAGGCCTGACACTTTTTTTTTAAATTATTTGTGAAAATTTTATTATAAATACCTCTCCTCCACACACACACTACACACTCCATCCATTCATCCACTCTCAAAATTTTCACTCTCTAAAAATACACGGTGGAAACGACGAATCACCCGGCTCTGACAAATCGGGATATGGCGACTATCCTCCTTCCCAGCCGTGGGGATCGAGTCAAACTCCCCCTATTCAGAGGAATTTGGGTCGCTCGGCATTTGGAGATTACAGACCCAGCATGGACGCTCTTAACCAACCGCAACCGGAGACCCCTTTCCAATCCAGTCAATCTCCTTTCACCGATGCAAATAGATTCGCACTAGAGCAGATGATGGGTTGTTTGAGTCCGGGATTACCGGATACTCCGCCAGCCCGTGTGGATACGCCCGTTCCGACGAGTGTCAGCGGGTTCGGTGGGGCGGGTGGAAGCAACGGTGGCAGGGGAGGAGGCGGTAGCGGCAGTGGTGGTGGCGGCGAGGTCAGCGGCGCCAGTGAGGGCGGCGAGGCAACGAGGCCCGACGGTAAATGGTCCACGCACTACACCAAAGCAGAGTCCATTGCTGTGGCGAGGGCATGGGATGCCGTCACATCGGACCCCATAGTGGGCATCGATTAGACCGAGCCGAGCTTTTGGAAGCGCGTCCTGTTAGCATACAACGAGTTCAAGCCGAGAGGTGCCAAACGACGTGACCCAGAACAGCTCCGCAAAAAGTGGTCTAGGATTCTGAGATCCACCAAGAGGTTTGCGGGCATATACGAGAACAACCTGCTCACTACTGAAAGTGACCGAAGCGAAGCTGACGTGAAGGCGTTGTCTATGTCCCAATTCAACATGGAAGACTGGTCGAAGTTCAACTCCTGATAGGAGTATCTCGTTCTTGAGAACTGCCCGAAATTCAAGGCCATCTGTGAGGAGGAGAGCGGGAGAGGTCCTGGGGCGAAACGAACTAGACACAACATAGCCGGGGACTATAGCGGCGGTAGTGGCTCGCAATCAATCAACCTCAACGACGCCCAAACGGAAGAGCCCTCCGCTACACACTCTAGGCACCCACGCCCTCCGGGCCAACATTCCTCTATCCGAGGCGCTAGAGTGGCTGCAAATTCCTCCCGCCACTCGTCAGCCGCGTCTAGATCGCGCATCTCGCAGCCCGCCCCTAAACCGCACTCCGTGGGCACTGGTCCCCACGAGGTCTTGCAGAGGAACCTTGATGTGCAGTTGATGAAACAACTGCAAGAAAACTGCTGTTTCTACGAGACCGCAACCGACCCGATCACCAAGGATATATACTACGCGCTCATATGTCGGATCAAGGATCAGCTGGGGTTGTCTGGGGCTGGGGCAGCGCCAGGGGGCGGCGAGCGGCAGCGGGGGAGAGGGGCGGAGAAGAGGAGGCGGAATCGGACTCCGCCACCAAGTAGACGGTGGAGGAGGTTTTATTTGTATTTTTTTTAAATGTTCGTTGTATAATTTTACCGTTTCCGTAATACAACTAATATTTGGTCCCAATACTTTTTTTAAATTATTTACATTCCGATAATTTTAATTAGAATTGAATTAAAATATATAAAAAATAAAATAAAATGAAAAGTGGCTAAAAAAAGTGTCCACTATTGCTGCAGACACTTTTTTTTGTGGGCGCGGATAAATAAGAAGTGGCCGTGGACAAAAAAAGTGGCAGGGCTATTGGAAGTGTCCACCTTATAGTGGATGCTCTTATGGAGTATTATATTTGTATATTTATTTTCTATAATTACATAGATTAGTTATTGACTTTTAAAAAAAATAGTGCATCCTAGAATTGATTGTATTATAATAATTTTGATTTGCATAATTATAGAGATAAGTTGTCAATGATTTATCTCTATCAAATATAGTTCCATAAATATAATGATTGATTAGTTATTTATATGTATATAATATATGTATATGAGTATGAATTGATTGGATTTTTATATGTATTTGTATATTTTCATGATAATCATAGATTTTATTAATGAAATTATGCAAAATAATCAACTAATTCAACTTATCAACCTAAATCAAAACTTATAACAAATTTATTTCCATTTTGATTTGCATAATAATAAATATTAATTGTTAATTGATTTGCATAATTATAGATATTAGTTTTTTTATGGATTTATCTCCATTAAAAATAGTTTCATAATTATAGTATTATGATTCCTAAATTTGTGGGATTATATATTTATGCGTGTGTAATCTATAAATATAATATACAAAATTTGTGGGAATATATAAAACTTCATGTAAAATCTTGATTCCTTATTTTGTAGGAATATGTATTTATACATCATTAGTATTATAATACTATTCAAGTATAGATTAATATTGTTTATTCAAGTAGAGATTAATATTGTTTGATTAGTACAATAAAAATTTTGAACTTGGCCCAGCCCAGCCAAGTCGGTCCGGCCCGCTTATTAACTGGGTCCGGACATGAGCCTGGATTGGGCTGGACTCAAATACCGCCGGGCCCCACCAGGCCCAGCTAGGTCTGTCTGGCCCGGCCCGACATCTCTAATCCTGGCCATAAGACTTAAAATAAAGTACTAGTATTAAATAACAAATTTTGAATTTGTCTGGACTCTCTCTTTTGATAAACAATATTTTGTTAATGATCAAAACCACTTGTATCAATAAAAAAATTATATTTTATTTTAATTATTTTCTCTATTCCATATTAATTGAACATTATTCTATATTGAGAAATTTCAATATAGTTCAGTCATTTACTCTTTTACTATATTCTCTATCTGTTTCTCTTATTTTATTCACCATCCACTTAAAACATTATTTTTAATCTCCGTAAAAAAAGAAATGTCTCTATTAATCAACGCTATTTTGAGTATCTATTGATTTTACACAAATATGATCATTAAAATAAATAAATAAATAAATAAATAAACTAGAGTTTAATATTTTATTTTCAAGTCTTATAAAACTGATAAAAATTGGAAATGAATTAATCATCCCAAAAAAATGGAAAAAACAGTCGTAAGTAAGTTGGATGAATGGTGTCCCAATTTTAGGCAAAAGGTATCGAGTGACGCGACGCTTAAATTTCCCTCGTCTCGAAGCAGCTATGCTATGCTATGCTACGCTATTAATATGACCGTTGCAAAACTCAACTCCATTTCAAAATTCAATTGTAATTTGAAATGGTGGCTCTCACAAATCCGGCGCCGGAAAACCTAGACATTCCCCAACAGGAACAGATGCAGCAGGAAGAAGATGATCGGCGTGGCTCCGAGATTTTCGATTATGAACTGTGCAGAGAGGAACGAATCAGAGAGAATCGCGAGAGAATGCAGAAGCTCGGGATTTTCTCCCTCTCTCAGCAACTCAAACCCTCTCCCGTCAGATCTTACCGCAAAGCTAATCGCCTTTACAATCCGCTGCCTCCCTCCCCTGCCGGCCCCACCCGCCGCTCTTCTAGGTACTTTCTCAAGAGCATCTCCAACCATTTACACTATGCTCAATTTTGGTTTTGTTTTATGTAAACCTAAAAATAGGTATTTTAACTCAAAAACTAAAAATTGAATTAGTTTTGGAGTACGATTGGAGCTAATTGCTTATTCTATTTACTTGTATAACTGAATGCTGAAATGTGGAATATATAAAAATATTTGTGATCTGATTTTTTTTACATAGGCTGCAAAGCTCTACGCCTGTTACTTACTGCGAAATAGACATGGGGAAAAAGGAGAAATCAGTGAAGGAATGGAGAGAGGAGGGGTCGAGGCCTGAAGTTTACACTGAGGAGCATGACAAATTGCTGGGAAGCACTGAAATGAGCTGGACTCTTTTTGTTGATGGATATGGAAAAGATGGCAAGAGAATTTATGATCCCATCAATGGCAAAACTTGCCATCAATGCAGGTTGCCAATACTTCCTTTCCACTGCTGCCTCTTTATTCATTAATTTCTCTGTCATAACTTTTTGACTACTGTGATGATTTGTTGTTGTACTAGTTACTATGATTCTATGTTTGCTCCCCACACAACTTTTGAAAAGAAAAGCAGTTTTACCTTTTATTACTTGATGTGATGCGTATTTCTTATTTGGTGATGTGTTTGATTGTTTTTCGGTGTTTCTCAATGCTGAAAAGAGCCCCTAATGTGCAGGCAAAAGACTCTTGGTCAGCGTACGCATTGCAGCAGCTGCAACATGGTCCAGGGACAGTTCTGTGGAGATTGCTTGTACATGAGGTATGCAGAATATGTTGAGTGGAGAGGTGTATATCTTTTGTATTCCATGGGGTTTAAACGGGTTAATCTTCTTCTTCCTATGTCATTAACCAGTAAAAAAAATCAGTCGTTATATGTCACAAAGCTCTTTATAAGTTTTTACGTACAAATGCTTTCTACGTTGCGTCTATTCTAACATCTAAGTAAAACATATAGTTTCCATACCGACAAACAGAGTGTTGTGGCAGTGAAACCAGTCATATATCATTACAAGTATAGATTATTTTATCAAGGGCAACCGTTCTATTGCAGGTATGGGGAAAATGTGATCGAAGCAAAAGCAAATCCTGACTGGATCTGCCCGGTTTGTCGTGGAATTTGTAACTGCAGTTTGTGCCGGCAAGGAAAAGGGTGGCCTCCTACCGGGATGATGTACAAGAAGGTAAATGCACAAACTCAAGTCGACTTGTTTCCTATTATACACTTTTCACAAACAGCATTGAAAGCGGACATTAACTTTTTACCTTTTTCAGATTGCAAATCTTGGCTACAAGTCAGTGGCACACTATCTTGTCCAAACACGGCGTGCAGATACAGATAAAGAGACCAATGTTGGCAGCAAGGTTCCAGTTTCTGCAAAGAGATCGCTGCCCTTTACAGACTTTGAGGTAACTGGTGAAGAAGGCGATCTTTTAGAACCTGGCCACGAATGTTCAGAACCTTTGCCTGAAGCTTTGGCAAAGGATCAAGTTGAACATCAATTGAATCCCGAAGTTGAAGAAGATTCTGCTGGATGTGACGACGATAAAGAAACTATACCTGTGGCTGGTACAGCATGCATAAATGGTACAGAGCCATTGAATGATGAGGCAATAGCCGATGCTAGTGCCGATGAGATTGAGAAAAAGGAGCCTATTCCGGACATCAAGTGCATTGCTGGATCAGAAACGAGTCCAAAACCGACCAAGAAACGAGGGCGCTATGAACCAGCACCAGATAGTATTGGTGGGAGGTTGAGAAAGAGGCGCAAAGAGCCGCAGTTGGGAGGTGCGATCCGTGCAGACACAACAGCAGAGGTGGGAGGTATTGCTAGTCGATTGAGAAAGCGTCGTACAACGTAGTTACTGACATGACAACAACCTATTTATGGTGCAGTGGTTTTGGTTTTGAGGTGTCTGTTGTGATGTAGTTTTAACTGACAACTACTTTTGTCGTGAATGATGCATGCAATCTCACCATGTTTTGCTATTTGCTTGTAATTTTTGGTGCAAAGTAGTTTAACTACAGAAATGACAACAATACACACGTGTACTGTAGCATCAGCCCAGCTCAACATATTCTATGAAGATAAGAAAAAACGACATTCGAAGAAAATTATTAATAATCCTATTTAGTAAATTTGCGTTTGAAGAAAATAAATAAAGGTTATGAAATAGGGAATCGAGATACCAAAAATCATTTTTATATTAGAAATAAGACTAAACTAGATTCATTACATTAGGATGATCAACCGCTTAAACGGAATCATGTAGCATATTTATACTTCATCCGTCCACAAAAAATAAAGCACATTTGTCATTTTTTGTTGTCCACAAAAAATAGAGTGCATTTATAAAAGGAAAGTTTTCAACAACTTCTTTCTTACTTTTTTCCCTCTCTCTTACTAATAATATAGACCCTACATTCCACTAACACTACTTCTCTCTTACTTTTTTCCTTTCTCTCTTACTTTTTTCTCTTATTAATTATATGGGTCTCACATTCCACTAACACTACTTCTCTCTTACTTTTTTCCCTTCTCTCTTACTTTACCAATTCCACATTAAAACCTGTGTCATTCACAATATGTCCTATTTTTCGTGGACGGAGGGAGTATGATTTACTCCCTCCGTTATTTAGTAGTAGAGTCATTTTGTCATTTTGGTGCGTTCCATAACAGTGAAGTAATTTCCCTTTTTAGTAAAAGTCAACATATTTCTTCTCACTTACTTTTCTCTCTTACTTTCTTCTCTCTACTTTTCCCTCTCACATACTTTATTATCTTTTTATTTAATACATTACACACATTTTTCTTAATCTCCATGCCAAAAAGAAATATCTCCACTACTATGGAACGGATAGAGTATTTTATATAGAAAGAGTAAATTAGGGAATCAAAATTAGTACTTAAAAATCTAAAAAAAAACCCATAAATTAAAATATATACTTTCTTATTTAAATTATTTTTCACTTATCATATACTACCTACGTCCTACTAGGAGTAGTTTCTTTTGAGCACAGTTTTTAAGAAAATTATATTTATTGAATTAATTGAAGAGAATAAAGTACTCCCTCCGTCCCTTAAAATTTGGCAACATTTGATTCGGCACAAATTTTAAGAAATGTATAGAAAGTGGGTTGAAAAAGTTAGTGACATGTGTGTCCTACTTTTATATATTGGATTTAAAATAAAATGTGAGTGAGAATGAGTTAATGGAGTGTGAGGTCTGAAGGGGCTGGTAGCGGAAGCGTACATAAATCAATTACATAATAATTCTAATCTATGTAGCAGATTATTTAGACAAATTCTATTTGCGTAATTATCTCATATATCATGCTCATAACTTGAATTAAATCATGTTTTAGTGTAATTGAAACCTAAAACATGTTTTCTACGGATTAGCCATTTTACCTTGGGGATTCTCCAAAGAATCGAAGATAGTTTGCGCCTTCTCCACGTGATGATGTTGAGTGCTAGGCCACGGATCTTCTGACTGGTTCCCGGACTATATGCTGATATCAGTGTGGGCTGATCTTACCAGGATATCGGGACTTAAATAAATAAGACAGAAATTCTATCTCATGAGGAGAGCTAAAGGAAAAATTTCGTCCCTCACAGTGTAGGAGAGAGGGACGAAAATTAGGAATAAAATTAAGTGTATTTTCTATGTCATTTATTCTCCTATATATATTAAGTCACATATTGGGCCCAGTCAGGGATCTATGGAGGGTTTTGAGTATGGTCTCCCCCAATTAGCTTTTTACTAATTAAATCGAACCCACAATTTAATACAAACTATTATTGGAATATTACGAGCAGCCACTACAGAAGTAATATTGCACTGCCTATCCAAATATGAAATTATAAGTAATTCGGGTTTCCATTGTTTGTCGTTCATTTCCCGCACTTAAGATAGAAACGTCCATGAATTAATTAGTGTCTGCTATGAACTTAATGTATTAACATCTTATTAATTCTAAGAGTGGACTTAGCAATAAACGCTTATTTATTATTCATAGAGTAATCAAACTCCAACTAGTTAGGTTCCGAATAATAAAGCCTTGTTTCGAGCTCCTCTTGAGGACGTTATCAAACGAGACTCACCTCGCGCACGATTCAATATAATAGCAATCCTAGCACCGCTAGATATTAATCACCACTACCTAATATACCAGGATTATTGGGTTGTGAAAAACCTGCACCATTTGGTAAGTCAAAGTAGTGCATAATCAATATCGTATGCTGAATGCTAACGTACATTGATTAAGAAATAAATAATTATCAAGACCTCGTCTTTCAGTAGATAGCATAAAGACTCGTCTTGCTGTTAGATCCAATTCAATGCTATACCACAGCAATGTCATCTTATTTCAGTAAGGCTTAGAAATATGCGGACTGGCATTGCAACCTTTCACGATAGGTAGTCTAGGCCTATCTAGGTTGTGAAATTCTTGTTTTTCTTTGTTCGGAACTGACCGTGTTATTTTAAAGTGGACGACGCCCACAACCGGTCTACTAAAACAAAGACTTACACTTTGTTAAGTTACTTATACATTTAAACATACAATAAGCATCCATTAAATGTAAAACATAACAATATTATGACAAAAATAGTCTGTTGCATCCATTGGAAAATAAAATAAGAGTTTTTACAGTATTCAATCACTCGAAAGGTGATTTCTAATATACAAACTTTAACATGGTCCACTACAAAAAATGGTAAAAAAGTGAAAGGTGACAAATTTTTAGGGATGGACGAAAAAAGAAATAAGTAACAAATTTTCAGGGACGGAGGGAGTACGAGAGAAGAAAAAGTAAGAGAAATGTAAAGTGGATAAAGTAAAAAAGAGAGAATAAAGTAAAAGATAGAAAACAAAATGTGTTGCTTTTGCCAAAAAAAGAAATCAATCACTTATAGTGGGACAATCTAGAATGAAAAGTTAATTACTTATGATAAGACGGAGGGAATATCAAATTAAAGGTAATTTTATGAGGATTCTAACGAAATCTCAATTGCATATGTTCCGATGAAAAAGTTACAATAAATTGTAATTTTTATATTTCTAAAACGACTTACACATTACATAATGCTGAAAAAATTGGAATATAGTTTAAGTATATTTTCAAATTTGCAAAGTGTTGTATGTAAATACCCTAAGTTCAATGTACAAAATGCTGAAAAAATTGTACTACATCCGTTTCCAAACAAGAACTTTGGAAACGACACTGGTTTTAATATAAAATTGATAAAGTAAGAGAAATGAGATGAAAAAATGTAAAATAAGAGAGTGGATGAGAAAAAGTAGTGGAATTAATGCTAGTGGATTGTGAGATCTATTTCTTAAAATAGAAAATTTCTATTTTTATGTAATGGACTAAAAATGAAAGAATTTCTATTATGTTAAGTTTAAATCCTTTTTCAAATTTTCAAGCAGTTGTATAGGACACTAAAAAGATGAAATAAAAACTCAACACTAAACGAGATCTCTTACACATTTACTACTACACAAAACACCATCTTTATTCATTTCCCTCTACAAAACTAAGTTATTAATCCCAAAGAAAAGTTCTTAGTTCCGGGGATATAGAGAAAATAGTTAAGTTTTCTGCGATTGTTCACCTGATAACGAAACCGGCGACGACGTCATGGACAGTCAAGATCAAGAAAATCAACGGTGATTTCCACATCATCGACGGCTGGTTCAAGTTCATCAACGACAACGACATCCTCGAAATGAAGCTACTCAACTTCCACATCGTTGGAAATTCCACTCTCCAAGTCACCATTTTCAGCCTCAGTTCCTGCCTCGAACTCAGTAAATTGGTAACGCTTTCAATAACTAAGACCATCTCCAACCATGCACCAAAAATGAATTTTGGTGTAGAAAACTTCTCCAACCACCGCCTAGCTACTTTAATCACATGATGTTATTTTTTATCTTTAAAATAAGCATTCTTAGTAACTGAACAAACTCATACAAGTAGCTTTCAGTTATGGAATTTTACATTTGTACTAACACTACCTATCAATCTATCATGAATTCACACAAATCACCTAAAAAAATGAAAATGGAATATGTAATCTCTATCAGAGTAGGATCAAAATCTAAATGTGAATTCTGTACAACAGGCATGGGAGATATTCTCAATGAGAAAACGAGCTTGCATCCGTGCTATAAATCGAATATTCACTCAGGCAACCATTCGGCCTCTCCTCATCCCAGTTCAATACCTCTCTTGCATATTTCAGCGCTGCGTCTACACTCACAGGCTCCAGAGCCTTCACCGCCGATGCATACAGCTTTCTGCCTGTTAGGGACACGTACAGCCTTTTGAACTTCACGGCGACATAGTGAAAACCCAACTGCCCCAGGGTTGGATGATTTGCGTTGTTGCTGTTGGAGCGGTTACGACTGATCACCGGGTGGAAATCATCAAACCACTCACATGTAGTCAGAGGAACTTGCTCGACCTTCTCCTCAAACGAGTCGAATTTGTTTAAGAGGAGAAGGAACTCCATCTGATCAAACGTTGGGTGAGTGACCATGTTCTCAAACAACTTTTTGCTCAACATCATCTTGTTCACTCTGTTTCCGTCACCATCAAGAGCAAACTGATCATAGTCACTTAGAGAGACACAAAATATAACGATCCGAACATCTTCAAGCATCTCCAGCCACTTGCAGTTTTCTCCAAAGCCTTTCGCCTGCATCCTGATTAGCTGATATCTGTGATCAATAAATAGAAACCGAGTCAATGAATGCACAAATCACAATTATTTCACCTAATCCAATCAAGCAAGCAATAGAGAATGAGGCACAAAGTTGCTGGATCCTGAAGGGGCCTCAGGAAATTACACATAATTTTCTTCGTTTTGTATCCAATAAATAGAAACTTAAAAGGCCACAACATGGTGGACTTGAACCCAAGACCTTGACCTCATGCACCCACATAATTTTCTTTTACATGTGTTCTTAACCATTTCAAAAAGAAACAAAATGACGCATTCAAAGATATTCTATAAACAATCAAAGCTAAGAAATTCTCAACGTTTAAGGTTTGGGGAGCAGAATTAACCTGAGCACGGAATCATGCATATCCCCACAGTCCGCATCACCATCATATACTGGCTCAGGGAAAGAAAACTCAACGCATGCCAGCCCATTGGACGAAGTAACATGTTCAGCATAGAGGATATCCAAATCAGATGGTCTGTAATCTGGTTTCACTATTTCAACAGCCTGGAAAAACAATAAAGGATCAGGCAAACAGTCAATCGAGAGGAAAAAGTTCAAATGGAGATACAGTTAGACACAAAATCATAGTTAATACACAAACGCAGCTTGTTATCTAACAGTGCAATTAAGTTTTACCATTTACCTACTTCTTTACAGGCGAATATTTCACCCTATTTAAACTTAAAAAGTAAGATTACATTTTCTTTTCTAAGAGTGGCTATCAGTCAGGACTAGGCAAAGCAAAATTCATTAACAACTGAAAGTGCAATATTCAAAATCCTTCAGAATGTGAAAAAAATTTCTTCCTTTCAGCGGCCAACATGATGTTTACAATCTGAACATCACAACTATAAACACACTTAAATATTTTTTGGAACAAAAAAAGTAGAGGAACCCAAAAGAATAATCATAGGTATAGTCATTCTCCTCATGGTACAAAAAGTACAAAAAATTAAGGGTTCATGTTCTCCTCATAATAATCTTTATGCTTCTATTTTTTATTCTTTTGAAGACATTAAAGTCAAATGCCACCTAATCATCCCTTCCACATACGACTGTGATTAGACTATTAGTTCAGTACCCTTTACATGAACATCCATAAATAAACACAGCCATCCACATACAACTTTGTAGTTTTTTTTTAATATTTATTTGGTGCTCAATATACTTATACAGATCGACATATATGGTGGTAAAATATCTTGCCTGCTCTAGGAAGTGGCTTGAAACACTGGGGAGACTTTCCAATTCATGTCTTCGTTTGTAAGTTGCCTGGAAAGCAGCACTACTACACAACTCCTGAACTAGTGGCGCATATTCCCGACTAGCAGCAGGGAATATTTCTTCCAGAGTTCCCGATGCATTGATTTTAAGTAGCCAATCTGAAAATGCCTTCAGTCGGGGACAAATTGAATATGGAGTCTCTTCACCATTGGCATCATCATGCCCTGCAATAAACCAAAAGATAGGGGGAAAAGATTACATCTACATATAATACATTAGTTGTGACTGAATACATGGAAATGAATCAGTAAAAACTTCAGAATCAGGTCACAAAGAATGTTCTTCGTTATATATGATAATGAAGGTGCTCCTGGTTAGTGAATCTGGGAGACAATATGATACAGATAAGGTTTACATGAGTAGGGGCAAATAAAAATTCAAGGCTATCACAGATTGAAGAGTGACAGCTAATCCTTGAGTAACCTTTTATTGAATATCTGCTTGATTAGTTTAGTTTAATTATTTTTGAGTTGCTTTCATATTTGTTGTTTCAATAGCTTCAGCTATTTAAATATAATGCCATGAAATAGAGTAGTCATTCAATCTGTTAGTTACAAATCAGCATTTTTTGTTGGGAAAGATTCACTCCATAAGCTCATTGTGATATTCATTCGTGTTTGAATCGGATATGCTTGACTCTTCAAAAATATGTATCATGCATCCCTTCCTGGTAAATGTTTAATGTGTATCAACTGCCGAAAAAGGGTTTGGTAATTATTTTTCATAAAATAATCGCGCATGTAGACGAATATAATGGGGAATCAAAGTTCTTGCCCTAGGTCATTGTGGTTAGAGAGGAATAGGAGAATCTTTGAGGATGAAAACAAAAATCTTAATGGAAACAAAAATTGGAGGAAACTGCATATTTGGCTACTAAAAAATTTCAATTTAGTTATTATATTTAAAAATATTAATTAGCTATGCTAATCTAAGAGTTACCATAATTTATTATAGAGAAACCTGGGTTCATATCTGCAAATTTATTTATTTATAGGATTCAAGAAAAGGAAGAGTATATTGTGATATCAATTGTAACATATCAATTGGGGGATCCATTGTGATATGTTACAATTGTCCATCATTATCTTGACTGATAATGATTAGGATGTGCTTTGATTTGTTATCAATTTGCTTTCATTTGTTTCCTTGTTTAGTTTCAAAGCTAGAATAAAGTATTTTAGGACAGTATCAACCTTAGGCCTCCTCGGAGGATTGTCTTGGGCCTCTTCGGAGAATTATCTTGGGCCTCTTCGTTGGATTGTTCTTCTTTTGATATTAATTCAGTTCTTATTTTCACTTTTTGCTTGGTTTTCATTATTTTTGTGTCAACTGCCTTTCACTCCATATCACATTGTCTCGTTGTTTTATATTGGGAAATTGACTTAATGGTTTTTACAAAATAGGCACGGAGAAGATACATTTTTAAATAGCTAGATTTTACAGCTTTAATATCTTGTTCTATTTCAACTACCAAGAAACTTGGAGAGTTTATAAGCTCTGGCACACAGAACTCTAAGAGAGGAAAAAAGGATACTTGAGCTTATTTACTTTATATACAATAGAATCCCAAATGCAACCTAACAATGATATTTTTACTTACATTTAACAAATGAGGAAACTGAATATCAGATGGAACATACCTGCAAGAGTTGTTCCACAAGACTGATTTTGCCCCAATTCATTCAAACTTTCTTCTTCAAATCGTTCACGGCCCTCAAGCAGTATCCCAATATAGCTATACACATGGCTCTGGATGATTAATTTAATGTGTTCCCGCTCATCCTCGGAAAAGGGTATGTCTTTATAAAGAATTCTAGCCTAATTCAACAAAATTAGACTTGTTAAATTTAAAATGTTAAATTTTTTTCATCCTAGCAAAAACTCATGCATCTAAATTTTCGGCAACATTGATACGGAAATCAATCATGACATAACATAAAATGAAGATTAAAAAGTCACGGATAATTAAATGTTGCCAGATCTTTTCTTTCAACACCATAATCAAGCATTGTCATTCAAATACGCCCTTCATCAACGAAAAATAGTCTCGTTTTGCCATTTTGGGATGTCCACAAAAAATAGTCCTATTTCTAAATATGTAAAGTTTCTCTCTCATACTTTACCCACTTTTTCTCTCAATCTCTCTTTACTTACCTACTTTTTCTCCTCCTCTTATTTTACCAATTTCTCATTAAAACTTGTGCCGTCCACAAATGGGACTATTTTTTGTGGACGGAGAGAGTAGCTACAAATTTTTCCAAAAATGTGGCATTTTGTGCTAAGAACTAGATGGGGTACAGAAAAGAAAACAAAGTTTTCGCATTTTTCTAAGAGTCGTTTTAGCCGAAACGAAACATACATATACTGTGGGTAAACAGCCGTTATAATGAGTCCATAATTCCAAAATAAACCCAGATAAAAGGTACCATAAACTAAAAATATTAAGACAAGGGCTTGCATCCATATGTTAGAGACCTGCATTTCCATTAGACTTGTGAAAAGGGGAAGTTTATAAAACAAAGGAAACATGAAGAAAAGGTGTTAGCACTAATACTACATATTATTCTGTCCATCCAACAATATGCTCAGAGCTTGTGTTATAAAGTGGAATAAATGCAGAGCGAATCTTCAAAGCTACCTGTTTAAAAATGGTACTTGTTCCAGATCCGCTATATCCAATCAGAAGAAGCTTCTTAATCGCTCTCTGCTCGAGATAATCTGAGCTAGATATTTGTTCTCCACAAGTATAAGATGATTTAGAGGGAACTGGGAGAGAAAGAACAGCACAAAGCAGCTTTGTTCCAGCCTGAATAGTAGCATTAATGAGGTGGGGGAAAGACGACGTATGAAGAAGAAAAAATGAGCCACGATATTATTCCCCCGGAGGGCAAAATGAAATACAAATTAGATTTAGCAGAACCAAACCTTTCCCCATATAAAGCCTTTTGTATTGTTCTGTCCCTCCTCTTGGTATGAACCATCTTCATTCACCCAAAAATGTGGATTTCCAGCACATTGAACTCCTGCTAACTATATAAAATACAAAGACACGTATTATTAAAAAACTGTTTAAAGAGGGGTTTCCAAATATGCACATATGAGCAATTAAATGCCAACCTTTAACATGCGCAATTCCACTTTGGTGATCTCACGACCATTTATGTAAACTTGGGTGTTCCCGTTGCTAGCGTCTGCTTTAATAGGACCCCCAACATTGAGATGCGGACTAATAATTTGTAAGGGCTTCTGCCCTTCCTGCAAAATTCAAAACACTACCAGCCTCGTGAGCAATCTGAAAATGAAGTTACTAAATTAAGGTTATCACAATTTACAGCTCACCTTTCCCCAAAGACCTGATACTTTGTCATACCAATAGTTTCCTGGCTTCAGCTTCTTCGGCGGATTAGGACAGCTCTGGAGCATGACAAGCTCATCATTATATAGCGGCACACCATTTACACAGATATACTCAGGCGGCAACTGATTCACCTCACAAAATTTCTCAGTTTTCATCACCTGCTTAACCTCCAGATCATTAAGCAATCGCTTGAGCATTCTCGAGCATTTTCCCAAAGAGACACGCTTCGATTCACTAATGGGGTAGCCAATGCAACTCACACACTTCCTACCCTCCGGCATCGACCCCATTGCTCTAAGCACACAATTAGCACAATACTTAGCATCACAAACCATGCACACCTCCTTCTCCGTGAACCGGCTCCCTTTCATGCACCGATAGCATGCTCCTTTCCTGACCTTCCCCGCAGGCTCTTTCCTCATATCGACAACCTCAGGCTTAGAACGCTTGTACTCCTCGTTAACATCCTCATCGTCCGACTCAATATCACGAAACGTCACCAGCGACGCTCGCCTCCCATCCCCACCGCCAGAATCTCGATTCCCAACCCTAGACGAAAGATAACGCCCGCTCAAAACCGACTCATTCGACTCCCAATCCGTTCTATTCGACTCGTTGAAATCCAAGCTCTCCTTACAAGCATTCGAAGACCCTAACTCTGAGCTCCCAACCCCACCAACACCAACTCCACTCAACACATCACCACGATTGCAACACTCGAAATCGCTACTCAATTCACCAGATATGTCATTAAGATTAGGATTTTCAGTTTCAATTTCACTTTGCAGCGATGCATTATTAGGAGAAACGCTACTAGTATCAGTGTCTTTATTGTAAGAGCCCTCACTCACCTCATTGACCAAAGCAATCACCGAAGTCGGAGAAACGGAGCTCAATTTCAAATCCTTGGTTAGTTTCATGCCGATAGGGTGCACCACCGGCAGAGACAAGCTGCCGGAAAAGGGGAGCGGGGAGACGACGGAGGCCACCGGAATCCGATCCACATTGATGGGGACGGCGCGCGGCAGCTCGCGGGTGATCGGAGGGCCGTGATATTCCACCGCGAACGAATATTCCACCGCATCTTCCACAGCAGTTGCCATAGATTCTTTCCCCTGAAATCGAGCCCTCTGTTTTTCCTTTCAGAACCCACTTCGCATAGGTGCGAAATATCACAGAAAAACAGAATCTTGAACAAAATAAACGCGAGTTTTTTTAGTAAAGAATCAAAAATTGGGCTGTGTTGTGAGGAAGGGTGGGAAGACAGCAAGTTGAAATCTCAGCCAAAAAAAGTCTGTTTTCTATTTTCTGTTTAAATTTGTAAGGAAGAATGAGGAAAAGTGTAGGAGAAAATACAATAAGTGTTGGGAAAGAGAAAGTAGAACAAAGGGTGTGGGCACTGCATCGTAATTGAGCATCTTTTTATGTTGTTTTAATTTAATTGAGTTGTTTGTTCTCTCCTTGTATATATGTTATAGTCCCTTTTCTAAAAATTTGTCATCTTTTGATCAGGGATTTTACAAATATGATGGAAAGTCATTGAAAAAATTATTGAAATATGTATCCTACTTTTATATACTCATTTCGTCTCATTCTAAGTGGAGTATTTCTATTTTGACACAAAATTTTATATAGTGTTATTTTGTGTATGTTAAGAGAAAAAAATAAAGTAAAAGAGAGTGAAAAAGTAGAGAGATATTATTATTTTTAAAAATGTTCGTATCATTTAGATTTGGATATCTCAAAAAGAAAAATGGTTCATTTATAGTAGAACGTAAGAGTATATTAGTTTTATAATAAAATATGAGTAAGAATGAGTTAGTGAAATGTAGGATATTTTAAAAAAATGATAAATATAAAATGTGACAAAATTTTTAAAATAAATAAAAATGGAAATAAGTGATAATTTTTAGGGACAATGAATATCATTTTCTTTTAGAATGTTGATGGGCAGAGTATAGAGGCGAAAACTTTGTGAGTGACGGCAATGGTAGAGTGGAAATCACCATTTTGTAAACATAAATATAAGAATCTGTTTTTGATATTTTGTTTTTTTTCATTAACAAACAGTGAGAGATTAAATTTTTTGAATCTATGGTATAAATAGATACTCCAGTTTTAATTATAGATAGGATTGTCCAGTTGTAATGATAGATAGGATTGATATTGTGTGATAAATGGAAAATAATTTTACTTAATAGTATTAGTATTAGATTGATATTGTGCAGTAAATGGAAAATAATTTCACTTAATATTAGTATTAGTGAGGTTGGATTAGGACTCCCGACCTATAAAAAAGTAGGGATGAGCATAAAATCTAAAAACTGAATGTCCAACAAAATCAAAATTTTAAATTCAATTCGATTTTTTTATTTTTCAATTCAGTTTGAAAAAAATCAAAAAGTAAGATTTTTTTCAATTTCTAGTTGATGCTAATGATCAAGCAATTATCTATCCAGTTCTTTACTTTTTTAATTTTTTTTGTTGCCAAACATAATGCATCTAAATATGTAAGATGAAACATTATGTTCTTTAATTTCACAATATACAACCTATCACAAACGTGCACAAACATAAATATTAGCACTAAATTTATGAAAGAGAAAATAAAATTTTATAAAAACAAAATAAATACAAAATAAGCCTGAACCCTTGAGGAAAGATGAAAATTTTGGCTCTAAAAATTCAATCGATATATAATAAGACCAGAAAAAACCAATATAATTAAGTTGAATCCAATCCAATTACCAACTACAATATATAATCAGAAATTCAATAACCATTGCTAATAAAAACACAAAAGGATTAATATCTAGAGTCTAAAAATTAATATTGACTTCGCTAATAAATTCATTCGTTTTAAATGAATAACAATTTCAAAGTTTCGTGATTGAATTATTTGAGCCTCACGGGCATGGGTTGGGCCCTACACAGCCCATTTGTCAAATCATCCATTTTATTAAATACTATCTTCATTAATTAAAAATAGTCTCACATTTCCATTTCCGACCATCCATAAAAAATAGTCTTATGGAGAAAAATTACTTCTAATTTATTACTCATTTTTCATCTTGTTCTCTTTTACTTTATTCATATTTCATCTTGGTCCTTCATATTTTACTCACTTTATTTCTTTATATCATATTTTACTCACTTTATGTCTTTATATCATTTACTAGCTTAGGTTATTTTATAAATTAGTTCAATATTGTTAATTTTGTATATGGTTACCAAACTTGAATTCTGATTGAAACGAGGCAATAGAGAATCGTTAATATGGTTACCAAACACGAAGTCTAAGCACCGACCTCATTTTGGTCATATTTATACATAAAGTCGGCTTACTAAATCTCCTTTCACTATGAAAGACCATCAAATATGTCAGGCGACTTGATCGATAATTCACTCTCCAAACATGTCCAATTCTCAATAGTTAAAAAGTCCATCCTTGTCCTACATCAACGTGATGATGATCATGTCTCATCTATATATTCTCAAAAATGTTCTTTAAACAGACTCATAATTTAATATCGATGAAGTCTATTGTACATAACAATCCTACGACAGGTGGTCTCCAGAATTTACATTTAAAGCATCTAAATCTAATAATCTTCACTGAATACTTAAACCAATATCAATTCAGAGGCTTTGAATAAATTATGGAAGACAAACTTCACAAATACCTCCTTTGAGGCACGGTTCGACTAGTTTGCGATGGCACGGTCTGGTTCGGGTCCTGCCCCGAAACCCTCCACATCTTGACCGACTTGTCAAGGCTTCCGCTGTACACCACGTAGTGGGTTAGCGGGGAATCCTTGATCTCGACGGCCAAGCACTTCACCGGCCCGCTGTGGCCGCTCAATATGGAGAGGCACAGATGATTCCGGTCCTCCCTCCTCCACACGCATATGTTTGTGTCCGCGGATCCGCTGAACACGAGATTCCCGGACGTCGCCAGGCACAGCACCGCCAGCTTGTGACCGAGGAAGTATCCGCCGTGCGACAGGCACTTGTCTCGCTCCCAGAAGTTCACCTGCCCGTCTGACGACCCGCTGTAGAGCACGGTGGAGGATGCGTTCACGGCCAGCGACGTCACGGCGCACTCCTGCTTCAGCAGCGTCTGCGAGAAGTAGTGCTGTGTCCCCTTCCCTTGCATCTCCCGCCGCCACACCTATTTCCAAATGAAACAAAAATTAATGCAATATCCCATAAATCAAAACGCATAAGTTCAGACGAACCCATGATTTTGATACTGTGTGTTCAAATTAATGTTAACAATTGCTTTACTGTAAAAGGTGGTAAAGAATGATAGAGAGATGGATAATGGGGGAGAAGTAATTTGACAACGAGCCATAGTTAATAGATACACAAGATACTACTGTCACCGTCGAAATAATTATAGAATAATTTAAAAATACAAAGAGTAATCAAAATAATTAAAGAATATTTTTAAAATGAAGAGCATAACTTCAACTTTAATCTACCAATATTATATACTTATGGAGCTAAACAAATAAATACTACTTCCTCCGTCCACAAAAAAATAGGACTCATTGTGATTGACACAGGTTTTAATGTGAAATTGGTAAAGTTAAAGAGAAGTAGTGTTAATGGAATGTGAGGTTCATATTATTAGTAAGAGAGAAGTAGTGTTAGTAAAATGTGAGGTCTATATTATTAGTAAGATAGATGTTGTTGAAAACATTTCCTTTTTAAATGTGCTCTATTTTTTGGACAATAAAAAATGGCAAATGTGCTCTATTTTCTGTGAACTGATGGAGTAGCTATTTTTATTCTTAGACTATAAAGATCATTACTTTATGATTTTGTAATAATACTATCTACATCAATAAAAAAACAAAAACTACTATGTTTGAAAATAAAACATCTATAACTGAATCAGGTTGAAACATCAAAAAATACACAAATAAACAAAATACTCCATATATTCACCCATAAAAAAACAAAAAATTATTAGTTTGAATAAATAAGAAAACACAGAAATGGGTTAAATGTATTAGCTAGAAAATCAAATAAAATTATAAAACACATAAATGGACTAAAATATAAATAAAAGAATCCACAAAATCCAAATATTGGTAGCGATAAGAAACGAAGTCGCATATCCTGGTTGTTAGACGAAATTTTCAACCATCTACGCCAAACACTGCCTCATTATTCACATATGCATGTATAATACTTTTACCGTCCCAATAAAAATGAAACATTTGGTTTCCAACACTGAATTTTATACAATGTTGTTTTTTAGTTAATAAATAGCGAGTAACTAAGACAGATAAAAAATAAAGATAGTGTTGTTTCCATTTTAAAAAATATTTCATTTTTGGTGAGACAATAAAAAAGAAAATGTTTTATTAATAATTGGACAAAAGGAATATAGTTAAAACTCAAAATGGTGGGCACGCCCACAAGTAGGTTCGTCCCTGCATAAATCATTTTTAGATAACACAATGGGGTAGTAGTTAGTTTTTAGTTCATTTTAGAAATGACAGGAGAGGGAGTATAGTTTTAAAATTTGAAAATTTTAAAATATCTAAAAACTAACTAAATACTCTCTTTGTTCCTCAAGAATGTGCATTTTTTCCTTTTTATTTCGTCCTACAAGAATATGCATTTTTTTAATTTTGAAAAGTTTTTTTTATCTCTAATAAGGTGAGATCATTCTCCACTAACAATAATTTATTTACTTTTTCTCTATAGTCTCTCTTAGTTTATCAATTTTACATTAAAACATATGCCGACTGCATATTCTTTGGGGACTGAGAGGGAGTATGACATTTGTGTTATTTAAAAATCCAGTTCTACGTTATGCAATAAGATATGGTTCAATTTAGATCATAATTCGTAGATGTAAAAGAGAGAACTGAAACGAGTATATACAAGTCTCACCTTCACGCTCCCGTCCGCAGACCCGCTGAATACCAGACCATCGAATCCCGCCACCACCGAGTTCACCGCGTCGTCGTGCGCGCTGATCGACTCCAAACATTTCGAATCGGCCACGCGCCACACCTTGATCGTCTTATCCCACGACGCCGAGTAGAGGATCGACTTGTCCTCGCTCAAGCTCAGCGACGAGATGGCGTCGATGTGCTTGATCCAGATCGTGTTGTGGCTCTTCTTCACCTCCACGTAGTTGCTCGGCTTCAGCGACTTCTTCATCTTCGCCTTAAGCGTCGGCAGCGTCCCGATCCGCTTGTATAGGCTCGGGTCCTTCCCGGACTTCTTCCAGACGCGGATCTTCCCGTCCTGGTGTCCGGAGAAGATCCGCTGGTCCGCGATTATGATTGCCTTCACGAGGCCGGAATTCGATCTAAAACTAGAGAACTCCTTCTGATTCTTCCACACGCGGATGCTCTTGCTGTCCGAGCCCGTGAAGAGGAGGTCCCCGGCCGCGGCCAGGGAATATATGTGGCCCTCTTCGCGGACGAGCGAGCCCATGAGGCCGTTGTAGGAGCACGGGTAATCCACGTGGGACGAGGACCATGGGGAGGAGCAGACGGAGGAGGATGACTGGATGTCCCACGCGGAGGAGTTTCGCGCGGGGGTAGGGTCCGTGGGGCTGGAGCTGGACGAGCTCGGGCTGAACGAGTACTCGTCTTGCTCGTCTTGAAGCTCCCGGGAGAATAATGGCTGTTTGCTTGAGACGCTTGAATCTTCCTTGCCCGGATAGCTGTTTTGAATGGCTTTTGATTTTTTCATGTTTGGTTGATTTGTGGGAAATGTTTTCAGAGAGAGAAAAGAAATGGAGAATAATGAAAGATTGTTTGTGGGAGACTTGTTGATTTTGATGCAACTGAACGAATTGCCAAACGTAATTCAACTGTGACAACTAACTTTATGTATAAACAACAATTGCGATTTTGCAGGGATGGTCTGCTAATTATATCTACGATGATGTAATTGAGTCATTTTCATCCCCTTCTTTTTGGAGCATGTTATTCTCAGGCCTCAGCTTCTGTAATTCATAAGAGGATATTTGAGCTAACATCAAATTGTATTTTCATAATACGTAGTATAAAATAATATCATACTTCATCTTGTGTCCCTGAAAAGTATAAACATTTTGTTCGCCACGGGTTTTAATACATAATTGGAAAAGTAAGAGAGAGATAGAAAGAAAAAGTTTTTAAAGTATTGTCTCGCCTCATTAGAGAGAAATGGATTTACAAAATAAAAAAGTTCATACTTTTCAGGAACGAATTGAAAAAGAAAGAGTTCATATTTTTTTAAAGACGGAATGAGTAAATTAAGATAAAAAAGGTTGTAGTAGTAACCTTTTTTGGCTTCTTATAGTATACTAAATTCATGAGATTAGAAGTTGGTGATGAATTTAGAATTGCTTTTAGGGCAATTCGCTACTAAATTTATTCTTGATCCCAAGCAATTCATGGAAAGGACAGTCACAACTAGAGTTATCAAATGGGTCGAGCTGGCCCAGCCCATCAAAGAAATGAAGCGGGTCTAAGTTGGGCTCATTAGTTGAGATGAGCTCCAATTGGGTCATTTTGTAAACCCAAGCTCAGTCTAGGCCCAAGATCATCTGAAGCTCAACCTAGGCATGTGACCAATCCAACCCAAGCCTAGCCCAGGCCTAGGCCAATCAAAGGCCCACCTTATATAATTAGTTTTTAAAAAATATAATTAGGTGATTAATCACTAATAATAGTATATTTCTCTATTGATGCGTGTCATCTTGTGCATTAGACATGTTGATTTTTTCTATATTGTTTCAATTTGTTGGATGGACTGAAACAGTTATAGTCTAATATCTACACAAGTTTCCAACCAAAGCATGAATGCAACATTCAATCTTGACTACATCCAATTTTTTTCTTATATTTTTTTATCCATGATGTAAAAAAGGTGGTTCTGA
Organism: Salvia splendens; assembly: GCF_004379255.2. Classification (NCBI taxonomy): domain Eukaryota; kingdom Viridiplantae; phylum Streptophyta; class Magnoliopsida; order Lamiales; family Lamiaceae; genus Salvia; species Salvia splendens. Next base: position 21,586,975 of record NC_056042.1, on the reverse strand, counting down.
AATTTATCTTTAAGAATATTACGTGTTTAAACTTTAATATTTGATGAATAATTATACTTCATTCGTCCCATAAAAATATGTGCACTTTCCATTTTTTACCGTTCCACAAAAATATGTGCATTCCATTTTTGGAAAGCTATATCAATTTAATAATATAGGTCTCACTATCCACTAACACTACTTTAACTACCATTATTCTTCTCTCTCTTATTTTACCTTACTATTCTCCACTTCTCTCTTACTTTACCAATTTTGTCTTAATTCTCGTGTCATACCCATTGCATATATTTTTATGGGACGGGGAGTAGAATTCTTTAAATTTGTTAGTTAATTCATATACATGTAGTTTTAAAAATACAACATCAACTCATATGTCATCACTTACTAACAAAACTAACTATATTGGTTCTTCCTTTAGTTATGCACTTAACTTTAGATAAAATAAAGAACAGGAAAAATGACGTTTATACAAATTCAGTAAATGAACTTAAACACATTATTGAAGTTTAGATTTCGTGTAAATGAGATATAAATACAAGTTATACGTTTTTTGCATTTAATATACTCCCTTCGTCCCTCTCAAGATGGCCACATTCTTAAGTGGCACAGGATTTTAGGAAATATTCTTAGGTTGAATAAAGTAGAGAGGAAAAAGGTAGTTTAATATTTTAATGAGGAGATATGAGAGATAAGGTTATTTTCAAAATTGAAAAGTGGTCATCTTGAATGGGACAAACAAAAAAAAGGAAAGATGACCATCTTGAATGGAATGGAGGGAGTATTTAGCAAATCTTTAAAATACATAAACAAAAAATTTAATCAAAGTTCGGTCAGGCCCAACCCAGTCAGGGCTCACATGAAAAGTTGGCATGGCCAGGCTGGGCCTAACAAAATTAATAAAAGCCCAACACGCCTCAAACATAGGCCTGGGTAGGGTTGGGCCTCGGTATAGGCGGGTTGTACAAAGCACGGTTGTGACACTACTAATGGAAGCATAGCAATAATAATTGGAATTCAATTACTTTAATATGTTTGGATATATATAAGGATGTATTCAGAGGCTTTTAATCAATGCAAAACTAGATTTAAATACAAAAATACAGAACAAAATCATATGTAAGGCATTTTTAGGTCATTAATAGTTTTTATGTCATTCTAACAAAGGATGACCTAAAATGATCTTAACATGACATCAAACTCGAATTTTATAATATGACCTAAAAATGCTTAATAATAACCCTCCGTATTTTTGGTTAATTATTAACCATTAGATCACTTAATCCTAGGGCTAAGATTTGGGCTGCATTTAAATGCATTCTTGTTTGGATCATCTCCATGTATTCAGATTCATAAGTTAAATACTGTTCAAAATCAATATACATATAGTCCATTGGATGTTGTGATCAAATGGTCATATTAATGTCACGTGCCATCTAATAATGTAGATTATTAGCCTAATAATGTAACTTAGCTAATGATGTACTCCCTCTGTCCCATTTAAGATGACCCCTTTTGTTTTTTACACGTGTTTTGAAAAAAATCATACTCCCTCCGTCCCACTAAAGATGACTCACTTTTCTTTTTGTTTTGTCTCATCCAAGATGACTCATTACTATAAATGGAAACACTTTTATCCCTACTTTATTGATCACTCTTACTTTACTCCCTCCACTTAACACACAAAATAAAACTGTATAAAACTCCGTGCCGCCCAGGGAAGGGGTCATCTTCCTTGGGACGGAGGGAGTAATAAATAGTTCAAGTGGAGGAAAAGTAAACTAAGAGAAAGAATAATGTAGAAAAAAATCTCTTCCATATTATTCTCTCTCTTAATTTACTTTCCCTATAATTTTTACAAAACAAGTGCGAAAAACGAAAGAGATCATCTTAACTGGAACGAAGGGAGTACTATTTAGTAAAATAATGTAACATCTTAGTCTAATAATATAACTTGGCTAATAATGTAATATCTTAATCTAATAATGTAACTTATCACAGCCATCCCATCCAAGGATCCAATGACTGAGATTTGCTTTGATTTTTGACAGAATTTCACTTATTGACCATAATGCGCCCTTATATGCTTAAATGATTGTTCTTACATATATTATGATAACATAAGATAATTAAAGTTAATGGGCTTTAAGATAATAATCAAGATAAAATTTTAGTGGTGTTGTTTGGTTGAATAGATAAAAGTCAAGATAACTTTCAGATTAGATTTGTAATTACAATTTTTCCCTTATAAGCATAATTAATATATATTTTTATTTTAATAAATTTAGTATTTTGTAAATTAGATGTCAAGAAATAAAAAATTTGCCAATTTACTCATCGTATTTATATACATGTTTCTAAAATTTAATTCATTAATTACTAATTAAACCTTAATCACTAATTAAATCCAAAATAGTAATAACAATATCTGATACAATATTTTGCTGAAATCACGCAGGAAAAAAAGTTATTGTGATAGCACAATAAAAAAATCAAAATTAAATAGGCTCAGATAATTGTTCATCTTTGCCTCATATGCACTGAGAAGGCTCATTTCATACATTTGTTCTGAAGTAAAATTCTGTATTTTTCTGTAGACTAACGTGTAATTTTGAGCCGGGTGTGTAGAGGATCCGCCATGAGCGAAGGTTGTGTGGAGCAACTAGGCGGACAACGGATCAAGGAAAATTGAGCATTTTACAATGCACTGCGAGTTGATCAAGTCAAACCCAAGCGGAAGCAGCGAGAGCACCCAAAAGGAGATAGAGCATATTCCCAGGATCCTCGTGCGAAGGGTACAACCGACCTTTTAAGGGAAGATTGCCCTAGAAATCAGAGCCTCAAGCTTCCCTATAAATAGGGAGGGGAATGACTAACGAGGCAGCTCTTATCATCAGCTCTCTCATGGAGTTGCGTCTTCGGAGCTCACATATTCTCCATTCATTCATATTCCGTTCTACATACTTGGATGAGGGGTTTTATTTCTGGCTGCGTGGTGGTTTTAGATTTGAGTTTGAGTTGTGCAACACCATCCCGTGTGGGCGAAGAAACAATCGTTTTTATTTCCGTTTGATACAATGTCATTTGAAGTATTATCTGGTTTAAATCTCCCTACTTGTCTTGCCATGGATTTTAGATGTTGGGTACGTTTTGCAGTGGATTAGTTGTCTAGATGTTTAAGTAGTTGTGTTTGCGCTGGATCTAGTTTGCGGATGTTGGATCTTAGATTACGAAGTAATTTCATATTGAACTGTCACAGAATGCTTAGATCTAGCTTATTAATGTTTGATGTTACCGATCTGGGTTTAGTTGTATTTAGAGATGGCAGATTGTGTTGAATTCGAGTTCGATTTTGTAGATCTGGTTAGCTCTTTTGTTTTGCATGATTATGGGTGATCTGTTTTGTTTACGTAAGTCCGGCTGATCCGTTAGATTAGAATTATAGTTTTAAGTTTAATCTTCGTGTTTATGTGTAATACCTGCCACTTTGATTACCTTTTCTTCATGTTAGCGTCAACTGAAATTTTTTGTCGCTCTCTCTTCTCGTTGAGATTAAATGGAACTCGCTACCCTTTTTGTTGATTATTAATGTTATTAGTTGGCAAACAAAATTTAAAAAATACTCAAACAAGCTAAAACAAGCAAGTGTATTTTATTGAAACATGGAGACCTTGTACAAAAAAATATGAAGTTTCTCCTTTCCGGACTAAAAATGTTTTATATACATAATAAGCTACCATCTAATTACAAAAATATTCTACACATGAATTGATGAGATGGCATTTAAGATTTGCAAATTATGCACTTTGGGCCTCTTTTTTCCCCGAACCCAAACCACACTGCGGCCTTCTCTCCGATCAGCCCGTCGGGCCGAGGGCAGCGAGCCTTTGTCTCGGTCAGCTATGTGGCAGCCCATGTCCTCTTCCCACCTACAAGATAGAAACAAATTTAAATGGCTAGATAACAAAAGAAATAAAGAAGAATTTGCTTATGTGAGAAAAGACCAACCCCTCTTCAGTATGGTAGACCAAGAACTTACCCAAAGGAGCAAGTCAATCCCTGCAATTCCTTTCCCTCAAGGCAGCCACTGCACTCTCTTTGTACACTATGCAAAAACAAACAAAAGGTTTAATGGCCAAGTACCACCAAATAACACCAAAGTTTCTTAATTAAAAGAGGCAAGGAATCAAAAAAAGAGGATTTGCTGCAACATGAAAACAAGCAAAATAGCAGCCCCATTTATTCCTCCATAGTACACCACACTCTTGCCTATAAAACTCCCTTCTACACCTCCGTTGAACACCCTTCCACACACTTTGAAAAGTTTCAGCAGCATAGTAGATTGAGAGTGTGAGATTTTGAGTTCTTGAGGGAAGAGCAGTGAGTGGACTAAGCTAGCAAGAGCACATCAGTTACTCTCCCAACTCTTCACAACAGCAGGTAAACTCACAAAACCCCCCTGTAACTCCTCTGAATCCATGTAAACACACACACAACCTTCCCTCCAACACCATTCCATCATTAGAATACCATAACAGCCAGCAACACATAAGCAATAGAACACCAAAACTCAAGCATGCTCAGTTTTTTTTTGGAACAGAGAACAGCCTTCTTTTCCTCAAGTGTTATCATCTTAACCACAACTCCTCTATGATGCTAATGACACAAAAAGGGAAATAAAAGCCTTAGGATAAATCCTTCTAACAGCCTTGCTTAAACAAGAGTTTTAAAAAAATAGGGGTAAGGACTTAGGGCTAAATTCCACGAATGTACGTAATGGGAGATAATATCCGCCATTTGTACCCGGAAAATAAACATTCCCAGTGATGGGAAAGACGCGTCAGCCTCTTGCGTGTTTTAACCAAACACGCGATAGTCTCTTGCGTGTATACAAAACACGCGTTACTCTCATGCGTGTTTTAATTAAACATGCATCAAGCTCATGCGTGGTTGAATGAATGAAAAATCGACGCTTCTCCCCTCTTCCTTCACTCCCAGCAGCTCCCTCTGCACGCCCAACGACGAGACGGCGAATTCGTCATCTAGCCGACGAAAATCGAAGTGAATCCGACATCTAGCTGCTCCCATTCCTCTTTTAAGTGTTGTTAGGTAACTTTTTACCCTTAATTTCGATTTTAGTTTGTTATAGATTTAGGGTTCATGGTTTGAAATTTTTTGTTGAATTATTGAATTTGTGAATTATTGAAATTGGTGTCGAATTTTTGTTGAATTATTGAAATTGGTTTCGAATTTTTGGTGTTGGGATGAATTTGTGATGAATTTGGTGTTGAATTGTGATGAAAGACATATGTTAAAAGACATATTAAACTTTACAATGTTTATCAATCTTATTATTTTGTAATTTGTTCCAATCAAAAAGTATACTTTGCTTAATCGGATTTAGAATAGTTAAAAGCAAATTAGTTGAAAACACCGTCAACTTTAGATTTGTTTAGTTCTCTTAACAATGAAAATTGATTTGTTTGGATAAACTAAGATTGTTGTTTGATGAAAATTGTCTTTCGTAACTAAGATTTGGTGTTGGATTTGATCTCAGAGAATTGAACTCCATGTGAGCTGATTGAATTTTGAAATATAAGTAAAATATATAGAGTAATGTATACTAATTGATTTTTATATATACACTTAACAAGATGACGAGCCGAAGATCCTTCCATATTATAATTAAACATGTTGTTAATTGTTGATTATATTAGGATGTCGCGATATGAACCAGAAGATCCTTCTGTATTGCATTATCAGCACAGTCATATATCTCGCAAGGCGTGGGCAGGCGACGAAACAACTCCTTTCAATATTCGCCTCTTTGAAGGCCATTTTTGGGAAATAGATAATCATCATAGACGCGTGATTGATTATATCTGCAGATTTGGTTTTGGTAGAGCTTTTTACTGTGGGAAGTCTCTAGATGTAGATCATACTTTGATCACATCTTTGGTTCAACGTTGGAGGCCAGAGACACATACATTCCATCTTCCCGTAGGAGAAACTACTATTACATTACAGGACGTTCAAGTATTATGGGCTCTACGTGTAGATGGAGTACCCTTTACAAGAAAATGGTTATTGTGAATCTGGGTGGAAGAGTTTATGTGATGAACTGTTGGGCTTCTATTCCCTTCAAAGCGAGATGAAGGAAAACGGTATCTTGGCAAATACATAGGATGACGATTGAACCGTTAGAAGATGGTCTGGAAGACGAAGCCTACATTCAACGGGCACGTATGATTGTGCTTGTGCTATTGGGAGGGTTGATATTACCCGACGACTCAGGGTGTAAGATACATCTGATGTGGTTGACCTAACTTCGAGATGTAGAGGCTGCCTCTATGATTAGTTGGGCGAGTGCTGCACTTGCTACATTGTATCATAATCTTTGTGAGGCGTCCATGGGCAAAAGGATAGACATTGGAGGTCCGACAGTACTCCTACAACTGTGGGTGTGGGAGAGAATGCCCACTTTGAGACCCGATTTTGTGATGGCACGTATACATACAAACAACACTCCATGTGCATTAATGTAAGTTTGTTGTTTCCTCTCCTTTGTGTATTTAATGACAACATATTAAATTGGAAACTTTACTCATTGTAGGTGCACTGGCTCATATATGATAAACAAAGCCCCCAAACATTCTGTTCGACATTATCGTGAACAGTTATCATTACTCCATAATAGCCAGGTAAAATGAATAATGTTTTGATATATATTTGTCTAATAGTTTAATGTAAACTTGTTATTGTAGTTTATTTGGATGCCATATGTGGACCGTCAATTACCAGACTCCTGCCTCGAGATAAACAACAGTTGGAGATCTGTGACGTACATGGTTTGTTGGGCTATTGTTGAAGCACATTAGCTTGAGTGCGTTGTGAGACAATTTGGAGGCACTCCGTTCATTCCAGAATTGCGTGATTGGGGTTTCAATGAAACTCATTTCAAAACAAATCGTCGTGGAAAATCTAAGACGAACTGGGCTATGCAGAACAAGGCTTACATTCAACATTGGGAGAGAAGGTCAGAGTTCGTGCCTAATCATTACATGGAGCCTCTTGAAGACCACGTGCAGGTGATTAGAACTCAATTATACATGGAGTGGTATTTTAAAATAACTATTACATATATCACACTGCCGGGTAGACTTCCAGAAGTAGGGATGAACACTGGTGCATCATCATAAAACTCCAAGTAAGTATTGTATTTTTATAGTTGTTGTTTCATTTAAAGTATTTATGTTATTAACTATTCACGTTTTATTTGTTACAGGCTGAGACATTGGCCCGTGTATTTCAATTGTCTAGCGGTTTTGACCCAGTAAACGCCGTAGGATTGTTGCATGAGATTAACAATCTTGTTCTTAACTGCCTTAACGATTGCGGTAAGAGTGAACGCACAGTCATACCTTCCACACAGCGCACTGATGTGGATATGTCCCGGGGTTTTATCCGAAGAGCTCGCAGTATTGGTCAAAGAGGTGCCCGAACAGGCGGGCATGGTTATTCACGTCATTTTAGAATGTCCCAAGACATGCCAAGGTCATTCTTCTGAAATAACTCCCAAGCCCACGGTGTTAAAGGCGTCTGACATTGTTTAGCTAGAGTCGTTCAGTTAACAAACCAGTTAATGGTCCGCCAGAATGTAATATCAATGATAACTCTAATTGGGAGTTCCCTCGTAGATAACAACACATTGTTATAACACTCGACCATGTTAGTAGATGTCTCACCCCATCGACAAAATTCATCGTGTGCCATAGTCCACTGTGATCTATCTATGGTGGTTTCGAGGTACTCACCTTTTCTAATTCACGCCTTGCAGTCCAATATCTCCGCTCCTCAATTACTTCACCCATTATCCATACCCATTTCTTCACTCCGAGGCCTTTGTGTCTTTGTAACACATTCGATCTAACGTGAACTAAACAATATCGATGATAACCAACTGGTACCTCTTTCCACACATCAGACTGCATGTCATTTATAATGCCTTGATATTTGTCTGATATTATGCACACTTCCTGGTCATGCTTTATAATATGCACTTTGACAAGATTCAAAAACCAACTCCAACTCTCATTTGTTTCTTCATCAACAATAGCAAGAGCAACAGGCAAACAGTTCTTATTTGCATCGTAACCTACTGCAGCAAGTAGTTTACCTTTCAGTCTTCCACGCAGGTGAGTCCCATCAACTGATAAGACCGGCTTTACTAGTTGGAACGCCTCTATTGCTGGCCCAAATTCCCATTTGCATCGTAACCTACTGCAGCAAGTAGTTTACCTTTCAGTCTTCCACGCAGGTGAGTCCCATCAACTTATAAGACCGGCTTTGCTAGTTGGAACGCCTCTATTGCTGGCCCAAATGCCCAAAATACGTAGAGGATCACCTTTGTATTACCTTGACTCAATATAGGGTCATGCAACCACTCAACGATTATCCCAGGATTTTGACTTTAAAACTCAGTCAGGTGTGGAGTTGTCTGAATGATCCCTCCCACCCACCATATATAAGCTCAATAGCTTTTCTGCGAGCATACCATGTTTTCTTATAGCCGATTTTCACGTGAAATTTATCTTTGATATATGTACCTACCGCAGAAGGCTTGAATTCAGCATCGTTTTCAATTTGACTTCGAATACAGAGAGCAATCATGGATGATGTAAGATTAACATGTTCACTTGGATCGTGATCTCCCATACAACAATGACGATCAACCCATGAGTGGATAGACCAGCTACCATCGCGTTTCTTAAACGTTGCTTTAACCTCCCAATTACATGGGTATCGTTGCCCAAGGTCCTTGCCTTTTCTTTTCGGACCAAATGGGTCCCTACAAACTGCATGTCATCTTCTTGATTTACTATCTATAACCTCATACATCCGACCTGTTCCCACATGCCATAATGCTACAGCAGTTTTCAACTGCAATTTGCTATCAAATTTCGTTCCCACATCTATATGTCTCGGATTATCCTAATTCTAATACCACATATCTTCTTCACCCACTCCATTGTCTTCTGAAAAGTAACCTCGGCTGCCTTCACATGATAATGATCGAAAAAATGGTAACCCTTCAGGCACATAGTCGGGAACAGGTTGCTCCCCACGAATAGATGGTTGTACATAATTCTCAACCACCATATCAAGTGTCTCGTCGTCTGTAGAATCTTTACATGATTCTGCACTATAATCAAGATCACTTGGTTGAGAACCATCGGAACCATCACAATCAGAACCATCTGAACCATCACAGTTATCAGAACTATCAGAACCATCACAATTATCAGAACCATCTGAACCATCATAACTATCACATGTCACATTTGGTACATCTAGTTGTTCATCAACCTCCCTCCCAAATGTGTTGAATTCAAAGCTATGATATTCATCATCCCTCCTAGATGTCCCGACATCAAAACTATGATAATCATCTCTCCTAGACGTTCCAACATCATGATGAGTGATAGGTGGTTCAAATTGCAACGCAGTAGTAACCGGAGTATATTCAATAAAAAGTTGAATTTAACGTGGATTTTCAGCAAATATATACTCCAACAAATTATCATCCACTGGTGTAGCTATATAACTCACAACTCCACTAAAAACCACAGGATGCCTCCATGTTAAATCAATAGTATGTGCATCCAAATCAATTCCATTTTTTTCACATATCATTGAAACTAGCTGATAATAAGATATCTTTTCATTCAATATAATAAATGATTTTGCACGAGGGGGATCATAAGCAACACCCAAACCTGGGAGCTGAATAATTTTCTCATCCTAATATAAACTCACAAACACCATCAAGCGTGCAAAATAAGTACGAAAAAACATCATATACTCTAAATTCAACATACTTTAATAAATATTGCACAAAATTAAATACGAAATTTCAATACCAAGTTCAATGCTTCGATTATATATTTAGTTTACAATGCATACATATGACTACATCAATGGCCTAAATTCAATGTTTTTCTTGTCACACAATGTCAAACCATGAACCATAAATCTATACGTAACTAACATATAGCAATGATAATTGAAATTAATGGTCAAAAATTACCTAACACCACTTAAAATAGGAATTAGAGCATCAAAATATCGGATTCACTTCGATTTCCGCTGGCTAGAGACGTTGGGCATTGCTGAGAGTGAGAGAGTAAGCGAGGTGGAAGTGAACTTTCTGCCGACTGGACTGGAACATGTATCCAAGTCAAACACGCTAGAGCGTCACGCGTGTTTAATTAAAAGACGCGAGAGCGTCATGCGTGTTTAATTCAAAGACGCGAGCGAGAGGCTCACACGTCTTTCCCATCACTGGAAATGTTTTTTTCTCGGTCACAAATGGCGGATATCATCTCTCATGACGTACATTCGCGGAATTTACCCAAGGACTAAGCTGTTGCTTGGAAGGCGGCGGCTGGCCGTAGTGACGGCGGCCGTCGACGTGTGAAAGAGAGGAAGGCGGCGAGGGGAAGGAGCGGCGGGGGGCCGACGGAAGGAGCGCCGCTGCGTCCGCCTTCGATCTGGAGATTTCCCCCTTCTAATTAGAATAAATTGGGAGCGAGATGGAGAGAGAATCGACGGCGGTGGACGTTGTCGGAGTTTTCGTCGCCAGCCAGGAAGAGCGACGGAGTGACGAGCTGCGGACTGCAGCAGACGGCGAGGATGAAGCTTCCGCCGCTACGAGCCGCCGGCGGGCCCTGACAGAACGGCGAGTTCGCCGGAGAAGGTGAAACAACGAGAGAGGAAGAGGAAATTAGGTCCTAATTTAGGGGTTTAGGTTAACAATTGATTTTGGGGGTGAAGTGTTTACGGGAGAGAGATGAATAAGGAAGGTAATTTGTGAAAGAAAGGGAGTTGATTGAGATTGAGTATTTGGGAGTATAAGTAATTGGGCCAAAGAATTCCCATAAAATTTGGCCCAATTCTTTGTGAAGAAAGACTATACAAATTATTTGATTAGGATCTAATTAGTAAATGGTAGTTAATTTGGGCCAAGGTAATCAATTGGAAGAATGGCCTGCTTTTGAAATAATTTTATTTTGGAGTTGGGCCACACCTTAAGAGCATAAAAATTTTGTTCAGGAATTAATTAACTTACTGGCCCTCCTAATGTTTTGACCAATCAAATAATTGATGGTCCGCTAATTTAATTCCACGATGATTAATGTAATTCACGGACATTAGTTTAGTGCTCGGATAATTGATGTTAAGAAATGGTTCACTGATTATTTTCCGCAATGACGAGTAGACCTCAGACTTAATTTAATGCTCAAATAATTGCATAGGAGATAATGCTCTATTGACTACAAATAAGTTTATGAGTCCCCACATGATTAAATCTCTTGATTTAATTAATGCTCAAGGACTTCTTATGAAATAAGGAAAAAAAGGAATAAGATGATCATGCACTTAGGATACATTCACGTTAAGTTATTTGACTTTTAAGCCTAATTAAGTATTATTTTTATATTCCTAAAGGAGCGTATTCGCACGTCGTTTAAGACCAAATCAAGAAAACTTATCGGCTAAGGAAATAGCTTTGAGGTGGGCATTCTTTTCAAAACGTGATTTTAGTACGAATATGCGAATCTTTTCTAAATATGTTTGTCATGCCATGTTTTGTTTTCACAATTACCTATCTGCTTGGTTATGCCAATCATGTTAAATTGAATTCGGGTCCCAGTAGGGCCGCAAACCCTACTCGGACTAGTGTACACATATGGGGATCGTGAGCTAACTTTCGAGTTGGCCGGTCCAGTGACCGTCGTGGAATGTGGCCACATTCCCGGTTCATATACGTTCAAATATGATATCTCTGTTTATGTGATTGCGCAATCAATTTTACGAAATTAAAGGAAATTTAGTGACTTGAGCCTTTTAAATAAAAACACCGTGTTCACTCAACTGTGGCTGACAAATTTAAATGCAACTTATATTTTGGCACTATGTCAACTGAGTATATTAAGTACTCAGCCCTGCATGTTTCTTTTCTAACGTACAGGTTGAGTGTGTACGAGGAGATGAAGGTGTTGGGTAATGGTTGTTAATAAGTAGCAGTAGGTAGCACAAAGTAGTGTGTCTTCACACATGCTACTTTGTCTTGGACTCTTCCACTGCAATAGGACTATGTACTAGGAGTTTATGAATCCGGTTATTTATACTCTGATTTCATTTTGACTACGCGCCATCGTCGCCTTCGGAATTAATGTTTTGAGTTGACTTACCCCTTATGTTATCCCTTTGATTTTTTAGACTATTTAGTCACGATATAGCTGCACTTACTAGCACTACGGAGATGTGGTCGTGACATTATGTAATTGCAAAACTGTTCGTTGAATTAACGATGTCTGAGACTATGTTTATACTCTGATTCTCGTCGATTACTTGAAGAAGATGAAGTCTTTATCAGATTTTTACTTTATCGTACACCTTGCAGGGGATTGGTCCCCACTTACTTTTACCTTTGTTTGGTTATTTCAGGTAAGTTTCGTCACAAGTTTCTTAGTTCAATCTAGTTGATCAGTTAGCAACCGCAAGTCTCTCAATTTAGTTTAGCCCAATGGATCAGTCTAATTCAGTTTAATTTCCATAGTTTGCTCAGTCAAGTAGGATAAACTTAACTCACCTTGTATGCGTGGCAGCAGCCATACTCAAATTGTCCACAACAAATGTGAAACACATATGTGGGATTCGACCCTTACTTCTCTTTACTAATTCATAGTATTATGGGTTAAGGTCTTGAAAGCCACTAGTTCCAGGTTCACGCGCCCAGCGACACGAAGATTGGCCTCGTAAAGTCGACGTGATCACCTAAAATTCTACCGCTTGATCCATCCACAAGTTTCGCATACTTAAGGAAGGCATCCTCTCTGGATCAGTCGAGCGTTTCAGCTGGATCAGTCTGCGCCAATCATTTCACTATTTAGCGCGTGCGGTCGTAGTAGCCAGGATAAAAAGACTTTCATGCACATAGAACCAAAATGGTAGCCACAACGGGCATGGTGGGTAGCGACGTTGGCCATGGGGTGGTGGCGGCCATGGAAAAGCACCACTACCGCCTGCACACAACCACTACCAGCCAAAATCGAAACCCTAACTCACACGCGAAGAGAAACTTCCCGGCAACAAAATCCCCAAATCGAAACCTTAGTTCATAAATCAAAACCATAACTGGATTATCATCTTCACAGCCCAATCCCGACTATCAGCAACCAGAATTGGCCAAAAAGGTCAAAATATTGCAGCGCAATGATGGCGGCCATGGAACTTACACCACAGCCGCTGTACTTTTCAGCTTCGTCCGGTAAAGATCTTGAGGAGGGTGAAGTGGTGAACTAGAGAGAGAGATATGGGGAGGGGGTAGAAGAGTGGGAGAAAGGCAAAAGAAGGAAAGCCAAATTGAGGAGAGCTGAACGAGTAGGAGTGGTAATGGTGATGGAGAGAGAGAGTGGCCTGTGAATGTGAGAGGGTAGAATAGTCCATTGATCATTATCAAGTTGGATCTATATGCTATCGCACCATTTTGCTGAGATGATTTATATGGATAGATCACTTAATTTTACGGGGCTTGGGCCAGGCCGATGATCAATCGCAGCCCAACATATAAATTATCTAAGCTACTAAACAACAGTTAAGCCCAGTTAACTATCATATCTTGGGCTCATCTACCCTACCAATCAGGCACTTATAAGATTGATTATAAGTTTACGACTTTGCATTTATCAATCTTATAAGTTTACAACTTTGCATTTAATTGGTTGGGGAATGAATCCTATAGGGGCGGCGCCTAGAGTGTGCTATATTCAACATTAAATGAAAGGATATGTCAAAAATTGAAATTCTAGTAGGGCGTCAAGAATTGATTTTTAGAACTTCCTCCGTCCCAGTGAAACTGACACGTTTTCGTCTGGCTAAGAAGACACGTTTCTTAATCGGCATGAGATTTTAGAGATTATTGGTTAATGTGTTAATTTGGAGAGATAAAAGATGGGTGTAAGTATTAAATGAAGAAAGAAATAAAGTTGAGTATTTTAATTGGGATGACAAAATATGGTTTTATGTATTAATTGGAGAGAGAATGTTACCAAAATATAAATGTGCAATATTATTTGGGACAAATTAAAAATAAAATGTGCCATTTTAACAAACAAGATTGGGCCTTTTCGATCTTATCTTGGAATTTCGAAACAAGATTGCAACGATGGTTGAGATAAATGGAATTTCCAATAATTTGTTGATATAGCAAACATTGTTTGGGGTTTTATGCATTAAATTTGTAATGATAAGGCCACCCGCAACGCGTTATGCGGGTAGCTCGAAGCCCGTTCCTCCGTGACGAGACGCGCGCGGGACGCGTTGCAGCGTCCCGTCGCGTCCCCAGTCCGCCGAGACACCCGTCTCTCTGAGACGGCCCGCGAGACGTCTCGCCACGCGCGCGACGTGGCGCGCACCGGCGCCATGCGTGACACCCACTCGCCGCCCCGCGAGTTGGTTTAGTCACGCTGACGCAATAAATCATTTTTTTAAAAAAATCGAATTTAATAAATAAAAAAAATTAAAATTCAAAAAATAGTAATATTACCGTTTTCATATTTTTTTATTATTTTTTATTTTTTACTCTATAAATACTCCTATTTCATCTTCATTTCACACACAAACACACATATATTCTTCTCAAATCACCTCTCTTTCAACTCCAATTTTCATCTCAAGTCAACTCTTTTATTCTTCCCCCAAAGTTAATCGATCTAATGGATCCATATGAGCAAATGCGTCGAATAATGGAAGAAACACTTGAAGAAGATCGACGCTGGGAGGCGGAGGAAGCCGCGCCGCCCCAAAGACGCTCCCGGACTTACATCCATCATAACCGGGAGGAAGCCGCCGCAAGGTTAGTCCGTGACTACTTCTGCGATAACCCGGTTTGGGGAGATACCTACTTCCGTCGACGTTTTCGCATGCGGAAACCGCTATTTGTCCACATCGCAAATACATTGGCAGCCCGAGAAGAGTTCTTCCAAGAAAGATTCGACGCCGTCGGCCGTCCCAGCCACACGACGCTGCAGAAATGTACTGCAGCAATCCGTCAACTTGCGACTGGACAAACGGCGGATGTGTTCGACGAATACCTCCACATTGGTGAAAGCACTGGGAGAATGTGCTTGATCCAATTCTGCAAAGGCATCCGGGCAGCCTTCACCGACGAATTTCTCCGGAGGCCAAGCACGAGAGATTGTCAGTTTCTGCTCCACCTTCACGAAGAAGTGCACGGATTCCCCGGGATGCTTGGCAGCGTTGATTGCATGCACTGGCAATGGAAGAATTGCTTTGTGGCGTGGAGGGGATCGTACACTAGCGGCCACAAAGGCACCCACCCCACTGTTATACTCGAGGTCGTTGCCGACTACCGGCTATGGATCTAGCATGCGTACTTCGGGGTCCCCGGATCGAACAACGACATAAACGTGCTCCACCAATCCGACCTCTTCGCCGAAGTTTTGGATGGTAAAGCGCCGGCCATCAACTTCATCGCTAACAACTGGCGGTATAAAATAGGGTACTATCTTGTCGACGGCATCTGTCCGAAGTGGCAAACCTTCATGAAGACGTGCAACAGGCCTGTGAACGCAAAGCAGACTCTTTTTGCGCAGAAGCAGGAGGCTGCTTGCAAGGATGTGGAGAGGGCGTTTGGGGTTCTCCAAGCGCTCTTCAACATAATCAAAGCCCCGGCTCGTACGTGGTTCATGGAGAGTATGGTCGACATCATGTATACGTGCATAATCATGCAAAACATGATTATCTAAGACGAAGGACCTGATGCGGGAAATTGGTTCGACCCTGAAGCCCCCGAAAGCTCTACCGCAAGTAGTCCGCCTCGCAGTGGAGTGCATCCGTCTATACAAGAACGGTTGTCTATTCAGGCAAAGACACATGACTCTACCGCCCACGCCCAACTCCAAGATGATATAATGGAGCACATTTGGGCAAAATTTGGCGGAGGAAATTATTAAATTATGTATTTTTAATTTTTTTAGGATTTTACGAATTTTATGTTGTAATTTTATTTTATTTAATGAAGTGTGTTTTTATTAATTGAATTTGTTGGAAATAAAAATAAAAAATGAAATTGAATAAATAGTAATTTAAGAGACGGTTAAGGGACGTATAAGAGATGGATGGTTGCAGGTTCTGTCTCTTAGTTAAGAGATGAAGTAAAAGAGTATAGTGATGACCATGAATAGTAATTTAAGAGACGGTTAAGGGACGGATAAGAGACAGCGTTGCAGATGGCCTAATACTCCCTTAGTCTCAATGTAATTGGATTGTTTTTTTTTGCATCTATTTTGGCAAAGTGATAATAAATAGTTAAAGTAGAAAGAGAATAAAGTAAGAGAAAAAATAATACTCCCTCCGTCCCAAGATAAGCGACTCGTATTCTTTTTTTGGGATGTCCCACTATAACTGAGTCATTTCCCTTTTTGGCAAAAAAGTCTCTCTCTTACTTTATTCTCCACCTACTTTATTTTCTCTTCACTCCTCTACTTTTCTCTCTCTCATTGTTTACTCTCTCCACTTATTTAAATATCAATTCCTTAAATCCTGTACCCAAAAGAAGTGTTTCACTTATCTTGTGACGGAGGGAGTATATAGAAGACTCTTCTCTACATTATTTTCTCTTACGTTACTTTTTCTCCACTTTAATTATTTATATCACTACAACTACTTACAAGTAAAACAAGGTAGTAATAGCACATGGTTATTGCAGGGGCGGAGCTTAGATTATAAATGAAAGGGGGAAAAATTATATGTGAGGAAAATTTGTGGTTAGAGAAGGGGGCAATTATAAGGAAATTAAAATAATCTGCAAAATTGGACAATAAAATAGTCCTCCCTTCGTCCCTCAAGAATATGCACTCTTTTC
This sequence comes from Salvia splendens, assembly GCF_004379255.2. Taxonomy (NCBI): domain Eukaryota; kingdom Viridiplantae; phylum Streptophyta; class Magnoliopsida; order Lamiales; family Lamiaceae; genus Salvia; species Salvia splendens. Next base: position 21,570,027 of record NC_056042.1, on the reverse strand, counting down.
TTTTTAGTCCGTCCCATAAGAATATGCATTTTCTAATTTTGGAAAGTATTTTCTCTCTAATGAGGTGAGACTCATTCTCCACTAATAATTAGGAATGTCAATCGGGCCAACCCGTTCGGGTTCGGGCCAACCCGTTCGGGTTGTCGGGCCATTCGGGTACGGGCTATTCGGGTTATGATTTTTTCGGGTTATAAAAGTTCGACCCTAACCCTAACCCTTCGGGTTTCGGGCTAACCCATCGGGTTATTCGGGCCAATGCGTATTTTTAATTCTTTTAATATTTTCAAAAAATAATACGTATTTTAAATTTTCTTTAATTATATACGTATTTTTAATTAATCATTCAACAATGAAATACATATTTTTCATTTTCTTTAATATTTAAAAAATGATTAAGTTATTTAAATTTAAATAACTTATTCATTACATAATTATTTACAAAATATCTATCAATAGTATGTTTATGTTTATGTATTTAAAACATAAATAAACACTTTGTTTCAAAATTCAAACATAAATCAATTCGTAGAAAATTAAATAAAATTTTCATAACGTGAGAGGTGCATAATTCAATAACGAAGCGGCGTCAAAACACTTTGCACTATTATATTGGAAATATACTAAAAGTAAGCTTTTATATACGAGTATTTATGAATCCATGAACCACATGGTGATTTTTTTCGTGATCTTATATAGTCGGTTGACGTATTTGGATTTTGCATGGTTTTAGAGGGTTGTCTTGGATGATTTTGATTATATTTCTATATTTTGGTATGTTTACATGTTTGTTGAGAAATGATAGAAAATTGATTAGAAAATGTACACAAAATATGTGGATGTGCAGCAGCCTTGTTTGAGTCAATGTTTCTCGCGATTTTGAAGTCTAATAAACCTCTAATATATATCATTCTCTTCGTCTTCGAAAGAGCTTCGCGTGGATATATTGCACGCCTCAATCGGAGCTTTGTAGAGAAAGTTATGACCGTTACAAAAACTGCTCGATGTGCAGAAGCCTCCAACCCGACGGGCCGACCCGTAACCCGAACGGGTCAGCCCGCCTAACCCGACAACCCGAACGGGTCAGCCCGAATGGCCCGATTTTAAATTCGGGCTGCGAAATTACAACCCTAACCCGGTATTTTTATCGGGTTATTCGGGCTGGCCCGCGGGTTCGGATTACATTGACATCCCTACTAATAATACTTTATTTACTTTTTCTCTCTACCTCTATCTTATTTTACCAATTTTATATTAAAACTCGTGCTAACCCCGAAATGTATATTCTTTGAGAACGGATGGAGTACATGTAAACGTATTTGAGGAGGGGCATTTGCCCCACTTCTTATGAGGTGGCTCCGCCCCTGGGTAGTTGAACTCAGGAATGCTATCAGACATTAAACACTAATGTTTTCATATTTAGATTATTACTAGAAGTAAATTTTTTATTTTAAATGTTGATGGGCAAACTAATGTGAAGATAGATTGTATTAAAATAATTATATATTTATGTTCTATGAAAATTGAGGTGGGTCATTTATTTGCCACATCTACTTATACACTAGTTCCGTCCTTGCTGGGATATGTAATAAAGGGCGGAGGGAATATTATTTACTAAATTTGAATTTATAAAAAAACAGTGTTTTTTAATATTATATGAATTACACTCCAATAACTATTTATTTATTTATCATTTATTAAATTTAATGCTATTTTGTGATACTTATGCTACAGAAATTTGCTTCGATCAGTGATTAAGCGAATTTGATCAATTAAATCGTAAATTAATAGCAACTTCGGTTCACTCATCATTCCAAATTTTTTAGATCAGTTAAAAAATCTACTACATAATATCATCTTTCTACATATTTGTGTTTTAGTTGACTAATTAGTTGTGCATTATTAATTATTGTTATGTTTCTAAATTCTTTTACACGCGTAGCGTGAAGCAATGATGCGACATTGTCGTGAGTTGAAAACAAAAAACCATATAATATGATCGAATTTTGCATGATTAGTGATGTAGTCAAATAAATAAAGGGAAAAGATAAACGTACATAAATTATATAATGCCCTTAAATTTTTCATCAGACCGAACCGGTTTTATTTAAACCATTATTATTTATATTATTTATTTACCAAATTACCCCTATTGTATTTGAAATCCTAAAAGAAACTTTAATCTTAATATTTAAATATCTCATCCAAATAAATCCTCATATCTAGTACTCTCGTATATATGGTTGCTAATATAGTATGTATGTTACGATCCTTCCTCGTGACTTCCCAATCGCGATCGCAACTTAACTCAATCGTACGAATTATCACCAACAATGATCGAATTATGATAACTCGCGAGCTAAGAGAATTAGGTAGGAATTATATTGAATAACAATCTCACGATTACAAGTAGAACTCAAGAAGAATAAGAGAACACAGATAAATGCTCTAGATCCACGATCTAAGCATGAACAATCACACACACATATCAACAACAACAGAGATGATGATCTCACTTCCCTTTTATACTTAGCTCCTCACGCATCCAGCGCCTCATTGCCACGTCACTCATTTAGTCCAGCTGGACTTATTTAGTTGGAGCAACGAACTCATAACGACTCCAATGAACTTCTAACGAACTTCTGACTAACTCTACGTTGCATGCACATTTTTACGCATGAATGATCATGCATGCAACAATGTATGGGATTTGTTATGAGCGCTGAGAATGATTATGAACAGCAATTTTTCTTCATTTTATTTTCTTCCTTTTTAGTGATTTTCACTTCTTTTCCTTTTCTTTTTTTTTTCTTCTTTTCTTGTTCATCTTTCCCAAGCAAATTTTTCACATGAGTATTCCTTCACAAATGAGCTGACCCGTCGATTTCTAGAGCCACTTAATTTCTAGTCAAATTAGAGTGCATCCACCGTTGAGGTTTATCTCCCCACAAAATTGAGCCTCCCAATTGGTAGGGGAAGCAATAGAAGCAGGATAAACAATATAAATATTCTAGCTTATGCGATGCAAAGGCAATATAATTAACCGTCGCTCACAATCGGTGCTCATAAATACGCGCCTGACATATCAAATCCCATATATGTAGGGATATAATTTATTTGAATTTATTTAGTTTGATTCTAATGTATTAAGGAATTTTTAATTTCACCAAAATTAATATAAATCAAAGCTCAATTTGTTAGTTTATTAATTTATTTGAATTTATAGAGAAAACGAGCAAATCCTGTTTGATTTATATGAATTTTGTGAAATTAAAAATTTCAATAACATTTTTTAATGTATTAGAATCAAACTAAATATATAAATTGAAACGAACAACTATGGCTGGCAATTTTTGACACAACACGATAACACGACACGAACCGGCACGAAATTAATGGGTTTGGGTCAGAGCTTATTGGGTTTGTGTACTTATCGGGTCGACCCATTAAGGACATAGAAATTTCGTGTCGTGTTCATGTTGGGTTCGTGTTATCCGTTAACAAATAATATTTTAATATTATTAATTCTTATTATTTTCATTTTTCAATACTCATTATATTTAATTGACTCTCACAGTCACAGTCATACGGCCCCATATCAATTTTAATAAGGCATATCTGATATCTCATTTAAATAATTTAATCACTTTCCAATTAGGGTTACACAATACACACCCACTGCCGCTGCGCCTCTAATCTCTAAACCATTCTGGACTCTGGTATAGGAACTAATTCATCGTCGATTCGTCATCTGCTCTCTGTCACTGTTTCTAATCGTCGGTCGTCGGTCGCTGGAGTTCGTTCACCACTTCTCAGATTTCAGTGGCCCCTTTGGTTTCTCCCCAAGGTCAAGAACTTTCTCTCATTTTTCATTTAATTTTATCCTTAAATGATGCTGAATTTTGTCTACCTGTGGTTTTACCTTTCATATGTGAGATTTTTTATGTTTTTTCTGTCCAAAAATAAGAAAGCATCATCATATTAGTTTACTGTTTAGTGATGTATTTAATATTGATTGATGATTCAGTTTTATGAAAGAAAGTAGGAGTTGTTTCTACCTGATGATTCAGTCACTGAAAGGAATAGCTGGAGTTAAGCTTATACGGAATATAGCATCTAGCTTTGCCAAAAGAAATCAATGAAAGTGAGAAAAACATTATCTTTCCAAGTCATGAGGTTCTACTACTGAGCATAAAAAATAGTTGGATGTGAAACACAAGCTGCAAAAGTTGTATAATTGACTGACATATTTCACTGAACCGAAGTATGACCAACCAAATACTTAGAAATCAAATTATGCTGCAAGTGCCATGTAAGATGTTTTGGACTTGGGAATTTCAGCTTTATTTCTACAGATTAGTCAAAAAGTAGAAACAACTATATTAAGCTTTATTAATTAATACTCTGTTTCTTGATTCATTGTAGGTACAAATTGATAATTATGTCAACAAAATTTGGATCTGGGAGCTCTCCAACAACGGCAAGTCATGCTCCACAAGACTCAGATGATGATGAGGTAGAGATTATAGAAAGCTCTGATTTGAATGTCCCTAAACCACCAAAGTCAACAAAAAAAAAGAAAACAAAGGTCAGATGTATGGAATCATTTTAAAGTTGAATTGGATGGTTTTGGTACAAAGACATGTCAGTGTTTATATTGTGACCATAAATATCAGAGAGTTACAAGTAAATTTGGAACAGGAAACTTGCGTCGTCATTTGGATAATTGTCCTAGAAAGAGAACAAAGGATGTTGGCATGATTTTGTCTGAGAGAATATCAAAGTTTGACCTTATGCATTTCCGTCAGTTGTTGTGTAATGCCATTATTGTTCACGATTTGCCATTTCGATTTGTGGAGTATGATCAGTACCTTAAATGGGATATTAACTTGTTTACTAGAAACACGTTGAAGGCATCAGTCTTAAATACGTATGAAAGAGAAAAGGACGTGATTAAGTCTAGATTAAGTGCAATACTCGGTAGGCTCTGTTTGACTTCTGATTGTTGGAGTTCTATTATTAGTGATGGTTATATTTCTCAAACATGTCACTTCATTGATGATGATTGGGTCTTACAAAAGTTGGTGTTGAATTTCAGTTTGATGTCATCACCACATACTGGCATTGTTAGGGTTTGTATACTAGAAAACACCTTTCGAATAATTGAATACTGTAAAACTCTAATAATTATTTTCCAATGAATGCAACAGATTATTTTTATCATAATGTTGTTATATTTTACATTTAATGGATGTTTATTGCATATTTAAATGTATAAGCGAACATAACATAAGTCTAAGTCTTTGTTCTAGTAGACCGGTTGTGGGCTGCGCTCAATTTAAGGTACGCGGTCAGTTCTGAACAAAGAAAAATAAGGATTTCACAACCCAGATAGACCTAGACTACCTATCGTGAAAGGTTGCAATGTCAGTCCGATTATTTCTAAGCCTTATTGAAATATGATGACATTGGTGTGGTATAGCACTGAATGGATCTAACAGCAAGACGAGTCTTTATGCTATCTACTGAAAGACGAGGTCTTGATAATTAATTTCTTAATCAATATATGTTAGCATTGAGCATACGATATTGAGTATCTACTACTTTAACTTACCAAAGGTGCGGGTTTTTCGTCACCCAACGATCCGGGTATATTGGGTAGTGGTGATCATTATCTAGCGATGCTAGGATTGCTATTATGTTGAATCGTGCGCGAGGAGAGTCTCATTTGATAACATCCACAAGAGGTGCTCGAAACAAGGTTTTATTATTCGGAACCTAGTTAGTTGGAGTTTAATTACTCTATGAATAATAAATAAGAGTTTCTTGCTAAGTCCACACTTGAAGCATAAAATATGTTAATTAATTAAGTCCATAGCAGACATTAATTAATTAATGGATGTTTCTATCTTAAGCGCGGGAAATGAATTAAACAAATAAAAGGAAACCCGGAATACTTGTAATTTCGGATTTGGAAAGCAGTGCAATATTACTTCTGTAGTGGCTCCTTGTAAAATTCCAATATAAGCTTATATTAAATTGTGGGTTCAATTTAATTAGTAAAAAGCTAATTGGGTAGGCCATGTCCAAATTCTTCCTTAGATCCCTGACTGGGCCCAATATGTGACTTAGGAGAATAAAGGAGACAGAAACAATAATTATTATTACTCCCAATTTTCGTCCCCCCCTCTAAAGAGAGAGAGTTCGAAAATTACTTCTTCCGTGAGCTGAGTTCTGTCTTCATTATTCGAGTCCTAGTATTCTGGTGAGATTTGCCCCCACAAATATCAGTATACAGTCCGGGACACCAGTCAGAAGATCTGAGGTCGAGTACTGAAGATCTTCACGAGGAGATGGAGCCAGCCATCATCAATTCTTGATTGAATCAACGACGTAAATTGGCTAATTCCGTAGTAAGCATGTTTTAGGGATTTTATATGCTAAAGCATGTTTTAATTCAAGTTATGAGCATGATACATGTGATAATTACGCGAATAGATTTTGTCTAGATAATCTGCTAAATAAGTCAAATTATGTGATCCGTTAGAACATGCACGCTTCCGCTGCCAACCCCTTCAATTGGTAACAGAGCCTATCTTTGGCTCTGATTATTTGAATTTAAATTTCGCGAAATTCATGTATGCATGTATTATTTGATTTCGAAGCATGTTCTTGGTGTTTTGTTTAATTTATTATGCATGATAAACTCAAGAACTATCGAATCAAAGAACTTGAATTACTCGATCATACGATACGTGCGATCGAGGTAGGGATGTCGAGACAGTGGGAATCGGGGAGCCACGAACACGGGGCGACGTGCAAACGAGCGAAGGCTTGCGCGCGCCGTCGACCGAGACCGCAAGCCTCAAACTCACCCGCGTCGAGAATGACACGGCGGCTGTCATGGTGTGGTGGTTCGTCTGAGAACCACCGAGACACAAGGCACCGAGAGCTGCAACCCTAAGCAGAAGGTTGGAGCTGGCCGAGAGCTTGCGCCACCCGACGGCTCGGATGTTCGAGACGGGCATCAAGACGCTGGCCGAGAGGCGTGCGCCACCGCGTGTGCGCCTGGCCGAGAAGCGCCGGCACCCGCCGAGACGCCGTGACGGGTGCTCGCCGCTGGCTGAGAGGAGCCGCGCCTCCACGCACTCTCCTAGCCGAGACGCTGGCGAACCCCGACGAGCCGCTGGCCGAGACGATGGCGCGCCACCCTGCGCGCCGGTGGCCGAGACACCATGTGCATCGGATTCCGACGAAGAATTCATCGGATTTTCGTCGTTCATCGTTTGTGCGAACCTCGTACGATGAGATAACGATGAAAGATTATTTTAATGATTATTAAATTATTTTATTAAAAGATATCATTAAAATATTATTATTTAATGGAAATAAAATCTTTTTGGAAGATTTACCTAGATTTTAGGAATATTTTTATTATTATTATCTATATCTATGGAAATAAATAATATTATTTTATTACTAGATTGTATGGATGAGAATAATTTTATAGTTTCCTAATAATAATCTAGATTTTAGGAATAATTTTATTATTTTCTATATCTATGGAAATAAATAATATAATTTTGATTCCTACATGATATGGATGAAGATAATTTAACAGTTTCCTAATATTTAAATATCTGAGATCCTAATAAGGATATATATGTATCAATACATTAAATAATAAAATATCTCTTCCTAATCTTGAACATGGAAATAATTTGAATTTAACTTTTCATGTCTTATTAAGAATTAAATAATTTAATTATTTTAGATATATCTTATAGTAGACATGAATAAGAATTAAATACTAGAACATTATTTTCTTAATGGAAGACGCCAACTATGAATAAGAATTTAATTATCCAGCAAATTAAATACCAACATAATTTAATTAAGCTTTTATCTGTCTAAAGGCTAAGGATAATTAAAGAAAAACCATAACCCGAATATCTAAGCTATAATTACGAACTCAACGTTTGTATATGGTCTCCATCAATTGGTCTGCAATTTATGAAGCCTTTTTTTTCTAATATTATCGCCACCTGCTCTGTGGGGACAATAATCCTAAGAAAATAGCAAGTTCAAAAGGCGGACTTCTCAAATATAAATAGTATGAACTAGAATGTAGTTTCCAATATTATCGCCACCTGCTCTGTGGGGACAATAATCCTAAGAAACTGCGAGATTCAGAAGTTCACACAGGATTTATGGGATAGCTTGATCTTGTTAGCAGCACATGAGCATTGTTATGGGAGTGTGTTGTAGGAATGAGATTTTGTAATGCTAAATTCGGTGGTCTTCCTTAGGCTACATTAGGCGGCCATGCCACCCTGTGGTCTCTGGACTATTCGTCGATGATTGTGACCAGTAAAATTGTAAAATTTTAATGCGTATTGACCTCCTCTGGAGGATACAAAATTTTAATATTACAGTTGTAAGATTTTGAAAAGTTTTATGGTTAATCTAATTAAACTTCTTACATAAGTTTATGGCAAATGGTAAATACTCTGTTTTGCAGTGCAAATCAAATCGTCAATATGTCGTTCAATCCTCTTTCTGCAATTCTTAAAGAAAACAAACTCGAGGGCTTAAATTACATAGAATGGAAACAAAATCTGGACATCGTTCTCACAGAAGATGAGTACATCTTTGTACTCACAACCCCGCGACCTCCAGTGCCGGCGGCTAATGCTGCGGCAGGAGTAAGAGATGCACACAGACGGTGGCATAAGGTGAATGAGATGGCTAAGTGCTACATGTTGGCTTCTATGTCTTCAGTACTCAAGCATCAGCATTCAGCCATGGATACAGCCACCGAGATCATGCAGAATCTCAAGAATCTTTTTGGTACTCAGAATCGAACGGCTAAGTCTCAAGCCTTTCGGAGTATCATGTCAAAGACAATGAAGGAAGGCTCGTCTGTGAGGGACCACGTCCTCGAGATGATGGGCCACCTCAACCAAATTGAGGTCTTGGGAGGGACGATCGATCCCGAGTCCCAGGTGACTATTATCCTTCAAAGTCTTCCTCCTAGCTTCCAACAGTTCAAGCTCAACTTCGAGATGAACAAGAGGAACTACACCTTGGCAGAGCTGTTGACTGAACTTCATTCGGCAGAGGATCTTATTATCCAGGCTAAGGCCGCCATGATGACTTCAGCGCCTCGTTCCTCTGGCTTCAAGCCTAGCAAAGGAAAAAGGCAGGCACCGAACTCAAGACCGGCCAAGATAGCTAAGGGAAAGAAGAAAAAGAGGGCAAACAAGAAGCCCACGGGGAAGTGTTTCAAGTGCGGAGAGAAGCGGCATTAGAAGCCAGATTGTCCTAAAAAGGGCAAGGCTACACGTATGCGCCAAGCTTTAGTAGTTGAGTCATGTTTGGCTTCGAAGTCTACTTGCACTTGGGTTATTGACACAGGAGCCACTGATCATATTTGTTTTGATCCTGACTTAATGCAGGTGACAAGACGGCTACGTGATCGTGAGATCGAGGTCCACCTGGGCGACGCTACAAAAGTGGCCGCCATAGCAGTGGGAGACATTTATATGCGTTTTAGTAGTGATAGATTTTTTATTTTGAAGAATGTTTTGTTGATACCTTCTTTTAGAAGAAATTTAATTTCAGTTTCTAAATTAGTTTTTGATGGATATTCGATTTCTTTTAATGACAATTGCGTTATTAAGAAAGATGGTTCTTATATCTGTCGTGGTATCATGGAAAACAATCTGTACACAATCACATCTACACAGTTTAATAATCGCAAATCAGAACTCAATACAACATCAAAAATTTCAAAGAAACGAAAGGAACCTTCAAGTTCAATGAACGAAACGTACTTATGGCACCTTAGACTTGGTCATGCCAATGAAAGGAGGATCCATTCTCTTGTTAAACAAGACCTTATTAAAGGTCTAGAGGAGGAACCTTTTTATAAGTGTGAGTCATGCTTAGAAGGCAAGATGACCAAGAGGCCTTTTCAGGCTAAGGGCAATAGGGCCAAGGAAGTACTTGAGCTCGTTCATTCCGATGTATGTGGACCAATGTCTACTGAAGCAAGAGGTGGTTTTCGATACTTCATCACATTCATTGATGACTTCTCGAAAATTGGATACGTCTATTTGATGACCCACAAATCAGAGTCTTTCGATAAGTTCAAGGACTTTAAGGCTCAAGTGGAGAAGTGGAGAAGTTCAAGGACTTTAAGGCTCAAGTGGAGAAGTATCATGGTAAGACTATCAAATGCCTGCGATCTGATCGTGGAGGCGAATACCTCAGTGCCGAATTTTTGGACTACTTATCAGAGTCGGGTATCCAATCCCAATTGACTGCGCCGGGCACGCCCCAGCAGAACGGCGTGGCTGAAAGAAGGAACAGGACCTTATTAAACATGGTCCGATCGATGATGAATTATGCACGGCTACCTACTTCGTTTAGGGGACATGCCTTGCTTTCTGCAAGCCATATTTTAGACAATTTACTGTCAAAATCCGTACCTACTACTCCTTATGAGTTGTGGACTGGGCTGCAAGCCCAATCTAACACATCTCAAGATTTGGGGTTGCTCGGCTCATGTAATGGAAAAGGATCCAACTAAGCTAGGATCAAGGACGGAGGTATGTTTGTTTACAGGGTACCCCAGATGAACGAAAGCTTATGAATTCTTTAGTCTCTGAGATAAGAAAGTTATTGTGAGCACTCACGCCACATTCTTAGAGGAAGACTATGTAATGAATCATAAACCCAACAGTGAAGTGGCTCTTGATGAGCTAACTTCTGTCGCAAATTCCATTAACCAAGAATAAGTACCAAGTGTATAAACAATTCCAGAAACTTCAACTTTTATTCCAAGAATTGTAGTGCCGCGCCGTAGTGGGAGGGTCTCACATGAGCCCGAAAGATACATTGGTTTGGGGGAATCTATGGATCACTCCTCAGACAACAATGTATTAGATCCCTGGAACTTTGCATAAGCGCACGCAGATGTCGATCATTGCGAATGGGTGAAAGCAATAGATTCGGAACTACAATCTATGATAAACAAAGACGTCTACGATTTGTCCGTCCTACCCGAAGGTTGTACTGCCATTGGGAGCAAGTGGATATATAAACGTAAACGTGGACCCGATGGACGAGTTAAAGTCTTCAAGGCAAGACTAGTGGCTAAGGGGTATACCCAAAAGGAAGGTGTCGATTACGACGATACTTTCTCCCCAGTGGCCATGCTCAAATCGATCCGGATACTATTGTCTATAGCAGCTTATATGGATTGGGATGTATGGCAGATGGACGTTAAGACTGCGTTTCTAAACGGCGGTCTTGAGGAGACCATCTACATGGAACAACCCGAAGGTTATGCCATAAAGGGAAAAGAACACATGGTTTGGAAGTGAAAGAGCATGGTTTGCGTAGGTGTCGCTCAAGCAAGGATCTATCCTACTGATCAGTATAAGAATCCCCGCTAGCCTAGAACCTGCTTTCAAAGAATCCTCAACCCTCTTCTACTGGGTAGTATAGTGAAGGTAGGGGTCGAATCCCACAAAGATGGTGACGGTTGGACAGATTGCGGTGATATTTTGGATGGTTTGGTTAGCTACCACGGTTGGGTTGAGTCTCTGCCTAGACGGGAAATTAAGATGGTGTCCTACTGACTAGGAAGGGTGAATGGTGGTCGACATGTAGTGGTGTACGTGGAATTATGGTGGATGCGGTGTAACAGAAAATATGCGGAAAGTACTAGGTTTCTATAAAAGGCTAAACAGAAAAGCAGAGAATAAGTGGTAGTAGTGGTGACTAGGTTGACAGATCTGCAGGGTGTACTTAATGTGAAGGACAAAAATCAAAAAGCGTCTAAAAAGCAAAGTGGTCCCAAACTTGGATATGGACACCATCTTCTTCAACAAACACAAACTAAAATCAGAAAATAAACCAGATTCAGCACCACAAAAACACAGATTAATAACTCACGAACACAGATCTACAATCAAAAATTCCAAATCGAAAATCAAACATCGAAACTGAAATCCCGCCTACTGATCAGCATGGAAGAAAACAGGAAACACATTACTGCACCTTGCATGAAACAAACCTCTATGAAATAAAAGTAAACAGATTATGCTAACTCAAAGAAATAAACTACTAACTGGAAACACACGATTCGATACTCAAAACGACCAGAAACTCTAGATCTAAGCTAACTAGGAAGAAGGAAAAGAGATCAGCGAGGTAAACTGAACAGAAAACAATTTCATAGCATAAAACAAGTTTGGATCTGCAAATAAAGTACTTCTAGGCAATGAAATTCAAAAGCAAACAAAGATCCAGCGTAAGTAAAAACAAGCAATTTAACTACGAAAGCGAAATAAAAGTGTTTTGCCACGCCGGGCGATGGAACTTCTAACTACGATCTTGCTGACTAGATGAGAACGTCTGGAACTCTGGGAACTTCTTGATCTTCAAGTGACCATGGCAGTGGCGAGGAACGAGACTCTGGACTGGGCTGAAGGACTGAACTACCGAGAGAATTCTACCTAAGAGTGATGATGATGAAAAAAAATCGATTCCCTCTCTCTCTCCAAGTGGCTTCCTTTTATAGGGAGGCTTACCCTTGATTTTAGGGTAAAACCTTGTGGTGAGATGACTTCTTTGCCCTTAATTGTGATTGAACAGTCCCAGCTATCCTTCTTCTCCATCTCGAGCCATTTTTGCATGTATACTGGTCAGTACGTAATCGTCCTGACGCCCTTTTCACCTGAAGTATCCGAAGCTTTGCCTACTGGCTAGAACACTCAACCTGCACGCTTAAGCAACTTGTTTTGCAGATAAAGTTTAAATATGCACATCATACTGTCCAGTAACCAAGGCCTAGAATACGACTTATCAAACTGCTCACACTTACCACATGCTTGTCCTCAAGCGTGAAGAACAAAAAAAAAAAAAGAAATAAGTCGAATTCTAGCCTGGTTACTCCCCTGACCGACTCTACCTAAACTAGACTCTATACTACGACGCAAAGAAAAACACTTGAACAAACATAGAAAAAACACACAAACAAACATAAAAAGACTAAAACACAAAGATCGGGCTATATTTTTAACCATCCCTCCCCTCGGGATCAGGTGCAATCCGGCCTTAGACAGCCTTGAACTTCTGCCGCCCCCCTTTTCTTTCCCAGTCAGTACATCCGCTTGTCAAGATCGCCCACACTCTCGGCCGAACACTAGGTTCACTCAGTCACTCATACCTCACCAGGAGTATTAGGACTGTTCTCTCTAATTGCTGGACCACAAAATGCTTCGGACTTAGATCTCACGTGCAGCGACTGAAGGACTTAAAAGCTTGTAAATGGGCTATTGGCTTGTAATGTTTTGGGGTGGATGTTCCTAAGGCTCTAGGTTCAAAATTTCTGCTCCATTGAGGTGGGGGAACTGTGTGCATTTGGGCTCTTGGTTGTTACTTCTCTTGGCTGGCGCTTCTGGCTATGATCTCCAACTGGTCAGTAGCTTCTTGTGGCTTCGCCACCCTTATTCCTTCTTCATTTTTGTGGCCGAGTTTTTTTTCTGACCATGTTCTTCATATTCTTTCTTTTTCTCTTTTTTTTCTTTTTCCTCCGTGGCTTCGCTACCCTTTTACCTTCTTTTTGGGCCTGGGATGACTCCTTGGCCGATTTTCTTCCAAACTTTCTTGTCCAGCTGGATTCTGCTTTCTTGTACACCCTTCTAGCCAGTAAGCTTTATTCGTTTCATGCCTTGCACACACACAGTCCCAGTGGCTAGGGGTATTTATCTGCGTATAAAGAGTTAGAAAAGAGGTTCTAAAGGTGGTTTTTTTTTAGGTGGGGGGGGTTTCCTACTGCCTTCAGTGTTGCTACACGCAGTCACTTCACCCTAGGTAATTTGTGGCATCCGCTCTTTTCTTTTCTAAATATGTGGAAAGTGGTTCCACTTAAAGCTTATAGCTCACATTTTTGGGGGGGCTTTCGTGTTTGGCTCTAAGTATGGGTTTTTTCTCTCATACTCACATCATCTATCCTGGCTAGGAGGTACTAAGGGGGGTGGTTTCTGTTTTCCAGCATGTCTTATTTCCCTCAATTCTCCTCACCGTCAGCTCAAGACAGTTGATTTTTAAGCCCAATCAACACACAAAATAAAAAAAACTATACCTAACAGGACACTAACACAAGCACAAACACAGACCACACATATACACATTCATCATACTGGTCATTGCATCCCCCATCCCACTTCACAAGTGTCTGCCCTCAGATAGGGTTGTGAAGTGGAAAAGGTAATGGCCAGTATGATGGACACATAAACAGACAAAAACAACATATTAAAACTAAAACTTCTCACACTTAGACTATGGAATGGGCTAAGTGGGAGAGTTTGAAAACCTAAACAGAAACCAACAAACAAAACACACATATATACAAAACTCTCACACTTAGGCCATGCAATGGGCTAAGTGTGAGCCAACATGCTTACGAAAAAGAAAACAGAAAACACAAACACATGCGCCAAAAAGACAAACCCTTAACTTCTCACACTTGACTATAAAATAGGCTAAGTGTTATGAATGGGGTTTGCGCACAAACAGAAATTATAATACCTAAAAGCACAGAAAACAATAAAAATACAAAAAACTAAAGAGAAAGAAAAGAAAAACTAACTTGTGGTCGGGAGGAGTGGTCTATTTGTGTCGCCTGCTCCTTCGCGGGGCAGGTGGTGCAGGAGATTGTTCCTTCTCGGTCCCAGCTTGCTCCTCATCTACCTCCGCCGGCTCCTCAGCCTCCCCTCTCTCTGTCTCGGGTTCTACTGGTACACTTGGTCCGGGATGCTGGGCTTCATGGCCCTTGTCTCCTGTAGCTTCTTCCTTCCACTGGCTGGTTACTTCCTCCAATATCTCATCTATCACAGATGCCATCCTGTTCATTTCTGTTATCAACCGGTGGTTTTTCTCTCCAAGCCTGGTAACAATCGTCTCCAAAGCTTCTTGCTTCTGACTCTGCCTCGTCTGTCCTGCAGACTCCTTCAGGATCCCTTCCATTACTGATGCTAACCGTGTCATTTCTGATCTCATCTGTCTGTTTTCCTCCGCTATCTCGTCTACAGCCTTCTCTAGCTTTTCCTGTCTCTGCTCCTGATCTTGTGATGATTCCTCCCGGGCTGCTGCTGATCTCCCAGTCGGCATAGCTTCTTCTCCCATTGCGTAGAATTGGGGTGCGCCCTGCCTCATGTAAACGGTGTTCGTTCGGACGAACAAAGGTGTATCAAAAAGACCAGGAGGATCCACCATGATCTGGTCGGATAAGTCTTCGGCCTCCGTGATGATGATTTTGTTTCTGATGAACACTCCCAAGACATGGCAGAGAGTGAGGTTCCTCGCTGGGTGGGTGGCAATTAGATGGCATTGGTAGGCGGTCCAAAAACCCAGATGCAACTTCCTTCCCTGCTTGGTGCACCAGAGAAGATATAACTCCGCCATCGATGTCCTAACAGCGGAGTTCGACTGCCCCAATAAATTGAAATCCAGGTAAAGCTGTACAAGACGCAGAATTGGGTTGTTGAAATGAACTGAGCGGGAAATAGGGGACTGGAATTGCCCTGCATCAGGGTGAGTAAGTTCCTCCCAGGCTTCCTGGGGCTCAAATTCCACATGTCTGCGGGGAATTCCCCGCTCCCTACTTCTCCACTCAGGCCCTATGGCCTCCTCTAAACTGCACATTCCCAGACGCACGGTCCACTCAATCAAGCTCATCCGTATCTCTCCTCCAAACAGCCTAAAACTGATACATTCCTCATCTAGATCAGTGGTGCCTTAAACCTAAAGGTCGTGAAAAACTCCTTCGCTAATCTAACCGGGACACTCAGATCCCCATTCTCCAACAACCATTCAAATCCTAACGCGTGCAAATAAGATAGAAACTGCTCGCGGGCACCTAACTCATCTAAAGAAGGAATGTGAAGTACCTTTCCGCTCTTCACCTGCTTACTCCCTTCATCCTTGCTATCGAAAGCTTTCTGTAGCTCCTTCGAGTCGAAAAGCTTCATCTCCTCCACCAGATCATCAGTAAGGTCCACTGTCCAGCGCTGGTACCTCAGTCTCTCTACCGGTGGGTGAACTAACTCTCGATGATCATTCTGAAGCTGTTGTTCTGCCTACTCCTCATCCTCCAAAGAGATATCGCTGTCGGAGGCTGATTCCTCGCTGGCAGCGTATTCGCTATGACTTCCCTCCCTCCGGTGTTCCTGGACTCGCTGAACTGACTCAGTAATGACTATGCCAGTGTTTACTGTACGTGGCTTCTTGTTGCTGGGCTTCTTCTTCATAGGGGCCTTCCCCTTTCGTTTTCTCTCTTCACGGTATCTAACTTCCTCTCCGTCATCTTTGTCTTTCTCTTCTTCGGGTTCCTTCTCAGCTTGTGTTGAAAGTGGATCCTGGATAGTAGGACTAGTCTCATTGTGGCCTACTGACCTGGATGCGAGGTCCAGACCCTCAACCATCCCGTCAGCCTCTTCACCTTGGCCACTCAGTGTTGGAGATACCGCTCCGGTTTCCATTGCAGTATCCTCTAGGTCGGTAACAGGTAAAGGCTCCTCCCCAGGTTTTGTGGGAGTGGTCCTTTCTTCTTCACTCAAGATCTCCACGGGATCTGCCTCTGTGTTCGGCTTCACCTTACTAGCTGCCCATTTGCCCAGGCATCGCTGCGATACCCTTTGCGGCTTCGGTTGTACCTCCTTCTGGTCACCCTTCAACACTAACTTCCTCTTAACTGCTTTTGGTTTTATCACGGGTGGTACTACTTGTTCAGATTCCTCTAAACTCTCTGCCGTCTCCTTCTGAGCAGTATGCTCCTCAACTGCCCCTTTTTCTTGCTGGGTAATTTCTGACTTGTCTTCCACCATTCCTCCTGCTACCCCGGATTTGAGGTCCGGTCCCTCAACCATCCTGG
This sequence comes from Salvia splendens, assembly GCF_004379255.2. Taxonomy (NCBI): domain Eukaryota; kingdom Viridiplantae; phylum Streptophyta; class Magnoliopsida; order Lamiales; family Lamiaceae; genus Salvia; species Salvia splendens. The sequence continues at coordinate 21,553,082 of NC_056042.1, read as the reverse complement.
CAGCGTCTTCTTCCTGCCGATATACCCCTTCCAGAATTGCTTGAAATTCTTCATCCGTCATAAGGCCCTGCTTCCTGGCCGTCTCATTTAGATCTATGGTCTCTCTTGCTACTCCTTGAGGAACCGGCTCTGCTATCGGTGTCTTCTCTGTCTTACCGCTCCCTTCTTTGTCTCCCTGTTCCTGACTCGTCCTGGCCTCACGCTCCTCAGGGTTAGAGTCGTAATGGGCAGCGACAGCGTCAAGTTCCGCCGAATTGGGTACTGAGGTTTTCGATGGCGCGGTCGCCGAGGGAGTTCCCTCCTCTGAATGTGCTGCTGTATGGCTGACCGGCGCAGGCGGAATTTCACTGGGTACGGTTCCTACGCCCCCCATTTGGCCGAAACTGGTCAGCGCCGTCGTCCAGTCCCTTGTCGGGTCTTGTTGGCGAAGAAATGCCATCATGGCATCCATGGAAATCATGGGTGGCGGCTGAGCGGTCGGTGCCGGTGGTGGTGGATTTGGCTGTGGTTGTGCCTCCGGGGTTTCTTGGCGGCGAGGTTTGATTTTCTTGGCGAACGCTTTCTTCTCCATGATCGGAAATTTACGATTTGGTGGTGGAAAGTAGGGTTTGAACTGGTGGAAATGGGAAAGAAACTTTTGGGAGAGAAAGTGTAAATGAGGGTTTGTGAGGGAAAAGGGTTGGGACGGTGAGTTTAATTTGGATGAGAGAGAGCAGTTGCAGGTGGTTGTAACCAGTTATCAGGGGTTGCCGGTCGCGATGCTTCAGATGGGAGGCGGTTGAGATTGCTGGCTTCTGATTGGTCAGCGTGTCCCTTCTCTCTGCTCACGCGCCACTCCCAGCCGCTGCCACCCTGCAAAAGCTGCACCAACTTTAATTCAAATTTTCGTCCTCTCCATAATCCCCCCTATACTTACCTAATAAGGAAAATAAATCAAATGGGCCCTTAAATAAAATCTGAAATAGCACCAGATAGGCAAATTTTCAATACGTATTCCAAATTAAAATTAAGGCCTGAAATTTTTTTTGGATTTTTAGAAATTATCTTGCATGCAGAGATTAACTACGTATTTACAATGTTTACATCTTCCTTAGGCAATTTGGAATTCTACTTGGCCAGTATATGCAAACTATTTTCAAAAAGAAACTAGCCACGTGGAACTCCAAATTCCTATCTTACTGATCAGTAGACAACCGTAGTAAGTGGTTGCAGTGGAATTTCATCCACTACACCCACCTCACTATTCTCTCTAAATATTTTTAGCCTATGTCCATTTACTATGAAATGTTCAGAGTTAGGAAAACTCCCTGAAATTTCCACTGCTCCATTGGAACGGAGTGAGGTGATGACATAAGGCCCTGTCCATTTCGACTTGAGCTTCCCAGGCATGAGCTTCAGCCTCGACTGGAAGAGTAGTACTTTCTGCCCAACATGGAGATCCTTGGTCCTCAGATTCCGGTCGTGCCACAATTTGGTTCGCTCCTTGTACCACATAGCTGAATCAAACGACTCCAATCTAAGTTCCTCAAGCTCCTGCAGCTGCAGCTTCCTTTCCTCTTCACAGGCTGTAGCATCCATATTCACTTTCTGTACTGCCCAGTATGCCCGGTGTTCAATTCCAACCGGTAAATGGCACATCTTCCCAAAAACGATCCGGTATGGGGACATTCCTATGGGGGTCTTGTAGGTTGTATGATATGCCCATAGAGCATCCTCTACCCTTGCACTCCAATCCTTCCTAGAAGGATTTACAGTCTTCTCCAAGATCTTCTTTATCTCGCGGTTAGAAATCTCCGCTTGACCGTTAGCTTGCGGATGGTAGGGGCTTGATAGTCTGTGGTGTACGCCGTATTTTTTCATTAATGCTTCAATTGTGCGATTACAGAAATGTGTACCTTGGTCCGATATGATTGCTCTTGGTACTCCGAACCGGCTGAAGATATGACTCTTTAGGAACTTGGCCACCTCCCTTGCTTCACACGTGCTTGTGGCCTTGGCCTCCACCCATTTGGAGACGTAATCCAGTGCAACTAAAATGTACAAATTGCCATAGGACGAAGGAAACGGACTAATGAAATCCATTCCCCATATGTCGAACAGCTCACAAACAATGACGGGTACCTGCGGCATTTCATCCCGGGCAGATATTCCTCCGGTCAAATGACAGCGCTCACAAATTCTGCAGAACTCGTACGCATCCTTGTTGAGCGTTGGCCAATAAAAGCCGATGTCCAGAATCTTCTTTGCCATCTTCTTAGGACCGAAGTGTCCTCCACATGCCAAAGAGTGGCAATGTGTCACAACGTCCCTTTGCTCCCAGTCAGGAACGCACCTCCTTATCACTTGATCGGATCCTACTCTCCACAGATAGGGGTCGTCCCAAAAGTAGTATTTTGCCTCACTCCTGATTTTCATTCTTTGGGCCTTGGTAATACTCGGCACCTCTGGAAGTTCTCCAGTCACTAGGTAGTTGGCCAGGTCTGCATACCACGGCTCTTGCCCTACCTTTTCTTTTCCTTTTTCAGTATCGTACTGGCCAGTAAGCTTCATCACTTCTTCCCAGTCAATCTTTCTGGCCTCAAAATTTACCTCACATAAATGCTCTTCTGGAAACTTATCGTACACTTCTTCGTTGTTTCCCTCTTGCACTATTCTACTCAAATGGTCCGCCACCTTATTCTCGACTCCCTTCTTATCTTCCACGTCCCAATCGAATTCTTGTAACATGAGGACCCATCGGATCAAGCGGGGTTTGGATTCCTTCTTGGCAATCAGATACTTAATCGCTGCATGGTCATTATAAACGATGACCTTGGATCCCAACAAGTATGGCCGGAACTTCTCGAAAGAATACACCACTGCCAGCATCTCTTTCTCAGTGGTATCATAATTCCGCTGGGCTTGATTCAGAGTCTTAGATGCATAAAAAATTACGTACCTCTTCCCATCGATCTTCTGTCCCGGTACGGCTCTCACTGCATAATCGCTGGCGTCGCACATCACTTCGAAAGGATAGTCCCAGTCAGGAGCCCGTATGATAGGTGCGGATATCAGCTTTTCCTTGAGAAGGTTAAACGCAGCCTTGCATTGCTCATCAAAAACAAACTCTACTTCATGCTGAAGGAGTCGGGTAAGGGGTTGGGCAATCTTGGAGAAATCCTTGATAAATCTTCGATAAAATCCGGCGTGCCCCAGAAAACCCCTTATCCCCTTCTTCGGTAATTTGGATATAACATCCACCTTAGCTCGATCCACCTGTATTCCCCTCTCTGAAACCACGTGTCCCAGAACAATCCCTTCGGTGACCATAAAATGACACTTCTCAAAATTCAACACCAGACTTTTTGCTTGACACCTTTCTAGAACTATATCCAAATGATGAAGGCAAGAATCGAAAGAGTCTCCGTAGACCGTGAAGTCATCCATGAATATCTCGATGCAGTCTTCAATCAAATCGGAAAATATGCTCATCATACATCGTTGAAAAGTACCTGAAGCGTTGCATAGACCGAAAGGCATGCGTCGGTATGCATAGGTTCCGAATGGGCAAGTGAAGGTGGTCTTATCCTGGTCTTCAGGATCCACGTAAATTTGGAAGTAACCGCTGTACCCATCCAGAAAATAGAAGTACTTTTTCCCAGCTAATCTCTCCAACATTTGGTCGATGAAAGGCAAGGGAAAATGGTCCTTCCTGGTCGCATTGTTCAGCTTACGGTAATCGATGCACATTCGCCAACCCGTGACTAGCCTCGTTGGTATTAGCTCATTCTTCTTATTCTTCACGACTTGGATCCCTGATTTCTTTTGAACCATGTGAATGGGGCTGACCCACTCGCTGTCCGGCACTTAATAGATAATCCCTAGCGACAACAACTTCAAGATTTCCTTCAATATCTCTTCTCGCATGTTAGGGTTTACCTTCCTTTGAGCATCTCGATGTGCCTTTGCTCCTTCCTCCAACCTAATGTGGTGCATGCAGACGTCGGGGCTAATTCCAACTAAATCTGTGAGACTCCATCCAATCGCCTTCTTGTTCTTGCTCAGCACGGTCAGTAGCCTAGCCTCTTGTTCCTTCGTAAGGCTGCTGCTGATGATCACCGGATGTGAGTTCTCCTCTCCAAGGAAGGCATACTTCAAATTCGATGGCAATTGCTTCAGCTCAACTTGGGGTGGAAGTGTGTCTTCGGGTAGAGGGTTTTTCTTAGCCTCTCCTCCTTTCTCTAATTCTCCCTCTGGAGATTCCTCTATACTGACTGGTAACTGAGCCCCTGCGGCTCCGATGAACTCTGATTTCTGGCAGAAATCCTTAATTGCTCATTTTATCTCTTTATCAGTCAGCCCTTGGCTACTGATCAGATCACACCATGCAGCGGCTTCTACGTCAGCTTGCTCATAGACATCTAAAGCTTGGAGCTTTACCTGCAATAGTTCGGTCTCAAGGAAATCTTGGACTAAGGGGTCAATCACATCAACATGGAATAAATTTTCAGAATCGATAGGCTTTTTCATGGCCTCATTAATATCAAAAGTAAACTTCTCCCCATGAAAATCAATGCAAATTGTTCCCTCAGCCATGTCTACTATCGTCTTGGCCGTTCTAAAAAATGGCCTACCTAACAATATTCCACTAGATTCCCTAGCCTCGGACTCACTCATTTTGATCACATAAAAGTCAGCAGGGTAGGTAAACTCATGTACTCTGACCAACACATTCTCTAAAATACCCTCAGGACTTATGCATGACCTATCAGCCAGTTGGATCAACACCCTAGTACTCGACAATCTAACCCCTTCAATTGGTTATAGATCGACAAAAGGCATGACATTAATAGAAGCTCCAAGATCACACATTGCATGCTCGACTTTCACATCTCCTATTGTTATAGGCAGGGTGAACATACCTGGATCGGCCCTCTTGGGCGGTAGCTTCTCCTGCACTATTGCTGACGCGATCCCTTCTACCATAATTTTTCCATCCTCCTGGGCTTTCTCGGCTATGAACTCCTTAATAAATTTCCCAAGTGGGGGTATCTTCACGGCTTGGAGGAATGGTATGGTAACATCCAGTTTCCCTAAAATTGACAAGTAATCCACTGGGTTTTTCTTCTTCCTCTTAGTTACGAAACGGTAAGGGAATGGTTTCTCCCCCCTTTCTCTCCTCTACCGGTCCCTCAGCAACCTTCTTGGGACCTTCCTTGGGCAGATTCTGGGTCTGAGTTTCTTTCGTTCTTGATTCTACCTCTTGATGGGGTTTCTTCCTGACCAGTACGTTCTCGGGCTCGCCTTTTCCACATGGCGTTTCTCCCAAGAAAAATGGGTCCTGCATCTGGGGTAGAGGTCTGCGTAGCTCTTCTTCCGAGACAACGTCCCCCAATAATGTTGCTCCACTTGGTTCTCCACTAGACTTCTTTGGCTGGGGTCCTTCATAGGTAGTGTCGGATCGTAGTGTGACTTTGCTCACATTCGCCTTTTCAGGCACATGGACTTTGGACGGGAGTTTCCCTGAGTTTCCTTTCATTTCACCCATCGAACTGGCCAGTTGGGCCAACTGCCTATTCATCATATCCATGTTCGCCTTATGCTCCTTCTGGGCACTCTGCATCCCTTGCACTACTTCATTATGGGATTGTAACTCACCCTTGATACCTTGCTGCGATGCGAGCAATTCTCCCATCATGTCCTCCATAGATCTCCTTGACCTGCTAGGATATTGGGATTGATTTGGCCCTTGGTGCTGGTTATACTGGGATTTTTGGAAATTTTGCTGGTTCAGGTTAGGTGGGTATTGGCTATACTGGCCAGGAGGGTTGTACTGGTCAGTATGATATTGGTTCTGGTTCTGGTTTTGGAACTGGGTTGGGTTTTGCTGAGGTGGTGGTCCTTGGTTAGGTTGACTCTGATAATTTTGAAAGTTCCTCTGGTGGGGTGGTACATAAACAGGGTTTGGGTTTTGTGGGTGTTGGTTTTGAGGTTGTTGACTGTGGGGTTGTTGGTTCCTTCCTGACCAGTTGAACTGTTTGTTTGGATTTTCCGGGCCACGGTTGAAATTCTGGTTCGGGTGGGGGTTGTATTGGTTCTGACCTTGACCTTGGTTTTGATTTTGGCTCCCATCTTCCCATCGAAAATTTGGATGATCCCTCAATGGTGCATCCCGTTGTTTCCCTTGGATCCAATGCCCACTAGAATTGTAATACCCAGCAGCGTTGACATGCTCCATATTCACGAAGTCATTGGGCTGATCATAGCTCGGTCCTTGGTTCCCTTGTTCTGCACCCTTGTAGTTTCCAGCTGGGGAAGTTGGTGGCGCATTTTTCTCGATTGCGCTCAAGAGCGTCTTCTTCAATTCGTCCATCTTCAAATCCATCTTCTGTTCTATCTTCTGCTCCTGGTCAGTAGACAAGGCGCTGGCAATCCTTTCTCTGTTGTAACCATCTCTGGAATTGTCATACTCATTTTTTGCGCTCAACAGTTTCCCTAGGACCCTTTTAGCTTCGCTGACCCTTAGCTGCGTGAAGCTTCCTCCTGACGAGGAATTCGCTAGATCCTTGGTTGCTTTGTTCATCCCTTCATAAAAGACATGGTGTACTTCAATATCCGCCATGCAATGGTTGGGGCACGCATCAAAGAGGCTCATATATTTCGCCCAGTAATCACTCAAAGGCTCATCGTACCCTTGCTTCACATTAGTTATCTCTCTCTTCAGCGCACTTGTCTTCGACGATGGGAAAAACTCGCCTAAGAATGCCACTTGAAATCGGCCCAACTCTCAATGGAGTTGGGTGGTAGACGCATGAACCAAGTGTTGGCTTCCCCTTTTAGAACAAACGGCAAAGCCTTCAATCTATAGTCATCCTCGGTCGCCCCTGCTGGCCTCCTTTGCGCCCTACAAATCTTACAAAACTCATGCAGGAACTCGTAAGGTCCTTCATAGCTCTTTCCGCAGTATGTAGGCAGAATTGCGATAACATGGGGCTTCACATCACAGGCAGTCTGCCCCGGGGTGACTACAATGGCTTGCGGTGGTTCTCCCTCGGTATGCGCGTTCAGGGTACCGATCTCTGGATCATCATCTCCGTTGGCAGCCATCTCCCCTGGGTTGCCTTCCAACAGTGGTATCTCTTCTGGTATTGGTCCTTCTATGGTGTATTGCTCCTCGTCGCTACTCGAACCTAAGTCAGACAGAGCCGTCGACAAACCGGATCGAGTGGTTACGAATATAGATCCTCGCTGAAGTATCTTCGGCCTCCACTGGTCAGGAGCCGAGCTGCTTCTCATATACTGAAATAAAAAGGAAAGGAAAACGTTATGCACAATATATACGCCAAAGTATCACACACAATAGCTTCAAATAACGACATCCATCCCCGGCAACGGCGCCATTTGAAAGAGCATGGTTTGCGTAGGTGTCGCTCAAGCAAGGATCTATCCTACTGATCAGTATAAGAATCCCCGCTAGCCTAGAACCTACTTTCAAAGAATCCTCAACCCTCTTCTACTGGGTAGTATAGTGAAGGTAGGGGTCGAATCCCACAGAGATGGTGACGGTTGGACAGATTGCGGTGATATTTTGGATGGTTTGGTTAGCTACCACACTTGGGTTGAGTCTCTACCTAGACGGGAAATTAAGATGGTGTCCTACTGACTAGGAAGGGTGAATGGTGGTCGACATGTAGTGGTGTACGTGGAATTATGGCGGATGCGGTGTAACAGAAAATATGCGGAAAGTACTAGGTTTCTATAAAAGGCTAAACAGAAAAGTAGAGAATAAGTGGTAGTTGTGGTGACTAGGTTGACAGATCTGCAGGGTGTACTAAAGGTGAAGGACAAAAAGTAAAAAGTGTCTAAAAAGCAAAGTGGTCCCAAACTTGGATATGGACATCATCTTCTTCAACAAACACAAACTAAAATCAGAAAACAAACCAGATTCAGCACCACAAAAACACAGATTAATAACTCACGAACACAGATCTACAATCAAAAATTCCAAATCGAAAATCAAACATCGAAACTGAAATCCCGCCTACTGATCAGCATGGAAGAAAACAGGAAACACATAACTGCACCTTGCATGAAACAAACCTCTATGAAATAAAAGTAAATAGATTATGCTAACTCGAAGAAATAAACTACTAACTGGAAACACACGATTCGATACTCAAAACAACCAGAAACTCTAGATCTAAGCTAACTAGGCAGAAGGAAAAGAGATCAGCGAGGTAAACTGAACAGAAAATAATTTCATAACATAAAACAAGTTCGGATCTGCAAACAAAGTACTTCTAGGCAATGAAATTCAAAAGCAAACAAAGATCCAGCGTAAGGAAAAACAGGCAATTTAACTACGAAAGCGAAATAAAAGTGCTTTGCCACGCCGGGCGATGGAACTTCTAACTACGATCTTGCTGACTAGATGAGAACGTCTGGAACTCTGGGAACTTCTTGATCTTCAAGTGACCATGGTAGTGGCGAGGAACGAGACACTGGACTGGGCTGAAGGACTGAACTACCGAGAGAATTCTACCTAAGAGTGATGATGATGAAAAAAAATCGATTCCCTCTCTCTCTCCAAGTGGCTTCCTTTTATAGGGAGGCTTACCCTTGATTTTAGGGTAAAACCTTGTGGTGAGATGACTTCTTTGCCCTTAATTGTGATTGAACAGTCCCAGCTATCCTTCTTCTCCATCTCGAGCCATTTTTGCATGTATACTGGTCATTACGTAATCGTCCTGACGCCCTTTTCACCTGAAGTATCTGAAGCTTTGCCTACTGGCTAGAACACTCAACCTGCACGCTTAAGCAACTTGTTTTGCAGATAAAGTTCAAATATGCACATCATACTGACCAGTAACCAAGGCCTAGAATACGACTTATCAGGAAGCTTAAGAAGGCCATTTATGGCCTTAAGCAAACCTATAGATCATGGAACCAGTGTTTCGATCAAACTGTTCGCAAGTTTGGATTCAAAAAATGCCAAAGTGAAAGTTGTGTGTATAAGAAGGTTGAAAAGGGGAATGCAGTGTTCTTAGTTTTATATGTAGATGGCATTCTTCTAATTGGAAACAATAAAAAGATGTTGTCATCAGTACGAACATGGTTATCAAACCAGTTCGAGATGAAGGACATGGGAGACGCGGGACACATCCTCGGGATCAAGGTTCTTAGGAATCGAGAAAAGAAGATGTTGTGCTTATCTCAAGAACCTTACATCGAAATAGTACTTAGTCGGTTTAGCATGCAGGACGCCAAGAAAGGTTTCTTACCTTTTAGACATGACATCCATCTATCTCAAGAGATGTGCCCCAAAACGCCGTCTGAGATACAAGCAATGAGAAGGATTTCATATGCTTCGGCAGTTGGAAGTCTCATGTATGCTATGCTTTGTACGAGGCCTGATATTTGCTTTGCTGTTGGCATGGTGGCAAGATATCAGTCGAATCCGGGCCAATGACATTGGACTGCCGTAAAGAACATACTCAAGTACCTTAAACGGACTAAGGACTATGCTCTAGTTTACAATGCAGTCGAGCTCTGTCCTTTGGGATATACTGACTCAGACTTTCAAGCTGATCAGGACTCGAGAAAATCTACTTCAGGATATGTGTTCACCTTAGGAGGTGGAGCCGTAATTTGGAAGAGTGTGAAGCAGAAATGCATCGCAGACTCGACCATGCAAGCCGAGTATGTGGCCGCTTCGGAGGCTGCAAAAGAGGCAGTATGGTTCAAGAACTTCCTTATGGATTTAGGTGTGGTTACGAATCTGCCCAAGAGCATCACGGTTTATTGTGACAATTATGGTGTTGTGGCAAATTCGAAGGAACCGAGAGCTCACAAAGCGAGCAAACACATAGAGCGGAAGTATCATATCATAAGGGATATAGTGCAGAGAGGAGACATACAAGTGGTCAAGATTGCGTCGGAGAACAACCTGGCAGATCCTTTTACAAAGGCATTGGCGGTAAAACCGTTCGAGGGCCATGTTGAAAGGATGAGAGTTCGACTCATTCAAGACCTCAACTCGCTTTCAGTATAAGTGGGAGAAATTTGACATGTGCACACTGTTTTGTATACTCGAAAGCTGTTTTGAGTATAAGTGGGAGATTGTTAGGGTTTGTATACTAGAAATCACCTTTCGAGTGATTGAATACTGTAAAACTCTAATAATTATTTTCCAATGGATGCAACAGATTATTTTTGTCATAATGTTGTTATATTTTATATTTAATGGATGTTTATTGCATATTTAAATGTATAAGCGAACATAACATAAGTCTAAGTCTTTGTTCTAGTAGACCGGTTGTGGGCTGCGCTCAATTTAAGGTACGCGGTCAGTTCTGAACAAAGAAAAATAAGAATTTCACAACCCAGATAGACCTAGAGTACTTATCGTGAAAGGTTGCAATGTCAGTCCTATTATTTCTAAGCCTTATTGAAATATGATGATGTTGGTGTGGTATAGCACTGAATGGATCTAACCGCAAGACGAGTCTTTATGCTATCTACTGAAAGACGAGGTCTTGATAATTAAATTTTTAATCAATGTACGTTAGCATTGAGCATACGATATTGAGTATCTACTACTTTGACTTACCAAATGTGCGGATTTTTCGTCACCCAACGATCCAGGTATATTGGGTAGTGGTGATCATTATCTAGCGGTGCTAGGATTGCTATGTTGAATCTTGTTGAATCGTGCGCGAGGAGAGTCTCGTTTGATAACATTCACAAGAGGAGCTCGAAACAAGGTTTTATTATTCGGAACCTAGCTAGTTGGAGTTTAATTACTCTATGAATAATAATAAGAGTTTCTTGCTAAGTCCACTCTTGGAAAATAAATTATGTTAATTAATTAAGTCCATAGCAGACATTAATTAATTAATGGATATTTCTATCTTAAGCGCGGGAAATGAATTAAACAAATAAAAAGAAACCCGGAATACTTGTAATTTCGGATTTGAAAAGGCAGTGCAATATTACTTCTGTAGTGGCTGCTTGTAATATTCCAATATAAGCTTATATTAAATTGTGGATTCAATTTAATTAGTAAAAAACTAATTGGGTGAGGCCATGTCCAAATTCTTCCTTAGATCCCTGACTGGGCCCAATATGTTACTTAATATAAATAGGAGAATAAAGGAGACAGAAACAATAATTATTATTGCTCCCGATTTTTGCCCCCCCCCCCCCCCCCTTAAAGAGAGAGAGTTCGAAAATTACTTTTTCCGTGAGCTGAGTTCTGTCTTCATTATTCGAGTCCTAGTATTCTGGTGAGATTTGCCCACACAAATATCAGTATACAGTCCGGGACACTAGTCAGAAGATCCGAGGTCGAGTACTGAAGATCTTCACGAGGAGACGAAGCAAGCCATCATCGATTCTTGGTTGAATCAACGAGGTAAATTGGCTAATTCTGTAGTAAGCATGTTTTAGGGATTTTATATGCTAAAGCATGTTTTAATTCAAGTTATGAGCATGATACATGTGATAATTACGCGAATAGATTTTGTCTAGACAATCTGCTAAATAGATCAAATTATGTGATTCGTTAGAACATGTACGCTTCCGCTGCCAACCCCTTCAGGCATAACATTGTGTAACAAGTTATTTTGTATGCTATGTGATTGGGGGATTGAGAACAAAGTATTTTCTTTGACATTGGACAATGCTGCTGCAAATGATTGCTCAATTGACTACTAAGTGATCACTCAAATGAATTTGAATAATTCACTTCTTAGTAAGGGTGAATTCTTTCATATTCGTTGTTGTGCACATATAATCAATTTGGTTGTCCAAGTTGGTTTAGAAGGCATTTCGCTGTCTGTGATTAAAATTCGTGAAAGTGTCAAGTATGTGCGAAGTTCACAAACGAGAAAACAAAAGTTTTTGGAATGTGTGAGCAAAGTTGGTTTGGAGAGTAAGAGAGGTTTGAGGCAAGACGTGATTACTAGGTGGAATTCAGCATTTTTTTATGCTTGATAACGCATTATATTATAGGAAAGCTTTCATTAATCTGGTACTGTGTGATCCTAGCTACAAGTTTTGTCCTTCTTCAACAGAATGGAGTCAAAATGAGAAGATTCGTGGCTTCTTGAGCTTGTTTTATGATGTCTCCAACTTGTTTTCTGGAAGCAAGTATCCTACAACAAATTTATATTTTCGCCCGGTTGTCATGTGTTATAATTCGTTGAGGCTGAGTATAAATAGTCCAGATGAGTATATCAGGAAAATGGTAGAAAAGATGCTACCAAAATTTGAGAAATATTGGTCGGATTTCAGCATGATCTTGACTATTGCTGTAGTGTTTGATCCACGTTACAAGCTTCAGTTTGTGGATTTCTTTTATAAGAAGTTATATGGGCCTGATTCCCTTCAGTTTGAACTAGTGAAAGGGAAGTTGTTTGCCTTATTTGATGAATATTCCAATTCTTACGTGGATAACGGTAATCAAGCTAGAAGTGGAAGTGCTACCGGTAACAATGTGAATTGTGACTTCACAAATGCAGACTCATTGGCAATGGTGGAGGTAAGTTATTAACTTCAGATAAAGTTTTATCAATTTTATTAGATTTTATGATATTCATTTTTATTTTATTTGCATCTTAATTGCAGGAGTTTAACTCTTTGGATGTTGAGTTTGGATTGAGCCAACAACAATCACAATAGGAGCTGTACATGGAGGAAAAAAGATTAGATGTCAAATCCAATCTTGATATTCTTAATTATTGGAAAGGAACTCAATTCAAGTATCCACAAGTTGCTTGCATGGCTCGTGATATTTTGAGCATTCCGGTAACTACAGTTGCATCTGAATCTGTGTTTAGTGTTGGTGGAAGAGTTCTTGATCAATACCGTAGTTCACTCAAGCCGGACACAGTACAGGCGATTATATGCACCCGAGATTGGTTGTTTGGAAAAAAAGTATTGATTATTTGTTTAGTTCATTCTAAACTTATTATTAAAATCAGTTCATTAATTCTATTTTTTTTTCTTTCGAAGTCATCAACAATGAAATACCAACAAATGACTTAGCTGAAGACTTTTTAAATGTCGATGACGAAGCTCAAACTGGAAGTTCAACAGCCTCCACATCCACCACTTTTGCTACTTCTTGAAAGCTTCATAGGTTAGACTTCATACTTGCTTAATTTATAGAATATACAATACATCAATTTAATTGTTACTTCCTTAAATTATGTGTTTGCAAATAGGAAGATCCTAATGGAGTTTGTTTCTTGCTGCATTGACCAAGAATTTGGAAGAAAGAATGAAGTATTTTTTGTTGAAATTTGTGGGATTTTTGTTGGATTTTGTTACTAAGAAATTATTGATGTTTTTATGTTTGGATCAGATTTTATAATCAGCAATTGGATGTTTTTAATAGGTTTAACCGTTATCAGGTCGTGTCGTTATCGAGTCGTTATCGTGTCATCTCATGTACGTGTTGTTATCGTGTCGTGTTGACCCGAAGTGGTTCGTGTCGTTTATGGGTTCGTGTTCGTGTTCGTGTTCGTGTTTGTGTTCGTGTCTGAGGGTAGCGGGTCGTGTTCGTGTTCGTGTTTGAGGTTTTCTTAACGGGTCGCGTTCGTGTTTTTTGTTATCGTGTTCGTGTCGTTATCGTGTCGATACGATAATGACCCGACACGCACGATTTGCCACCGCTACGAACAACGTTAAAAGTGCATTAAACGATAGTTTTTTTTTGTGTTCACATAAAGTGGTCACATAAGGTATGTATCATATCATTTCTCTATACATATGCTAATATATAAAATCCCTTATTAAATTTTAAATCCACAAAGAAACTAAACTTTAATCTTGATATTTAAATATCCCATTAAATTAAATCTTTATACCTAGCTTCCATCGTGTATAAATAATAGGATTTCTATTCTTTTTATAATTATAATCTATAAAATATTATATCAATTTTTCATTCCCTCATAATTCCATAACTTTTGTCTTCTTGTTCGCATTAATCTATAAGTTCAATTTTCTTTTTCATTAATTTTTCAATTTAATTATAAAAAGGTAGTTTTTTATAATCCGTTATATACTTTATTACTTGAAATCGAGAATGAAAATATGGATAAACAAACACGTTATGCATTGAACTTTTTATTTGATTTATATAGGATTTTGTTATTTTCTATAAAAAAAATTTAATTTTATCTATTTGATTAAATTAGTTTATGAGATTGAGGTTTAGACCTTTTTTTTATAATTTTTAGTTTGAGTGTTGCTAAAGTTGAATATTTTGAATTTGATTTAAGTACTGTTCACATTATTTTATAGATATTATGGAAATATTTTAATTTATATACCCTCTTCTTTTAACTGAGACGATTTATTTCTGGCATGGATAAAGAAACGAGTGTTTAAAAATTAAGTGGTAAGAAAAAAAAAAGATTAAAGTAGGACAGAAAAAAAGAGTGAAAACGGAAAGTGAATAACACTATGAAATAAAGTTTTTATACCTGTAGTCATTTTTATAGCTAAGAATTCTAATAGTAATTATTTCATAGTGATAAAATAATATGACGCGAGCGACTATTATCCTATCATTAGATGATAAAAAGTAGAAATTAAGTATATACACGTTCATATTCATACTAGTTTTTTACAATCTATAATTTTAAAGATTATTTAATAATAAAATAATTGGATGCGAATGAATACTATTACTCCCTCCGTCCCACAAGAATATACACTTTCTAATTTTAGAAACCATTTTCTCTCTAATGAGGGGGAAACTATTCTTCACAAACAATATTTTATTTACTTTTTCTCTACCTCTCTCTTACTTTATTAATTTTGTATTAAAACTCGTGCCGAACCCAAAGTGCATATCCTTTGGGGACAGAGGGAGTATTACGTTGGATGATAACACTAAGAAATTAAGTGTATATATATATAGAGCCGTTTTTATGAATTCAAATTTTAATAATTAGTAGTATTCAATACCAATAAAATAGTTTGATGCGAATGACTATTACTGTTTCGTTGGATGATAACAATTAGAAGTTAAGTATATATACATTCGTTTATATACTACAATTAAGAATTTTAAGTCGAATATGTGGTCTACTTACATTTCATAACAAAAATGAATTGGAACTTCTAATCGTGGATGGAATGAAGTAGCAAACCGAGACTCTACTTACTATTTATATTGTAATTTGGTGGAATAATTAAAATTAAATGAGCTATTATTTTGTTATATAATATTTTTTTATTTTGTGTATTTTATTTATTCTATTTAAGTTTATGACCTATGTTGCATCTTATTCTATGTGTACCAAAATAAACATTTAAAAATTTTATGAGATCTAAACATTTACTCCTTTATTTTTGTACTTTTATTTTTTAACTAAAATTAATTTTATTGATATTTTATATATTTTATTTATTTTGAAAAACTCGATTATAAGAAAATAGATGAAATCATTATAATTTATATTTATATATAAATTTTTTAGATGAATAATATGTGTGGGCAATCTAATCCTCTGACATGTTTATATTTTATTTAAGGTACGTGTGCAACCTAATTATGTAATTGTGTTGGACCTGATTTGTAGTACGCTTTATACTTAAACATATAGAGTATTTTATAAATTATATATTTAAATAACTTATTCTTATTGCATATCTTTGACGAAATGCTTACATATATATTTGATTTTTTAATATTATATATTAGAGTTAAATTAAATTCAGGTCGTCGCGACCGATAAACACTAGTGCTACTTGAATATAAGTAGTACAATATATTACTACTAGTATTTATTTGTTATAAAAATATATTATATTTATATATATTTAATTTCCCCTTTCTAAAATGATACTCCCTCCGTCCATGAAAATTTGTCACCTATTTCATTTTTCGTCCGTCCCTAAAAATTTGTCACCTTTCACGTTTACCATTTTTGTAGTGGACCCTACATTCCAGTAACTAATTCACACTCACAGTTTATTATAAAATTAATATATAAAAATAGACTCACATGCCACCAACTTTTTCAACCCACTTTCTATTATAGTATTTCTTAAAACTCATGCCGAGTTAAATGGTGACGAATTATTAGAAACGGAGGGAGTACATGATAAAAACTAAATATACATGCTATGATCATTATTAGTAGCGCTTCACTGTCGATGTCGATACTCCATAATAAAATTCAATGTAGATAACAAAAAATAATTAAACAATCGATTTAAAAATATAAAGTGTATAATTTTAAAATTAAATTTAGTTGCTATAATTTATGACTTTTTAATAAATTTAAATTTATTTTTCAAAAGAAAAACACATTTTATTTTATTAAATTCCATGATTATTATTTGATTAATTATGATTATATTTTTTTCAGATAATAAAAGGTTTTAAAGTGAAATAGTATGACAATTAAAAAAATGTTATTTAATGGTGTATGATAAAATTGAATATATGTAAATATAAAATAAAAGTAATCAAAACATCAAAAACTTTCGATTTATGATGATTATAAATTGCATAATATTTCAAAACTAAAGAAAAAGAGGAAGTGAGAAAAGAGCTTGGAAGAGAGAGAGAGAGAGAGAGAGAATCACACGGTTAATATCTATCTTGAGTTGTTGACTATGCTGGATAGAGAGAGAGAGAGGTGAGCGTATCAATGGACATATATGTAATATACTAAATGATTTAAAAGTAACTAAAATTGATGAACCAGTTTTAATTGTGAAATTTCTAAAATATGTAGTACAATTTATGTACATTTATCACAACTCATAAATAAATAAATAAATAAATAAATAGAGTGAGGAAACAGCACAGCACAGCACAGGTAGATTTACGCAGCCGCCTTTTTTGTACGTGTCTTTCTGCATGTTTTCCAGCTCAGCAGCAAAACCCCATGCCAACTTGCCACGTTTCCTATTCTTATTGATGCAATTGCCCTTATCATCAACCCTCACAAAAGATCCATAAATTTCTCATATTCGATTTCCATTAATATACCATTTTTTTTGTCAAGCATTGGAGACTTTATACGTTGCTTCAAAACGCCTTACTTACACCGTACTCAAGTAGTTTCACCATCTCTCGATAGTATACATTTTCGAATTTCGATTGAATAGATTTTTTAATGTATGATCGGTAAATTAGGAAAAATATATAATTAAAATATTATTAGTAGATAATAGGTCTCACCTTATTAAAGAAGAAAAACTTTCTAAAATTAAAAAATGAATACTCTTATAAAACTGATTAAAGAAAAAGAATGTCTACTCTTGGACCGAGAAAGTAATAAAATAATACTCCACTCCATTAAAAGTTAAAACATTATAAATACATATAGCTAGTACGGTATAAATTTTTTGATGTACTATATATATTCTCTCTCTTCTAAATTAATTGATACATTTTTTGGTATAAAATCTAAAAGTTTAAAATGGAGAGAGTATAATAAGAAAAAGAATAAAAACTTTTACTGAAAAAATAACTCATTTATAATAAAATATCATAAAATAAATGAAACTCAATTAGCTTGAGTTTTTTCTCATCATCTTGAAGGACATTTCAGAAGAAAACCTTTTCACTTCTTTAAACAAACATACATTCATCACTCTTATTTCGTCAATCTTTCACTGAGTTATTAAACATAGAGTTATTACTAGTAATAATAGATTTAATTTACTAAGTACTATTATTAAATGATTACGTGGTCCAACTAAATTATTTAACTGAGCCGTTGGCTGCAAATATTCTGTGGTCCAATGCTCCACCCTATCTTATCTCAAAAAGTTAATCACTTATAGGGTTTTACATCTATATACTCACTCGTCCTAAAGAAGATGACATACTTGGAAGATGACACGAGATTTTAGGAGGTGTTGTTTTGTGTGTTAAGTGGTGAGAGAAAATATAATTTTATAATTTATGTGAGAGAAAACTTTTTCCAAAAGAGGAAATATGACATCTTTTATGGGACAAACTAAAAAGGAGAGTGTACATCTACTATGGGACAGAGGGAGTATAAGAGCACCCACAATGGGGTGGTTTAGAATGTCGCGTTACCTTTTTCTCAGCATTGTCCGGACGTTGGAGTCACGTGATGAATACATGACGTATCGGGAAGTGGTGTCGGTAGACCCGGCCTTACACCGTTGCAAAAGTGCACGACTGCACTCCGTCAGTTGGCCTACGGTACCACGGCGGACATTTTCGACGAGTACCTCCATGTCGGGGAGACAACAAGCCGGGAGTGCTTGAAGAGATTTTGTAGGGGAATTGTGGAGGCCTACGGGCACACATTTGCGCAGGCCGACTGCTATTGATTGCCAGGGCCTGATGAACATGCACGAGACGGTGCACGGTTTTCCTGGGATGCTAGGGAGCATCGACTGTATGAACAGGGAGTGGAAGAATTGTTCGAAGGCGTGGAGTGGCCAATTCACTATACAAGGGCAGCCACCCGACGATGATCCTCGAAGCCGTCGCTGACTATCGCCTCTGGATCTGGCATGCTTACTTCGGTGTAGCCGGGTCGAACAACGACATCAACGTCCTCAACTCATCCACCCTCTTCACCGAGCAATACAATGGCAACGGCCCAGCCATCGAGTTCACTACCAACAGGCGCCAATACCACATAGGGTACTACTTGGCCGAAGTCATATACCCACGGTGGCCTGTTTTTGTGAAGACGATCAGCTGCCCAATTGGTGAGAAGAGGATTTTATTTGCGCACAAGCAGGAGGCGACGCGGAAGGATGTCGAGTGGGCATTTGGTGTGCTCCAAGCACGGTGGGCAATAGTGAAATGGTCGGCTCATCACTGGTTCAAGGAAGTCATCGCCGATGTCATGTATGCGTGCATAATCATGCACAACATGATAGTCGAGCATGAAGGTGGGAGCATCACCGACTGGAATGATGATGAAGGTGCATCTAGCTCGTCAGGCACGACGACCGCGCCCACCGCTAGAGGATTACCGACGGGCTTCAATGAGGTTCTATCTAGACATGCCTCAATGCGCAACCAACAAGACCATGCTCAGCTCATGAACGACATGATTGAAGAAGTGTGGGCCTGTAACCGCCATCGCTGAGTTTGCGTATTTTTTTAATTCGTATTGTAATGTATTAATTTTTATAAATGAAATGAAGTTTTTCCCAATTTTTGTAGTTATTTAAATATTCAAATAATAGAAAATGCATAGGGCGTGCCTTAGGACGCCCTATTGCAGGTGAGAGGGTAGGAGGATAAAAATGATGACGTGGCGGTGCATAGGACGCGCCTAAGGGCGCCCCATTGCTAATGCTCTAAGATTATATTTTGTAGTTAAATACTCTTAGTTTGTTAGTAAATATTGTATTTTTTTTAGTTCATTTGTTACAAAATATTTTATTTCACTGTTATAATATTTAGTAAGAAATTTCTATATTTCATCAACTTATTTCATTCACATTTTATTATAAAACTAATATAAATATGATTCATATTTTATTAACTTTTACTGTCCACTTTTCCTCATAAAATCAAATAATTTTTTAAAATTTAAATCAATTAGATATTTAATAATAGACGCAGGTAGATAATAAAATAATTTCTTAAAATTTGAACTGATTAGATATTTAATAATGGATGTAGGGAGTACAAATTTTGTGTTTGTCCTTGGTGGAATCAAAACGCCGTTATCCATCAACCACCAATAAAATATCAGTATAATGTTATTGCCAATCCCTATCGTGCCTGCACCCAATTGAAATTGAGATATTGCAAAGGATTAGCACTATATTTTATTCAGTGTTGTTAGGTACTGTTGAGCCAAGAAAATCTCTATCCGTGCTCTTGCCATACGGTTAAGCCAGCATTAAGAGCATCTCTATCCGTGCTCTTTGGCAAGAGCACGCATGTGGGCTCGGACCCGTTTTATTACTTTTTTACTCACTGCTTTTAGGCAATAGCACAACACCTACATTCATGCTATTCTGCAAAGACATGATCAAGAGTCCAACCATTCTATTATTCAATTCAAATAAAAACATTTCCACAATATTAAAATGCATTAAAAATATCCGGAATACTATTACAAATTATAAAAAAATTAAAAATTACATAATTAAAATACTAAAAATTAAAAATTACATAATTAAAATACTAAAAATTTAAAATTACATAATTAAAATCCTAAAAAATGTGAATTTTGTGTAGTGTAGTGTGGAATTACATGAGAATTGTGTAGTGTGGTGTGAAATTTTTAGTGTGGAAGTAGGGGTATTTATAGATGAAAATGTGAATTTTGGGGAAAAATTGAAAAATAAATTAAAAGTGGGGAGAAAACAGATATAATTTTTTGGGAAGTGGGAAAATATTTTTTTATATTTATTCAGATTTTTTAATTAAAATCCGATTTAAAAAAAAATTGTCAATGGCATTGCCGTTGGCCAATCATATATTTATTTGAATTCTATTAGAGCAAATTAAGAGCTATTTAGCCTTAATGAAGGACGGGGGAGTATTTATTTACAATTTTATTTCTTCACTCACAGGTAAGGAAATGTACCTCCAAATTTACCTCCTCTTCGCTTATATTTATCATTATGTTTTCTTGGCATAGGAATTATATGAGAAGTTTCATACTACTTACTAAAGCAAAAATACAGTAAAAAAATAATTGGAGTACATTTTTAGTTTTTGGAGATTACACTTATATCACTTGCGATTTTCATTATTTAAAAACGTCGTAAGATATTGTTAGATATTTATATAATACTATTACTGGAAGGATTTTTGCATTTTTTGGACCAAATTACTCTTCACACAATAGAGGTTATTCATGTCTATTTTCATGAGAGGGAGAGAAAAATATGACTTTAGTTCATTCATTTTCCTTCAATTAGCTGTTGTGTTGATCAATTAACTTCTAGTGGAGAATACAACAAAATTGAATAATATCTTTCGAGTCTCTTACTTTATTCTCTTTTCGTAGGGAGTAATATATCTTTTCAAGAAAATAACATCTTTTGTATCTATTACTTCATTCTCTTTTCACATTCTCTACTTTATCATCTCTTATCTATTTTATTCCCTCTTCACTTCTTCGTTAATTATCTCTCATATTTTATTTATTTTATTTTCATTTTTATTCTTTAAATATTACTCTCTATGTCTCTAGTTGAGCGAGTCATTTTCTTTTTTCACAATCTCTCTCTTACTTTTTCTTCTTTTGCTTTTTCATCTATCATATTTTATTCTCTCCACCTAATTAACAAAACACCAATTTCTTAAAATCCGTTCCGAAAAGTAATATCTCACTTAATGAGTAAAAGATGGAGTACTATTTACTTAAATTCTACTCCCCCCTCCCATAAAAAATATGTGCACTTTCCATTTTCGTCTGTCCCACAAAAATATGTGCATTTCATTTTTAGAAAGTTATATCAATTTAATAATGTAGGTTTCACTATCCACTAACCCTACTTTAATTACAATTCTCTTCTTTTCTCTTACTATACCATACATTTCTACTCTTCTCTCTTACTTTACAAATTTTATCTTAATTCTCGTACTATATCCATTGTCCATATTTTTATAGGACGAATGGAGTATTACAAATAAAAATGCATGGATCACTGGATTGAGAGAGTAGTTCTTTCAAAATGAAAAACGAAAAAAATGGAAAGTAATGCGTGAGAGGACAAGGAACCAAAATGAACTCAGAACTCGTAAATTCACTCCGTCACACAAAATATGCAAGCTTTCGTTTTTCAGTTCATTCCATTTATTTATTTTTAATTTTAAAATATCTTTTTTTTTCAAATAACTTGAAAACTAAAAATCATTTAATTTTTATAATTTTTTTACTGTACTAATTATATCTATTAAACAAATGTCGCTTAATGGAATATCGAAAAAGAAATTAACTCAATCTGGTTACAGGCTGGCACCTCTCGAACTTATTAACTCCTCCACCCTCTTTCATAAAAACAGATTTAACCTTTTCTCTCCATTTTTTTGCTTACGTGTCTCTTCTTCCAAATTTCCCACACCACACTCGAGACTACACTACCCCTCCCTTTATATATTCCAATTTCAACACAATCAAACACGATTACATTCTAGAGAGAGAAACATGGGCATATGCAGCTCCTGTGAATCGACATCCGTGGCCACGGCCAAGCTGATCCTCGGCGACGGGAGATTACAGGAATACCCCTATCCGGTTAAGGTCTCCTACGTATTGCAGAAGAATCCCGCCTTTTTCATCTGCAATTCCGACGAGATGGACTTCGACAACGTCGTTTCGGCTGTCAGCGACGACGACGAGCTGCAGCCCGGCCAGATCTACTTCGCGCTGCCTCTCAGTAAGCTCAGCCGCCGCCTCCAGGCGGACGAGATGGCCGCATTGGCGGTCAAGGCCAGCTCGGCTCTCAGCAAGAGCGGCGGCGAGAAATGCGGATGCCGCCGGAATATTCTGGTGTTTACCGGTGAGAATGACCTGAGGCAGCCGGTGAAGGATAGTGGATCTGGGGGGAGGAGATCCGGCGGCGGACGGAGAAGGAAGGTCGCGCTCGCGGCGAGGCTCAGTGCGATACCTGAGTAGGGGTATTTTAGGAATACGAAATGTGTCATGCTGTAAATATAGTGCGTGATGATTAGTTGGGGTAACTTTTTTTTGTTTTATTATGAGCTAATTTCTGTGTTGAGAAAAGTAGAGGGCAGTTGAAGCTTCAAATCGGATTTTAGCATTCTCTTTTACTTTTCGAATTTAATTGTGCAATAACTTGCCAAACCCAGCTTTGATAATGAAATCCATAGAGCATCCACAATGGGCACCCTAAAGCCCGTCCTATGCACCGCCACGTAACATTTTTTTCTATTTGAATACTTAAATAACTACAAAAATTGGAAAAAACCTTCATTTCATTTTTAAAATTAATACATTAGAATACGGATTACAAAAAAAATAGGCAAACTCAGCAAAGGCGGACAACGAGGTTTAAATAGACAAATTTCGAATTTAAAAATAAAAACGCGTTGCATCGTCCGCGGCGCCCACAGTGGGCGGACGATGGCGCGGACGATGTCCTATCGTCCGCGCTTCGTCCGCGGACTAAGCGTAGGGCGCGGACGACGCATCGTCCGTCGTCCGCGGAGCCACAGTGGCGGACGATAACGCGTCCGATGCATCGGGCGCGCTATCGTCCGCCCCACTATGGATGGCCTTAGACCATCCACTACGCGTCCTGCGCGCGGCTCGTATTCCGTCTCAGAGGGACGGTTCCGCCGCGGGACGCGTTGTGCCGTCCCCAGCCCGTCCCGGAGCCTGTCCCGTAGCCCGTCGCTGTGGGACTCGAGACGCGACGTCCCGCCACGCGCCCGGGCGACGTGTCGAGCGCCCGACGCACGCGTGACGCCCACTCGCTGGCCCGTGAGTGGACGTCGTCACTGATGACGCAATAATTATTTTATTTTTAAAAAAATTTGAATTAATTTTTTTTTTCGAACGGTAATATTACCGTTTTGTTTTTTACTTTGGCGGAGAAAATTAAATTATGTCATTTTAATTTTTTTAGGATTTTAATTATGTCTTTTTTCTATTTTTTTGAATTTTAATGTTGTTTTAATTTTAATGAAGTTTGTTTTTTTTATTGAATTTAGAGCATCAAATTATACAAAGTTAAATTATGTCTTTTTTTATTTGTTTTGGCACGAATTTAATTATGTATTTTTTTAGGATTTTAAGTTGTAATTTTATTTTATTTAATGAAGTTTGTTTTTTTAATTGAATTTGTTGGAAAAAAAATAAAAAACTGAAATTGAATGAATAGTAATTTAAGGGACGGTTAAGGGACGGAGCGTTGCAGGTTCCGTCCCTTAGTTAAGGGATGGAGGAATAAAGTACAGTGGGGTCCTCAAATAATAGTTTAAGGGACGTTTAAGGGACGGTGGGGGGACAGCGAAGTGGATGCCCTTAGATGTTGAGACTTGAGACCCTCGTTGTTATTTCATATCAACCTCCCATGATAATATCTACTTCCCCCGTACATTAAATAAAAAATATTTAATAATAAACGAAAAGGTGAAAATAGTGTTATTTTTATTGCTCCCTTCGTACTATAATAAAAGTTCTGTTTTATCATTTTGATCCATCCCATAATAAAATTTCTATTTTACTTTGATCATAAATGGTAAGTAGGTGTCACATTCCACTAACTCATTTAATTACATTTTATTATAAAGAGTGAACTACATAAATGATATTTGATCTTTTACTTTCTCACATAAATGCAATTTTCACCCTAAAATGCCCTCTAAACAAATACATTTTCCCATTTGAGGCATAAATGATATTTTGGGCATAAATAAAACTAGTACCAAAAGTGATAATATCTTCTCTCATTCTACTAACTCTTTATACTATTATTATTAATCAATATTATTATTATTATTATTATTATTTTGATGTTATAAATTAATAAGTAATTTATTTTTCAATATCACTCAAATATACTTAATTATAATTATGGTTATAATTATATTTAATTATAATAATATTATTGTTATAATATTAAAAACTAGCAGTAATTAATAAATAATTATAATATAATTATTTAAATTGTGAATCATATAATACTATACAATAATAATAATAACTGTTATTATTATTATTATTATTATTATTTTATATTATATTAATAACTAATCAATATAGTCTTAATAAAAATTTAAAATTGTGAATTGTATTAATAATGATATAAAGCCGTTGAATTTTTCTAGTTAGGTGTTTCAACCCTAAAATGAGTATAAAATAATTTAATAAAAAATATTTAATTAATTTAATTACTTTAAACAATTAATTTAATTAGGTGTTTTGTTCTTGATTTATATTATGAATACAATTAGATGTATGTATAAAGCACTAAAAAGGAAAGAAGAAAAGAAGAGAAAATATAAACTAAGGAGAAAAAAGAAAGAAGAAAGGAAGATAACATACTAAAAAGAAAGAAGAAAATGAAGAAAAAAGAAAGAAGAAGAAGAAGAAATTCAAGAAGAAAAAAAGAAATAAGAAAGGAAGAAAAAAAATCACATGTTTGGTACTAATTAATTGAAATTTCCAAAAATATCCCAATAATAAAAAAATCACATGTATGGTACCTAAGGTTATTTTTGTCATGGGGTACCAAAAACGATATAAAATAAAGATCAGATACCATTTATATTCGAAAGTGAAAGATCAAGTATCATTTATGTAGTTCACTATATTATAAAACTAAGTATATAAAAGTGGGATCCATATTCCATTAACTTATTTAACCAATTGTTCTTTACATTTCTTAAAAGAGTAAAGGCCAAAATTGGTCCTGAACATATAGCCATTTTACGATTTTGGTCCTAAACATTATCTTTTGGATTTTTTGGTCCTGCACATATGGACATTTGATCATTTTGGTCCTCCGTCAATATTTCCGTTAAAAACTAACGGTCAACATTATCTTTTGGATTTTTTGGTCCTGCACATATGGACATTTGATCATTTTGGTCCTGCACATATGGAATTTTGATCATTTTGGTCCTCCGTCAACATTTTCGTTAAAAACTAACGGTCAACGGCCGATTTTTGACTAAAACAATGGGTTGGGTCGGGTTTGGGTTACACGTTAAGAAAAAAATAATATTTTCATAAAATCTAAGCAAAATATTTTCGTTAAAATCTAAGCATAATATTCTTTAAAAATTAATTAATATTTTTTAATTAATAAAATTAAAGTATAGTATTTTTTAATTAATTTTTTCATGAATTTGAAGAAAATATTATGCTTAGATTTTATTAAAAATAATTTTTTTAATTATTTAATTTTATTATATAGATTTAATATTAGTATACTTTAATTTTATTATTTTGATTAAAAAATGATTATTTTAATTTGGTAATTTTTTATTTTATCGTGTAATATCATGTTTAAATCGTATAATAACTTCATGTTTTAGTCGTTATAATATTTTTAATCAACAAAAATAACTAAAAATTAAGTTTTATAATTTTTTAATTAATAAAAAATAATTATTTTTTTTCTTAAAGTGTAACCCAAACCCGACCCAAACACGACCCGACCCGACCCAACCCATTGTTTTAGTCAAAAATCGGCCGTTGACCTTTAGTTTTTAATGAAAACGTTGACGGAGGACCAAAATGATCAAAATTCCATATGTGCAGGACTAAAATGATCAAATATCCATATGTGTAGGACCAAAAAATCCAAAAGATAATGTTGACCGTTAGTTTTTAACGAAAATGTTGATGGAGGACCAAAATGATCAAATTTCCATATGTGCAGAACCAAAATGATCAAATGTCCATATGTGCAGGACCAAAAAATCCAAAAGATAATGTTTAGGACCAAAATCGTAAAATGACTATATGTTCAGGACCAATTTTGGCCTTTACTCTTCTTAAAACAATGTGCTATAACCTAATAGGACTCTTGTTATAAGACGGAAAGAATATAAAATATTTTATTTTTAATGGAAATAATGTGAAAGAAAAACATTTCATTATAATATATGATAGAGAAAATATCTTTAGATGGATAATGAATCTCTATATTTCAATGGATCTTTTTGTATATGTATCTATATATTATAGGATAACTTTTTAAAGGAATGAATAACTCATTTATATATCACCATGATCCAAATAATATCCTATTTCAAAAAATGTTCTAATTGATTACCGATGAAACAAGAAGGCGGCATTAGATATTGAAATATATTTTAACATTTTGGAAAAAAAAGATAATCATAATACCCATTTCGTCCCATAATAAGAGTTGCTATTTCAGTTCGTCTTACAATAAGATTCACATTTTACTTTTACAGTAGGTCACACATTCTACTAACTCATTTTATTATAAAAATAATATAAAAATGAATCTAATATTTCACTAACTTTTTTAACCCACTATTCTTTATATTTTTTAAAATTCTGTGCCGACATCAAATGTGACTCTCATTATGGAACCAGAGGAGTACATAACTAAAAAAGCACTGGATGCTTAATTATGCATATGTATTAGTATAACTTTATTTGCTGCCTACGATAATTTGAGTTTCAAAATATACATTTATATGGATGCCCAGAAAATCGAACCATAAAATAATTTGATCAAAACACTATCAGAGCTTCACAATATGCTCGCCTTGATACACCCTACGCCATCAAACAAAAGTCTCATCATTTTATTTGGATTCTTCCAGCATATTTAGTCAACTTTTATTTTGGCATTTTTCTTTATGTGGCCATTTGATTGAACCTTTACATTTTTTTTTATTTCTCGTATTTTATAAATTTTGAATTTAAACTTATGTTACTCCTGCAAAGTATTTATTTTAGTCGATGAAGAAGTATTTTCTTCGAAATCTCAGAAGAATTTTTTAACCAAACCCCTAACCTGGTATTTTAACCGTTTCATAAAAGTATTCACTTTTTGTGAATACGAGTTGTAACGCATAATTGATAAAGTAAATGAGAAGTTAAAAAAATAATTAAAATATTATTAGTGAAGAAAAATATTTATTAGAGAGAAAATAAATTTTAAATTTTAAAATACATATTATTTTAGAACAAACTAAAATAAAAAGAGTGCACAGTATTGTGGTACAAAGGAGCATGTAATATACAGTCTACTGAAATTCAAGTATTGGGAATGCCAAGGAGATTAGAGGCTAAGATTAGGTAGCGAGAAAATTGCCAAAACAGAAGAATAAAATAAATACTCTCTCCGTCCCATGTTACTCGCACTCTTCAATTTCGACTAGTCACAAACTACTTACAGTATTTATAGTTTAAGTTAGAATTAATATTTAATTAATATGTTAGATTAAGTTAAGAGCCCCTTTATTAAGTGATATCTCATTATATTTAAAATTCTAATTTAATTACACTTAAAAATTAATCTCAAATTTACTGTCTAAAATGAAAAATGCGAGTAACATTAGACATTAGACGGATGAGTAGAATACAACTCCTTTCCAGCTGGAGCCACGAGTGTAAAAAGGACAGAAAACGTCACCGTTCCGTTCATATTTTCCCATTCGATGGCGATGAATAATAATGATATGAATGGGCTACATATAATACGATACAAACAAACAGACATAGATGTCTGATCATCTCTCAAATGAAGCCAGACATGGCACAATTTTTCTTCGTCTTACGACATTTAATCTGTTTGTTTTGATTTCTGTCCCATCTCAATGCCCCAATCAAGCCAAAAGTCTTTTTGTTTTTTTAATTCCAACATCAATTTATTTCGTCCATAAAAAATACTCCCTCCATTTCTTCATAGTTGAGGCGAAACTTTTCGACATAGAATTTAGAAAGGAATATTGGGTATGTTAAATAAATAGATAAAAAAAGTAAGAGAAAGGAAAATGTAAAGAGAATAAAGTAGAGAGGATAAAGTAAGAGAGAGTAAAGTAAGAAAGAGAAAAAAGTTACCATATATGAAAATGACTCAACTATGAAGAAACTTTCCGAAATGAAAAAATGACTCAATTATGAAGAAACGGAGGGAGTAGTTTAATTTGTGGACGACACGAATTTTAATGAAAAATTGATAAAATAAGAGAGATGAGAGAAAAAGTAGGTAAAGTATGAGAGAAAGATGAAAAAGTGAGTAATGTATGAGTGAAACCTTTTATTTTTAGAAATGAAACTATTTTTTGTGGACATCACAAAATGGCAAAATGAGACTATTTTTTATGTACTGAGGGAGTATATACTATCTCTATTCCGTATTTTCATTTAATAAAAACAAACGATTCTAAGACGATCCGAATCTAATGTACAATTTTAGTGAAATATTCATCTCGTCCCATAGAAATAAGCCGAATTTCTTTTCTTTTCTTTTTTCCGCCTATCTCATAAAAATAATTCATGTTTATATATTGGAAACTTTTCTCCATGTCTTTTACTTTATCATGTACGGATCTCATAATCCACTACATTGTTTTAATTATTTTTTTTTCATTTTCTCTTACTTTAACAATACGCATTAAATCTGTGGTATCCCAATTGGCCTATTTTTATGGAATGAGTATATGAGAAAAAGAAAAATGATTGAAGTATTATTAGTGGATGATGATCTCACTTCATTATAGAAAAATATATTACTCACTCTATCCCACAAGAGTTTGTACTTTTGGTTGAAAATGAGTTTTAATGAACAATTAGTAAATTAAGAGAGAGATAGAACGAAAAAGTAATTAAAGTATTGTGAGTGGAGAACGAGTCTCGCCTCATTAGAGAGAAAATAGTTTCCAAAATTAGAAAGTGCTTACTCTTGTGAGACGGATAAAAAGGAAAGCGTGCATTCTATTGTGGGATGGGGGAGCATTAAAATAAAAGTGAATTTTTTTTATGAGACGGATTAAAAATAAAAGAATGACAATTTTTATGTAGTGAATGAAATATTTTCCGATCATGCTCTGGCATTAAAATATGTAACTCCCCAACTTTTTTTACTTTTTAGTTGAGATCGAAATGATGTTGATTTTCGAGACGCTTTTTTCATTAATCTTTGTTTATTTTCTACGTTTACAGGAACTATGGACGTTGACAATCAATGAAGAGGAGTTTGATTTAGTGCTTGGAATAGCGTCAAAGTAAAAAAATAACAAGAGAGCAATAGCAAGTTGCGAAAGAAATTACCAAAGCATCTTTTCAAGTCTATCGTTAGAGCATCCACATCCATGCTCTTGGCATGGATGTAGACCCAGACCCAGGGACGAAGGGACAATAGGGCCTGGGAGGCCCAGGGCCCCTCAACAATTCTGAAAAATCACAGGGATATTTTAGTAATTTCATAATTATTAATTTTAATTCACCGCTGTAGCCATTCTCTCCTTTCTGCTAAACCTAGGAATCTGCCGTGGAGCTTTCAGCTCGTCGCCGCCGCAACATCCATTGCCGTTGCTGTTGCCTCTGCGTTGTTGTAGGCTTGTTGCTGCCACTGTCCTCGTTGTTGCCGCTGGCCGCTGCCTTGTCTTGTCTCCGTGTCGTTATTCCCCCAAATTCTGGCAAGTGTAAAATCAAAACTGCTATGGAGCATAGAAAATTAAGAGTCTGCGAATGATTTTATTATGTTGTGTTTTATGATTAATTATCATGTTCATTGCAATTTGCATCAATCTTATAAATATTTGTAATTTGTAAACATGTTCTTGAATCTTGAGGCAACCATTGAAAGGGTATGATCACAAAGCATTATGGTACTCTCATCAACTTGATGCATTTATTTTCTTCTATTAATGATGTTCTTGAGTATGTTGGGGAGAATGGTTATGAGGATGCACATAGGGCTAAAGCTTTGGATGTGCAAGAAATTCTAAATCATTTTGAGTTTATCTTTGTGTTGCATCTTATGAGGAAACTCTTGGGAATTACACATGATCTCTCTCAAGTTCTACAAAAGAAGGATCAAGACATTGTTAATGCTATGAATCTTGTCAAAGTAGCAAAAACACGTTTACAAGTAATGAGGAAAAAAGGTTGGGAGGTTTTGCTTACTGAAGTTACAAAGTTTTGTAGAACAAATGAGATTGATGGGATTGATATGGAAGATGAGTGTGTAGTTAGAGGAAGAGGAAGACGTAAAATTGAGAAAATAAAAAATCTCCACCATTATCGAGTTGAGTTGTTTTGTTCAGTCATTGATATGCAAGCTCAAGAGTTGAATCACCTTTTTAATGAAATCAACACAGATTTACTTGTGTCTATGACATGTTTTGATCCTAGAGACTCATTTTCTGCATTTGATTCAGAGAAGCTGCTTCACCTTGCCAAGTATTATCCATCTGAATTTTCTGAAGTTACTTTGTATGAGCTTGAAAGTCAGCTTGATAACTTTATTTTTGATGTGCGCACATATGAAAGGTTTTCAAAAGTATCGGGAATTGCAGGTCTTGCTCAAAATATGGTTTCTACAAGGAAACATGAGAATTTTTCGTTGGCTTATTTGTTAATTAAACTGTCATTGCTTTTACCCGCTGCCACTGCTTCAGTAGAAAGAGCTTTTTCAGCAATGAAGCTCGTTAAGACTTCTCTATGGAATCGTATGGGAAACCAGCTATTGAATGATTGTTTAGTTCCTTATATTGAGAAGGATGTGTTTGTTAATGTAACTAATGAAGCTATTATGCAGCGGTTTCAGAAGATGAAAAGTAGAAGAGGAGTGTTATAACATAATTGTATGGAACTATGCGTTTACAACATTATATTTATATTATGTAATATTATTTATGTTTCATTTTATTATTTGAATTTTTTATTTGGACCCCCCAACCGTAAAATTCTGGCTTCGTCACTGCCCGGACATACTTTTATTCATTTTTTACTCTCTCATCTTCCACAAGAGCACTACACCCACGTCCATGCTCTTCCGCAAGAGCATCTCAAGGGTCCCACCATTCTATTATTCAATTTAAATACTTCAATTACTAAAAACATTTCCACAATTTTAAAATGCATTTAAAATACCCGAAATACGATTACCAATTACTAAAAATTAAAAATTACATAATTAAAATCTTTAAAATTAAAAATTACATACTTAAATTCATAAAATTAAAAAAATCCACTACTGGAGGCCAAATTTCGCCAAAATGTGTTTGATTAGGTCTTCTTGTAGCTCTGTAACACCCTGACTTTTTCTATCTCTTTTAGTCGTTCTCGAAAAAAGGTGGAATTTGTGAGTCAAATTTTTCTTTATTTCCTACACTCGATTTAAGGATTATTGGATAGTAGGATCGACCAAGACGAGTTCAAATTTGCGGTTACTACATGGAATAACAACGGGGAATTTCTTTAGTATTTATTTATGGGCCTAGTCGTTTTAAAATAAAGTACAGTTCTTCATCGAGCCCATTTGTCCCATGCGCAGATTTCTTCCTTTCTCCATGATTCACCAGATTCTTCTTACTCCTTGATTCGTTACAACCTCCACCACCTGAAATAACATCAATTTCAGCAATTAACAGCCATCAATTCAATTAAATTGAAATTGAAATTGAATAGGAATAACTCTAAAATTTATTACCCCAAGTTAATTCCAATAAACACACCTTTAATCCAATTAAATTGCAGAATTCAATTGCATTTAGTCCCAATAATTTCCACACGTTATATATATATATATATATATATATATATATATAGGATTGTATTCAAATCCTTTTCACCTAATAAATCCTTTATCCTTCTAAATATCAACCGTGGATTTGTACTGATCTACGGGTTTATATATTAAGCTGAATCATAATAATTTAACTAATGTTAACCGTGTAAAGGGCAGAATAGGGAATAACAAATGGAGTTAGTTATGGTATGCTCCATGATTTTCTCCCTTTATGATTTCTGCACTTTGTCAAATTATGCTCTTCAGATTTTCGCCAAATTTTGACTCCATTACTGCTGTTTAATTTTTTTCGTCGACCACACTGTGAGAAATTCTCCTTTCATAGATTCAATCGCACACAGATTTTGATTTTTCACGTTTGTTCGATTATCAATGGAAGAAGGTAATTCACCCGTTGTTACCTATGTTTATTGATTTTGGTGTTTTAAATTGTTAGTCGAAAACCAGTCGCATTACCAGATGTCTGTAGATCATGAAATTTGTGTTTGATGTTGGCGTGCCTTTTACTGTTTTATCGAAATATGATGGACGGTTTATGATTATGTGGTGGCAACGGTGCATACAGACTACTAGGTTTGTTATTTTATGTGACATCGGGCTTCAATAATTACCCCAGGGAAGCCGATATCTGGCACTAGGAGTGTTATATACTATTAGTTTGAAAACATGAACTAATTCCGCGAAGTAGAGCCATCCCTATAGTCTTTGATTTTATATTGAGTTAGTAGTTGGACAAAATTATACATGTAATGTATCAGTAATATTATATAATGCACTCTTTCTGTTCGGTAATGTAATGTATATCTCTTATAATGCATCTTTTGCTTAGCCTAATAAATGTCATACTGTTTCGTGTTCACAAGCAGTTAGGGTTGTGCCTGTCTGTTCTGATCAATTAAAGCCTGTTGTTGGTCAGAGGTTCCAATCATTAGAGTTTGCACTCGCGTTTTATGATGTGTATGCTAGGGCAGTTGGGTTTGACACGCGCAAACAAGGTGTGAGGAAGGTGCACGATGTTACAACGTGGTATTATGTAGTATGCAATAGGGAGGGCCATAAGAAGTCCATCAAGGATGACCAGTTGAATGCACGTTCCGGTTTCTCAATGAAGCACCGACGCTTATCCAAGAGATGTGGTTGTAAAGCTAGTATCTCCTTCAAGTATTTCTCTGATAATGGACATCCAGGTTATATGGTACAGGATTTCAACGAGGTTCATAACCATGATATGGTTGAGTCAGAGCATCAGCAGTTTATGTCTGTGAACCGTCATTTGGATGACGTTCATCAGAAATTCATACTTGATTGTTCAAAAGCGAATATTGGACCCACATTGACATTTAAGGTTTTGAAAGAAACTCTCGGTGGGTTTGACCTCGTCGGTTGTACGATCGGTGACATCAGGAATGCTTCACGCGACATTAAAGCCTATGCGCATGGATTCGATGTGCAAATGGTATTGGACGACATGGCTAAAAAGAAGGAGATGTCTGAGTCGTACACATATCATTATGAGGTTAACGAAAACAACCAGTTGGTTGCGTTGTTTTGGTGTGACGGCTTAATGAAAATGAATTACCATATGTTTGGTGACATTGTAGCCTTTGACACCACCTATAACACAAACATGTCTATATGTTTCTGCACAAGTATGTGCATTATAATGATGTTTGCATTCATTACATTAATATAACAGTTGCATTATTCAGATTAGATTTCCTGGTAACTGTTAATTATATCAAGTGTATTATAAGGACATATTCGTACATTATGATAACTTTACTGATTCATTATATTTTCGTTTGATTAATTTAATGACACGCACACGATTGTGTATGTAGGTATTGCATGATATTCTGTCCTTTAACGGGAAAGGACAATCATGGAAGCCCTGTAACCTTTGCGGCTGGCTTGGTATGTAATGAGAAAACAGGTGCATTTGGCTGGTTGTTTAGACATTTTGTTGAATGCATGGGCATAGCACCGAATATGATCGTGACAGATCAAGACAACGGAATGAGATCAGCCATTGAAGATGTTCTGGTTGGCACGCGACACCGATGGTGTATGTGGCACATAATGCATAAGTTGTCCACCAAGGTCCCAAATAGGTTGCTCAGGGATGAAGCTTTCAAGAAGGAATTCAGTGCATGCGTTTGGTCTGATCTGCTTGAGCCTGAAGAATTTGAAGAGGAGTGGAAAAGAGTTGTGGAAAGTCATGGGTTGGAAGACTCTGAATGGTTTAACTCATTGTACGAGCACAGACATTTTCTGGATACCAACTTATTTTAGAGATTTTCCACTGGGTTCGATGATTATGACAACATCAATTTCCGAATCGGAGAACAGTTTCTACAAAAGATTTTTGAAGCCCCGTGCGAACATAGCCGAGTTCTACTTGAATTTCAACCATGCTGTTGAGTTTCAGCGTAACAGTAGGACGACTTTAGACTACCACGATGCCATTGTTTTGCCCATTCTGGCCACTACCTTGCCGTTTGAGAAACATGCTTCGACGCTTTACACCGATTCGATGTTCAGGAAAATACAGGAAGAAGTCGTTGAGGGTAATGATAGATGTCGCATGCTAGGATTTTCTTCGACTGAATTTGTTGACATATACAAGCTTGGCGATAGCTATCGCAAATCGTATTTGGTGACTCATGATACGAGTGATGAGTCATATTATTGCGAATGCAAACTATTTTGGTAGGCATAGATATTTGTGCAGTCATATTTTTTTCCTGTTCAGGAACAATGAGTTGAAGAAAATACCAGAAAAATATTGCCAAAGCAGATGGATGAAGACTCCGCTAGCCAAGGCGGTCCATGGGGAAATTCATGATGACATTCCTACTAGGTCTGTTGTTGATGATAGGCAAGCAGTGTCAAAGCAAGGCATTTCTATGTTCTATAGTTTCCTCCGGCGGTTTGAGGGGGACATTGAATTGCTAAGGGCTTTTGTAGGCGGTGTGGAAGATCTTGGTAATTCTCTACAAGCTGGGAATCCGACAACGTCAACAACTGAAAAAGGCGAATGATTGAAGAGTTTTATGGTATGGTGCGGCCTGAAGTTGTTGAGGTTCATCCTCCAGATGTTGTCAAGACTAAGGGGCATGCTAGCAGCTCAAAGAGCCGACTGATTTCGAAAAGGGAAAAGGCTCTAAAGGATGCTAGTATGCCTCTAAGACGGTGTAAGGCTTGCGATGAGTTGGGCCACCATGACTCCAGAAATTGTCCTATGCTTAAAGAGATGGAGATGGAGAAAGAGTTGGGGAAGGGCAAGAGTACGTTGTGATGTATTCTATGGATTTATGTAGCCGGATTATTTTATTTTATGCGTCTATTTTCTTATTCCTTTGGTTTGTTACAATTTTTTGTTTCATCGAAATTAACTACACTCAGGAATTACAGTTTTATTGAAAGACAATGTTGCACATTTGCAGTTTGAAATTTGATATTTGGCCCATCACAAACAAATTTAATTCTGGTACCAAATAATGCTTTAATATTAAACACATGATGAACCTACATAACATAATAATGCATATAATAAGTACTTAAATTTAGTAGTGAGTACAGAATACCCGTAATGAAAAGAACCATAATGCATTAAAAAGGGCCTATAATGTACGTATTAAGCCAAATAATGCACGCAAAATAATGCATGAAAAATGGAAATTAATGCACATATTGTTACAAACAATGCACAACCGAATATTGCGCGAAGATTGCAGAATATTATGCATGATGCTTGGTTTGCATTGACGTCCATACATTGCGTATATGTGGAATGCTAGGTTGTTTTGTACCAAATGAATCATCTTGTAACTTAGGTATATTTTCTTCCAATTATTGTTCATTTTTAAAAAAATTGATGAATGTGAATGCATTATTATGTACTTATTTGCTATTATTATGCAGTGATGTCTTGTTATTTTGTACAAGATTTAAAAATTCATAACACTGGTATAGGATATTTGTTCCCAATATTCATACTAATAGATGTTCGAATAACTGTACTTCACAAAAAATAAGATAATCATAAAATTCAAGAGTTTACTCAAACGCTGCCATTACTTGTCCCATCACCATTTGTGTAATGCATACCACACATCACTCAAGACCGTATAGGTGGACCCAATTTTCAAAGTTGAATTTTGCCGGCTTCTCTTTCCAAAAGCGCGTTGCCTTCTTCTGGTTGTCACCACCTCTAGTGTTGTAAACACACGTCAGCCAAGAATTTTTTCTTGGCTGACCCAATAAAATTGTTTAGTTCTTAATTCTACTATGAATTATTTGCACCATATGGCAGCCTATTGTAGTAAACTTATTACTTACCAGAAGAGAAGGTGTCTTGCCGTACTTGGCTTCGAAGGAGGCGTGCGGTTCTGCCAAACTGTGGTCTATGATATTCAATTTTCCATCGGGCACAACTTCCTTTTGTTGCGGCGTAAGACTCTTCAAGCAGGACAAGAACTCTGCAGGTGTACGTCGACAGTATAAATAGTCGTCCCTTCTGGCTTTGTTCTTTTTGTCATCACAGTCATTTTGTGCGGAGCTGGTTGATGCTTCCGTAATTCGTGCGCGGAATTTCTGGGCTATTCCAACCGGCAGTAGATCATCCACTGCATCTTCTATGTTCATCCTCAACTGCTTTGTCCCTGTCCAGCAGCACCAACATGCATCATGAAACATGCAATATAAGGAATACCAAACAGATTTATATTGTAGAACTAAATCTAGCAAATGAACATTAACATTACAACCAAAAAATTTCCATTGTCCAGCAGCAGATATAATGTACTCATTTAGGTGAATACTACAATGAAATATACTTATATTTAAAAGAATGTTCCAATTACTTCCTTTACTCTTTGGCTATACAAAACAGATGTACACATAATTCATGCGTATAGGAAAATAATGATTTACCATGTACACATAATGCAGAGACTATACAATCTAATGTACTAACACATATTCCAGCTAATGTTTGACAATTTAAAACAGAAATCAACATAATGCATTAACATAGTCAAATAATGCAATCACATAAGCAAATAATGTAATTACATATTCAAATAATGCAATCCTAACACTGGCATGATGCATGATACAAGATATATATAGAATACAAATTAACGAACAAACTAATTTTATTAATGACAAATACAACTCTGCATCCACTATCTCCACAAAGACCACCCGCAGTTTTTAAAATGTTCTGCAGTTGCATATAATGAATTTATATAGTCATATAATGCATATGTTTTAACAAATAATGCACACACACATATTACAAGTACTTTTTAACAATTAAAAACACCAGTTAAATGATGCATAATACAGGATATTTTGATGCATAAAAAAATCAAATGATGTGAAGATCCATGAAAGTAATGAAAACACTAATATAGCCTATTTTGTAACACTAATGTCCACTGACATACAAACAATGGAAACATCAGTTATATTAATGCACACAATCATGCAAATAATGTACAAACTCAACTACATCATGTAGGATTAAATTTAAAATATGTCAACCAGAGAAACAGAACAACGGCCGAACGAAAACTCACCATCTTTCTGGGATTGTTGTGAATTGGAAGGTCTTCCTCTTTTAGTCATTATAAAATCTACTCGTAACAGCAATCAATCAAAAAACTACAAAACTTTAACAACACATACTCGCGTTTAATGGTAATCGACTGAATCGTGGTGTGGGTGATGTATTACGGTCGGGCATTGGGGAAACGATTGTTGAAAATTGTAAAATAAACGACCAAACCCTACCCGCTGTTGTAGCGCAGTGAAATCTTGTTCAAACCAGGAAGGGTTATTGGAATTCAAGGCAACCCGGGGAGAATTTCTGAGAAAACGGCGCGATTTTGATTGGCGGCGGCTAGGGTTTTTGCACGCTTTTGAAATTGGGAAGACGCGTCGAGAGAGAGATTCGGGAGAGAGATTGTGAGTAAATGCGAGTGATGATGGATGTTGTATTGAGTCGATGGAAAGTAGTGGGGAGATCCCGCTTAAATTTCGCACAATCGTTTTCAGCGGTTTTGATTACAGAGAATGACTAATTCACCCTCATGATGCACCAAAATTGGTCAAATAATGAAGCGCGGGATGATAAATATGATTTTAATCAAGAACGTCCATCCTCCTGATCCAACGACCGAGATTGCGAAGAAACTTAAATCTAAGGGGAGAAAAGGAGTTTAACACTACCCTATATATATACACACACACACACACACACACACACATATATATATATATAGGGTTTTGATCCATGCAAAACCATTCTTAATACAAAAATGCAGAACCAAGCATACAAAAGTCATTTTTTGGTCATTGTAAGCTTATTTTTACGTCATTATAGTAAGGATGACATGAAATGATCTTAACATGACCTCAAACCCAAAGTTTATAATATGACCTAAAACTGCTTTACAATGACCCTCCGTGTTTTTGTTTAATTATTGACCATTGGATTGTCAAATCTCATGGTCAGGATTTGGTCTGGATTTTGTATTGAGATCAAGTTTTGTATTGATCATTTTCCTATATATATATATATATATATATATATATATATATATATATATATATATATAGGGTTTTGATCCAAGCAAAACCATTCTTAATACAAAAATGCAGAACCAAGCATACAAAAGTCATTTTTAGGTCATTGTAAGCTTATTTTTACGTCATTATAGTAAGGATGACATGAAATGATCTTAACATGACCTCAAACCCAAAGTTTATAATATGACCTAAAACTGCTTTACAATGACCCTCCGTGTTTTTGTTTAATTATTGACCATTGGATTGTCAAATCTCATGGTCAGGATTTGGTCTGGATTTTGTATTAAGATCAAGTTTTGTATTGATCATTTTCCTATATATATATATATATATATATATATATATAGGGGTGCATTATAATGATAACCTCAATTTCCGTAATAACCCTATAACTAAATCTGGACCACACATTTTTAAAATCACGTGGTCTAGATTCAAACTTAGATTTACTTCATAAAAAAAGTACGGGGGTAAATATGTCATTTCGCTCATGATAAAATTTACGTATCCAAATTTCGCTCATTTAATTTCTGAATTTCGCTCATTTTATCATTTTATCAGTCAGTCTAAAGTATCATTTTATCAACTCAGAGTATCATCCTATCCGGAAAAACTATCATTCTATGCAATAAACCTAACATATATCATTTTATCATTTTATCAGTCAGTCAAAAGTATCATTTATCAACTCAGAGTATCATTCTATCCGGCAAAACTATCATTCTATGCAATAAATCTATCATTTTAACATTTTATCATTTTATCAGTCAGTCAAAAGTATCATTTTATCAACTCAGAGTATCATTCTATCCGACAAAACTATCATTCTATGCAATA
This sequence comes from Salvia splendens, assembly GCF_004379255.2. Classification (NCBI taxonomy): domain Eukaryota; kingdom Viridiplantae; phylum Streptophyta; class Magnoliopsida; order Lamiales; family Lamiaceae; genus Salvia; species Salvia splendens. The sequence continues at coordinate 21,513,467 of NC_056042.1, read as the reverse complement.
AACCTAACATTTTATCATTTTATCATTTTATCAGTCAGTCAAAAGTATCATTTTATCAACTCAGAGTATCATTCTATCTGGCAAAACTATCATTCTATGCAATAAACCTAATATAATCGGCACAATACATAATAAACAAACCTACAAAGCAGTAAACGTATCATTTTATCAACTCAGAGTATCATTTTTATAAGGTTACTGTCATTTTATCCTCTTAGATTATCATTTTATCAGGTAAAAGTATCATTTTATTAAACAAAAATGTCATTTTATACACCAAAAATACCTATCGTTCTATCGGCTGAAAGTATCATTCTACCCGGCAAAACTATCATTCTATCGGCTGAAAGTATCATTCTATCCGGCAAAACTATCATTTTATCAGTTTTATGTCATTTTGTCACGTTAAAGTATCATTTTATCAGCTTATATACAATTTCTTCAGCTAAACTATCATTTTTATAAGGTTACTGTCATTTTATCCGCTTAGATTATCATTTATCAGGTAAAAGTATCATTTTATTAAACAAAAATGTCATTTTATACACCAAAAATACCTATCATTCTATCGGCTGAAAGTATCATTCTACCCGGCAAAACTATCATTCTATCGGCTGAAAGTATCATTCTATCCGGCAAAACTATCATTTTATGCAGTAAACCTAACATTTATAAGCTAAAAGTATCATTTTATCAACTCAGAGTATCATTCTATCCGGCAAAACTATCATTCTATGCAGTAAACCTATCATTTTATCATTTTATCATTTTATCAGTCAGTCAAAAGTATCATTTTATCAACTCAGAGTATCATTCTATCCGGCAAAACTATCATTCTATGCAATAAACCTATCATTTTATCATTTTATCAGTCAGTCAAAAGTATCATTTTATCAACTCAGAGTATCATTCTATCCGGCAAAACTATCATTCTATTCAATAAACCTATCATTTTATCATTTTATCATTTTACGTGATATTTGGCGAAATTCAGAAATTAAATGAGGAAAATGACAGTTTTATCCCCGCGCTTTTTTTTATGAAGTAAATCTAAGTTTGAATCTCAAAACTATCATTCTATGCAATAAACCTATCATTTTATCATTTTATCATTTTACGTGATATTTGGCAAAATTCAGAAATTAAATGAGAGAAATGACAGTTTTACCCCCGCGCTTTTTTTTATGAAGTAAATCTAAATTTGAATCTCAACCGCATGATTAGTAATATGTGTGATCCAGATTTGGTTATAGGGTTATTACGATATTTAGGGGTTATCATATGATCACGACTATATATATATATATATATATATATATATATATATAGGATTGTATTCAATGTCGAACTAATTTTAAAGACCGAACTAGAGAACAAATCTCATTCACCCCTTATTTTAATCTAACGGTTATTTCATTATCAATTAAATCTAATTTTTTTATTTAATTAAACTTGCAAAAGGGTTGTTTAGGAACTCTAAAATTGTAGCGGTTATTTGGTTACCTTAATTCATGCAACTTAATCATGGAAAATATATCAGCATCCTTTTTTTTGTGATTCACAATTTTTTTGAAATTGAATCTGATAATATACTCAATCTCAATCTTCAATCAATTCCATTCAATCACAATCTTCAACTATCGTCTCTACTTGTTCTTTTTATTTGTTATACTTTGATTTGGTTGTATAGATTCTTCAGGCACTGTCTCGAGGTCAGTCTCGGGTAGAAATTCACCCGCAACTCGGCCCCAATGTATTGTGCCACCGCCGCCACTGCTATAATGTCGTCGTTCAATCACTTCATCTTATAATTACTGTACTTCATCTTATAATGAAATAACTTCATCCGAGAAATGGAAACATGTCGGTTAAATGAATCAAATTTTAATAGTCCAAAACAAATAAATTCATCTTATGATATAATTTCTTCATCTTTTTAAGAAATGACTTCATCTTATAATGTAATTAATTCACGGTATATAGTTAAAATGAACCATCAAATAAATCGAAACTCAAATCTTGAAAATCAACTCACCGCAAAATACACTAAAAATGAATCAAAATTAGAAATTAAGGTATGCAATCACTTCATGTGGTGAGTTGAATTTCAAGATTTTGAGTTTCGATTTGTTTGATGGTTCATTTTAACTATATACCGTGAATTAATTACATTATAAGATGAAGTCATTTCGTAAACAGATGAAGAAATTATATCATTAGATGAAGTTATTTGTTTTGGACTGTTAAAATTTGGTTCATTTAACCGACATGTTTCCATTTCTCGGATGAAGTTATTTCATTATAAGATGAAGTACAGTAATTATAAGATGAAGTGATTGCACGGCTAAAGTAAAAAAGGGCTAATATTAATATTCAAGTTTAATATAGACATTTTATCGAACAGTTTATGTCCCCATGGTAATGTTTGTCGATAGAATCACAAAATTACTCAGTAGATAATTAGAATTCATATAATTTTTAATTGGTGTTTGATTCCAAACAAAATCTTGAAACAGATTTGAAATCAAACTAAATAAACTATCACGTGCGTGAAATCAAACTAAATAAACTATCCATTGATTTACTCTAAATTCATTTTTACCCAATTACACTCATTTACAGAATGACTAAGATGCCCTTTGGCTGAACAATTTAATTCACAGGATGAATTACGAATTTAAGATGTAGGAGCTCTAATCTCAACCACTAAATTAAAATCCATTTGCTAAAATTTAGTCTCTAGTTCTACACTAAGAATGTGTTGTAGGAATAAGGGGACCCTATATATATATATATATATATATATATATAGAGTTGTATTCAAATCCTTTTCCCCTTATTAATCCTTTCTTCTTCTTAATCTCCACCGTTTATTTATGCTGATCCAATGGACTAAATTTTTTATTGGAATTATCAGATTTCATGAGTTTTTAACGTGAGAAGGGCAAAATAGAGAATCTCCATTGTAGTTAGTTATGGAATGCTCCATGATTTCCTCCGCGGAGGATTATTGCAGTTTTTCATCAAAATTCATTCAGATTTCGTTTAATACTTTCTCCTTCAGTCCGCGTTTTATCAACATTCGGCCACACGGCTAATAATTGGTGTTTAACAGCTTTATCGAATCTAAATCGAACGCATACAGATTCTCCACGGTATTTCGATTGTCAATGAAAGAAGGTAATCCAACAATTGACGCCCATGTTTATTGATTTGGATGGTTTCAATTTTTTTTTGAAATTCAGTCGCATAACCATACTGTCTAGATCAGGAAATTCGTGTTTCATGTTGGTGTGCCTCTGTAATGTTTTATCGAATCATTTTTGACGATTTATGGTTATGTGGTGGCTACGGTGCATTCATACTACTAGGTTTGTTATTTCATGTGACATGATCGTTCAATCATTCCCCAGGGTTGCCGATTTCTGGGCCTAGGAGTGTTGTATACTATGAGTTGAAAACATGTATGTATGTCCGCGAATTATAGCCATCCCTGTAGTGTTTGCTTTAATATTGACTTAGTAGTTGGACGAAATTATACATGTAATGTATAAGTATGATTATATAATGCACTCTTTCTGTTCGGTAATGTATAGTATATTTCATATAATGCATCTTTAGCTTAACATGTACTGTTTCGTGTTTATAAACAGTTAGGGTTGTGCCTGCCTGTTCTGAGGAATTAAAACCTGTTGTTGGTCAGAAGTTCCAATCATTAGATTTTGCACTCGCGTTTTATGATGTGTATGCTCGGGCTGTTGGTTTCGTGTTATGATGTGATCGTAATTCATTCTATTTTTCATTAGCATGCATCTCCAATTCATTACTGCACATATTTTTTTTGTTGGAATATCGTTGAGTTAATAGTGATGATGGTGTGATTTGATTATTCAGATCCACAAAATGAATGAACTGTGTGTGTACAATTTTCCAATTCGTATTTCCTTATGAATTATGATTCTCATTTAGCAGCTTATAAGTGATGATAGATACAATTCCTGAGTGAAATGTTTTATGTTTGATGGCTTAAAATTATGATAATGTGCAGCTTCTAATGCAAAAGATGCTTTGAATTTCACTCATATCAATGGAAAGCCAATCCGGATCTTGTTCTCTCACAAAGATCCTAGCCTCCGGAAAAGTGGATATGCTAATCTCTTCATCAAGAATCTGGATCAAGCAATCGACATAAAGGCGCTCTTCGAGACCTTCTCTGCCTTCGGAACTGTGCTGTCTTGCAAGGTCGCAGTCGATCACAACGAGAACTCAAGGGGCTATGGCTTCGTTCAGTTCGACAAGGAGGAAGCCGCGCAAAACGTACACATTATGTACATATTGTATAGTATAATGCGTTGTTTAGTTTCTGTAATTCATTATTTGTGATATGTAATGAACATTTATACTGGCGAGTTTAATTTAAGTTGTGTCGTGTTTCAATGTTTGGCGCACGTTTCTTATTTTCCCTAAGGGTTTAACAAGCCTAGGGGCTAGGGTGTAGTATGTTCTAAGTCTAAACAACGTTGTCCAAATACACGAGCTGCAGTAATTCGTCTGGGGTTGCACATAATGTATATTTTGTATAGTATAATGCGTAGTTTAGATTATATAATGCATTCTTTGTGATATGTAATGAACATTTATCCTGACCCGTTTAATTTAAGTTGTGCCGTGTGTCATTGTTTGGCGAACGTTTCTTGTTTTCCCTAAGGGTTTGACAAGCCTAGGGGCTAGGGTGTAGTATGTTATAAGTCTAAAAAACGTTGTCCAAATACACGAGCTGTAGTAATTCGTCTGGGTTTCCACATGCATAACGCGTAGGTATATTTTAAAACAGATATACATAATGTACATATTGTGTAGTATAATGCGTAGTTTGTTTCTGTAATGCATTATTTGTGGTATGTAATGAATATTTATCCTTACCCGTTTAATTTAGGTTGTGCCGTGTTTCAATGTTTTACGCACCTTTCTTGTTTTCCCTAAGGGTTTAACAAGCCTAGGGGCTAGGGTGTAGTATGTTCTAAGTCTAAAAAACGTTGTCCAAATACACGAGTTTCAGTAATTCGTGGTTGCACATGCATAGCGCGTAGGCATTTTTTAAAACATATATACATAATATACATATTATGTAGTGTAATGCGTAGTTTTAGTTTCTGTAATGCATTATTTATGGTATGTAATGAACATTTATTCTGCCCCGTTTAATTTAGGTTGTGTCGTGTTTCGATGTTTTACGCACGTTTCTTGTTTTCCCTAAGGGTTTAACAAGCCTAGCGGCTAGGGTGTAGTATGTTCTAAGTCTAAAAAACGTTGTCCAAATACACGAGCTGCAGTAATTCGTCTCGGGTTGCACATGCATAGCACGTAGGCATTTTTTAAAACAGATATACATAATATACATATTATGTAGTGTAATGCGTAGTTTTAGTTTCTGTAATGCATTATTTGTGGTATGTAATGAACATTTATCCTGCCCCATTTAATTTAGGTTGTGCCTGTTTCGATGTTTTACTCACGTTTCTTATTTTCCCTAAGGGTTTAACAAGCCTAGGGGCTAGGGTGTAGTATGTTCTAAGTCTAAACAACGTTGTCCAAATACACGAGCTGCAGTAATTCGTCTCGGGTTGCACATGCATAGCGCGTAGGTATTTTTTAAATCAGATATACATAATGTACATATTATGTAGTGTAATGCGTAGTTTTAGTTTCTGTAATGCATTATTTGTGATATATAATGAACATTTATCCTGACCCGTTTAATTTAAGTTGTGCCGTGTTTCGATGTTTGGCGCACGTTTCTTGTTTTCCCTAAGTGTTTAACAAGCCTAGGGGCTAGGGTCTAGTATGTACAACAGCAACCATGTGATACCTAAAACAGGATAAATAATGCATTCAAATAGTCAAAAAATTTACAGAATCACTCAAGTAATTAACATACAAATATTGCATTCATTCTTAGACTCATGTACAACAGTAGTCTAATGATGCATAATACAGGATAAATAATGCATAGAAATAGCTAAATAATGTACAAATATTGCAATCACTCTTAGACTCATGTACAAGTTCCATAAGGCTTACTTCTGCCATGGAGTTAAACTCTTTATACAATTCAGAAACTCTGTAGGGGTTCGTCGACAATACAGATGGTCGACGTTCCTACCCCTTGGTTTCCTATCCTCCGTCTCTTCCGGAGCTGTACTAGTCCCGGCCTCTGATAATCGCTCCCGGAATTTCTGGGCAATTCCTACTGGCAATATATCATCGACCGCCTCGTTGATGTCCAATCGTAGCTGCTTTGATGCTGTACAACATACAGAATAATAACATACAATTAGTTACATAATGTACAGACTGAATAAAATAATGTGGACAGTTATACTGCATTCACTTATACACCCTTGTACAGAAGCATAAAAATAATGCCTAAAAACTGATACATAATGCATTTTAATAATCAAATAATATTCAGAATAAATCAACAAATGCACCATGAATATTGCAATCACCCATTGTCACATGTCCAACTACACTCACATAAAGCATAAACCATGATAAATAATGCAATAAAATAACTAAATAATGTACAGATCCGGTCAAGTAATTAACATACAAATATTCCATTCACTCTTTGACACATGTACAACAACAGTCACATGATGCATAAAACAGGATAAATAATGCATTCAAATAGTCAAATAATGAACAGAATCACTCAAGTAATGAACATATAAAAATATTCCATTCACTCTTAGACTCATGTACAACAGCAGTCAAATGAGGCATAAAACATGATAAATAATGTATAGAAATATCTACATAATGTACAGATTCAGGCTAGTTATGAACATAAAAATATTTCATTCACTCTTTAACCCATGTACAACAGCAGGCACTTGATGCATGAAACATGTATATAATGCATAGAAATAGTTAAATAATGTACAGATTCATTAAAACAATTCACATATAAATATTGCATTCAAGTAATGACCACACAAACATTACATAATGTACAGATCAGTCAAGTAAACACCAAGAACCATACTGTACACCACGCCGTACAATAATGTACAAATAATCCAAAAAATATACAAGCAAATGCAAGTAATTGCTCACCTGCAGCCTGGGTTGGTTGGCTTTTGATAGGCATGCCTCTCTTCGTCATTGCAGATCTGTGAGACGAACCACAAATCAAAATCGGATACGATTTTCACTACCAAATCGCTCAATAGACAATAGTAAACCAGTCATTGACTACAAACTTCAATAATGTACAGAACCATAACAAATAAAAACGATTCTAAGATTTATGAAAATTCTCGGTAAAAATGAGCTTGGAAAACGTGATATTGTTTGGGAGAAAACATTGAATCGTCGATCCGGCGGTGAAAATCGTCGATTAACACTGTGTATTATGAAAAACTGAAGCATTTAAACCCTACCTTGTTGTCGATTTGAACTTGATGGTTGCGGGCGAAGGGAGTGTGGTTTCGGCTGTGATTCGCCGGCGGCTAGGGTTTGGAAAAGGGGGAATTGAGGGAGACGAAATTTTGATTATGGGTTGAGGAGAGTGACGGTTGGAGTGAGAGGGGGAGTGAGTAGATGGAAGGTCAATGAAAATCCCGTTGAAATCTCGCTCATTCTGTTTTAATTCATTGTTGTTTTACAATTATACCCATATAATGCACATAATGAGCCTAATAATGCAACACGGGATCATTAGTAAGCTTCTCATCCGGATCGTCCATCCCTCAAATCTAACGGTTCCAATTAAGAAGGAACTTAAATCTAAGGGAGGAAAAGAAGATTAACACTACCCTATATATATATATATTCCTTTCCTTTCCATAATTCTTAAACAAATTCCAAACACAGCAAGGGAGCTAGAAACTGAGAACAAAAAGAAGCAGCCTTGAAATCCCAACTTGAATCAAAACCGAAAGCCGAAAGCCGAAAGCCACACAGAAAGTTCAGGTAATCACCAATCCTTTTTTTTAATCTTTCACGCATCATTCTTCATGAGAAAATCAACAACAGAACTCAAACATGATAGGAGTTGTCAATTGAAGAAAACATAATCTCAAGATTAAGTTTTGAAAATAATTTTTAGCATAAGCTATAATTCTTGGTAAATCATCAATCTGCCAAAACTAATTTGCTAATCCACAGTCCAAGAAAATGTAATTAAGAACTAAAAATAAGAACGAGAACTCTTTTGAAGAGAGAACTTAGCTTTAGATGGGGGCTATACGAGCAGCAATGATACGACACATTAATGTCATATCTTCCATATCTTTTATTTAGTTATCTTTTGATTCATAGTATCTTTTCATATATTGTTTTCTTGTTACATAAGCTAGTATTCTAGTATTATAAATAGGGATAGGTTGTTATCATTTTATTCATTCAACCAATTAATGAAATTAATATTTCGCCCAACTTGGCTTGAATCACCAAACTCTAATTCTCTATCGACGCCGACGAGAACCTCTCTCGCGCCCAGCACCCCCTCTGCCGGACGTCTTCGCCGACCCAAACCTCTTGGGCGCTCGACTACCACAGCTTCGGTTTCTTGATTGTGTGGAATTCGAACGTTAAGGAAGGCTACCCTTAACAACTGGTGCTTTCATCGTGAGCTCACCCTCCACAACACCGATCGAACCATAGCTACGTCGCTGCCCGACGGAAATCCACCCGCGCACAGCAACTAGCCACACCGCTGCCTGACGAAATCATTCCGCATACCCTCCCAGCACCACCATCACCACCGCATCTCACCCTCCATATTCTATCAATAAAAAAAGAAGATACCTTCTTCACCAAAAATAAAGTACCACCTATCACTGTCGTGCTTCACTGCCACCATTCAACGTCATCATGTCACGCAATTACATCGGAGTTGGACGGAGGGTTCAAATCAGCAATCCGCCGTGCAACTTTCCGGGGACGAGCGAGATTTCCTCCGCCGGACTAGAGAAGATCATAGCACGGTTTGACAAATTGGAGTTCAGGCTGGATTCGACGGATAGGCGGGTCGACAATCTGAAGACGCCGCGCATCCCTGAGCCAAAACCACCCTACGTCTCACACCGCTTGGATCCACCTGATTGTCGCCCACGGAAGGGATACTCACCCATCGGGTACCGCGATCGCGCGCAGGATGCGCGGGCTCGACCCGGCAGTGGCTACGCCGAGAGAAGCCACCTATTTAATCACGGAGATCAACAAATCCAACTAGGGGTCGATCGCCACCAGGTTCACGCAACGCAGCCGCACCGCCCGACGTGCTGGGACCGACCTCACCATCAGGAGGTGGTGCGAGCGCCGCGAGGCCAGTCCGCCTGCCACCAGCCCCGCCACACTTTCAATCAGCCACCGCGCTTGATCCTTCCGCCGCGGAACCGGTACGATCAGCCCGCGCGTGTGACTAATTAGACCCCGTACCAGCCTCCGCGCTCGCTTAACTGTTGGGGCCCGTCGGGATTGCACACGCAGTAGGGATACCCGGCAGATGACATATCTTTTGAGAGATTTGAAAGTGATAATCTATGTTGGGGGAGAAGGTCGTCTCTCTCTCATAATAGGTATATTTAGTGCTCAATATCAAGTCCAGTAATGAAGAAGAAAACTACTCCTGGTCTTCGTTCGCTTGGGAGTCGGTGTGAACTAGATTACCCAGTTAGTGTTGGAATAAGGGAGCAAGAAGAAGATAAAACATTTGATTCCTCAATTTTAGATGAGCAGATTGCAAATTCTTGTGTTGAAGCCAGACTTTGTGACTGCGTTGGTGGTCGTGGTACGTGCGAAGAGGAGCTTGATGATTTTGAGGACTCTGTATTAGAGACAACAGCAAAGAAGACCAAGGATCGTGATGCCGACAGTTGAGATACAAAATCTGTATCAAATGTTTCCATTAGATTGCCTAGTGAGAGTCATGGATCTAGGGAAGGTAGAGATGGCAGACCCGAAGACCGGCGAGTTTCATCTTTTGTGGAAATCTACCTACCGCGCAGCCCCGATATGAGTAAAGAGAATGAGGAAGAGGCATCGTTAGACGATGTAGAGGAGGACGATTACATTGAGGAAGTACCGAAGGTTATCTTTTGATTCATAGTATCTTTTCATATATTGTTTTCTTATTCCATAAGCTAGTATTCTAGTATTATAAATATGGATAGGTTGTTATCATTTTATTCATTCAACCAATTAATGAAATCAGTATTTCGCCCAACTTGGCTTGAATCACCAAACTCTAATTCTCTATCGTTGCCGACGAGAACCTCTCTCGCGCCCAGCACCCCCTCTACCGGACGTCTTCGCCGATCCAAACCTCTTGGGCGCTCGACGACCACGACTTCGGTTTCTTGATTGTGTGGAATTCGGACGTTAAGGAGGATGACCCTTAACAAGCAACTACAGCGGCAGCGGCTCAATCGTAATGGCGCCTAAGCGGGCAGCGATGCCGCTTACAGAGCGCTACATTATAGGACCACGAATAGGCAGCCGCGGCAGGTAGTGAACAGCAGTGGCGGCTGACAGCGATGGCGATTCCACGGCAGCAGCAGAGCACGGCTGCGACGGCTGGCCTGTAAACGAAGACGGCGCTGCAATTCGCCGAGAGGGAGAGATACGTAGGCAATTTGTGGAGATTTTAAAGAAGAAACAGAAGGGGTGCATCTTTTGATACGAGTGAATGGGCTAGGACTTTCTTTAGTCTTATGCTGATAAAATTGAGATGAGCCTTGGGTTGAACTAATAAAAAGGAATCGAGTGCATGCATTCTAGTTGTATTTTCTCAAGTTTGATGAGTATATTATTTTTCAAAAGGTCCTCCGCAAGTAAAGGTTGGAGTGAGGAAAATTCAAGTTAAAGAATTTTAAGAGAACTAGGTAGGCTTTCTTTTAAATAAACAAAATATCTTTTAAGTATACTATCAGTTATTTAAATTCGCAGTATGTTTTGTCTTGCCATGTTTTATTTTGAGCATTGCCTATCTGTTTGTCTAGAATGGGGTTGACCCTGCTAGACCAGTTTAAAGAAATCGAATTCGGGTTTGAGTCTGGGGTGAGTCCATACTCATGCTAGTGTACACCAGGGACCGCGCACCATCTTTCGAGTTGGCCGGTCATTGTGACCGTGGAATGTGGCCACATTCCCGGCACCAGGAGAAGGCTCAGATATGGTAATTGTTCCAGGAAAAATAGATCGCGATCAAAGTTTTTACAGAGAAAAGATTTTAGTGTTGTCGGGCATTTTAAATAAAACCTCGAGCTCACTCAGTGATGGCTTGACAAAACTAGTTTTATGGAAAAATATTTAGCGTGTGTCTACTGAGTATATCAAATACTCAGCTCTGCATGTGTTTTCCCTATGTGCAGGTTGAGCGGTGATGACGATGGGCGGTGTTGAGCAGAGACGGTATATGTTCTTTAATAGTGATTTGGATGCATTGTGTCTTCATACATGATGACATTAGCTCTTGGATGCTTCCACTAAAATAGTATTTCATTTGAGTTTATGTTATTGTCGAGATGATACTATGATTTTATTCAAGTTATTTCTACGATTTCGAGCCAAGTCCAATTATACAGTTGTTTTCCCTCTTCTTCCCCGCTTCTTTAATCCTTCACTAGTCGCGATCAACCGTTCTTTCTATCCTTAGAAAGGGCGGGCGTGACAAGCTCAATGTGGGCTTTGGTATCGCGCATTGTCAATCTTCTGTCGTTCCTCTCGCACACCGTCGTATGCACACCTCGGCGTGGGAGAGACCTTGCGGTTGAGCTTCCGACTTCATCTTCCTCGTTAAAGTTAGCCGCCCTCGGTCCTTCGTACTCTATAATCATGTTGTGCAAGATAATACACCTGTACATGATGTTGGCAATATTCTTTGTGTACCACAGCTGAGACGGGGTCTTCAAAATGTTGAGTCGGGCTTGAAGGACCCAAAAAGTTCTTTCGAAATCTTTCCGAGCAGCCTCTTGATGCTGCGCATAAAGAACCTGTTTCGAGTCTTTTGGCATGTTGAGCATCTTCAAGAAAGTCGGCCACCTTAGGTAGATACCATTAGCGAGATAGTACCCCATGTGGCATGGATGGCCGCTGACGGTGAAGTCAATCACTGGTGCTACACCATTCAAAAGATCATTGAAGAGGGGTGAAGAATAAAGCACGTTCAAGTCGTTATTGGATCTGGCCGCACTGAAATATTCATGCCAAATCCATAGGCGGTAGTCGGTGACCGCTTCAAGGATGAGCATTGGGCCGCAGCCTTTGTGGCCGCTTAAGTGTTGCACCCTCCCAGCATTCGGACAATTCTTCCACCTCCAATGCATGTAGTCAATGCTGTGCCAAGCATACCGGGAAATCCGTGGACTGTTTCGTGAAGATAAAGCAACCGTTTACAATATTCGGTGGTGGGTGCCCGAAGGAATTCATCACCGAAAGTAGAACGAACGAAGCAGCAAAAATTTTTGAGGCATAAGATTCTAGTTGACTCCCCCACATGCAAATACTCGTCAAACATATTAACCCTTTTCCCGATAGCAAGTTGTCGGATGACACAAGTACACTTTTGCAACGACGAGAGACTTTGCCGACCGGGTGCGTCTGTACGTGATTGGAAGTATTCAACACGGATGGACAATGTGTTGACAATAAGCAAAACAAGCGTTTTGACATGCGAAAACGTCACCGGAAGTAATCTGCCAGAAACCGTGGCTCGTCGGTAAAATAGTCGCGAACGAGCCTTTCGTGGGCTCCGCCCCGGTCACAAGGGATGTAGCGGCGATTTGATCTCGTTGGTCGAGGAGGGGCGTTGGTAGCGGCGACATAGGCTTCATAGGCGGCACAATATTGTTGATAGTATTCTTGTTCTTCATGCTCTACTTTCGCAATGATCTCGTTCGGATCCATTTTTGAATTTAGAGTGTTTGAGTGAGAGAGGGTTCAATCGGTCTGCGAGTTCTTGCATGCGGTTAAAACACTTCCTCTGGATCAAACGACCGTTATCCTCTTTATCAGTCTGCGTTATTCTTACTTCATTACATAGCGTGCGCGAATGCCAAGAAAATCAGCTTTCAGCCCTCGTTTTTAAAGCAACCAAGCTACAAAACCAGAGTAGATAGCATCCATGGAGCATCTATTTCAACATAAACTTCAAATGTAATGATATAAATATAATATTGTGTTATTCTCTCATTAAGGATCAATGGTTATTGATGGAGTCCATCAATTCTGCATTCACTTCTTGCTAAAAAATTCTTCTAAATTTACAAAAATGTAAGTTTCTTTTTTTTTTTGTTAAATAATGTGTAACTACTTTGATCCTTAATTCAGTTATTCAACATCGCTATGTTTAATGGTTGTTTGAAGTCAATACATCACTCTCTCATCGCAGACTACTAATATATATGCATTCTCTAGGGGTATTCGGTTGACAAGATTAAATCTCATGATTAAATATGTATCATGTTTGGTTCATAAGATTGAACCCTTCAACTTAATCCTAGATGGATAGTCTCATGATAATTAGTCATAGCATCCCCCTCCAACTAAAATAATCACACAACTTAATCCTAGATGGATAGTCTCATGATATTAGTCATGGCAAGCGAACACCACCTATGAGTATTATTTTGGATCAAACGGTCGTTTTGGTCCAACAAATGTCCGGTATGCACAATTCAATTTTGATGGAAATAGACAAGCCGAGCCAGGTTTGAAAATTTGCACAACCCTTTAAGTTAATGATTTTATAGACTAAGTTTAAAAGTTGCAATAAATACCAAATTTTGTTCAAAATTATACACTAATATTTTGACCAATACCCCTAATCTAATCAGAGTAACAATTTTATTTATTTATTTATTTTGTGTTGATTATATATACATGTATTAGAGTTAACTACGATATTTTGATTGAAAATAGCAATAATATAAAAGAATTGAAATAGTTAGAGTACCTTTTTTCCTCCTCTTCTTGTACGTATATGAGTATGCTTAGTGCCACCAATGTGTAGGCTAGTATGAGCAAGTTTTTCTTGTTCTTTTCTTCAACTTTAAACTAAATTTAATTCCATATATAAATAAAAAAATCGTTGCAAGATTCAATTTTAAAACAGAATATAATTCCATAAATAAATAAAAAATTATTCAACTTTAAACTAAATTTAATTCCATAAATCAAACAAACAGTCGATGCATAATTCCACACCTTCCAAAGTATATAAATTTTTTTCATAATATTGTCACGTTATAACGCAATAAAATAGGGATCTTGATCCTTAAAATTCTCAATAAACTTTAAATTTAGTCTTAAATATCATCAACTTTACTAGTTGTATGAATTACCCAACCCAGCCTGGCCTATCTATTTCTGGCAAAATTAATACCAACTTAACATGACGTATTATGTTGTGGGCATATGACTTTCCGCTGATCCAAGTCATCAATTTAAAATTAAATTTTTTATTTTTGTAATATTCATTTTTGTATATAACTTTCTCTCTTCGCTCCCAACCCGTCTTCACCGTCGGACCCATGGGAGTAGATAGCTCATGAGGACATGGGGCAGATAGTAGATAACAATAATTTGCTATCGGAAAAAGACACTTCAATAAAATAAACTAAAATGTAGTATCGATTACTTTGCTTAAGTTTCTTCCTCGTACATACAGTAATATACTCCATAAATTTATTATTGTTTGCCACACACCACAAAGAGAAAATAATGTAGTTTGTCTAAAATAAGTGTTTATTTAGAAATTAGTAGTGTTGTTCAATGATATAAGAGCCGACGCGCTTAACTATCGCATTGCACAATTGCCAGCGTCATCGGCTTGTCATATATCCCGACCAGCAACGCCTGATTCGTCTTCTTCACCACGATTCCACTGGTGCCCTAACAAATAGAAAAATAGTACTTTGGAGAAAACAAAAACTTAAAAGAAAATCATACTCCTATTACAAAAATAAAAATTGACCGGAATGCTGAATGGACAATATGGCTAAATCATAACGATGAAAAATTATACTCCCTCCGTTTCTTTGTGGTTGATCATTTTTCTATTTCGCAAAGTTCCTTTATAGTTGAGTCATTTCTATATAAGGTATCATTAACTCACTTTTTCTTTCTTCCCTCGTTCTCTCTACTTTTTTTTCCTGTTAATTTATCTACTAACTTTATTGAATATCCATTTCTTAACCACCGTGGAAAAAAGAGGTGTCTCAACTATGAAGAAATGAGAGAGTATTACATGTATTTTATAATTATATATGATGCGATTATATTTGATGGAAAATTGCGATGATATAAAGTATTACCTTTTGTCCGTTTATTACATCTTCTTCTTCTACTTGTGTAACTTCATACTTAGTGCCACCAATGCGTAGGCCTTTTTGAACAAGTTTTTCTGGTCTCTCAAACGCTTTCATGATTTCGACTATTTCTTTGACTTTAAACTGAATTTAATTCCATAAATTAAACAAAAGATCGTTGCATAATTCAACTTCAAAATAAATTTAATTCAACTAATCAAAAAGACAATCATTGCATAATTTCACACCTTCCAAAGTATTTCAAGTAAAATTATAGTTTTTCCTAGAATTTTCAAATTTCGGCTGTAAAGATAATGAATATAAATTTCGGCTGTAAAGATAATGAATATTAACTTTCTCAGTATCTCAAATTGATGACATATAGTTGAGTTATTTGTTAAGTTTATTGAGAAAAAATGATAAAATTAATTGATAATTTTATCCTCATAGAATCTTTGAATGTAACATTAGATACACTGCGAGACAAATCAAATCCATAGGAAAATTTTAAAAAATTAATCTTCCAACTACATTTAAATTGTAAATTAGAATTTGATCAAAATTTATAACAATTTTTGTTTTACCAATTTACCTAATAAAATAAAGTAATGCTAGTACCATATAGACCTCTTTCCAAAACCTTAAATGTCAATATATCCAACGATCCATTTCCTACGATTTTTCATATTCTATCAACAGAAAACTAAGAAGGTGAAATAGAATTAGAGAGATAAGGTGACGAACCTTGGGGAAATTGGAGGTATGAGCCCAAACGTCACCGTCGTGGCTAATGATAGCTGCTGAAGTCATTTTTTTCTCATCCCTTTCAATCATTAATTCGTCTATAAATCTCTGCCACATCATTTTCTGCTTCAAAAACAACCTAAATCAACACAAAAAATTTTGATTTTTACTTAGATATTCTCAATAAGCTTGTGATTTTCCTTTGCATTTATTTAAATATTTATATGCGAGTATAAGAAACTTAGGTCGAATTTAAGGTAATTTATGTTCGCTAGAATCATATTCCGATAAAATTATAATCTCTAAGATATTATTTTCTATGACAAACAAACAGATCTTAGAAATATCCGAGTGTACTTGGATAGTATGAAAGTGATCTAAAATATGTGTTCGACCATTGCGAAAAATAAAAAAATATATATGATTTTATATTTCAATTTCAAAAATTATTTAACTGATCATATTACAAAAGTATAAATTTAATGACAATTATATTTGTTGTTTCGTAAATTAAATACTAAAAAGTAAGTATTTTGTAGATCATAATATATCGAACAAATTATATATTTAGTAAAAAAACTATATAGAACTCTTACTAGATTATTTCATAGATTAAATTATGTAGATTAGTTCGTAGATCAAATTATATAGATTCTTTCCTAGATCAAATTATGAATTTCGTAATATAATTTTTTAGAGGGAACATTTTTAATGGCCCGTAACTTTGTCAAACTACCATTTTAGGTCCGTGAACTTTAAAAATATCATTTGAGGTCCGTCAATTTACGAGTTAATATCAATTGAAGTAGTACTTTTTTACCTTTTGCAAGTTTTTCCAGACGAAAATACCCACAATGCCTTGAAGGGCAATTCCGGCAATTATTATTGTAATTAAAAATTAAATAATAAAGGAATAAAGTGAATAAAGTGATAAAACCAACACCAAACCACCACTAAACTAAACTAAACTAAACTAAACTAAACTAAGAACCAAGTGTGTTTGTGACGGAATCAGGAGATTTGAGTGTTGGGAGCTCCCATTTCAGCCCTAGGAGAGAGCTGAAGTCTGTTGTGTGCCAAGAGCTGGAAGCCCCTCCTTCCTCCTTCTCTATTTCCATTTATAGGAAGGCGTGAGGTCTTGATCCTTAGGGCAACCATCTTTGAAAAGTTTTTCCTACCCTTTGCCTTGGGGGATCTCTCTTGTGTGACACTCAATCTCCTAGTGGGGGTACTCCAGCTGCATGCCATGTGATCTAACTTGAGCCGTTTGCGTAGCAAATTTGACTCATTCTCCTTGATCCGTTCGTCCGCCCAGTTGATTAGTTCATTCTTGAATATGTCAGACTTTCACACACACCTGTTTCACATTTGCACGTTAGATCACAAGAAAGGGTGTAGTTTTATTACAGAACACATGCATGAAACGAGCCTTATCAAACTGCTCACACTTAAACCATACTTGTCCTCAAGTATGAAAGACAAGAAAAAGAAAGAAGGCAAGTTTCAATGCATGGTTCTTATTCAAGGCATTATAAAAACAGACATAAAGCATGTAAGAGCTCTTGGAAAAGGAAGCAACAAACATACTGAAGAACATAAACACATAGAAGGAAAAGGATGAACTGGTTTACACTTTTGGCAATCGTCCCCACAAGGTTAAGGTAACCAATAGTCTACTGTCTTAGATTTCTTTCCCTCCCCCTTTCTACCTAATCAGCTTGTCCGTTTGTCAAGATAGCTCTTATCTTTTCCAACTGTTGGATTCACTCAGTCACTCAATCCTCACCATAATTGTTAGGACCATTCTCTCATGCTTTTGACATACCATTGATGCTGCGAGAATCACTGACATAGGACAATTCCTTAAGGTCTTTGATCGGGTTATAATGGGGCTAAAGGGTTGTTATTTGAGATCAAGTGAGAGTAATAAAGGGTTCTAACATCATAACAGATAATAGACTCAACTTTATGTGTACATGTGAACTTAGAGACAGAACCAGGACAACCTCCCTATTTATTCTGACTATTTCCCAAAAGTGATCATTTTTTTCTTAGCCATTATAGCTCTATACGTTTTTTTATAATTTTTATTTTTCGGGTCAGGTAACGTGATTCCTGCCCTTCTGCTTTTTTTTTCTGAGATATATATTTTGTGTGGGTTAAGTTGCAATGAATCTTCCCTTTCTGCTAAAACAAAACTCATTTTCTTTGTTTTTTTTCTTTTTCTGTCCATGTACTTGTCATCTCTCTTTTTTATTTTCTTCACCGGATCAGCCTATCCTTTCTACCCCAATTTGGTGAGTTGCCTCAGCTTTGCCCCTCTGTTCACATGTAGGTAAAACATTGTCTTACAAGGGAAAGGTTTTTTTTTTTTTTTTTTTTTTTTAAATTAACTTCATATATTTATATCATATATATGAAGGAGGAAATTACAAATCAACTCCTATAACAAGGAGGAAAGACAAATTACGCCACCTAGGGTTCGAACTCGAGACCTCCAAGATAGACGCGGTATCCAGCACCCTTTAAGTGTGCAGACTAGGGGGTGCCCATATAGTGAGGCTGGTCATGGTTCGAAAGAATTTGGCTCAACTGGTTATTCCTAGTGCCTTTAGTCCTTACTGCCTTATGTCATATTTCTCATAGCATCAATGGTAGTCATTCTATTTATCTAACAGTAGAAAGTGTTCTACTCTAGGTCTTTGCTCACATTTTAGAGGGGCTCACAGAGGATCTAGATTAAAGCATTTCTATCGTTCTCACTTAACCCAAACTCATTTCGATTTATTGAAAGAGTGAATCTCACAAATCAACATGAATCTTCTCTTCAATCACTCTTACTAAGGGAATCTTGCCTTTATTTCTATAACCAGTTCATTTCCAAAAACAAAAAGGTCCTAACTAAACGTGCATTCTTCAAAAACACTGATTGTACTGACTTGTCCCCCCTCCCACTTCATTTCAGCTTGCCCTCAAGCTAACTTGATGAAGTGGAAAATAGGGTGGTCAGTGTTTGGGCAGAGAAGAAACA
This sequence comes from Salvia splendens, assembly GCF_004379255.2. Taxonomy (NCBI): domain Eukaryota; kingdom Viridiplantae; phylum Streptophyta; class Magnoliopsida; order Lamiales; family Lamiaceae; genus Salvia; species Salvia splendens. The sequence continues at coordinate 21,494,375 of NC_056042.1, read as the reverse complement.
CAAACTTCTCACACATAGACCAAGTAGTGGGCTAAGTGGGAGAATGTAACACAACACAAAAGTACATCAACAAGCATGCCAAACGTATATACAGACAAAACTTCTCACACTTAGACCAAGAAGTGGGCTAAATAGGAGAAGGACAGCACATGAAACATAGGCAAGGGTTAATATATTTACAAATAAACTTCTCACACTTAGATCAAGCAATGGGCTAAGTGTGGAGAAGATCACACATCAGCATAACCACAAGCATATTTACAAATATACAAGGGAACAGATAGAAAAATGCTCAAGAAAAACATAAACTAAAACCAGAAAGTAAAATTTACTTGTTCGTCTTAGTTTAGTTTTTCTTTTGGCTCCCTTGGAAGCCAGACCCCTTTGCCGCCTTGTCCCTCTTTGCCGATGATGAGGCCGGTTCTGCAGCAGGTGGTTGGGTGGTGGTATCCTTTCTCTTCCTCAATGTTCGAGCAGGGGTGGTGTCTGGACTAGCTTCTTGCGGTTGGTCTGTTCTTGAGGTGGAGGCGGAGGATAAGAGCTTCTGGGCTGTTAAATTGTTTGTCTCAGCTAGGGTAGTCATCCTCTCCATAAGAAAGAGGGCTTTGGTCATGTTCTCAGTTTGAAGCTCAAGAAACACCCTTTGCTTCTCATTCGCTTCGCTGAACTTCTGAAGCATGAAGTCCATAATCCGCTGCCACTTTTCTTGCGTAGTATTTGGCTGTGCTTCGGCAGGATGCGTTTTTTCCTCAAGAGGAGCCTGTTTCTCCTTAGTCTTCATAGGCTTGTCATTGTCCTTGCGATCCACCTCCCCTTCTTCTTCTGTTTGCCCGGCTTCGTAAAACACCAGCGCCCCCCTTTTGCACCTAAGAATTCCAATGTCGATGAAGTAGGTCGTATCAAACCACTCGGGGTCCTCACACATTGCGATACAGGATTTATGGACCTTGAGCTTTGGCATAATATTCCTTGTCAAATATGTCCCAAGTAAGTGGCAGACATACAAGTGACGGACAGGGCGGCGGGCGATTTTGTGGCAAGAATGAGCCAGCCAATACCAAGATGGACTTTAACCCTTTTGACCATACATCTCATAAAATATACTCGACCATGGTGATTGTAGTGTTCGCTTGACCAAGGAGATTCTGGGCCAGGAAAACATGGGCCATTCTTAAAACGGGGTCAGCAATCTCTTCCCGGGAGACACTCTGGTCTTGAACGGATCTGCCCCTTTTGCCCCAATCAGGCTCCATGGTTCCTCCGCGTCGAACCCTTTAATGTTCTGGGCTTGGCCAATCTCCCGGGAAGACCAATCTCCAGTCTTATCCTCCTTGGAACTCACAATCCCAATCTTAATGATCACTCTCTGAGGGTCATAACCACTTCCTGATTAAAGACTCTGAAATAGATGGACTCCTTGTCCAGGTCGGTAGTATACTCGAAGTAGAAAGATGTGAAAAACTCCTTCGCGAGGTTAACTGGCACCTCACACGACGCGTGCTCCAGCAGCCATTCGAACTCGATGGCCTTAATGTATTATAGGAAATTCTCCCTGACTCATATCATCCGTAAAGAAGGATAATGGATCTTTTTTCCTGACTTCGCCGTCCTTGCTTCCGTCACCCTCCTAGCACAATTTTTCTAAGCTTTGGGTCTTTCAAATAGACCATAGCCTCCTGCAGCTTTTGATCTAATTCAACCTCCATCATTTCATAGGTTTGGACATTCTCCTTGTCGTTACCAGCTTCGGTTTTCTATTCTCCCCTCCTCTCGTCCTCGGTCTCCTCTTCCGTGCAGTGTGTTGTTTTGGTAGGAACGGTAGCAAACTCTCGGATAACCACGCCAGTGATGCCTACTTCAATTTCATATCCTTGCTAGGGGTAGCCACTTGCTTCCCCTTTCTTTTCCTCTCCGCGGCTTCTTTCTTTGCGGATGCCAAGATTGCAGCCTCCTCCCGCAAGCTTTTAGATTCCTCCGAATCAAGTCGCCTTTATGCCCGGCAACTCTATCGGACCGCTTTCACATCAAGGGCCTGCTCATCATCGTTTGACCCTTCATCATCCACATTCACCACTTCCCTGTCTCGCCCGGTGGATTTCTGTGCGGATGCCAAGATTGCAGCCTCCGCCCGGTGTCTCGCCCTGTTCTAGCTAGCATGGTGGGGGCGGTAGGAACTTCGAGAGGAAGTGGGTTGGGATGAGCTTCCTCCTTCTTGATCTCCTCGGCCATGTTGGTGAGGAAATCGCTAACCTTTCCGGTGGGGCTGAACTTCCCCATTATGTCTTTGATGATCTTGAAGTATGATTTGCCTACGAACGTCTCCTTTGGCCGAATCATTCCGGTGACTGGCAACACCATTGATTGAGGGGTCGGAGGTGTCAAGGTCTCTGGTGGAGGGGTGGAGAGAATCTTTCGCACGCAGAGTTTGGTAGAGGGTTTCTGGGACTGACCGAAAGCTGTTGATTTGTCCATGGATGGAGGTGGTGTTAAGTGACTTAGCCGGAAACTGAGAGAAATGAAATTTAGAATTTTGTTAGGCTTGTGAGTGTTAAGAGATGCAAAAATTGACCAGGAGAGAGAAAGGTGTGATAAATAGAGGTGGAAGGAGAAGAGGGAACGGTTGTCGTGACATCAACACCCGTTCACCTTCATGCGCCAATTTTGAAATTCAAAATTTCTACGATTCCCCTATTTTTTCCTCCTTCAGTTAAAGACAATTTTGCACAGTAAGTTTCTCTTTCTCACTTATTCTGTCAAATCCTACTTAAAAACGAGAGAAACAAAATAAGGAATTTTGTGGAGTACTAGTAAGAGACTTTCTTCAAGAATTTAAGGATTTCGCGTTGAAACTAAACTCTCTATCAGATACATCAAAAATTTTCGAAAATTATTTTTGCCATTTTCTGAAATAAATTTGTTTGGGATTTTCTTAAAAGAGAACAATAAATAAAAACTTTATTCCAAATCGCGGACAATTCTTGGAATCCACTTGATCAAGTTCCTTGTCCATACATACGTACTGAGCTGAGCAAGTGAGTCTCGAGGGTTGTTCCCGACTATTTATTACTTGATCCGACTGAGTATGCGTGGTGAGGTTTCTCCCGCTGCGCACACTACCGACTTATTTACCATTTTCTCGCTCAGATGGATTAGTAAGAGAAGGTTATAGAGCATGATACTTCCCTGAAACTTTGCAATTCCTAGGATGTGGTGGATCGATTCGCTTGCAAGTTGACCCTTGCTTTTTTGAGCTTGATTGATTTTGAATCCCACGAAGACTGGGTGAGTAGTACTTCCTGCCCTGCTTGTAGTCGTCGCACCTTTGTGCACATTTGTCGACAGCTTCCTTCCCTCTTCACAGTCTTCCATCCTTCGGTTTCTGGTGCCATCCCTGCAGTTAACTGGACCAAGTGTTGTTAACATTTCTTTCAACTTGATCAGTTCATAGGTCGGCGATCCGTTGGGGAATTTCCCTTCAACTGGAGATCGTGAGACAACTTTTCTTCTAGCAGTTCTTTCTGTCCATCTTTTCTTTCGAGGGTACATCACCATCATGGTTTCCCGTTTCTTCTTATGATTCTTGTAGGCTCCTTGCACTTTTCTCTTTTCCATGGGGCGCAACCTATGGTCAGAAGGGTCTTTCCTTTTAGGCTGCTTAGGCCATGGCCTCAGTTGCTTGCAGTAGATTAGCTTCGCTGCTTCTTTTTCAATTCTTTCATCTTCTAGGCTTGGCCCTTCCTCTTCGTAGCATCCACCTAGCTTATCTATGAGCGGAGGTGGTTCCTCTACCAGTGCATTTTCTCCTTCTCTTGAGGTTCATCACTTACCTCATCTGCCACTTGATGTGACAGTTTGTCCTTGAGAGGTGAGGCGATCGACTTGTCCCCCGCTTGGGACTCCTCATCCGCTGGTTCAGCCTCAATAGTTCTTACCACTTCTTGCTTCTCCAGTGGTATTTCCGACTCTTGCTCAGCATTCGTTGGTCCCTTCTCTTCAGGTTGGCTTGCAACTTCTTCATCTACCATCCGCTCACCCCCCCTAAAACTTGCTCTATCCTCTTGTATCCCCTTTCATGATATCGGCTAGTTGAGAGATCTGCTTGATCATTTCGTCCATGCTGGATTTCTGCTCATCGTATGCGTGTTGCATTTTCAGTGTCAGTTCATCATTTGATTTTAAGCAACGTCTCATGTTCTGCTGGGATACGATCAATCCCTCGATCCTTTCCTCTGTATAATCTGCATGCTAATTTCCTTTCTGATGATAGCTCAAAATTTTGTTGCGGATGCGAGTGGTATTGATGTTGACCTGGATGGACTTGGCGTTGGTGAGACTGGTGATTCTGAGCTTGCCAGTCCTCACCCTGCCATGTTGGGAGATGATCTTCGGCATTGGAGAGCCGTGGGTGATGGGGTTGATTTTGAAAAGGTGTATAGTAACTACACTGGTTGACTGGATTCATAGTCTTGGAAATTGGAGTAAGATCGGTGGTCTGGATATCCCATTTGCCAGGTGGATATTTGAGTATTGTTTTGGTGCGGCTCTGACTGAAAGGTGGGTCGTCTTTAGACTAGCTCAATTGAGGTGGGGCTCTACTACTCTCCCGTTCTCTATGATGGGGTATTCAAGTTGATACACATCAACCTGCCCCCCGGGATTCCAACTCCTGTTTGCATTCCAAATCTCACTCGTGTTCTAGCGATGACTCATTTGGTCAGTCTGGGGTTGGGCCTTGATTGAGGAAGCTTGTGGGTGATTTGTTTGGAAACCGGTTCCTTAGTTGCTCGTCGTCATTCCCCATGGGAGTATTCTTTGCATTACTTTGGGGCAGAGCGTCTAATGCATCATCGTAGCCCCTTTTTGCATTTAGAAGCTTCTCCAAGATTATCTTGGCCTTACTCAACTGGAGTTGGGAAAAATTCCCCCGCTTGATGAGTTGACTAGGCCCTTGTTTTTTTGCATCCACATCATAGAACCTTGAATAGATCTCCACTTCCAACATATTGTGGTTTGGGCATGCATCCAAAGACCTTTGTATCTGTGCCAATATGTACTCAAGCTCTCATCATACCCCTGAGTAGCTTCCTTGATTTCCCTTCGGAGTGTGTTTGTTTTCGATGCTGGAAAGAATTGGTTTAGAAACTCCTCCTTGAAATCTGACCAGGTCTTGATGGTGTTGGGTAACAATCCTCTGAACCAAGTATCTGCTTTGCCTTTCAAGGAGAGGGGAATGGCTCTTAACTTGAAATCCTCCTCACTCGACCCATTCGGCCTTTTCTGCACTCTGCAGATTTTGATGAACTCATGCAAAAACTTGATTGGACTCTCGGTACTAGCTCCCAAGAATACAGGTAATATGGCTAGAAAGTCTGGCTTAACATATATTGCTTCTTACCCAGAGGTTGGAGATAGCATAGGTTGGCTTGTTCTCAACGTGGGCATAGAGTAACCCTATCTCCGGATCATCTCCCTGATCGCCAACCATGGTAGTTTCTACCTCGTTTGGATCAGCCATTGATTCAGATAGACTCTCGGAGGTGATGTCCTGGTTTCTTTCTCTAATGGCATCCAAGTCAGTCAGTTGGCTGGGAGGTGGTCTTGGTTGGGCAATGACTGGTTCCACTTCTTCCTCTGGTTACCTCTTGAACTCGGTTCCTTCCAACTGAGGAAAACAGAAAACAACGAAAAGTTTGTTTACAAGATGTACACTGATTTTCTTAAAGGTAACATGAGATGCTCCGCCCATCTAAGTGCTACTCTTCCCCTGTCGACCCCTTGGTCCACACCAGCGGGTTAACTTCATCTGGACCAATCGGCTGTTCATCATGGACATGAGTTGTTGTTAGCACTCTTGGGTGTCTTGAGCTGTCTCTGTTCCAACTGAAAACTCAAAAAGGAAGAAAATCAAATTATCAACGATATTTGCACCAAAGTGTCTTGCAATAAATGTATAAAGAACGCCATCCTCCCCGGCAACGACGCCATTTGAAAGAGGCGTTTGGCTACTCTGCATCTCTTTGTCTTTGTGTCGTTAATCTTTCTCTCACTGAAACTCAGAGCGTGCGCTGGGTGTCGCAAAATGATCAAGTCGTGACACCAAACGGACCCAGGCGAACGATTTTGTGTGTCACTTGCACGTGGCTTGTGAACGAATCCGGTGGGTAGTGCAGTTAATCAACTTGACATATTTCACCCCAATCCGACTCATGTTGAGTATGCGAACGGAGAGACTCAAGAGCTTGCCTTTCAAAGACCTTAACCCACAATACTGCTATTTTAGTAAAGGGAAGTAAGGGTCGAATCCCACAGAGAGGACGTGTTCTTCATTTGTTGCGGACAAGTTGGGGATGGCTGCTGCCACGCTTCACTAAAGTGGGTTAAGTTGGGACAACTAAGGGTGTGACAAACTGAGCATTTGACTAAATTAAACTGATCAACTCATTCTAAACTGTGGACTTGTACGACGTTTTCCTGAAATAGCCAAACATCATAAAAGTAACCAGTGTCAAAAGTCTGCAAAGTGTACGATAAAGTAAAATTTTACTAACAAACATATCTACTTTAACAAGTCAAATCAAGGAACAGAGTAATTCAGAGTTGTAAAGAAATTCATCATAACAAACTTAGCATGAAAGAACAACTCATGAGACTAACAAATAACTCTAAATCAAACAAATAGCAACAACTATAGCTACGTAAACAAACCGACCTACTCATACTCATGCAGAAAATAGAATGAAACTTCAGATCTACGACTACCGAAACGAATCAAACACGATCGCATCTTCGATCCACGTAATCACGCTCAGATCTACACTACCTTGCTGCAAATAACCAGATCTAAACGTTCCAACATATTCCATACATGATTACTTCACAACTAAGCAAGATTCATATGCAACATATTGAACGAAAACAGAACACTTGAGCTAAGATGCACAACATGAATTGATGCACAACATGAATCATAAATCAAACATAGATCAGGGAGTTTATGCAATAATAAACAAGCCTTCAACGTGAACCAAGATCGCTAAACTAAGATTACTGAATCAAACATCCAAAGTGAACTGAAAGTGAACAAAAACCAAAAGCAGAAATTGTTTCTTCACCCCTTCTCGAGGTGGAATTACAGAACCAAATGAATAAAGTGATAAAACCCACACCAAACCACCACTAAACTAAACTAAGAACCAAGTGTGTTTGTGACAGAATTCATGAGATTTGAGTGTTGGGAGCTCCCATTTCAGCCCTAGGAGAGAGCTGAAGTCAGTAGCGTGCCAAGAGCTGGAAGCCCCTCCTTCCTCATTCTCTATTTCCATTTATAGGAAGGCGTGAGGTCTTGATCCCTAAGGCAACCGTCTTTGAAAAGTTTTTCCTACCTTTTTCTTTGGGGATCTCTCTTGTGTGACGCCCAATCTCCTAGTGGGGGTACTCCTGCTGCATGCCATGTGATCTAACTTGAGTCGTTTGCGCAGGAAATTTGACTCATTCTCCTTGATCCGTTCGTCCGCCCAGTTGATCAGTTCATTCTTGAATATGGCGGACTTTCACACACACCCGCCTCACATTTGTACGATAGATCACAAGAAAGGGTGTAGTTTTATTACAGAACATATGCATGAAACGAGCCTTATCATAGTGAAAGGGAAATGTGTGAGCTTGAGTTTGTAGCATGAAGAATTTGTGGGAAGGGAGAAAAATAGGGTTACTTATGGAGAGTAGGAACTGCCCTTGGTGCAAGAACTCTGTGCTGGAAACTTTTACTCACCCACTCTCAAACTTTCTATGTGGCTGAAAATTCGAAGTATGTGGGAGGACGATTTGAAGGTGGTGTGGAAGGGTTCTTATAGGCAAGAGTGTGGTATACTTGGGATAACTAAATGGCTGATACTGCAGTTTGTCTTCATCCCACAACATATCTCCTTTTTCTTTGATGTTGTAGTAATTTGAACTGAAAATTGTTGTCTTACTAGGAGATAAGGACCCTTGCATTTATGTTTTTTTGTTGGTGTTGCATAGTGTACAAGGAGAGGATGCAGGTGCTGCTATGAGGAGTGGATGTTGCAGGCATTGACTTGCCTTCTTGGGTAAGTCCTTGGTCCTCCTTTACTAAAGAGGGGTTGTCCCTCATCATAGTTTAGGCTTATTTAATTTCTTGTGTCTTATTCATTAACTTTTGTTTGTATCTTGCAGGTTGGGAAAGGCTTGGCTGCCTCGATGCTGTCGGGGACATGGGTCGCTGCCTGGGCTCGATGGCTGATCGGACACGGGTCGTGGGGGTGCGATTTGGGCTTGGGAAAAGAAGCCCAAAGTGCAAGCAATACAAGATTTTATTTCCTTAAGCTTTTGGTCCATTCAAGAGTATTTGTAGTAGTGTTCAAAAACTCTTTTTTTCTTCTATTCATAACCCACGAGTATATAAGTTAATGTATTATTCGAGGTGCAAGCGAACACTTTAGTTCGGGGAGAACAACTTCATATCCTTATACAACGGTCATTATATTTCATAAACATACATTAGATTGTTTTAGTTCGTTCAATTATCACTTTAACTTTTGTTTTGCAAACCAGCAACATTAACTATCAACAAAGGGGTAACGAGTTCCATTTAATTCAACGAAACAAGAGAGCGACATTTCTGTACTTCGACATTAAACATAAAGGAAAAGGGTAATAAAAGAGCAGGTATTACAAATTCGTTTCGGTAGTCGTAGATCTAAAGTTTTGTTCTATTTTCTGCATGAGTATGCGTAGGTTAGTTTGTTTACGTAGTTACAGTAGTTGTTTTCTGTTTTGATTTGGAGTTATGATGAGTTAGTCTTGTGAGTTTTTTCCATCATGCTGAATTGTTATGATGAAATTCTTTGCACATCTAATTTACTATGTTCCTTGATTTGGTTGTTTGAGGAAGATGAGTTTGTTAGTAAAGTTTTGCTTTATCGTACACTTTGCAGACTTCTGACACTAGTTACTTTTATATTGTTTGGCTATTTCAGGAAACCATCGTACAAGTCCACGGTTTAGAATGAGTTGATCAAGTTAGCTTAGTGAATCTCTCAGTTTGTCACACCCTTAGTAATCTCAATTTAACCCACTGTAGTGAAGCGTGGCTGCAGTCATTCCCAACTTGTCCACAACAAATGTAGAACACGTCCTCTCTGTGGGATTTAATCATTACTTCCCTTTACTAAAGTAGTAGTATTGTAGGTTAAGGTTTTTGAAAGGCAAGCTCTTGAGTCTATCTGTTCGCATACTCGACATGAGCCGGAGTGGGGTGAAACATGTCAAGTTGATCAACTAGATTACCCACCGGATCCGTTCACAGGCCATGTGCAAGTGACAGACAATATCGTTCACCTAGGTCCGTTTGGTGTCACGACTTGATCAGTCTGTGACGCCCAACTCATGCTCAAAGTTTCAGCGAGGGATAAATAACGACAGAAAGAAAATGACACAAGAGAAAGCAAGCTTTCACCCTACTAGGCCTATTCTAATCTAATTCGGGTCTGACTAGGGAGTGACTTCCTACATAGGCTAGTGTACCCCAATGGGGATCGTGAGCCGTCTTTTGGGTCGGCCTGTTCAGTGATCGAGTTTGAGGCCACATTCTCGTTTCACATGATGAGGTTGATGCTGATGAGATTGTTGTTGTAGTTGATGTTGATGATGGGCTAGGGAGGGGAGTGACCCTACTATGCCAGACTATGGTAATCGAATTCGGGTCTTAGCAAGGGTGCTTCCCTACTCAAACTAGTGTACATGATGAAGACCGTAAGTAATCGAATGGGTTGGCCGGTTTTCGTACTCGTGGAAAGTGGCCACCTTACACGGCACCCTAAAGAACAGATATGGCATTTTCTTAAATAACTCAAGGAGAAGTGATTGTGTATTTGAAATGATGAGGAAGATGATTTGGAGATGAGTCGAAAGTTTGTGCTTATTAAATGTTTTTAGTGTTTCTCGGCATTTTAAAGTAAAACCCGATATTCACTCAATGGAGGCATGACAAAACTGTTTTTATTAAATTATTTTGGTGTATGTTCACTGAGAGCCCTGCATGTGTTTTCTCTATGTGCAAGTTGAGCGGTAACGAGCGCGGTGGGCGTTGAACATAAAAGTGAAGAATGTCTATCAAATGTTCAGAATATGTTGTGTCTTCATACATAGCATTATTCTACTCTCGAATGCTTCCGCTAAACAGTATTTCTTTAGTATTCTTTTGGAGTTGTTGATTTTTGAGATACTTTGATTTTATTCGAGTTATTCCCATTTTTGAGTTGTGGTCAAGTTGTGTTATTTTCACCTTTCTTCCTAGCTTCTTTAACCCTCCCCTAGCCGCGATCATCCGGGTTTTCTATCCTTAGAAAATGCGGGCGTGACAAGGGTGCGGGCTGATATTAAAGTTTTGAATGGTTATAAGTATATATCGCCTCCCCAAATGAACAATCCTGGACCTGCCACCAGTTCCTATAAGCTACCTAGACGTCAACATCACTCTATTCTACAACTCAGCCGGCTACTCTGCCGTTGTCCCAAGGTTCGACCAAGGCGGGAAGAAGACGGCCTGCCGGTTGAAAAGTAAATAACTTATTTTATTGTAACAACACCGTTTTGATTATAGCTAGGCATGCACAAGGGTCGGAAACCGCCGGTTCCGGGCCCGAACCGGCGGGTCAAGGGTCGAGATATCCATGAACCTGAACCGGCCCGCCTAGCTCCCGGCGGTTCCGGTTCCGGTTCAAAAAACCGGCGGTTTACGCGGCGGTTCAAAACCGCCGGTTTTCGGCTTGAACCGCCGGTTCCGGGCCGGTTCGACGGTTCGATGAATTTTTTTTTTTTTTGCAATTTTCAACTTTTCAATTTTAATCAAATTACATTACACTTTTCAAGTTTGTTTTTGTATGAAATGTAAGTAAATAAAATTGAAAAAAATACGGCTAAAGTTGCAATTTTATTGAAATTGCATGTTTACAAATTACACGTTACAAGTTACAACAATTACAAATTGAAAACATAATGCGGTCTTGAAGTCTTAAACAAAATTTAAATACAAATGAGACTACTAGTGAAGAACTAATTACAAATGACAAGAAACGACGTTGAAGTTCTTAAACGTATAAGTGTATTATATATATACTCTTAGCCGGCGAAGAAGATCTTTCTACATAACTAAATTAAGGACACCTTTAGCAATTCAACTTTAAATGTTGAGTTTCGTCTAACAATCAACAATTATAGTAGAATTGTCAAAAGTTTCCCTCATTTAGCCGTATAGAGAAATATACTTCATCGACTAGAGTATATACAAATACAATTATGTAATTGTATTTGCATATTTTTAAAGTAGGAATTAATGGGAAAAAAAGAAATAAAAGAAAAAGGACTTGAGCTCAACTTAAATTAAAAATTTAAGTTGAGGTGCCTACGTATCCCAATTGCTCATTTGCATTAGGGAATCAAAGTCCACGTAGTTCTCTTACCTTACTTACCTATTTGGCTTGGCCGGCGGCGGTTGACGGTTGGCCTAATCTTCATCCCCGGTGAATTCATCTTGTGATCCCTCTTGACGATCATTCCAATCATTTTCTTGTTCTCGGACGTCAGCTTTGGCCCAATCATCAAGTAACATCACGGCTTCCATATTTTTCGCCGAGAGCTTACTTCTTGATTCATCCAAAACGCGCGAGCCAACACTAAAAGTGGACTCGACGGCGACGGTGGAAGCCGGAACAGAAAAAATCTCCTTGGCCATTGAAGCAAGGATGGGAAAATCTTTCTCGTGGGTTCCCCACCAATCGAGGACGTCGATTTGGGCGGGAGGAGTAGGACCTTCATCACCAAAGGAAAAGGGTGATTCAAAATATAAATCTAATTCACTGACCATACCTGAGGACCTTCCGCCGGTGCTGTAGTTGTATAGGTCGGCTAGTTGGGATTGCGCGTCGGGGTCATCATAATCGGCTTGAAATGCAAAGCCATAGTTATGTTGTGGAGGAGGGGGTCTTCTGACTTGGTGAGTGGTGTTATACTTGGTTTCATATTCGGTGTAGAGAGAGCGCAAGTTATACTCGAGGTTTTGTTGCACAACTGACCGGTCCGGGAGGTTTATTTGAAAGGTTTCTGAGAGGTCGACTCCAAATTCGTCACTGGTATCCGATTGGATTGCTTGAAGGGGACCAAGATCAATTGAACTCAAATTGTTATAATAAAAATCTAAAATTCTAGAGGTACCTGCTAATTTCCATTTTGGATCCAATACCTTTGCAATCAAAAACACGTTAGGAATCTCACTGAAATACTTGAGCCATTTTTCAATCATATAATACAAAATGCACATTAACTCGGGAGAAGAGGAAGCATTTTTCATTGCAGTTTTAAAACCAAGGGATATGTACATGCAATGCTCCAAAACACGAACAGCAGTGCAATAATAAACACCCGACAATTCAACAGTAGCATTTTTGAAATATTTGAACAATTTAAATAAAGCCAAACTGTTATCCCAACAACTATGCGAAAGATATAAATCACGGTAGGGGTTAGTTCTATAAAAATCACATAAAGCATCTTTATGTGTCAAAGTAGAATTCAGACAATCATATGTCGAATTCCATCTATGAGACACATCCATAGTAAAATTCGTGTACCTGACATTCTTTTGATGGCAATATTTATTCCATGCTTTGCCAATAGGTGGCTTTTGATGGATTAATCTAACTGCATTTCAAATAGGAGAAACATGCTTTTGCCATAATTCAAGTGCATCCTGTACACATAAATTTAAAATATGGCAAATGCATCTTTGATGAAAATACTTACCTCCAATTACCGGTGTACAAGCCGCAATCAAATTGGCAATACTTGCGGTGTTGGTAGTTGCATTATCAAAACCAATAGAAAATATCTTGTTGCATAACTGAAACTCATTCAACACTTGTATAATCAAAGAAGCAATTTCGGGTGCAGTGTGTGGACTTTCAAATTCTCTAAAACCAATTAAACGCTTGTTCAAAGTCCAACTGTTGTCCACAAAGTGAACCGTAATACCCATGTATGAATGACGGTTAAAACAATCCGTCCAAACATCTGAGCAAATGTTCACCCTGTGGCCCATGTTAACTAAATAACGTGATAATTCTACCTTTTTCTCCAAGCACTGCCGAACGGTAGATCGTTGCACGGTCATTCTACCTATTCTTTTGATTGCTACATTCAACCCACTTTGCATAGTAACCTCAAAACTTTTGTCATCAAAAACATTAAAGGGCATATGCTTCATAGCCGCCCATCTAGTCATTGTATCATCAAAATTCTTTTTATCATATTTAAATAGAGGCGCACCTGACGAACTCGAGCCGGCGGGTTGGAAGTTTAGTTGGCTTTGGGTAGAGGCAGTGCCGCATTCTACCGGATGCTTTGCCACTAAATGGCGACGGAGGGTGCCATATCCACCACCGGCGGACCATTTGTACACTTTATCGCAATAGTTGCAGTAAACATGAAAGTCCGAAGTCTCTTCTTGAGAGTTCGGATCGTGAGGACTTGGAATCACCACCGGGACCTTCTTGTAGTGTTTGATAAAAATGTCCGATTTCAAAGCTTTTGCCGTGTTAGTGGGTGCAGGGGGAGGCATCTCCTCATTTCCGCCGGTGCTAGAAGGAATACGAGAATGCGATCTATCCTCGTTGTTGTCCAAGTCCAACGATATAGTAACGTCGAACTCCTCATCTTGTTGGGAACGACCTCCCCTACCCCCACCTTGTTGCATTTCAGCAAGTAGCATGGCGGTCCTATGATCTTCTTCCATCTATAAATATTATGTACGTAGAAGTTAAAAGTATGAACGCAAAAAAAAATTAATGAAATTTTGTGCATGTGAATTGGAAAACAAAATTTTCATTACTTACTTGCATGCGTTCGGCTGCCAATCGGGAAACCTCGTCCATAACATCTCGACGACTAGGTCGTCGAGATTTTGAGGGACGCGTAGTGCTTTGATCTTGGGCTATTCCCTTGCCCCGATCACCACGTCCCGATCCACCACGAGAAGAAGACATATTGAATATATTGATAAATGAAAAGTAATATGGACTTGGAATGATATATGTATGAAGTATAAAAGAAGTGGTAAATTATGAGCACAACAAATATAGTAGTGAGTAGAAAGTGTAGAATTAAACTTGCGCAATTAGAGAGAATGAGGAGAGAATAGAGAAATGGAGATTGAGAATGAAATTCCGAAAGTTCAAGGAATGGGGCAAGGAATAATGAAGGAGAAGTGGGGTATATATAAGAGTAAAATTGGATGAAAAAAAAAAGTTTGAAATTTTGAAATCTGCCGTGAACCGCCGGTTTACCGCCGAAACCGGCGGTTCAACCCTAAACCGGCGGGCCGTCCACGGTTTGAGTCAGAAAACCGCCGGTTTCTGACCGAAAACCGGCGGTTTATGACCGGTTTTGCAGGCCTAAACACTGACCCTACGACCTAGCCTCTGAAAAGTTGCCGGAACAGTCGGAAACCGGCTCCCGAACCGCCGGTTTACCCCGACAAACCGCCGGTTTACCCCTCAACCCGGCGGTTTACCCCGCAAACCGCCGGTTCCAACGGCTATCCTAAACCCCTACGCGAACCCTACGAACCCCTAACCTACGAAACACTGTTCGACCCTTTGAACCGACGGTTCGAACCGCCGAACCGCCGGTTCACGGTTCAATATATTGCCGAACTTGAACCGGCCCTTCCGACCCTTCAACCCGCCTGCCGGTTCAAACCGCCGGTTCCGGGCCCGGTTCCGGTTCATGAACCGGCGGGCCCGAACCGGCGGTTAACCGGCGGGCCGGGCCGGTTTGTGCATGCCTAATTATAGCCATAATACAATCATTCTCCCTTTTTTAAGTTATGAGATGGTAGTAAATTGATTATTCTCTTAATTTATTATCCTTCAACACATCCATATTGGTAGAGTGTGCAGGTATAACTTTGTGTGCAATATTCATATTTATTATTTCGGGTATTTATGTTTTTCATATCTAAACGCATTTTTTATTGCAAGTCAATGATTGAGAAGTGGAGTATCATATTGGCCTAATAATTCGGATTCCGGTGGACAGAGAAATGACACTATTAATTATAAAGGCTAGCCCCCAAAGTTGCTACATTTAATAGGGTATTAAATTATTTCACTAGGGTATGAAAATATGTAATTCTTTAAATTAATTAAATTATTATTTTTATTTTAAATTAGCTATATGTTTACTTAATTGATAAAATTAAATATAAAATTTTGGAATACTATTCGATATAGTACAAGATTTGATTTCCACATTTATTTTCCATATATCTTGAAAATTTAGTAACAAATTATACAATGCAATAAAAAAAAATAATACTGATCTCACATGTATTAGAGTATTCCGAATGTGATTAATAAACTCTCAGAATTTATTCAATCTTTGTTAAGAATTCCAGTTAGTATACATAACTCGATTTTATACTATCCAAATCAGAATATGATTTATTGTGCCAATAAATTTTCATAACTTGTAATCATATATTTACTTTGATATTTTATACTTATATTGTTTGAGTTTTCAATCACATTATATTCCTCAAATATCTCTTCATCACATCCGACTCTAACTTTGTCTACAATATCGATATTGGGAGTCTAGTTTTTCACACAAGTTGGCGGGTGATGAAGGAACGAGAATCATATCAGCCTAAAAAAAAGTTCGATGTATATAGACATAACCAAGATTTGCTTAAAAGGGGTCACAGTTGCCCTTCTTATTTCTGCAGCATTCGGCGCATTACTCTACTGCCTATTTTTGCCACCTCAATTCTACATAGAACAAATACACATTCAAGAAAAGTCCAGTAACTCCTCGAATCCAAACACCACCATTGTCATAGATATAAAATTCGTGAATATAAATACTGATCGTATTTATTACGAAGATCTCAACATTACTTTTTATTATGCATCCACCAAAAGCTTCTCCGCCGTCGGCTACTGCATTGTCCCACAATTCGTCCACTTTCGGATTGTTACGGCCAATCAGGAGGCGGTGGTGGAGGCTCTGTTAGGTTTGGTATACTGAAAAGCATGTTTCGAGCACGAATAGAATCTTGCTTTTATACGAAAAACTCTACAATCCACTTTTAACCCGATTCAGTATTATTCGAGCAGTTTCGCACGAATAGAATCACTAATATTATTACATTGTGTTTGCTTATGCATTTATAAGATGTTTTACAAACATTTAAATGTAGTAGAAGCAAACAAAGTCTAAGTCTTTGTTTGTTTTAGTAGACCGGTTGTGGGCGTCGTCCACTTTAAGGTAACACGGTCAGTTCTGAACAAAGAAAAACAAGAATATCACAACCTAGATAGGCTTTGGCTACCTATCGTGAAAGGTTGCAATGTTAGTCCGATATTTCTAAGCCTTACTGAAATAAGTTGACATTGGTGTGATATAATACTGAACGGATCTAACAGTAAGACATGTCTTCATGCTATCTACTGAAAGACTAGGTCTTGATAAACAACTATTTCTTAATCAACATACGTTAGCATTGAGCATACGTTATTGATTATGCATTACTTTGACTTATCAAATGGTGCGGGTTTTTCGCAATCCAATAAACCTGATATATTGGGTAGTGGTGATTAATATCTAGAGGTGTTAGGATTGTTATTATGTTGAATCACGCGCTTGGTGAGCCTGGCTTGATAATTGTCCTCAAGAGGGGCTCGAACAAGTTTTTATTATTCGGAAACTGGCCAATTGGAATTTAATTATTCCATGATTAATAAATAAGTGTTTCTTGTTAAGTCCAATCTTGGAATTAAAAGATGTTAATTAATTAAGTTTATAGCAGACACTAATTAAATAACAGACATTTCTATCTTAAGCGCGGGAAATAAACGACAAACAAAATGGAAGCCCAGATTACTTCATCATAAAAGCAACGAGCAAGCTGAGGTGGATAGGAATAAGCCACGCCGACGAGTGAGTGTAACCGTCTAATATGAGCTAGCGGGATTGAGCTGACTCGGCAAGAGTGTGCAAATTTAAATAGGAGGCAAAGGGAAGTAGCTATTCATTCATGAAAATCGTGTGTTGATCACTTCGATGCATTTATGTTAGCTTAGTTACGTAATTTCAATTGTTGCAAAGTACCAAAAAATATCAACACATTTTTATTGAGATTGTACATGCATATATTGAGATTGTTTGATGCATTTATTGATAAAATCTGCTTATTAACATATACAAAAACTGAAATAAAAATTATCAAATTTCATCATTCGAACGTCGTCGGAACATATGCAATTGAGATCTCGTTAGAATCCTTATAAAATTATCTTTAATTTGATATCTTTTTTGCAAAAAATTATTTAAATCGAGAGAGTTACGTAAATTTAAAGTTTTGAGATTATTTTGAGAGAGAGTAGTTAGTTATAATTACTATATATAAGAATTGACATTAATACCCTTTAAATTTAATTAATAATTATTTAAATTTAAAATATAATACACTTGACACTATTTTATCCACTAGATCTTCTAATCTAATGGTTAAGAATTGCTCTCAATTTTGGATTGGTAATTAGTTAGCAATTGATCACATGTGTCGCACTTTTATATATATATATAGAGAGAGAGAGGCGATTCAAACAAGAACGCATCTAAATCCAGTGTGAATGAAATAAGTTGTGGAATGTGAGACCTATTTATAATAAAAAAAATAGGATTTTTATTGTGGAACTCTGATGAACATGGCTAATTTGTCTTGTGTAGAATCTGTGCTGGTTGCAATAGCAAAATTGGCCATGGAAGATACTTTCGTTGCATGGAAGCTGTCTGGCATCCCGAATGTTTTTGTTGTCATGCTTGCGACCTTGCAATTTCTGATAAAAAGGTGCTAAACTGTTATGAGTCACTCTGACTTTCTAGGTGCCTCGTTTATACTCCCTATGTCACTTTGATACTCTCTCCGTCCTCAAACAGTAGGATAGGCCTAATAGGGTGCGGTATGTGTTTCAATTAAAACTTGTTAGTGTAATATTGTGAGTGGGGATTCAAACTTGTTACATAACTTAATTGGATCAATAATCTTATGAACTGACTTATTCTCGGATTCTGTTTCAGTTTTCCGTCAATGATAATCGTCCCTTCCATAAATCTTGCTATAAGGACTTGCACCACCCCAAATGTGTTGTTTGCAAGAACTTTGTAAGTGTTCTTCATGTATAGTACATATTACATACATTTTCTTTTACATTAAGCTTATTCATTTACTTCCTCCGTCCCTCTGTAGCTGAGTCGTATTCCTTTTTAGTTGTCCCACTATAGCTGAGTCATTTTCTATTATGGCAAAAAGCACCCACTTTTCTTCTCTCATACTTTACTCCCTCGTACTTTATTCTTTTTCTTCATCTCTCTACATTTTTCCTTTCTTACTTTATCATCCATCCATTCAATTCACTTTTAACACAATTTCTTAAATCTCGGGCCAAAAAGAAACGCATCTGCTATAGATGGAGGGAGGGACTACTATTTTGTGATTAGTTTTAGACTAGGTTATATTCCTTTTCCATCCGTGTAGATTCCCACGAATGCAGTCGGACTCATTGAGTACAGAGCTCATCCTTTCTGGAAGCAGAAGTACTGCCCTTCACACGAA
The DNA here is from genome assembly GCF_004379255.2 of Salvia splendens. Classification (NCBI taxonomy): domain Eukaryota; kingdom Viridiplantae; phylum Streptophyta; class Magnoliopsida; order Lamiales; family Lamiaceae; genus Salvia; species Salvia splendens. The sequence goes on along the minus strand of NC_056042.1, from coordinate 21,475,681 downwards.
CATGATGAAACACCCCGTTGTTGTAGCTGTGAAAGAATGGAGGTGAGCAGTACAAATTAGATTTTCATTCTAAATTGGAAGTGAAACTGAAAGAAAGAGCTACAAACATGAGATCTTCATGAACCGAGAATACATAGTACTACCTCCGTACCAACTTAGTTGACTCATATTCCTTTTCAGGTTATCCCAACTTAGTTGAGCATTTCCCTTTCTGGCACAGAACATATAATCACTATTACTTTCTAGCTCATATTATACTTTCATATCTCTCATACTTTATTCTCTCTTTGATTTTATTTATCTTTATTTATTTCATTTAACACAATTTCTTAATATTCGTCATGCTAAAAACAATCTCCAACTAAGTTGGGACAAAGGGGGAGTATGTCTTAATATTTTTAACCTGTTTAATGGTTGTCCGGTAGTGCAGCCAGTAGATGCTATATATCTAATTCTTGATGATGGGAGGAAGCTGTGTCTCGAGTGTCTAGACTCATCAATAATGGATACACACGAGTGTCAATCGCTTTACCTTGAAATTCAAGAATTTTACGAAAGTTTACTGATGAAGGTAGAGCAGCAAGTTCCATTACTCTTGGTCGAGAGACAAGCACTACATGAAGCCATGGAAGGAGAGAAAATTGTACAGTCTATTCTGTTAAAGCATCATAGTTTTACTAAAGTGGCAAAGTGGCTGATTATTTGTTCAGTTGCCAGGGTCATTACCACACACCGGAGACTAGAGGCCTTTTTCTATCAGAAGAGCAAACTGTTAGCACAGTACAGACAAATATTCAATGTGAAGTAAAAATCAGCTAAATAACGTTTTTAGAATATTTTCTTTCTTAACTTTCAACCCTTCAATTCCCAGATACTGAGGCGACCTAAAATAGGATGATATCAGATAACAGAGACATGTCTCCTAAGCCTTACAGGCTCATTCGAAAATGTGAAGTAACAACGATCCTCATTCTATATGGTCTGCCTAGGTAGCGTCACATATATGCTATATGAGGTACATCTAATCTTCTGCCTTTGGATCCTCACAATAATTAACCTGTGGCCGGATGTAAATTACGATCCTGGCTCACGAAATGATGTATGTGTGGCTCCTTCTAAAAGGTAAACATTCACTAAACATTTCTCTTGCTGCAGTACATGCCTACTAACTTATCAACGAAGTCCCGTTTCAGGTTACCCAAATCTTAGCCAGTTACTATAAGTTTTGCCAGTTACTATTCATACATGTAAAGCTGTTACTAAACTTGAAGAAACATGTAGCATGTAAAGAATAATTGGATATGGCAGACATTTGGTCCGAGCTTAGCTAAAACAGAGTTAGATTTTCTGTTTTCTGCTCTCTCAGCTGTGGATCCATTGACGAATGAAGTTAAGCTGGTGTGAGTTGATTACTGAGTTCTAACTGCTTCTTACTCAATTGTGTTTACATTATTAATAGCTGATCCATTGCTCAAGAAACTTATTACATCTTCTGTTGTAGTTCACTCCGTCCCATAATAGATGTCACATTTTTCTTTTTAGTTTGTCCCATAAGAGATATCTCATTTCCTTTTCTAGAAAAAAGCTATCTCTCACATTAATATAAATATATTATTTTCTCACTCCAATTAACGCACAAAATAACTTCTCCTAAAATCTCGTGCCACTACCCAAATGTGCCATCTTGCATACAATATATATTTGTAGAATATATATTGTATACTCAATTCTATCCGTGCAACATGCTTGAAATATGATTTTCAGTGTATCAATCCTAACACTATATTCAGTAATCAAACTTCATGAATACTTTTTGAGGTTGCAATCCTTCTGAATCTCTACGATAACATCAACATCGTTTGATATTACATTATTACCCCCTCAGCGATTACACATTCTACTCTTTGGTGGCTCGAGTTTTAAAAAATGTGAAGGAATTTGGGCCAAAAATGTTAGTTGAATGTGGATCTAACTTTTACAAATTAGTTTTATAATAAAATGTGAGTGAAATGAGTTAATGGAACGTGATGTCTACCTTACCATATATATTAAAAGTGAAAAGATTCAAGTTATAACATACAACACCAAATGGCAAAATCTCCTTTAAAAAAAAAACACCAAATGGCAAAATGAGAAGGGTAATCGCGGACGGAGGGATTAGTACTATTTGATAGTAACATATGCAAGCTACTGTGCCTCGTACATTTTTATGAGTCTCTCTATATAGTGTCTCAAAGAGAGCTAGGACTTTTTGCTGGAGTTTGGTGCCCCTTGCACAACGAAAGACTTGTACAAAACAAATAAATCAGATAAGGATCTATTTGGCCAATTATGCGATTAATCAATTCACAAGTTAAACAAATAATTGCATGCTAGAACGCAAATAATTCTTGCTCAGAAAAATATAAATCCTAAAACATGAATACTACGGTTTAGAGTTACCGATTTGATTCTCCAAAGAATCGACGATTGCTCGTGCCTTCTCAACGTGATGGTCTTCAATACTAGACCACGGATCTCATGACTGGTTCCCGAACTGTATCTTGATATCAGGGTGGGCTGATCTTACCAAAATACTATGACTCGAATAAAGAAGACAGAAATTCGTCATGGAGGAGAGGTGAAAAAAATCGCCTTTTTCTTTACAGAGTGAGGGACGAAAATTCTAATTAAACAAAATTGTATTTTCTGTCTCATTAATTCTCCTATTTATATTAAGTTCATATTGGGCCCAGTCAGGGATCTATGGAAAGTTTTGGATATGGGTCCACCTCAATTAGCTTTTTACTAATTAAATTGAACCCTTAATTTAATACAAGCTTATATTGGAATATTACGAGCAGCCACTACAGAGGTAATATTGATCTTCCCATCCAAATCCGAAATTATAAGTAATTCGGGTTTCCGTTATGTTTATTATTTATTTCCCACGCTTAAGATATAAATGTCCATTAACTAATTAAAATCTGCTATGGACTTAATTAATTAACATCTAATTAATTCCAAGAGTGCACTTTGCAAGAAACACTTATTTATTAATCATGGAATAATTAAATTCCAACAGGCCAGTTTCCGAATAATAAAAACTTGTTCGAGCCCCTCTTGAGGACATTATCAAGCCAGACTCACCAGGCGATCGATTCAACATAACAGCAATCCTAGCACCGCAGATATTAATCACCACTACCCAATATATCAAGATTATTGAGTTGCGAAAAACCCGCACCATTTGATAAGTTAAAGTAGTGCATAATTAATATCGTATGCTCAATGCTAACGTATGTTGATTAAGAAATAGTTGTTTATCAAGACCTAGTCTTCCAGTAAATAGCATAAAGACATGTCTTGCTGTTAGATCCGTTCAGTGCTATACCACACCAACGTCATCTTATTTCAGTAAGACTTAGAAATATACGGACTTACGTTGCAACCTTTCACGATAGGTAGCCAAAGCTTATCTAAGTTGTGAAATTCTTCTTTCTCTTTTGCAAAGCATTGCATAGAACTGACCATGTTACTTTAAAGTGGACGCCGCCCACAACCGGTCTACTAAGTAAAGACTTAGGCTTTGTTTACTTCTTATGCATTTAAATGTTTATATAACATCTTATAAATGCACCAGCAAACATAATGTAATAATAATACTGATTTTAATAGTGCGAAACTGCTCGAATAATACTGAATTGGATAAAAAGTGGATTGTAGAGCTTTTGCATACAAAAGCAAGATTCTATTGTCACGAACTTGCTCGAAACATGCTTGTTATGACTTAGTTTTCAATATATTCATTGTATGAGCTGGCTATTCTTTTGACAAAGAATACTTTATTTAACTCTCATGGACCGGCTTATTCATCTTGTGTAGAATCTGCGCTGGTTGCAATACTGAAATTGGCTTCGGAAGATAATTGAGTTGCATGGGAGCTTTTTGGTATCCTAAATGTTTCCGTTGTCATGCTTGCAATCAAGCAATTTCTGATTATGAGGTGCTAAACTGTTCTTAGAATATTTTACGGAGTAGTTTCATTTCCTGACTTTCTAGGTGCCTCGTTTATATTCCCTATATCTCTTTGATACTCCCTCCATCCCCAAACAACAGGCCTAATGGGTGCGCTATGTGTTTTAATTAAAACTGGTTGGTGTATCACTGTGAGTAGGGAAAATGCCCCACCTTAGTAATAATTTATAAATGTATTATGAGTAGAGAAAGTAACGGGCCATGTGGTAGAAATGGAAAATAAATCGATATATTGACAGTGATATGTAGTGTTTATGACTCAATAAATAGAATTGGATACATACCAAAATGACAAAAAAAAGATTGTTTAGGGACGGAGGTAGTGTTACCTAGTTACATAACTTTATGAACTGACTTATCTCAAATTCTGTTTCAGTTTTCCATCTAAAAAAATTATCCCTTCCATAAATCATGCTATAAGGACTTGCACCACCCCAAATGTGATGCTTGCAAGAACTTTGTAAGTGTTCATATTCCTTTTCCGTATATATAGTTCGATACACTGTTGATGTAAATCAAATAATGCTAATTCTACTACAAGATTTCTCATAATTTTTATATTAAATCATATATCAATTAATCATTAAAGTTTAATTATTATTTATTAATTGATATGTGTACATGTAAGTTGGAGATATACATATTGTACAAAGAGTAATTTGAGTTTTATTTATTTTGGTCAGCAATTATACACGTGAGCCTAGCAAATAATTAAAAAATAAAGTAGTTGAGACTTTTAAGGAAAGGAGGCGTGACCTACTTGGAGGAGGAAACCAAAACATATAAAAAGGGGCAGCACACGCCACTGTTTGGAGGGGAGCAGATTTTTGGAGAGAAAAAAAAGAGCAGACACCACTTTAGAGAAAGGAGAAAAACGACGGCAGAAGCTCTGGAGGAATTTTGAGCGTGAGAAAGACAAAAGGAGAGGAGAAAATTCCAGCCATCATCTACTCTAAATTTACTCCTTGGTTTCTAGGGTTTTATCTCCATTTATCATTGTTCTTGGTTTAATTATGTTAGGCTAAAAATCTTGTGTTACTCCAAACACGTAGTATGATATTTTGATTTCGTGATTTATTCTATGCTCGTTTTTATCTCATGTTCATTATTACTACTTATTTAATTGAATGAATTTATTACTTTAGGTGCATCTTTAGTGATAACTAGTTTACCACCCGTGCTATGCACGGGCCATAAGATTTTCAAATAAAGCATTATGGAAAGAGATTATAAACATTTTTATTTTGTGAGTTGAGTGGAGAAAGAATAAAGATGAAACATTTTGTATGAGTTGTGAATTTACCTCACACAAACATTTAAAAAATTACATTATACAAAAAAAGTCAAACAAATCAAAGCTGAAAACCTAAAACATAATCACTGCCCTCTACCAATCACATACCAATTGATAATTCAAAGAACAAAAATTTCAATCCACAAAATACATCAAAAAAATCAACACCACCAAGACTATCAAGTTCAATCTAGTTATTTTACTATCGAAAATCGCCATAATAGATTATCTTCTAGGATAAGCAAACCAGAAAATTCAGTAAGTTTCTAAATAAAGTAAATCCTCCACAAACGGCACCACCAACACCACTCAAGCTCTATTCATGCAATCACAAGATCTATTCAATAGTGAACCCGAAGAAAATAGAAAGGCTCTCAAAAACACATATTCTTCTTCGAGAATGTAAAAAAATTCATTTGTAGTTCTCTCAACACACTGTAATAATACATTTCATACTTAGCATACTATTTGATTATAGTACAATTTTAATACTATCAATTATAGGTGTAGTAAAATAAAATAAAAAATAATAACAAAAAAGGACATGCGTAAATTAAATAGAATAAGATATACAAATAAAGGAAAATGTATTTCTAAATACAAAAAAAATATTATTTGAACGAATAAATTCACTTTCATCAAAATTATAAGTAGGTCTCACATTCCACTAACTCACTCCTGATCACATTTTATTACAAAACTAATATAAAAAGTGCGTCTCATATTCCACTTACTTTTTGAACTCACTATTTTTTACAATTCTTAAAACTCGTGTTCACACAAAATGCCACTCCTATTATGGGATAGAAGGAATATTAAATTATGGAACTAAATTTAGAAAAAAATCAAGAAATAATCAACGAATTTTTACTTGATTTAGTATGGAATAATAAAAGTAAAGAAATAAAATTTAAAAGTCCATTTTAGAATTAGAAATAAGAAAAAATAAAAAGTAGTGGGTGACTTCTCGGTTATTGCTGCTCAATCTCTAACCATCTCTATCTTTCTTCATTTACGGTGGCCACCTCCAAGCAGGGATGCCGCCGCCGTATTCCAGACGTCGCCGCTGCCCATTTCTCATTTCTTGTTCAGCCTCGTCATCTCTCCCTGCGTGGATGAGATGCCGGTGGATCTGATCGTCGAGGCTCTTCAGATCTATCTGATCCGCCCTCACGAATCCGCCGCCGGTGTGGACGTTCCCTCCACCATTTCTCCGGAAAGCGCAGATGCAACGTCAGTGGAGCTTACGGTGGGAACGCGCAATAAGCGACGACCTTCAACAACGAAAAGGTAATCGGAATCCCTTTCAAAACTCTAGAGAAATTATTTTTTCTACAGGATTCTCAAAAATTGGTCAAAACCCCCTAACAGATCTGAGGCAAAAATTCTATTCCTCGTCAGATTTTTGGCAAATGCCCCAAAACATTGAGAACACGGTTGAGAAATCGAAGGGAGTCATGCAGCTATTCAAATTTCTAAATGTAAAAGGTCAAGATATCTTCACCGCAGACATGTACTCTGTTGTTGTTTTCTCTGCATGTTTAAATATTCAATTTAATCGCTGCAAAGATGGAAAAAAACGAATCTGTGACTATCTAGTGGCAAAATTAGAGAACTTAATCAACTGCTATTGAACAGATGTGCAAAAATATTAACATATAGCATTCTTCCTAATCTGACTTGATAGTACTTCGTTTTCACCAGGAAATGCCATGATTAACAGTTCAAAATCAAAGTCAAAGCTTAAATGGGCGAGAGAAAGAAGCATGCCAAGAAGTTCATCTGATAAGCGTATAAGTACTATACTTACAAAACTGAAATTATTGAAACACAATTTTATGCCTATAATGTCTATATATTTATATTACTTCTAATGATAATTTCAAATGGCCGAACAGAACATGTACGAAAAAGTTTGAAAGGAACAGCTAGAGATGCTGAGGACAACAGTAACACGATTGTAAGGTATATTTTGTATCTGAACTTGAAAGAGTTAACTGTTCTGATGCACAACTCTTAAGTATTAAAGATTTCATTAACTTCTTCAATGCTTCAGGACAAAAATTTAAATCCAGAATCAGATAATCAAATAATATGTAGCTTAAAAAGAATAAAATTAAAGAAAATAGTGAGCCGTGCATTAGGAAAAAGGTACAATTTCTTCACTTTAGGAATACATATGGGAATGTTCATGGCTTTGTCGGGTTTAGGGGTACTAAACCTAATAGATTTTCGCTTGCTCCTTGATTTTGGAAAAATAATCATGTTTGTTCTTTCATTGTGCCTAGCTCAAAAATCATGCAGGCATCTTTTTGGTTTGCAACTTAAATATGTAACTGGGTAAATCTGTTTGTAGCAAAGCGAGCCAATAAGTCCGGATAGTCCTATTGATGGGACTCCTAGACCTGCAGTTCAATCGTCCTGCAAAGTTTTTACTGCTTCTGATACCAGCACACATGGTGGATTTTCTGTCTTTCATAAACATGCAAATGAGTGTCTTCCCCCATTGGTAACTATTTATCTGCTTCCTTTAGCTATATACAAATGTACTCGGTGCTAATTTCCTATATTTGCTGACAATGATTGTTCTCCTATCAGAATACGAGCCAACAGATTCTGAGCTTCCGACACAGGAATTGATTGCTAGGGATACACATGGAAATGAATGGCAATTCAAACATATATTTAGAGGTGAGATACTGTGTTTGTTTTCTAGTAATTGTTTACTTTTGGTGTCACTGATGTTGTATTGTTGTTTTGAGACTATATAAAGAAATCTATTCACCTGGGCCTTGTAGTTGGCATGGAAATAGTAGCTCTCCGGGCATGATACTAATAGATAGTAATTATAGATGTAATATATTAGGTAAATCTGAGCTTCATCAGTAATAAATCTGAGAAATTCATTTGCAAAATCATTCCCACAATATCAATTCCCATTAATATTAAAGTTTACTCTCATATTTTGCAGAGGAAGAGAATGGGGTTTTAAGAGTACAAAACGACTAAAATTGGTGCTGTGCATTAAAGGTAATTTTGTAATTACTTACACTCAGAATAGTAACTTAATATGTAATTACTAAAATTGGTGCTGTGCATTAAAGGTAATTGCTAATATCTGTGATAATGTGATTTGGTGTCAATACGGATGTATCTGTTTTTAAGCATGCATCAAATTCTGAAAAATAAGAATTAAATTTGCACGAATCATGTGCTTTTAAATGCATTCATGCAAGCTTGCTATATATATGACCATGCTTGGCCGATCTTTAGAAGTTTGTGGTTTGGTCGCAAAATAGATAATATTCTTAACTATTGATTAAAATAATAAACTGCAATTGATATTTTAAAAGAAAATATACTATAATCTGAATTTTATCAACACCGTAATTTGTATGTTCAAAATTTTTTTTAATTAACATATAAACTTTACTGTCATATTCTGCAGTGTTTTCTGAGTGCAAAAAGACTAAATTAATGCTGTGAAGTCAAGGTAACTATTAAATTACCTAATATGTATGCCACACTTTGCTAATAACTGTGATAACGTTGTCATTTTGGTGTCAATATGGTTGTTTGTAGAAAGCATAAGCAAATTCTGAAAACAAATATTTTGCTTTGCATGATTCATGTGGTGTCAATGACTGTTTGTAGAAAGCATAAGCAAATTCTGAAAACATATAATTTACTTTGCCTGATTCATGTTGTTTGTAGAAAGCATAAGCAAATTCTGAAAACAAATAATTTACTTTGCCTGATTCATGTGCTGTTGAATACAATGAAGCATGCTTGGAATATATATGAGCCTATATTTGTGAACCAATTTTCTTGCATGCATTCTTTGGAAGAGAAGTTTGAATTCTGGTGCCCTATAAACAAAAAATTAGTAAATAGAAACATATATATTATATAAAACTTTCTATATTTCATGTATTCTGTTTTGGTAAACATACCAGCCTATCATGGAATACTACTTCCAAAGTGCTATCATTATTGTCTCCAGAATTGTATTCATAAACACGGATGCAACCGACCTTGATGGTAGAGTTGTAACTTTAGGTAGAAGATTGTCCTGCAACTAATGCATGGTGCCATTGTTTGAGATACAATGCTTTCTGCTATTGAAAAGAAATATTCAAAAATCAGTGACTAATTTAAACTTTAAAGAATGTATGCAGTATTTAAACTAACAACCTATTTTGTGCAGTAAATGATCCCAATAGATTACAAATAGAAGTGGCAAAAAAGGCAAATCATTGAACAGAAATTGTAAAATGAGGTCCGTGCCTTTTTATGAGAATCAACAGATCACTTAAATTGAGTACGACTGTGTATTAAGTTCAGAAACAGGAACAAATAATTTCATTCATTAGTTGCAGGAACTTCGTGATCCAAAATATGAATGAGAGATGGCACTTAAGATTTCACAGATGAGGTGCATCACGGCAATGACAAATACAGGTTAGAAAACTACCTTCATAGTGTGGTGCTAAGTAGTTATGGAAACTTATAAAAACATAAGTAACATTAAGACAATATGAAACTAAAACAGAAAAAATAGTGATAAAGCAGAAATAGCATAAACTGAAAGAAATACAGTAAGAATAAAGACTGCAGATTCATAGAAGAATAGATAAACAATAAATGAGAATAGATGAATTAAGAAGAAGAAAGGTTCTGAACTGTTTCTGATGATGATTCTGCTGAATGATTTTGGTTGAGAGAATTTAGTGAGTCACTGAAGGAGTGAGTGGCAAGGGTATTTATAGTGCTCACCTCTTCAACATGCTTGTTGGAAAATTATGCATGTTCCCAAAAAAAACATAATCATGAGAGACCTTCCACATAACAACTATTTTCTATTTATAAAAAATATCTGATAATAATATTCAGACTTAAAATACTTTAACAACTTGCATGCCAAGTATTAATACAAAGTCTTTTACACTTATATTCATATTAGTATTATTATTAATTAATATTAATATGAATATAAAATTATAATAATATGAATATAAGTTAAATATTATAGATTCATGTCTCATACATTAATATTAATATTAATATTGATATGAATATAAGTTAAATATTACAGATTCATGTCTCATAAATTCGTCCTATTTAATTTCATAAGTTTGCAACCATATAAGGTCATTTAAGGCCCAATTCATTTCAGCAATTATTAACTTCACTTGTACTATTATATATAGGTGACTTATTGAGTTAAAAAAAAACACCTAACCCTAAAAATATAATAGCCGCCTCTCACTCTCAACTCTTCAGAAAAAGGAAAGAGAAGGAAAAGAAAAGCGGCCTCTCTCTCTTCACTCTGCAATCATTATAGAGAGAAGATAACATTGCAAGCATGGGCGGCTACAATACCTACTCCTACTCCTACTCCTACTCCTACTCTACTGAATCAAGACATCACCATATTAAAAAAAAAAAGGTATGTAATTCTTTCTTTTCGAGCTATGTCCTGTATCTATATTTGACAACATAGTCATATCTAACTTACATGAGCATAATGTTGATGAGGTATTAGAGATTATTAGAGTCAGATTTCAAATACAATTACTACTCTTTGCAAATATTAATTCTAGAATGCTTTGCAAATCCTATCATCTATTTATTTAATAGGGTGTATTATGTCTCCAATTTTCTTTACACAAACGAATACAGTGCTTAGTTTTTAAAATATATATACTACTTGATAGGTTTTTCATTTAATATGGTATCTGTTCATTTACAACAGATTTATAAATTTATATTCTGTCCCACTCTCTCTGTCTCTTTCTCTCTCTCTTATTTTTCATGTTCTAAAATTTTAATTTCATTCTCTCTTTCTTTTTCTTTTTTATCATGTTCTAAAATTGTGACTATATTCTCTCAGTCTGGATTTCTCTGATGCTGCTTCATTGATAATTCTAAATATAGGTTTTAAATATTAAAACTAACATATTATTTAACCTTGTTCAAGGATAAATTGAATTGGAAATAGATAATTGCTATTGCCTTGCAGGAAATATTTTTGTACATTTAATAGTTTGTCACCCTCCGTCTTTGTGCGTCTCGCGGCCTATCTCTCTCTCTGTATGTCTCATGTTTCATGATCTAAAATTATGATTTTATTCTCATTTTTCACATGAATGAAATTGTGATTTTATTCCCCGCCTCTATGATATCATAGGTACAATTTCATCCATAATTTCAAACCTATACATTATAGGTTTTAAGTATGAGTACTAACATATTATTAATACTTTTTTAGGGATTGAGAAGATAATCTAGAAGAATAATATATATATATATATATATATATATATATATATTGTGTAATATAATAGTATTTTCTTACAAAAGCCTATGCAAGTATAAAACACATAGGCTGCACCCTACCCCCACACAATTCTCGATACATACAAAGAAAACTGATATAAGATTTTAATCAACAGGAGTTTATGACATTTAACACAAAATTGATACAAAAAACATAAAAATACAATTGTTATAATGCCCAGTTTCCCGCCAAAAAGGGCTAAACTGGCATTTATAAAAAGTTTCCAAAAAACTCTCACTTTAGATATTGATAGATTCTATAGTCTTGATTTAATGCCTCTTTAGCTTGAATTGGGATGGATTGTGGTGGTAATGAATTATCAATTGGAATTGTTTAGATGACAACTTGATAATGGATTTTGATCTTAATTGCAATTTTACTTTGAATCTCGCGCTTCCGTAGGGTTATTAGGATTATTGAATTTGGTTTAAAGAGTAAGTGTTTAGCTATTCTTTGACTAGTTGATGCGTAGCATGTTTAGTGCTTGCAGGGTGAATAATTTTAAATTGTCCCGAACGTATGAGATAGAATTGAATGCATAGCATTAATCCGTTTCTTGTTTACAAGTGTTTGGAGTAACAATTGTCTCACTTGTGTTAATTTGAATTCAACTTTATTTTTCATTATTTTCAGAAAACAAACTTCAAACAAAAACATTCATCTTTACTGTTATTTTTATTTATTTGTAGTTAAACGAACTTACCTTCCCTGTGGATCGACACCTTAAATTACTACACACGAAGCTGTACTCTTGCAGTGAAGTGGTAATATTAGGGATAATTTTGTGAAATTGAGTGCATATCTATTCTGATTTGTAAAGACCTAAAATTACACATCAAGTTTTGGCGCCGTTGCCGGGGAAGGCAATAGGTCGTTTAACTTTCTGTTTTATTTTTATTTTTATTTAATATTTTTGAATTTTATTTTATAGGTACTTAATTCGTGTTCTCACGGGTGATAGCCATCTACCACGTCTAGACTCGAAGACGAAGGAGTGTTTTATTTGTAGTAATATTTTTCTAACTCCTTATGTTTGTTTTTAAGTTTGCTAGTACACATTCAAGCACACACTTTTTCTAAGACTAACCCCGAAGTTGTCGAGAGTCTCACTTTCGGTGGAATTGGATATTTGAGTTGTGCTTGGTTTCTTTTCTGTTGTGTAGGTGTTCTAGAAAATTGAAAATAGAAAAAAAAACAGTGGATGCGAACCAGATCTAAGGGTACACCGCGATTTGGGTTATTGATACATCATAGAAGAGGACAAAATTCAGCTGTGATTGATACACATCAGGACAATCAGAGTCCTGTGAGAGAAAATCCAATTTTTGAAACAAATTTTGAGAGTAGTAGCAGTGATTCAGAAGCTGAGTCGATGGCCGAGAACAATGACCATGCTCCTCCTGTGGAAAAGTTTGGCGATACTGTCAAATCGGGAGTTGATCACCCGGGAAATTTCGCCTATGCTACGGACAACATAAGCATCCCACCTCACTACATCAGCTTGGTGAATGGTGGCACCTTGTTCCATGGTCGTGAAGACGAAGAGCCCATAAGCCACCTCAATGCATTTTATGAGTTGACCATGAACCATAGACCTGCGAATGTGCCACATGATAATATCAAGAGAGCTCTCTTTCCTTTTTCGTTGAGAGACAAAGCACGAGAGTGGTACGACTCACTTCCGGGGTACAATGTGGCGACCTTTGAAGATCTGAAATCCAAGTTTCTCCTGGAATATAATTCACCAATGAAGATCGAGAGATTGAGGGATGCCATCACATCTTTTCGGCAGCAAGATGATGAATCTTTTCGCTAAAGCATGGAAAAGGTTTACTGAGATGTTGAGAAAGTGTCCCAGCCATGGTCTTGCTCCTGGCCGTGATCTTGTCAAATTTTACCAAGGCTTAAACAATGAAAGCATGAGACTTATAAATGCAAGTACTGGTGGAGATCTTGATAATAAGACACATGAGGAAGTGAGGACCTTATTTCAAAAACTAGCAGATAATCAAAGAAACTGGTACAATCCAAGGAGAGGGGTTGAGAAGAAAGGAAATACCTTCGGAGCTTCAGTAGAATCTGAAGCGGTAGAGGCACAACTAGCTAATATTAGCACTCAAATGTCATCGTGGTTAAAGCAGTATCTTCCATGCAGCGGAACCCACAACCTCAAGTTGTTGCAATGGTTAAATGTGGACTGTGCCAAGGTGGGCATCACACAGATCAATGTCAAATGATCCAATCCCAAGAAACAGTTGAAGATGTGACATAGACAATAACCGCCAAGGTTTTAGCCAAGGGGGTCAATTCAATAATAATCATCAGAACTGGAAGCCTCAACAACAAGGGAATTGGAACCAAGCTGGGTCAAGTAACAATGGTGGGAATCAATGGCGAAACAACTCCCAACCCCCTGGTTTTGATAAGAAACCATCACTAGAAGATCAGATGGGACAGATATTCGCTTTCATGTCAAAGAGTAAAAAAGAGAATGATTTCTACAAGGAGAGAACAATTGAGAAGTTTGGTCAGCTCGAGGCTTCTATGAGGAATTTGGAAACACAAATAGGGCAGCTTGCTACAGCTTCTCATACAAGAACTCCCGGCACCATTCCAAGTGATACAGTGCCCAACCCCAAGGGAAATGAACATTGCAAAGCAGTCACCCTAAGAAGCGGAAGAAATTTGGATTCAATGCCTTTAATGGACGACCAAGGTATTGAAGGGGGTTGGCAGCGGAAGCGTGCATGAATTTACCGATCATATGAATTTGATCTATTTAGCAGATTATTTAGACAAATTCTATTCGCGTAATTGTCACATGTATCGTGCTCATAACTTGAATTAAAACATGCTTTAGCACATAAAATCCCTAAAACATGCTTACTACGGAATTAGCCAATTTACCTCGTAGATTTAATTAAGAATCGATGATGGCTTACTCCGTCTCCACGTGAAGATCTTCAATACAAGACCTCGAATCTTCTGACTGGTGTCCCGGACTATACGCTGATATTTGTGTGGGCAAATCTCACCAACGTACTAGGACTCGAATAATGGAAGACAGAATATGCTCACGGAGGAAGCATAAATTTCGAGCTCTCTCTTTCTAGAGGGGGGACGAAAATTTTGTGTATTAAAAAAAGTGATTTCTGTATCCTTTATTCTCCTATTTATATTAATTCACACATTGGGCCTAGTCAGGGATCTAAGGAAGAATTTGGAACAAGCCTCACCCAATTAGCTTTTTACTAATTAAATTGAACCCACAATTTAATATAAGCTTATATTGGAATATTACGAGCAACCACTACAGAAGTAATATTGCACTGCCTTCAAAATCCGAAATTACAAGTATTCCGGGTTTCCTTTAATTGCATTTGATTTATTTCCCACGCTTAAGATAGAAACATCAATTAATTAATTAATGTCTGCTATAGACTTAATTAATTAACATATTTCGAATTCCAAGAGTGGACTTAGCAAGAAACTCTTATTTATTATTCATAGAGTAATTAAACTCCAACTAGCTAGGTTCCGAATAATAAAACCTTGTTTCGAGCTCCTCTTGTGGATGTTATCAAACGAGACTCTCCTCGCGCACGTTTCAACATAATAGTAATCCTAGCACCTCTAGATAATGATCACCACTACCCAATATACCTGGATCGTTGGGTTACGAAAAACCCGCCCATGTGGTAAGTCAAAGTAGTGGATACTCAATATCGTATGCTCAATGCTAACGTACATTGATTAAGAAATTAATTATCAAGACCTCGTCTTTCAGTAGATAGCATAAAGACTCGTCTTGCTGTTAGATCCATTCAGTGCAATACCACACCAACGTCATCTTATTTCAATAAGGCTTAGAAATAATCGGACTGACATTGCAACCTTTCGCGATAGGTAGTCTAAGCCTATCTAGGTTGTGAAATTCTTATTTTTCTTTGTTTAGAACTGACCTTGTTACCTTAAATTGGACGACGCCCACAACCGGTCTACTAAAACAAAGACTTAGATTTTGTTACGTTTGCTTATACATTTAAATATGCAATAAACAACCATTAAATGTAAAACATAACAACATTATGACAAAAATAATCTGTTGTATTTATTGAAAAATAACCATTAGAGTTTTACAGTATGCAATCACTCGAAAGGTGATTTCTAGTATACAAAACCCTAACAATCTCCCACTTATACTCAAAACAGCTTTCGAGTATACAAAATGGTAGTGCACACGTATAAATTTCTCCCACTTATACTGAAAGCGAGTTGAGGTCTTGAATGAGTCGAACTCCCATCCCTTCAACGTGGCACTCGAACGGTTTCACCGCCAAAGTCTTTGTAAAAGGATCTGCCAGGTTGTTCTCTGACGCAATCTTGACCACTTTTATGTCTCCTCTCTGCACTATATCTCTAATGATATGATACTTCCGCTCTATGTGTTTGCTCGCTTTGTGAGCTCTTGGTTCTTTCGAGTTTGCCACAGCACCAGAATTGTCACAATAAATGGTGATGTTCTTGGGCAGATTCGAAACCACACCTAAATCCATAAGGAAGTTCTTGAGCCATACAGCCTCTTTTGCAGCCTCCGAAGCGGCCACTTACTCGGCTTCCATGGTCGAGTCCGCGATGCATTTCTACTTCACACTCTTCCAAATTACGGCTCCACCTCCTAAGGTGAACACATATCCTGAAGTAGATTTTCTCGAGTCTTGATCAGCTTGAAAGTCTGAGTTAGTATATCCCAAAGGGCATAGCTTGACTGCATTGTAAACTAGAGCATAGTCCTTAGTCCGTTTAAGGTACTTGAGTATGTTCTTTACGACAGTCCAATGTCCTTGACCTGGATTCGACTGATATCTTGCCATAAGGCCAACAGCAAAGCAAATATCAGGTCTAGTACAAAGCATAGCATACATGAGACTTCCAACTGCCGAAGCATATGGAATCCTTCTCATTTCCTGTATCTCGGAGACTAAAGAATTCATAACCTTTCGTCCCTTTGGGGTATCCTATGAACAAACATACCTCCATCCTAGATCCTAGCTTAGTTGGATCCTTTTTCAATACATGAGCCGGGCAACCCCAAACCTTGAGATGTGCTAGATTGGGCTTACGCCCAGTCCACAACCCATATGGAGTTTTAGGTACGGATTTTGATGGTAAATTGTCTAAAATGTGACTTGCAGAAAGCAAGGCATGTCCCCAAAACGAAATAGGCAGACGTAGATAACTCATCATCGATCGAACCATATTTAACAAGGTCCTGTTCCTTCTTTCAGCCACGCCGTTCTGCTGGGGCGTGCCCGGCGCATTCAGTTGGGATTCAATACCCGACTCCGATAAGTAGTCCAAAAATTCGGCACTGAGGTATTCGCCTCCACAATCAGATCGTAGGCTTTTGATATTCTTTCCATGATACTTCTCCACAAGAGTCTTAAAGTCTTTAAACTTGTCAAAAGACTCTGACTTGTGACGTATCAAATAGACATATCCAATTTTCGAGAAGTCATCAATAAATGTGATGAAGTATCTAAAACCACCTCTTGCCTCCGTTGACATTGGTCCACATACATCGGAATGAACGAGCTCAAGTACTTCCTTGGCCCTATTGCCCTTAGCCTTAAATGGCCTCTTGGTCATCTTGCCTTCTAAGCATGACTCACACTTATGAAAATGTTCCTCCTCTAGACCTTTAATAAGATCTTGTTGAATAAGAGAATGAATCCTCCTTTCATTTGCATGACCAAGTCTAAGGTGCCATTAGTACGTTTCATTCATTGAACTTGAAGGTTTCTTTCGTTTCTTTGAAATTTTCGATGTTGTATTGAGTTCTGATTTGCGATTATTAAACTGTGTAGAAGTGATTATGTACAGATTGTTTTCCATGATACCACGATAGATATAAGATCCATCTTTCTTAATAACGCAGTTGTCATTAAAAGAAATCGAATATCCATCATAAACCAATTTAGAAACTGAAATTAAATTTCTTCTAAAAGAAGGTATCAACAAAACATTCTTCAAAATCAAAAATCTATCACTAGTAAAACGCAAATAAATGTCTCCCACTGCAACGGCTGCCACTTTGGTAGCGTCGCCCAGCTGGACTTCGATCTCACGATCATGTAGCCGTCTTGTCACATGCATTAAGTCAGGATCAAAACAAATATGATCAGTGGCTATTGTGTCAATAACCCAAGTGCAAATTGATGTCGAAGTCAAACAAGACTCGACAACTAGAGCCTGGTGCATACCTGTAGCCTTGCCCCATTGAGGACAGTCTGGTTTCCAATGCCCCTTCTCTCCACACTTGAAACACTTCCCCGTGGGCTTCTTGTTAGCCCTCTTCTTCTTCTTTCCCTTAGCTATCTTGGCCGGTCCTGAGTTCGGTGCCTGCCTTTTTCCTTTGCTAGGCTTTATGCCAGAGGAACGAGGCGCCGAAATCATCATGGCCGCCTTAGCCTGGACCATAAGGTCCTCTGCCGACTGAAGTTCAGTCAACAGCTCTGCCAAGGTGTAATTCCTATTGTTCATCTCGAAGTAGAGCTTGAACTGTTGGAAGCTAGGGGGAAGACTTTGAAGGATGATAGTCACCTGGGACTCGGGATTGATCGTCCCTCCCAAGACCTCAATTTGGTTGTGGTGGCCCATCATCTCGAGGACGTGGTCCCTCACAGATGAGCCTTCCTTCATTGTCTTCGACATGATACTCCGAAAGGCTTGAGACTTATCCGTTCGATTCTGAGTACCAAAAAGATTTTTGAGATTCAGCTTAATCTCGACGGCTGTTTCCATGGCTGAATGCTGATGCTTGAGTACCGAAGACATAGAAGCCAACATGTAGCACTTAGCCATCTCATTCGCCTTATGCCACCGTCTGTGTGCATCTCTGACTCCAGCCGCAGCGTTAGCCGGTGGCACTGGAGGTCGCGGGGTGGTGAGCACAAAGATGTACTCATCTGCTGTGAGAACGATGTGCAAATTTTGTTTCCATTCTATGTAGTTTTGGCCCTCGAGTTTATTTTCTTTGAGAATTGCAGAAAGATGATTGAACGACATATTGACGATTTGATTTGCACTGCAAAACAGAGTATTTTACTATTGTCATAAACTTATGTAAGAAGTTTGATTAGATTAACCATAAAACTTTCAAAATCTTACAACTGTAAAATTAAAATTTTGTACCCTCCAGAGGAAGTCAATACGCATTAAAATCTTACAATTTTACTGGTCACAACACCGACGAATAGTCCAGAGACCACAGAGTGGCATGGCCGCCAAATGTTGCCTAAGCAAGACCATCTCTTTAGCATTACAGAGTCTCGTTTCTACAACACACTCCCATAACAATGCTTATGTGTTGCTAACAAGATCAAGCTATCTCATAAATTCTGTGTGAACTTCTAAATCTCGTAGTTTCTTAGGATTATTGGTGGCGATAATATTGGAAACCACATTCTAGTTCATACTATTTATATTTGAGAAGTCCGCCCTCATGAACTTGCTATTTTCTTAGGATTATTGTCCCCACAGATCAGGTGGCGATAATATTAGACAAAGGCTTAATAAATTGCAGAGCAATTGATGGAGACCATATACAAACGTTGAGTTCGTAATTATAGCTTAGATATTTTGGGTTATGGTTTACTTTAAATATCCTTGCCTTGAGGCAGTTTAAGGCTTAATTAAATTCTGTTGGTATTTAATCTACTGGATAATTAAATCTTTAGATTAATGTTGTTATCTTCCTTTAGGAAATTGTTGATCTAGAATTTAATTCTTATTCATGTCTACTATAAGATTTGTCTAAAATAAATAAATTATTTAATTCTTAGTAAGACATGAAAAATTAAATTCAAACATGTTCAAGATTAGGAAGAGATATTTCATTATTTAATGTATTCATACATATCTATCCTTTTTAGGATCTTAGATATATAAATATTAGGAAACTATTAAATTATTCTTATCCATATCATCTAGGAATCAAAATAATATTATTTATTTCCATAGATATAGAAAATAATAAAAATATTCCTTAAATCTAGATAAATATTAAGAAACTATTAAATTATTCTCATCTATATCATCTATGAATAAAATAATATTATTTATTTTCATAGATATAGATAATAATAAAATATTCCTAAAATCTAGACAAATCTTCCAAAAAGATTTTATTTCCATTAAATAATAATATTTTAATGATATCTTTTAATAAAATAATTAAATAATCATTAAAATAATCCTTCATCGTTATCTCATCGTACGAGGTTCGAACGAATGATGAACGATGAAGATCCGACGAATTCGTCGTCGGATCACGACGCATG
This sequence comes from Salvia splendens, assembly GCF_004379255.2. Taxonomy (NCBI): domain Eukaryota; kingdom Viridiplantae; phylum Streptophyta; class Magnoliopsida; order Lamiales; family Lamiaceae; genus Salvia; species Salvia splendens. The sequence goes on along the minus strand of NC_056042.1, from coordinate 21,455,688 downwards.
AAGCGTCTTGGCCGGCAGCGCACGAGTGCGCACATGCTCTCGGCCGCCTGGCTAGACCACCGGCTCGTTGGTGTCTCGGCAGCTCTCAGCCAGCGAGACGCGCACAGGCGCCTCAGCTCTCGGCCAGCCGCTAAGTCCGTCTCGGTGTCGTGGCTTGTCGGGTGCCGTGACTCTTGGCCAGCAGCACGTACGACTGCGGCGCTGCTCTCGGCCAGTTGCTATCGCCTGTCTCGTCCCTCCCGAGCCTGGATTCTCCTCTCGTCTTGGCACACGTCGCGCCTTATGGCGCACACGTCTCGTCAACGACTAGAGCTTCGTCTCGGGAAGCCTTCCGCCTAGGGTTGGCCTGGTGTCTCGCGGTGTCTCGGTGGTTCTCGGACGAACCACCACTTCGCGCCCGTCACCGCCGCGTCGACGTCGACCCGGGTTCCGTCTGGTGCATGTGGTCTCGGCCGGCGGCACGCACGAGCCCCCAATCGTCTGTGCGTCGCCCCGTGATCACGGTTCCCGGCTCCCACTGTCTCGACATCCCTACCTCGATCGCACGTGGTGCGTTCGTGCAATTCAAGTTCTTTGATTCGATAGTTCTTGAGTTCATCATGCATAAAATTAAACAAAAACACCAAGAACATGCTTCGCAATCAAATAACACATGCATACATGAATTTCGCGAAATTTAAATCCAAATAATCAGAGCCAAAGACTGGCTTTGATACCAATTGAAGGGGGTTCGCAGCGGAAACCTGCATGAATTTACCGATCATATGAATTTGATCTATTTAGCAGATTATTTAGACAAATTCTATTTGCGTAATTGTAACATGTATCACGCTCATAACTTGAATTAAAAACATGCTTTAGCACATAAAATCCCTAAAACATGCTTACTACGGAATTAGCCAATTTACCTCGTAGATTCAATTAAAATTGATGATGGCTTGCTCCGTCTCCATGTGAAGATCTTCAATAAAAGACCTCGGATCTTCTGACTGGTGTCCCGGACTATACGCTGATATTTGTGTGGGCAAATCTCACCAACGTACTAGGACTCGAATAATGGAAGACAAAAACTGCTCACGGAGGAAGCACAAATTTCGAGCTCTCTCTTTCTAGAGGGGGACGAAATTTTTGTGTATTCAAAAAAGTGATTTCTGTCTCCTTTATTCTCCTATTTATATTAAGTCACACATTTGGCCCATTCATGGATCTAAGGAAGAATTTGGAACAAGCCTCACCCAAGAAGCTTTTTACTAATTAAATTGAACCCACAATTTAATATAAGCTTATATTGGAATATTACGAGCAGCCACCACAGAAGTAATATTGCACTGCCTTCCAAATCCGAAATTACAAGTATTCCGGGTTTCCTTTAATTGCATTTGATTTATTTCCCGCGCTTAAGATAGAAACATCCATTAATTAATTAATGTTTGCTATAGACTTAATTAATTAACATATTTCAATTCCAAGAGTGGACTTAGCAAGAAACTCTTATTTATTATTCATAGAGTAATTAAACTCCAACTAGTTAGGTTCCGAATAATAAAACCTTGTTTCGAGCTCCTCTTGTGGATGTTATCAAACGAGACACTCCTCGCGCACGTTTCAACCTAATAGCAATCCTAGCACCTCTAGATAATGATCACCACTACCCAATATTCCTGGATCGTTGGGTTACGAAAAACTCACACATGTGGTAAGTCAAAGTAGTGGATACTCAATATCGTATGCTCAATGCTAACGTACATTGATTAAGAAATTAATTATCAAGACCTCGTCTTTCAGTAGATAGCATAAAGACTCGTCTTGCTGTTAGATCCATACAGTGCTATACCACACCAACGTCATCTTATTTCAATAAGGCTTAGAAATAATCGGACTGACATTGCAACCTTTCGCGATAGGTAGTCTAGGCCTATCTAGGTTGTGAAATTCTTATTTTTCTTTGTTTAAAACTGACCGTGTTACCTTAAATTGGACGACGCCCACAACCGGTCTACTAAAACAAAGACTTAGACTTTGTTACGTTTGCTTATACATTTAAATATGCAATAAACAACCATTAAATGTAAAACATAACAACGTTATGACAAAAATAATCTGTAGTATTTATTGGAAAATAAACATTAGAGTTTTACAGTATGCAATCACTCGAAAGGTGATTTCTAGTATACAAAACCGTAACAGGTACTTCCGGCATCTCGCACGCAGGGGCGGACGAGATGTTAGGCTTGCATTCCTCGCACGCAAGGGCGGACGAGGCATGTAATGGAAATCCCGCGTTGGTGCAGGATGCCCAACATGGTCGAGAACAGGCTGCATCCGGCAGCAAGGAACAAGGCGATGAATCTAAGTTAAAAGGAAGACTTACAGCAGGAGAGAAAGACAAAAAGGTCAATGAGACGGAACCTAAGAAGAGCAAGTCCAGTATTCCTAACGACATTCCACCGCCTCCATATCCATTCACGAGAAAGAAGCGGGTGCGGCAAGAAAAGAGTTTTGAGTGGATGATGAATGTGATTAGAAAGGTGAATGTAGACATCTCATTGGTGGATCTTTTCACCAATTTCCCGAGATTCTCCAAGTTCTTCAAAGACATGATGGCGAACAAGGAGAAACTTCAGGATGAGGGGATTGTTGCATTGAGCACGAATTGCTCACAGCTGATATCTGAAATCATGCCGACGAAGAGAATAGATTGATGTGAATCAAATTGTACATTCTTATTACCCTAACTTTACATGATTTATATAGTTTGATGCTTGCAAAAGTATGTTTTGTGGTGTAGGAAGAGGAATAAATGCTGAAACAAAGAAGGAAGCTCGAATGGTGAAAATCTGTGCAGGAAGCTATAAAAATTGTCCACCCGGCCGGGTGATTTACGGAAGGCAGCGAGAGGACAGATTTATCGCCCGGTCGGGCGATTTTCATGGCTCGGAACGCCCGGTCGGGCGTCTCACCGCGATAGCCCAGAAGCCTTTCGCCCGGTCGGGCGTTTCTCTCTTTTAAATTCGCCCGATCGGGCGTTTTAGTCGTGCAACTTCTATTTGGCGGTTAATTCAGCAATTGAAGGGATTAAAGAGGACGAAATCAGAAGGAAAATGGGGGATTTTTGCAGAGGAGAAAGTGAGTAGGAAGGAGAGAAAGAGAGGAGGAAGAAGAGAAATAATAAATTCTGACCAACATTCCGACAATTCGTCTCCATATCTCCATTCCACTCAACAAGAGCATGCTTCCTACGGTTTTAATTGTTATTATTACCATGTGTTTAGGCTAAGCTCTTTACGTTGCTCCTAATTTGCGAAAGATGTGAATTAAGTTTGGATTCTATGGATTAATATTAATTTATGATCTTTTCTACGGTACTTTTTACATTGAATTATAATTCCGGCCTGATTTATGATTCAATCTTGTCTTTTAGCCAATGTCTCTTTAACTTGGTTAAAAGGTGGAAACGTAGATAAAGAGTTTAAGATTCGTATCGTGTTCAACGTATGAATCTTGGATAAGTTAATTTACATGTCGTTACAATAATTGTTGGATATTTATTATGCTTCTGTAGGAATGTTTAATTGATTTTGTAAATGAATCATGTACGTTGGAATGTAGAAGTTGGATTAGAGCTTACTATGTGTCTGTAGGAGTGATAATTCGACGAGTACGAATTTGATCTTAGTGTTCAGCAAGGTTAAATTCAAGCATCTATGAACATGTTCAGTGTGAGTAGAATGAACTAGATTATTACAACTTTCATTAAATTAATCGTTAATCCATAAGTTAATTGGTCCGTTAAGTTAATTCACATTTGGAGCATATTAGGAGCAACGTTCTCTATCTCTTGAGTTTCTCTATTTTCATTCTTTAGTTTTCAATTTGTTTATTAATCTTATCAATCTCGAATTAAATACCTACGCCTCCCTGTGGATCGACACTCGAAGTACTACAATCGGCTCTGTATTCTTGCAGATTCATTGTAATATTAGAGTCAATTTATTAAACTTGTGTGAACTTTACCATTAATATTTGAACTCAAAAATTACACATCAAGTTTTGGCGCCGTTGCCGGGGAAGCAACTGGTTATTTAATTTAGGATTCTTTTTGTTTTTTATTTTTGTATAGTTTTCTAACATTTTATTTTTGTTTCAGAGTTGTAGCTAGAAGACTAAGTCGAGCCAACGACTTTAAATAAAGGCGCTAGTTGGGAGGCAACCCAATGAGTTTTTAGTTTTCTTTATTTTCTCTTAATAAATCGAGGGTTTTGCTCGCTCAATTCTTTCCTTCGATGTATTTTTATGAATTGAGTATTTTGTTTTCTTTTTGTGGTTTTAATTTTTCTTTTTGTAGGAGCAACGTGGAGATAGGATTCACATTCGAGCTTATGAGGAAGCACACCTAAAAGGAAAATACACCCACCCACCCGAATGCACTTTGGATATCACGCCAAGTTTGGGGGAGTCTTCTTTCCCTTTACTTTATATGTTCTTCTTTGCATACATTGAGGACAATGTAGCATTCAAGTGTGGGTGGGATTGTGAATGATTTTTATGTTTGATGCATGTTTTTTGGTTGTATTGTATGATAAAGGTGTTTTGAATCATGTAATTAACGGGTGCATGCTTTATCTTCGGCTTACTGGTTGGGAAATCTCGCTTGATTTTACTTGATCTTTGAAGCTTAGGTTGAATGAAATTTGTGCATGAATTTATTTGAAAGTGCATGTTGTGATTACAATCGATTTCTTGAGTTGAGGAGAGTATGAAAATCGCATGTCTTGTGGAAATTATTTTGGATTGATTTGCTTTATCGAGTGAAGTGCTTGCATTCATGTGTGTTAATGATTTGGGAGGATAAGGCACTAGGATGAACTCCATGGCCAAATGATCACATGCCTAGTCCATCAAATGATCCTCTAGAAGCCACTTTGAGCTTAATTCCCTACTATTTGTGTAAACACTTAGCCAATCACTTAGCTACAGAAATAAGCCTCATTTTAGCCTCATCAATAGACCTTGCTACTATTTGGGTGCTAAATATGAGTTTGAGCTTTGTGGTTTGAGTTGGTGTGTTGGGTGGTGAATTGTAAGAGAGTAGACACTTTCTAGACTTGATGTAATGTGAAAAGAATGAAGTTCTTGGAAAAGAAAAAGACGACCTCCAAATTTGTAAAAGTCGAGGTCTTTTCAAAAAAAAAAAAGAAAAAGTTTGATGAAATAAAGATAGAGCTTATATATTTGTATGATGTAATCTTGTCTAGAATAGATCTCAAATTTGGGGGAGTGTGAGTTTGGTTGTAAATTTTTGTTGTTCGATCTTTGGAAGGAAGTTGTAGGAGGGAAGAATTTGGCACTCAAATGTGTAGCCTTTGAGCTCACTATCCATATCTATCCTACCTCGTCCCTAGCCCCATTACAACCTTGAAATAAGACCTTAGACCTTATCGTTGATGCCTGTGGATGTTTTGTAAACAGCTTGGTAGAGTTAAAAAAGTTTGATATGAAATCCGCGAGTCTATGTGGTAAGTAATGCTTGACGAGTCAATGATGACGGTTTGAGTTGTATGATCACATGTTTGGACTTACTTTCAAATGCACCTTGACTTGAAGTTCTAGGTTGATAAGTGATGGTTCATGAGAGTGGGAAATCTTGATTGGAAATGTTGGGGATTTAGATCTTGTCATTCATGTCTCTACGTGATTCACTTTTATGAAAAACTTTTGTGAGCTGAGTGTTAAAGTTTTGGGTTGGATGTGATCTTGCTCGAGGATGAGCAAGCAAATAAGTTTGGGGGTATTTGATGTCAATCAAATTGTACATTCTTATTACCCTAACTTTACATGATTTATATAGTTTGATACTTGCAAAAGTATGTTTTGTGGTGTAGGAAGAGGAATAAATGCTGAAACAAAGAAGGAAGCTCGGATGGTGAAAATCTGCGCAGGAAGCTATAAAAATTGTCCACCCGGCCGGGTGATTTCCGGAAGGCAGCGAGAGGATAGATTTATCGCCCGGTCGGGCGATTTTCATGGCTCGGAACGCCCGGTCGGGCGTCTCACCGCGATAGCCCAGAAGCCTTTCGCCCGGTCGGGCGTTTTAGTCGTGCAACTGCTATTTGGCGGTTAATTCAGCAATTGAAGGGATTAAAGAGGACTAAATCAGAAGGAAAAGGGGGGATTTTTGCAGAGGAGAAAGTGAGTAGGAAGGAGAGAAAGAGATGAGGAAGAAGAGAAGGAAGAAATTCCGACCAACATTCCAACAATCCATCTCCATATCTCCATTCCACTCAACAAGAGCATGCTTCCTACGGTTTTAATTGTTATTATTACCATGTGTTTAGGCTAAGCTCTTTACGTTGCTCCTAATTTGCGAAAGATGTGAATTAAGTTTGGATTCTATGGATTAATATTAATTTATGATCTTTTCTACGGTGCTTTTTACATTGAATTATAATTCCGGCCTGATTTATGATTCAATCTTGTCTTTTAGCCAATGTCTCTTTAACTTGGTTAAAAGGTGGAAACGTAGATAAAGAGTTTAAGATTCGTATCGTGTTCAACGTATGAATCTTAGATAAGTTAATTTACATGTCGTTACAATAATTGTTGGATATTTACTATGCTTCTGTAGGAATGTTTAATTGATTTTGAAAATGAATCATGTACGTTGGAACGTAGAAGTTGGATTAGAGCTCACTATGTGTCTGTAGGAGTGATAATTCGACGAGTACGGATTTGATCTTAGTGTTCAGCAAGGTTAAATTCAAGCATCTATGAACATGTTCAGTGTGAGTAGAATGAACGAGATTATTACAACTTTCATTAGATTAATCGTTAATCCATAAGTTAATTGGTCCGTTAAGTTAATTCACATCTGGAGCATATTAGGAGCAACGTTCTCTATCTCTTGAGTTTCTCTATTTTCATTCTTTGGTTTTCAATTTGTTTATTAATCTTATCAATCTCGAATTAAATAGCCTACGCCTCCCTGTGGATCGACACTCGAAGTACTACAATCGGCTCTGTATTCTTGCAGATTCGTTGTAATATTAGAGTCAATTTATTAAGCTTGTGTGAACTTTACCATTAATATTTGAACTCGAAAATTACACATCAGAGATCCAGGAGGTTGCATCATACCATGTGAAATTGGTAACATGATTTTGATAAAGTGTTTATTGGACCAAGGTTCAGGGATCTCACTGATGGCATTGAAAACTGCTCGTGCCAATGGTTTGGAGGAAAGAATGGGGTCTATCGACATCGCTCTACAATTGGCTGATCACTCCATAGTGAAGCCCACTAGAATTGTTGAGGATGTCTTGGTTAAAATCGATAAGTTCATCATTCCCGTTGATTTTATTATGCTCGACATGCCAGAAGATAAAGAAGTGCCAATTTTGTTTGGTAGACCATTTCTAACAACGGGAGATGTATTGCTTGGAGCAAAGGATAACTCTGTTACATTCAGAATTAATGGTGAGCAATTGACCATCAATGTTGAGAAGGCGATAAAACATCCTACTGATGCAAAGGCATGTTTTTGAGTTGATGTCTTAGACAGCTGCATTTTTGATAAGTCGTGTTATTCTGCTAGAATTGAAGGAAGTGTGTTTGAAAAGAGAAGTCTGGAAAGAGACTTTGGCTCCACATTCAAGATGAGTATCGATGTCATGGATGGAGAACAAGTCGATCAATCGAGCTCAAAGGAACAAATTGTGATTGACACATGTGTTGCAGATTTGAGACCATCAATTGAAGTGCCCCTCAAGCTTGAGTTGAAACCACTCCCAAACAATGTCAAATACGCATTATTGGAGAAAGATGAGACTTTACCAGTTGTAGTTTCAGCAGAACTTAGTGTTGATGAAGAGGAAAAATTGATAGAACTATTGAAGAAGCATAAACGAGCTCTAGGATGGTCTATAGCCGACATTAAAGGGATAAGCCCAGCAATATGCATGCACAAAATTCTGCTAGAAGAAGGGGCTAAACCAGTTAGAGATAGGCAAAGGAGGCTGAACCCACTCATGCAAGAAGTGGTTGAAAAAGAAGTTAAAAAGCTATTAGATTTTAGGATGATTTACCCCATATCCGAAAGTGAGTGGGTAAGTCCGGTGCACTGTGTATCAAAGAAAGGGGGAATAACTGTCACAGTTAATGAGAAGAATGAAGTCATGGCAACAAGATTGGTTAATTCGTGGAGAGTGTGCATGGATTATAGGAGATTGAATAAGGAAACAAGAAAAGATCACTTCCCTTTGCCATTCATGGACCAGTTGCTTGACAGAATTGCGGGATATTCCCATTATTGTTTTTTGGATGGATACTCAGGGTACAATCAGATCACGATTGCCCCGGAAGATCAAGAAAGATCACTCAGGGTACTCAGGGTACATTCAGGTCTTTATAAATCAGAATCAGATCACGATTGCCTCGAAAGATCACTTCCCTTTTTGGATGGATCACTTCCCTTTGCCATTATTGGTTTTTGGATGGATACTCAGGGTACATTCACTTGCCCAATTGGTACTTATGATTACATTCGTATGCCATTTGGCCTATGCACTGCACCGGCAATATTTCAGCGGTGTATGATGGCGATATTCAGTGACATGAATGAAGATATCATGGAAATATTCATGGATGACTTCTCCGTTTTTGGGTCATCCTTCGACCAATGTTTAGACAATTTTAGACGAGTTCTGCAAAGATACGAAGAATCTAATCTCGTTCTCAATTGGGAGAAATGCCAATTCATGGTAAGAGAGGGCATAGTGTTAGGACACAAAGTGTCAGAGTTGGGGTTGGAGATGGATAAGGCCATGATAGATGTGATATCAAAGTTGCCACCCCAACGAACGTATCCGTAGTTTCCTATGCCATGCGGGATTCTACAGAATGTTTATTAAAGACTTTTCAAAGATTGCAAAGCCATTGTGCAACTTACTTGAGAAGGATGCCAAGTTCGTCTTTGATGATGCATGCCTTAAGGCATTTGAACTGTTGAAAATGAAGCTGGTCGAAGCACTCATAATAGTCGCACCAGACTGGTCGAAGCCATTTGAGTTGATGTGTGACGCTTCTTACTATGCAGTGGGGGCCGTGTTAGGCCAGAGAAAGGATAAGATCCTTCACGCTATATACTACGCAAGCAAAGTACTCAATGATGCGCAGTTGAATTACACAGTGATGGAGAAGGAAATGCTAGCAGTAATATTTGCTTTTGAGAAGTTACGTACTTACTTATTAGGCACGAGGGTGGTGGTCTTCACAGACCATTCGGCTATTAAGTATTTGATGAACAAGAGGGACGCCAAACCTCGTTTGGTGAGATGGATCTTACTATTGCAAGAGTTTGATGTTGAGATTAAAGACAAGAAAGGATCTGAAAATGTGGTAGTCGGCCATCTTTCAAGATTGGAAGGACTGCAAGAGACGCAAGAGGAAAAAGAAAAAGTCATCAATGAGAAATTTCCTAACGAGCAAGTATTGCAAGTGACAACTCGGGAAACATACATGCCGTGGTTTGCTTGCTTGGCAAATTACCTTGCCTCGGGTATCACACCGGAAGGGCTCTCTTCAAACCAAAAGAAAAAGTTTTTGAGTGACACCAGCATGTATGTATGGGATGATCCATTCCTCTTTCGTATTGGCAGCGATGGAATAATTCGGAGATGTGTGGGAGAGCATGAACACAATCAGATTTTGTCCGCTTGCCATGATTCTGCCTATGGCGACAACTTTGGAGCACATCGCACTGCATTTAAAGTCCTCCAATCCGGATTCTTTTGGCCATCGATCTTCAAGGATGCAAAGGCCTATGTTGAGAGATGTGATAGTTGCTAAAGAACAGGAAATATCTCGTGGAGGAATGAAAGGCCAATGAACAATATCCACGAGGTCGAACTCTTTGATGTGTGGAGAATAGACTTTATGGGACCATTTCCCAAGTCAAATGAGCAACGGTACATTCTCGTAGCTGTTGATTATGTATCTAAGTGGGTAGAGGCAGTTGCCTCAGCAACCAATGATGCCAAAGTTGTCTTGAAGTTCATCAAGAAACATATCTTTAACCACTTCGGGACACCACGAGCTATCATCAGTGACGGAGGAACACATTTTTGCAATAAGCTTTTTGCAAACCTCCTTAGCAAATACGGTGTTCAGCATAAAATTGCTACCCCATACCATCCCCAAACTAGTGGCCAAGTGGAAGTTTCGAATCGTGAGATCAAGAGGGTGTTGGAGAAGGTAGTTAAGCCGTCTCGCAAAGATTGAGCGGAAAAGTTAGATGATGCATTTTGGGCATATCGAACGGCTTATAAGACTCCAATCCATATAAGATGGTTTTTGGAAAAGCTTGTCACTTGCCGGTAGAACTTGAGCATAAAGCATATTGGGCTTTGCAAAAGCTCAACTTGGACTATGAGGCTGCAGCCGAGAAGAGAATGTTCGATATGAATGAGATTGATGAGTTTAGGCTACACGCTTATGAGAGTGTTGATCTCTACAAGGAACGTGCCAAGAAGATACATGATGCAACTATTAAGCCTCGTCAATTTCATGAAGGACAGCTGGTTCTTTTGTACAACTCTAGGCTAAAGCTCTTCCCGGGAAAACTCAAGTCAAGATGGTGGGGTCCCTATGTGGTGCACAAGGTGTACCCCTATGGTGCTGTTGACATTCAAGACCCGAAAAATGACAATTTGTGGAAGGTTAATGGCCAACGATTGAAGGCCTATGTTGGTGGTGAAAGTGGTAAGGAAGCAAGTGAGGTTGTCACACTAGAGAGTCCGAAAGTGTAGACTGAGGATGGAGAAGGTCGAGCCAACGACTATAAAAAAAAGGCGCTGATTGGGAGGCAACCCAAGTCTTTTATTGTTCTTTTGTTTTTGCTTTCATATATTGGGGGTTTTGTTTGCTCAATTCTTTCCCTCAATATTTTTTTTGTGTAGGAGTGAAGATGGAGGTCGTGTCTCTGCTGTTGGAAAAAAGAGTCACCCAACCCACCCACCCACCCATGAGCTTCACAATGACAGGGGAGTATCTTTATACCCACCTTATATTTGTCTTCTACCTTGGGGACAATGTAGAATTTAAGTTTGGGGGAGGTTTGAAATTCTGAATTTTGTGTGTGCATGTTAGAATGATTTCCTATGGATTGTTACTTGCTCATACTTGTTGGAAGTCACTAAGTGGACTTAGCTTTTCCTGTGAACTTGTGCTATGAACTTAGTTGTCACTTACTTGCTTCTGGAGAACAAGGAGTCTTACTTTTTAATTTAGGAAAGAGTAGTGTTCTTTGGTGTTCGATTTCTTGAGCTAAGGAGAGAGAACTATTTCGGTTTTGAAAAATGAGTAAAAAAAATCTATATGGTTAATTTGCATAATTTGAGTAGGATTTGAATTAATTTTGTTGATGTCGATGCACAAAAATGATCTAGGCATTAGGACTAAAAGCCTCATTGCCAAAATATCACATGCCTGACCCTACATAAACCCCTAGCGAGCCAGTTTGAGCCTTATAGCCTAATTTCTTTGTTAAAATTTTGAAGTGACTATACTAGCCTACATGATATATCCTTTTGTTAGCCCTTCTTTTCAGTCCTTGTCACTAAAATTGAGGTGCTAGCACATCTTTGGGTAGTTGCTATTGGTGGCCAGAAAAAGGTCATAAGTTTAGATGCTTGTTATGTAATATCCAATTTATGTTTGAGAAATAAAGTACAAAATTGCTATCTCAAAAAAAAAAGAAAGAAAATAAAGAAGGCGGCTTGTTCATAAAGAAAAACCCAAGGCAAAAAAAAACTCAAATTAGTGCTCGAAAGAAAGAAAAGAAATAGTAGCTTGATTTGTTATGTTGAAAAATCTTAAGTTTGGGGGTGGTAAGCTGTGAAAATTTCATGCTTAATTATTATGGAGCTTTGAGAGATGTTGTCCTATGGGATGTGCTAGTATTCTTGATTTTGGTGGAATGAGCTACTAACCAAATTTGATATCCTACCTTAACCAAAAGCCCCATTACAACCACAAATAAAGATATTTTGATTTGTGCAAAGGTATTGACATTTTGTTGATGAGTTCTACTTTGAGTTTTGTGGAAAGACCTTATAGATTTAAAATAAAGAATAGCCGAATGAACTTCTTTTGATGATTTAGCAACGATGGTTTGAGACACTAGAGTCATTGCTTGGACTTGGATTGCTTGTTGGATAACTAGATCTTAGGGAGCTGGTTTGTGTTCATACTTTCATTCTAAGTCATGTTCAAAGGAGAATGTAGAGTTAGCTTAGGTAATCTCTTGACTTGTGAGAGTTTTTATGATATGAATTTGGGGATTTCATGTGTCTCGTCATGATTTGAAAACCTTTGTGCTTGATTGCTTATCTTGCTCGAGGACGAGCAAAAACTTAAGTTTGGGGGTATTTGATGTAAATCAAATAATGCTAATTCTACTACAAGATTTCTCCTAATTTTTATATTAAATCATATATCAAATAATCATTAAAGTTTAATTATTATTTATTAATTGATATGTGTACATGTAAGTTGGAGATATACATATTGTACAAAGAGTAATTTGAGTTTTATTTGTTTTGGTCAGCAATTATACACGTGAGCTTAGCAAATAATTAAATAATAAAGTAGATAGAGACTTTTGAGGAAAGGAGGCGTGACCTACTTGGAGGAGGAAACCAAAACATATAAAAAGGGGCAGCACACGCCACTGTTTGGAGGGGAGTAGATTTTTGGAGAGAAAAAAAAGAGCAGACACCACTTTAGAGAAAGGAGAAAAACGACGGCAGAAGCTCTGGAGGAATTTTGAGTGTGAGAAAGACAGAAGGAGAGGAGAAAATTCTAGTCATCATCTACTCCAAATTTACTCCATGGTTTCTACGGTTCTATCTCCATTTATCATTGTTCTTGGTTTAATTATGTTAGGCTAAGAATCTTGTGTTACTCCAAACACGTAGTATGACATTTTGATTTCGTGATTTATTCTATGCTCGTTTTTATCTCATATTCGTTATTACTACTTATTTAATTGAATGAATTTATTACTTTAGGTGCATCTTTAGTGATAATTCTATAGTCTTGATTTAATGCCTCTTTAGCTTGAATTGGGATGGATTGTGGTGGTAATGAATTATCAATTAGAATTGTTTAGATGACAACTTGATAATGGATTTTGATCTTAATTGCAATTTTACTTTGAATCTCGCGCTTCCATAGGGTTCTTAGGATTATTGAATTTGGTTTAAAGAGTAAGTGTTTAGCTATTCTTTGACTAGTTGATGCGTAGCATGTTTAGTGCTTGCAGGGTGAATAATTTTAAATTGTCCCGAACGTATGAGATAGAATTGAATGCATAGGATTAATCCGTTTCTTGTTTACAAGTGTTTGGAGTAACAATTGTCTCACTTGTGTTAATTTGAATTCAACTTTATTTTTCATTATTTTCAGAAAACAAACTTCAAACAAAAACATTCATCTTTACTGTTATTTTTATTTATTTAGAGTTAAACGAACTTACCTTCCCTGTGGATCGACACCTTAAATTACTACACACGAAGCTGTACTCTTGCAGTAAAGTGGTAATATTAGGGATAATTTTGTGAACTTGAGTGCATATCTATTCTGATTTAAAAAGACCTAAAATTACACATCAAGTTTTGGCGCCGTTGCCGGGGAAGGCAATAGGTTGTTTAACTTTCTGTTTTATTTTTATTTTTATTTAATATTTTTTAATTTTATTTTATAGGTACTTAATTCGTGTTTTTACGGGTGATAGCCATCTACCACGTCTGAACTCGAAGACGAAGGAGTGTTTTATTTGTGGTAATATTTTTCTAACTTCTTGTGTTTGTTTAAGTTTGCTAGTACACATTCAAGCACACAATTTTTCTACGACTAACCCCGAAGTTGTCGAGAGTCTCGCTTTCGGTAGAATTGGATATTTGAGTTGTGCTTGGTTTCTTTTCTGTTGTGTAGGTGTTCTAGAAAATTGAAAACAGAAAATAAAAAAAAACAGTGGATGCGAACCAGATCTAAGGGTACACCGCAATTTGGGTTATTGATACATCATAGAAGAGGACAGAATTCAGCTGTGATTGATACACATCAGGACAAGGACAATCAGAGTCCTGTGAGAGAAAATCCAATTTTTGAAACAAATTTGGAGAGTGGTAGCAGTGATTCAGAAGCTGAGTCGATGGTCGAGAACAATGACAATGCTCCTCCTGTGGAAAAGTTTGGCGATACTGTCAGATCGGTTGTTGATCACCTGGGAAATTTTGCCTATGCTACGGACAACATAAGCATCCCACCTCACTACACCAGCTTGGTGAATGGTGGCACCTTGTTCCATGGCCGTGAAGACGAAGAGCCCATAGACCTGCGAATGTGCCACATGATAATATCAAGAGAGCTCTCTTTCCTTTTTCGTTGAGAGACAAAGCACGAGAGTGTTACGACTTACTTCCGGGGTACAATGTGGCGACCTTTGAAGATCTGAAATCCAAGTTTCTCCTGGAATATAATTCACCAATGAAGATCGAGAGATTGAGGGATGCCATCACATCTTGCTGTTAGATCTGTTCAGTGCTATACCACACCAACGTCATCTTATTTCAGTAAGACTTAGAAATATACGGACTTACGTTGCAACCTTTCACGATAGGTAGCCAAAGCTTATCTAAGTTGTGAAATTCTTCTTTCTCTTTTGCAAAGCATTGCATAGAACTGACCATGTTACTTTAAAGTGGACGCCGCCCACAACCGGTCTACTAAGTAAAGACTTAGGCTTTGTTTACTTCTTATGCATTTAAATGTTTATATAACATCTTATAAATGCACCAGCAAACATAATTTAATAATAATACTGATTTTTTTTTGTGCGAAACTGCTCGAATAATACTGAATTGGGTAAAAAGTGGATTGTAGAGCTTTTGCATACAAAAGCAAGATTCTATTGTCACGAACTTGCTCGAAACATGCTTGTTATGACTTAGTTTTCAATATATTCATTGTATGAGCTGGCTATTCTTTGGACAAAGAATACTTTATTTAACTCTCATGGACCGGCCTATTTATCTTGTGTAGAATCTGCGCTGGTTGCAATACTGAAATTGGCTCCGGAAGATAATTGAGTTGCTTGGGAGCTTTTTGGTATCCCAAATGTTTCCGTTGTCATGCTTGCAATCAAGCAATTTCTGATTATGAGGTGCTAAACTGTTCTTAGAATATTTTACGGAGTAGTTTCATTTCCTGACTTTCTAGGTGCCTCGTTTATATTCCCTATATCTCTTTGATACTCCCTCCATCCCCAAACAACAGGCCTAATGGGTGCGCTATGTGTTTTAATTAAAACTGGTTGGTGTATCACTGTGAGTAGGGAAACTGTCCCACCTTAGTAATAATTAGTAAGTGTATTATGAGTAGAGAAAGTAACGGGCCATGTGGTAGAAATGGAAAATAAATCGATATATTGACAGTGATATGTTGTGTTTATGACTCTATAAATAGAATTGGATACATACCAAAATGACAAAAAAAGATTGTTTAGGGACGGAGGTAGTGTTACCTAGTTACATAACTTTATGAACTGACTTATCTCAAATTCTGTTTCAGTTTTCCATCTATAAAAATGATCCCTTCCATAAATCATGCTATAAGGACTTACACCACCCCAGATGTGATGCTTGCAAGAACTTTGTAAGTGTTCATATTCCTTTTCCGTACATATAGTTTGGTACACAGTACATAATTTCCGATTACATTTGGCTTATTCATTTATTGGTTTTAGACTATACTGAGTTATATTCGTTGTTTGGTATTTCTTGATTGTTATGAATATAAGGCTTTCCAAAGCAATGAGGATGCATGATAAGATCAAGTGGAGACTACAATACAAGATCAAGAAGTGGAAGTTTGAAAGTTAGTTGAGACTAACGGCTACTAGCCGTTTGGAGCTCGTTTGTTAGCTGCGGTTTTTCAACCCATTCTTGAGAGAATTTCTTGATTCTTTTTTTGTTGTGTAGCTAGTATAAATGCTTGTAATTCTTAGTTTGTTTAGCATCTTCTGTAGTTACAATAATAAAATTTCCAGTTTAAGTTCTTCACAAAAATATACTCTCTTCTTTCTCATCTTGTCTTCGGTTAACACAAGCTTTGCTTTAGGGTTTTGATCTGCATGCTTGATCATCCAATGTTACAATTGGCGCCGTCTGTGGGAAGGCTCTGGATCGATCAAGCGGTGTGAAGATGGCAGCAAGACTCGACGTCGAAAAGTTCACGGGAAGGAACAATTATGGCTTGTGGAAGATGAAGATGAGGGCGGTTTTAGTGCAGCAAGGCTTGTCCTCGGTTCTGGCTTCGGATGAGTCAGATGGGAAGGGGAAAGATGCTGCGCTAGATGATAAAGCTCGGGCCAATATCGAGGAGATGCAGCTCAAGGCGCATAGCGCAGTTATTCTTTATCTTGGAGACAAAGTCTTGCGTGAAGTGCAAGGAGAGAAAACAGCTGCGGGTATCTTAAAGCGGCTAGATGATGTCTATCTGGCCAAATCTCTGGCTAATAGGCTATATATGAAGAGAAGGTTATATTCATACAGCTTCACAGAGGATAAGTCGATTGTGGAACAACTTGAGGATTTTGCAAAGTCTATAGATGATCTAGAAGCTGTGGATTGCAAGATTGTTGATGAGGATAAAGAAATCTTGGTGTTGAATGCTCTTCCTGACTCCTACGATCAACTAAGGGATGCTATCCTATATGGAAGGGACAAGGTGATCACGTATAGTGAGGTTCATGCGGCGCTAATGGCTAAGGAGTTGCAAAAGGGAGGCAGCAAACCCTCTGAAAACGCAGCTGAGTCTCTCAATATCAGAAAGTTCAGCAAGCAAAAATTTAAGAAGCAGAAGGGTGATGAATATAAGGGTCAAAACCCTGGAATGAAGGAGTCCCGTTCATGTTTTTGGTGTAAAAAGTCCGGTCACTTGAAGAAGGACTGCCATGGGTGGAAGAAGAAGCACGCTGAGGAGAGAAAGGCACACTCAAACCAGATCAGTGATGATGTAGAGAATCTCCCAGAGGTAATGAATGTGGTGGATAGAATTGAGAGGGGTTCTTGGATAATGGACTCCGGGTGTTCATTTCATATTTGTCCACACATCGATTGGTTCCAAGATTTGGTGAAGTCCACTGGTTCAGTTCTCTTGGGAAATGATAAAGCTTGCACTATCATGGGAGTTGGAAGTATTAAGCTCAAGCTGAAAGATGGATCATTGAAAGTTCTGACAGAAGTAAGATATATTCCGGAAGTGAGAAGAAATCTTATTTCTTTGGGCACTCTTGAAAGGAAAGGCTATTCTTTTGTCTCAGAAAATGGAGTGATGAGGGTATGCAAGGGCCAAGATGTTAAAATGGTGGCACAAAGGGGTGGAAGCTTGTACTATCTGCAGGCTAGTGTCATAGTTGGTGAAGCTCATGTAGCTGCACACTCAGATTTGAGATCTTGGCACATCAAGCTGGGACATCCAGCTGAGGGAACATTGAAGGCTCTGATCCAGAGTAAGTATATTGCTGTAAATAGCATGGAGAAGCTGGATCAGTGTCAAGATTGCCTGCTGGGAAAGGCCAAGAAGTTGTCATTTCCAACGGGCAACCACTCCTCAACAGCTCCATTGGATTACATCCATTCTGATCCCTGGGGGCCATCTCCAATTACAAGTCTTGGTGGAGGAAAGTACTACATGTCCATCATAGACGATTTCTCAAGAAAGGTATGGGTATTCATACTAAGAGAAAAGTCTCAAGCCTTTATCACATTCAAGAATTGGTGCAAGCTCATGGAGAATGAAAAGGGATCTCTACCTAAAGTGCTTAGAATTGATAATGGACTAGAGTACCTGTCCAAGGAATTCGATGCTTACTGCAGTGAAAATGGAGTTAGGAGGCACAAGACAGTTCCAGCTAACCCTCAACAAAATGGGGTTGCGGAAAGGATGAACCGTACTTTGCTTGAGAGAGTTAGATGTCTCCTATCTTCCTCTGGAATTCAGAAAAATGGTATGGTTCTACTCCAGATTATTCAATACTAAAGCCATTTGGCTGTAAGGCCTTTGCACATGTTAAGCAAGGGAAGTTGGAAGCAAGGGCTTTACAGTGTGTTATGCTTGGATATGAAAAAGGTGTTAAGGGATACCGACTGTGGTGTACTGAGGCTGGGAAGCAGAGGATTGTCATTAGCCGTGATGTTAGATTCTTGGAAGATAATATGCCATTTCTCAGTAGAGCAAGTGATGATCAGCAGACTGGAAGTTCCAGCAGCTTTGGGCCTTCTGTGGTACAATCAGAGGGTGTTTCATCTCAAGATGTCAGTGAAGAGATTGATGAAGCAGGTGGAGGGTCTCAGGAGAGCCATGGCAATGATATTGGTGATGGAGTTACTCAACAAGAGTCCACACAAGAGTATCAGTTGGCTAGAGATAGGCCAAGAAGGTCAGTGAAGGCACCTGCCAGATTCAAGGACTATGAGATGTTGTACTATGCTTTGCATATTGCTGAGGAAATGGAAGCATCAGAGCCCGGCTCATACACTGAGGCTGTAAATGGGCCAGAGAAGGATCAGTGGATCCAAGCCATGAAGGAGGAGGTTGAATCCCTGATGAGCAACAAGACATGGATCTTGGTGGAGAAGGCAGAGTTCAGAAAAATAATTGGATGCAAATGGTGTTCAAGAAGAAAATGGAGTCTGCAAATCCTTCCAAAATTAGATTCAAAGCGAGGCTGGTTGCTAAGGGGTTCAATCAGGTTGAGAGGGTTGACTTTAATGAAGTATACTCCCCAGTTGTCAAGCACATTTCCATACGGGTGCTTTTGGCAGTGGCTGCTGTGAAGGGATGGGAGTTGGGGCAAATGGATGTCAAGACGGCATTCTTCAATGGGGAGCTTGAGGAAACCTTATACATGGACCAGCCCCAAGGATTTGAAGTTCTCGGATCAGAGAGTAAGGTGTGTATGCTCAAGAAGAACATATATGGGCTCAAGCAATCAAGTAGACAATGGTACTTGAAGTTTGGTGAAAGTCTGTCAAAACTTGGCTTCACAAGGTCCCTTTATGATAGTTGTGCCTTTGTGAAGAAGCAGGAAGGCAAGGGTCCCATCTATCTGCTTCTATACGTGGATGATATGCTATTGGCTGGAGAAGACATGAGGGAAATAAGAAAGGTTAAGGATCAGCTCAGTACAGACTTCGAAATGAAAGATCTTGGCAATGCTAGAAGGATTTTGGGGATGGATATTGCCAGAGATAAGGCCAGTAAGAAGCTTTGGCTATTTCACACAGATTACATTCACAAAGCATTGAAGAAATTCAGACTAGAGAACATGAGAGGCACAGCAACGCCTATGCCTATAAACATCAAACTGAGCAGTGATCAGAAAGCAAAAACTAAGGAAAAAAGGAAGGAGATGGAATTGATTCCTTATTCCAGTGTAGTTGGGAGCTTGATGTATCTCATGATTTGTACCAGGCCGGACATAGCACATGCTATAAGTGTGACCAGCAGATATATGCAAGAGTTTGGCAGACAGCACTGGAGTGCATTGAAATGGTCTCTCAGATATCTTAGGGGAGCATATCAGCTTGCCTTATTGTTTTCTGGAGGAGGTGAGGTCAGTGAGGAGCCGTTGGTTGGGTATTGTGACTCTGATTATGCTGCAAATGTGGATACAAGGAAGTCACAAACCGGTTATGTTTTCACCTTATTTGGCACTGCCATTTGCTGGAAATCTGCTTTACAAAGTGTGGTGGCTTTGAGCACCACGGAAGCTGAGTATATGTCACTTACATCTGCGGTAAAGGAGAGTAAGTGGCTATTGGGACTTGTTTCAGAGTTTGGAATAGAGCAAGAAGGAGTTTCAGTGTATTGCGACAACAATGGAGCTCTATGCCTTGCGAAACACCCTCAGTTCCATGAACGTAGTAAACATATCGATGTGAGGCTACACTTCATAAGGGACGAGGTGGAGAGTGGAAGAGTAAGGGTGCTAAAGATCGACACTGCCTACAATCCGGCAGACATGCTCACCAAACCCTTGAACTGAGACAAATTTGTGTATTGTTGCAGTTTGGTTGGTTTGCATCCGATGAAGTCGTGATCATTGTTTTGGAGCCTAGGTGGAGATTGTTATGAATATAAGGCTTTCCAAAGCAATGAGGATGCATGATAAGATCAAGTGGAGCATACAATACAAGATCAAGAAGTGGAAGTTTGAAAGTTAGTTGAGACTAACGACTACTAGCCGTTTGGAGCTCGTTTGTTAGCTACGGTTTTTCAACCGATTCTTGAGAGAATTTCTTGATTCTTTTTTGTTGTGTACCTAGTATAAATGCTTGTAATTCTTAGTTTGTTTAGCATCTTCTGCAGTTACAATAATAAAATTTCCAGTTCAAGTTCTTCACAAAAATATACTCTCTTCTTTCTCATCTTGTCTTCGGTGAACACAAGCTTCGCTTTAGGGTTTTGATCTGCATGCTTGATCATCCAATGTTACACTTGATTGACCTGCCAGAATCATACTTGTTACTTGAGAGCTTTTGTCTTATAATTCATTTTCCATCCATGTACATTCCTATTAATGCAGCCAGACTTGTTGAGTACAGAGCTCATCCTTTGTGGCATCAGAAGTACTGCCCTTCGCACGAACATGATGGAACACCCCGTTACTATAGCGCTGAAAGAATGGTGGTGAGCAGTACAATTTATATATATTTTTTTTCAAACTGGAAGCTAAACTGGAAGAAAGAGTATGAACATGAGAACTTCATGAACCGGAAATACATAGTACTCCCTCCGTCCCAAAAGAATATGCACTTTGGTGTCGGCACGGGATTTAATGTAAAATTAGTGAAGTAAGAGAAAGATAGAGAGAAAAAGTAAATAAAGTATTTTTAGTGGAGAATGGTCCCACCTCATAAGAGAGAAAAGACTTTCCAAAATTAGAAAGTGCATATTCTTGTGGGACGAACTAAAAAGGAAAGAGTACATATTCTCGAGGGATGGAGGAAGTATATTTTAGTATTTTTTTTCCTATTTAATGGTTTTCCGGTAGTGCAGCCAGTAGATGCTATATATCTAACTCTTGATGATGTGAGGAAGCTGTGTCTCGAGTGTCAAAGCTCATCAATAATGGGTACAAATGAGTGCCAACCGCTTTACCTCTAAATACAAGAATTTTACTAAGGTTTACTGAGGAAGGTAGAACAGCAAGTGCCATTACTCTTAGTCGAGAGACAAGCACTAAATGAAGCCATGAAAGGAGAGAAAATTGTACAGTCTATTCTGTGTAGGCATCATATAGTTTTACTGAAGTGGAATATGGGCTGATTATTTATTCTGGTGCTAGGGTCATCACCACACGCTGTGGACTAGAGGCCTTTGCCTATCAGAAGAGCAAACTGTTAGCACAGTAACGACAAATATTCAATATGAAGTAAAAATCAGCTGAATAACGTTGTTAGAATATTTTCTTTCTTAACTTTCCACCCTTCAATTCCCAGATACTGATGGGACCCAAATAAGAGGATATCGGATAACAGACATGTCTCCTGAGCCTTACACACTCGTTCAGAAATATGACGTAACAGCGATCCTCATTCTGTATGGTCTGCCTAGGTAGAGTGACTTATATGCTCATCTTCTGCCTTTTTGGATCCTCTCCATAATTAACCCGTGGCCTGATGTAGATTACTGTCTGGGTCAATCATAGCTCATGAAATGATGCATGCGTGGCTCCGTCTGAAAGGTAAACGTTCACTAATTTCACCATTTTGAATTAAACATTCTTCTTTGTTAGAAAATATAACGCAGAAAATAAAAGATTATTGCAGAAAGTAAAAGACGGGGAGAACTTTAAAGACGACATTGTGAATGACTTGAATTGATTATCTCAATGGTTACACAACCTTTTATAGGCTCTAATTCTAGCTATACATGGAAAATATATTCTAATTATACAAATATCCTTTGTATTTGATTTTCCATAATCTTTAATTGCTTTCCTTCTTTATTCTTGCCATAACTTTATCCATTGCCTTCTTGTTCTCCAATTAATTGATTTCCTTATTCCAACACTCCCCCTCAAGTTAAGTATCGAGTTTTTCGACACTTAACTTGCTTAATCTTTAGTTTGATAAATAGTTTATACTCGTATTTAAGAGTTCTCAATTTCCATTGACAATTTATGCTCGTATCATAGAGCTTCTTCAATTCATCATTGATAATTTATACTCGTATCAAAGAGTTATTGAAAGTTTAGACTCGTTTCAAGAAGTTATTCAATTTTCTGTTGATGGTTTTAACTCGTGTCAAGGAGCTCATTTGGACAGTTTTGACTCGTGTCAAGGAGCTAATTCGGACAGTTTTGACTCGTGTCGAGTAGCTAATTCGGACAGTTTTGACTCGTGTCGAGGTGCTCATTCGGAAAGTTTTGACTCTTGTCGATGAGCTAATTCAGACAATTTTGACTCTTGTCGAGGAGCTAATCTAGATAGTTTTATCTCGTATCTAGGAGGCATCAGACAGTTTAGACCCATGTTGAGGAGCTAATCTAGACAGTTTTTGCTCATATCTAGGAGCCAAATTTAGACCATTCTCGGCCAATTCCAGCTCAAACTATGAGCCCATTCATTTCTTTTCTTTCTTGAGCCTAATAACTACTAGGCCCAAATTTACTTTTCCGTTTTGGAAACTTAACAATGAAGCAGACATATCACAACGTCTCCTTCCTCTTCTCATCTTAGAGAACAACCTGTTCTCCGGCGGCAATGCACTTGCCAGCATCTTCTCAGGATTCTGTCAACCATTTCGTTGGTTCCTCCATCAATGTCTCCTTTCTCAGTGGGTGATAATTCTATGGTCGAGTAGCCCGAGCTCTTTTCCTCCGGTCACTGCTTTCTTCTCCGGCCATAGACAATCCCCACCGCCGTTGGTCCCCTTCTCAGTGACCGCTTCCACAACCTTAGCTTTCCAGGGACAACCTGGGACGACTTCCACTTTGGAGGCTGACACGAGTTGTCTCTGGGGGACTTCTCTGGTCATTTTGTCGGTTGTGCTTTCTTTCATGGCAAGCTTTACTACAGCTAGCTTATTATAGTAGCATGTTGCTTTCTGTGAGGTGCTTTCATCATGGCTTTCTCTGAGCTTCTCCTCATTGTTTAGAAGAAAGTTGTCTCTGGGAGAATGCTGCAGAGTGCTGTTACTGATGTGGAGAGATGTTTAATACTGGACCTTTCATCTTGCATTATTGAAGATTGTGACACAGATCTAGTTAATATACTATATTCTCTTATTAAGCTTTCTCTTGGGGCCATTCTTCCATCGATCCTTTTGCATCACATTCTTGACGCTCCATCGGCGTGTGGGCTGTACTTTTGCAGCATTCTTGCCCTCTTACCGGGGGTCATCTTTGGTCTTCATTTAGCAGCATTCTTGGTCATTCCTCCTCGGTGACCGCTTCCTTGGCTGCATCTGGGAGAATCGCCGGCCCTTAGCTCTGCAGCTTTCTCGACTGCATATACTCGGTCACCGCCTCGCCCTTCTCGGCGGCCAATATTCTACTGGCTGCTTTTGCTGCTCTCTTCTCAGCATTCTTCCAAGCGCCCTTACGCCTACCCCTCGCCTTCACCGGCGGTAGGTGGAATCATCCGACAATGGTAGTGCTCTCCCTCTCTTTCGGATGATTCATTGAATATAAAGACTTTATTTTGGATCTAACGACCTCTAAATATATGGTTTGGCTTGGCTTCTCCTTCTCCGGTCTTTCTTAGATGGCTGCTTTCTCAACTCCCTTTCTAGTAGCCTTGGCTTCTTCTTCTTTGGTCTAGCTCAGAATGCATCTCCGAGATTCATTCCAGGCATTGGGGTGTGGCTTCCTCATCTGCAGCTTTCTCACCCTTTCATCGGGGGTGTCTTTGGGCTTCTCTACCAACATAGATTCAAGAGGAATTGTTTGGTCAGATATTTTCTCTCCCCATCGGCCAAACAAACCTTGGACTCCTTGTTTCTTCTCTTGACTGTGGCTGTGCGATGCTTGGTCCATTAGCGACCACCAGCGACTCTTGACTGTGGTTGTTCTTCCATAGATGGTTCTTTCCTCAGTTCGAAGAGGAATCCTTCGACTGTGTGCTTTCTCTCCCCTCGGCTGGACAATAGACTAACTCCATCTTTGGAGCCATAATCTCTTGCTTGTTGTCTCATCCTGATTGATGCTCCCCACCGGCGGCCAATCAACCCTTGCTTGCTAGTTCTCTGGGCTCCATTGCCGCTCGAACAGAACAGGTGGTCATATCGCTGTTTGTCAGGGTCTCCATTGCTTGCGATCTGCACCGTCGTCCGTACCTGCTGCTTGGTGTCCGGCGCTGGAAACGAAGCTAAGCCCTCTCTCCTTGATGAAAGTTTGATTGAGGCTTCTTAACTTGACTTTTTGCAAGGCAGCTCCTTTCATTCTCTCCTTACTCTCTTGCTCTCGGCTTTGAATGTGAAAAAGGCAGTATGTGGTAGTGTAAAATTGATTTCTTTACCAGCAGAATAGCGTGATGATAATTGGTGCAACCTTTTTGGAGATTTTGGGGTTCAAGGATGAATACCAATGTTAACTTCTTTTTTTGTGTTTTTTTTTTGTTTTGAACAAACTAGCGAAGGATCGTTAGCTGCTCTCATCATCAGTCATCTTTGGCCTTCAAGACCACCATAGATCTAGAGATGAGTTGTTCGGTCGCATTCTTCCTCTCCCCTCAGCCGGACAAACCGTGAACTCCTTCTTATCTTGACTGCTGTTATTTTCTCTTCGGCTGCAGTCAGCATTCTTCTCCGGGTATGGCGACTGCTCCTTCTGATGAGCCGGCTCCTTCTGGTTTCTCGGTACTGTGGGTGGAACTATCCGGCAGTGGTACTACTCTCCCCCTCAGCCGGATGGTTCATTAAACATGGTTGATCTCGTTCGTGCTGCAACACAGTAGCCTCCTCTCTTGGCAATGTTTTCACGTCCACAACCACCAGTATGCATGCCAAAAAGGCTCGAGATGGAGAAGAAGGATTGCTGGGAAGATCAGCCACAAGTAAGGGCAAAAGGGTCATTTCACGAAGAGAGTCTACCCTAAAAATCAAGGGCAGGCCTCCCTATAAAAGGAAGCCACTTGGAGAGAAGGATCGATAATAGGGAACTTTAGGAAAAACACTTTTAGTTAGAGTAGTTCTCTCTCGGCAGATCAGTCCTTCAACCTAGTCTTTCATATTCTCGTTCTTCGCCACAGCCATGGTCACCTGAGAGTTTCACCAGTTCGCCGGAGTTCCGCATTCTCTTATTTCCAGCCAGCGTGTTTTGTAGTGTTAGCAGTTTCATCGCCTGGAGTGGCAAACAATCTTTATTTGCTTTCTTAGTTAATCTTTACGTGTTTCCTTACGTTGGACCTGTTGCACTTTCAATTGCCGTTTGCTTTTGAAGCATTTCGTTTAGATCCAAACACCTTTTATGCAATGAAGTGGTTTTTATGCATTTCTTCCTGTTTGATTCTATTTCTTTCTGCCTAGATAGCTTAGATCTAGTTGTTACAGTAATTTTCAAGTGTTGCGAGCATGTTTTCATTTCCGTATTAATAGATCTGAGTTCATGAGTTTAGATAGTTGTTAAATTTTAGATCTAAATGGTTAAGTGTGCAAGCCTAGTTTACGTGATTTCTGTCACCTTGCATGTCACCCAGTAAGCTTAATTTCAGTTCCGATAGTTAATCTTTAGATTTGGAGTTTTAATCGTAGATCTGTTCTTGTGAAGTTGTTAATATGCATTTCTCGTTCATGGAATTTGAGTTGTTTGATTTGTGTTCGTACTTGTTGGAGAAGACAATGTCCACATCCAAATTTGGGACATCTTTTACTTTTTAGTTACTTTTTGTTTTTGTCCTTTACTTTTTTCTACTTTTTCTGCTGGTACCCTACAGATCTGTCAGCCTAGTCACCTAACTACCACTTATTCTCTGATATTCCGTTTAGCCTTTTATAGTAACCCCGTACCTCCCACATATTTTCTGAAACATAATGTTCCCCCACTCTCACGTACACAGCTGCTTATCAATCATCTTTCACCCCTCATAGTCAGTAGAGTACCATCTTTAATTCTTATCTAGGTAGAATTTCAACCCAAGCGTGGTAGCTAACCAACCCTTCCAGAATATCACCACAATTTCCAAAGCGCATTCATCTCTGTGGGATTCGACCCTTACATCCACTATACTAGTCAGTAAAAGTGGGTTTATTGATACCAGGTTCAGGCATAGCTGGGATTTCCATCCTGATCAGTAGGATCCATCCTTGGCTTGACACGACACCTGCACACAAACCTGCATCTGTCAAAATGGCACCGTTGCCGGGGATGTTATGGCATTATTAACTGTTATTGTGAGTGATACTTTGGCGTATATACTGTGCATAATTCTTTCTTTTCTTTTTCTTTCAGTTTATGAGAAGCAGTTTGGCTCCTGACCAGTGGAGACCGAAGATACTCCAACGAGGAACCATACTCGTGACCACTCGTTCTGGCATGTCGACAGCCTTGTCTGACCTAAGCACGAGTAGTGACGAAGAGCAAGACACCATAGAAGGACCAATACCGGAAGAGATACCACTATTGGAAGGCAACCAAAGAGAATGGCTGCCCAAGGAGATGATGATCCAGAGATCGGAACGCTGAATGCGCATACCGAAAGAGAACCACCGCAAGCTATAGTAGTGACCCCGGGGCAGACAGCTTGTGATGTGAAGCCCCATGTTATTGCGATTCTACCCACGTACCGTGGGAAGAGCTATGAAGGACCCTACGAGTTTCTTCATGAATTCTGCAAGATTTGTAGGGCACAGAGAAGACCAGCGGGGGCAATCGAGGAAGACTACATATTGAAAGCTTTGCCGTTCGTCCTAAAAGGGGAGGCCAACACATGGTCCATGCACCTGCCACCCGACTCCATTGAGAGTTGGGCCGATTTCAAGTCAGCCTTCTTAGGCAAATTTTTCCCGTCATCGAAGACGAGCGCATTGAAGAGAGAGATAACCAGTGTGAAGCAAGGTTACGATGAACCCTTGAGTGATTATTGGGCGAAGTATATGAGCCTCTTGGATGCGTGTCCCAACCATCGTATGGCGAATATAGAGATACATCATACGTTTTATGAGGGGATGAATAAAGCAACAAAGGATCTGGCAAACTCCTCATCAGGAGGAAGCTTGCGCAATTAAGGGTCAGTGAAGCGAAAAGGGTCCCAGGCAAACTCTTGAGCGCAAAGAAGGAGTACGACAATACAAGAGATGGGTACAACAGAGAAAGGATTGCGAGTTCCTCATCTACTGATCAGGAGTAGAAGATAGAGCAGAAAATGGACTTGAAAAGAGAAGAGCTGAAGAAGACGCTCCTAAGCGCTATCGAGAAGAACGCACCACCATCTTCTCCAACTGGGAGCTACAAGGGTGCAGAGCAGGGAAATCAAGGACCGGGCTATGATCAGCCTAATGACTTCGTCAACATGGAGCAAGTCAATGCTGCAGGGTACTATAACTCTAGTGGGAATTGGATCCAAGAGAGACAGCGAGATGCACCATGGAGGGACCATCCAAATTTTCGATGGGGAGATGGGAACCAAAATCAGGGCCAGGGTCAAGGCCAAAACCATTACAACTCCCACCCGAACCAGAATCTCAACCGTGGCCTAGCAAATCCAGACCACCAATTCAATTGGTCAGGAGAAACCAACAACCCCACAACCAACAACACCACAACCAAAACCCACAAAACCAGAACTCGAACCCTGTTTATATACCACCCCACCAAAGATACTTCCAAAATTACCGGAATCAACCCAACCAAGGTCCACAACATCAGCAGAACCAGAACCAGTTCCAAAACCAGAACCAGAATCAATATCACCAAGACCAGTACATCCCTCCTGGCCAGTATAACCACTACCCACCTAACCAGAACCAGCAAAACTTCCAAAATTACCCACCCAACCAAACCCCCCAGTATAACCAGTACCAAGGGCCAAATCAGTCCCAATATCCTAACAGGTCAAGGAGATCTATGTAGGACATGATGGGAGAACTGCTCGCTTCGCAGCAGAGTGTCAAGGGTGAGTTGCAATCTAACAATGAAGTAGTGCAGGGGATGCAGAATGCCCAGAAGGAGCATAAGGCCAACATTGATATGATGAATAGGCAGTTGGCCCAGCTGGCAAGTTCGATGGGTGAAATGAAAGGGAATTCAGGGAAACTCCCGTCTACAGTCCATGTACCTGAAAAGACAAACGTAAGCAAGGTCACATTGCGTTCTGGTACTACCTATGAAGGACCCCAACCAAGGAAGCCCAGTGGGGAGCCTAGTGGGAAAAAGATACTGAGAGACGTTGTCTCAGAAGAGGAGCTACGCAGACCTCTGCCTCAAATGCAGGATCCATTTTTCTTGGATGATGAACCATCGGGAAAAGGTGAAACCAAGGGCATGCAGCCCAAGGTAGACTCGCCTAAGGAAAAAAGACCAACGAAGGAGACTCCAGCCCATAATGTACCCAAGGAAAACTCCGGGAAGGCTGTTGAAGGACCGATGGACGAGGCAAAAGGAAAGAAACCGTTCCCTTACCGTTTCGTGACTAAGAGAAAGAAGGAGAACCCAGTGGATTACTTGTCAATTTTTGGGAAGCTGGATGTTACCATACAATTCCTCTAGGCCGTGAAACTACCTCCACTTGGGAAATTCATAAAGGAATTCATAGCCGGAAAAGCCCAGGAGGATGGAAAGATCATGGTGGAAGGGATAGCGTCAGCAATTGTGCAGGAAAAGCTACCGCCCAAGAGTGCCGATCCAGGTATGTTCACTTCGCCTATAACTATATGAGATGTAAAAATCGAGCATGCAATGTGTGACCTGGGAGCTTCTATTAATGTTATGCCATTGTCAGTTTATAATCGTTTGAAGGGAGTAACGTTATCAAGCACTAGGGTATTAATCTAACTGGCTGATAGGTTATGCATAAATCCTGAGGGTGTGTTAGAAAATGTGTTGGTGAGAGTGCATGATTTTACTTATCCTGCTGACTCTTATGTGATCAAGATGAGTGAGTCTGAAGCTAGGGAGTCTAGTGGTATTTTGTTAGGGAGACCGTTTTTTAGGACAGCTAAGACAATCGTGGACATGGCTCAGGGGACGATTTGCATAGATTTCCATGGGGAGAAATTTACCTTTGATATCAATGAGGCCATGAAAAAGCCTATCGATTATGAAAATCTATGCTACGTTGATGTATTTGACCCCCTAGTCCAAGATTTTCTTGAGACCGAATTATTGCAGGAAAAGCTACAAGCATTGGATGTGTATGGACAGGCTGATGTAGAGGCAGCTGCATGGTGTGATCTGATCAGTAGCCAAGGGTTAACTGACGAAGAGATAAAATGAGCAATTAAGGACTTCTGCCAGAAATCAGAATTTATTGGAGCCGCAGGGGCTAAGTTACCAGTCAGTACAGATGAATTTTTAGATGGAGAGTTAGAGAAGGAAGTGGATGCTCCAAGGAACCCTCTACCAGCAGACACACTTCCCCCACAAGTTGAGTTGAAGAAATTACCAGCAACATTGAAGTATGCTTTCTTAGGGAAGGAAAACTCATACCCAGTGATTATCAGCAGCAGCTTGACGAAAGAACAAGAGGCAAGGCTACTGACCGTTCTAGGCAAGAACAAAAAAAGCAATTGGATAGAGCCTTACAGATTTGTTGGGAATAAGCCCCGACGTCTGCATGCATCATATCAGGCTAGAAAAGGGGGCGAAAGCACATCGAGACTCGCAGAGGAAGGTGAACCCCAACATGCGGGAGGAAATATTGAAGAAAATCTTAAAGTTGTTTTCATTAGGGATTATCTACTCGGTGTCCGTTAGCGAGTGGGTCAGCCCTGTCCACATGGTTCCCAATAAGTCTGGGATTCAGGTGGTTCAAAATGAGAGGAATGAGCTGATACCAACAAGGCTAGTCACTGGTTGGCGGATGTGCATAGACTACCGCAAGCTGAATGCCGCAACCAGGAAAGACCACTTCCCCCTACCGTTCATCGATCAGATGTTGGAGCGACTGGCTGGGAAGAAGTACTTTTATTTTTTGGATGGGTACAACGGGTATTTTCAAATCTACGTGGACCCTGAAGATCAGGATAAGACCACCTTCACTTGCCCATTTAGAACCTACGCGTACAGACGCATGTCGTTCGGTCTTTGCAACGCTCCAGGAACATTTCAGCGATGCATGATGAGCATATTTTCCGATGTAATTGAGGAATGCATAGAGATATTCATGGACGACTTCACAGTCTACGGAGACTCTTTCGACTCATGCCTTCATCATTTGGATATAGTCTTGGAGAGATGTCAAGCGAAGAGCCTAGTCTTGAATTTTGAGAAGTGTCATTTCTTGGTCACAAAAGGTATCGTCCTAGGGCACGTGGTGTCAGAGAGAGGTATCCAGGTGGATCAAGCCAAAGTGGACGTCTTTTCCAAACTACCTTTCCCTACTGACTAGAAGGAAATAAAGGGTTTTCTGGGGCATGCAGGATTTTATCGACGATTTATAAAGGACTTCGCCAAAATCGCCCAACCAAGAACCAGACTTCTTCAAAACGAGGTGGAGTTCAATTTTGATGAACAGTGCAAGGATGCTTTCAACCTTCTCAAAGAAAAGTTTGTATCTGCACCAATTACCGAGCTCCTGACTGGGAGCATCCTTTCAAAATTATGTGCGACGCCAGTGATTACGCAGTGGGTGCTGTTCTAGGCTAGAAGATCGAAGGGAAAAGGTATGTGATTTTTTATGCATCTAAGACATTGAATCAGGCTCAAAGGAATTATGACACCACTGAGAAGGAGATGCTGGCCGTGGTGTATTCGTTCGAGAAGTTTCGACAGTACTTGTTGGGATCCAAGGTCATTGTCTATACTGACCATGCAGCCATTAAGTATCTAGTTGTCAAGAAGGAATCCAAACCCCGCTTGATCCGATAGGTACTCCTGTTACAAGAGTTCGATTGGGAGGTGGAGGACAAGAAAGGGGTCGAGAACAAGTTGCGGACCATTTGAGCAGAATAGTGCAAGATGGAAACAGCGAAGAGGTACACGACAGGTTTCCAGATGAACACTTGTGTGAGGTGATTTTTGCTGTTAGAAAGATAGATTGGGAGGAAGTGATGAAGCTTACTGGCCAGGATAGTACAACAAAAGGAAAGGAAAAGGTAGGACAGGAGCCATGGTATGCGGACCTAGCAAACTACCTAGTTTCAGGAGAACTTCCAGAAGTGCCAAACATCACCAAAGCTCAAAGAATGAAGATCAAGAGTGAAGCAAAATACTACTTTTGGGACGACCTATATCTTTGGAAAGTAGGAGCAGATCAAGTGATAAGAAGGTGCGTTCTTGACTGGGAGCAGAGGGACGTATTGACACATTGCCATTCATTGGCATGTGGAGGACACTTCGGTCCCAAGAAGACGGCAAGAAAGATTTTGGATAGCGGTTTTTATTGGACAACCCTCAACAGAGATACCTATGAATTCTGTAAAAGTTGTGAGAGTTGTCAACTGACCGGTGGGATCTCTGCACGAGATGAAATGCCACAAGTACCGGTAATTGTTTGTGAGATGTTCGACATATGGGGGATGGACTTCATGGGTCCATTTCCTTCATCTTATGGAAACTTGTATATCCTAGTTGCAGTTGACTACGTCTCCAAGTGGGTAGAAGCCAAGGCCACAAGTGCGTGTGAAGCAAGGGAGGTAGCCAAGTTCCTTAAAAGTAACATTTTCAGTCAGTTCGGAGTACCAAGGGCCATCATATCCGATCGGGGAACCCACTTCTGTAACCGCACTATCGAATCCTTGATGTAGAAGTACGGTGTGCACCACAGGTTCTCTAGCCCCTACCACCCGCAAGCAAACGGTCAAGCGGAGATCTCTAATCGAGAGATAAAAAACATTATGGAGAAAATAGTCAACCCTTCAAGGAAGGACTGGAGCATGAGGTTAGAGGATGCTCTATGGGCATATCGGACAGCCTACAAAACTCCCATAGGAATGTACCCGTACCGAATCGTTTTCGGAAAGATGTGCCACTTACCCGTTGGGATCGAGCACCGAGCATACTGGGCAGTACAACAAGTAAATATGGATGCTAAGGCCTGTGAAGAGGAACGGAAGCTGCAGCTACAGGAGTTAGAGGAACTCAGATTGGAGTCATTTGATTCCGCCATGTGGTATAAAGAAAGAACTAAACTGTGGCATGACAGAAATCTGAGGACCAAAGACCTCCATGTCGGCCAGAAAGTCCTCCTTTTCCAGTCGAGATTGAAGCTAATGCCTGGGAAACTCAAGTCGAAATGGACGGGACCTTATGTCATAACCGCAATCCGCTCTAATGGAGCAGTGGAGATTTCAGGTGGTCTTTCTAACTCTGAACCTTTTATCGTAAATGGACATAGGCTGAAGGTGTTTAGGGAAAGTAGTAATGTGGGTGTAGTGTATGAGCTTCCACTGCAACCACATGTTAAGGTTGCATACTGACAGGTAGGATAGGAATTTGGAGTTCCACTGGCTAGCTTCTTTTAGCGTAATTTACATACGCTGGCCAAGTAGAATTCCAAATTGCCTAAGGGAAGATGTAAATATTGTAAATACGTGGTAGTTAATTTAATCTCTGCATGAAATTAAAATTAAAATCCAAAATTTTTTTTTCGGTCCTTAAATTTAATTTGGAGTACGTACTGACCACTAGAATGCCATTTTGGTGAAACTCTCGATTTTATTTAAGTGTCCTTTGTACTTTGTTACTAATCTAGAAAAATATAGGGGGAAAATCATTAAGAGACGAAATTTGAATTTGGAGGCTTGTTGTAGCTTTGCAGGCGGACATCGACTGAGAAGGCGCGTGTGCAGAAGAAGTTAGACGACGTCCAATCAGGAGGCAGAGCTCTCAACCGTCTCCCACACGAATCGTCGCGACCTGGAAACCGCCTGTAGCCGGTTACAAACCCTCAACTGCCCTTTTTTTCCATCCTCATGACCAAACCGTCTCTCCTATTTCACTTCAAAAACCCTTACCTCCATCCCTCTCTCCAAAATTTCCACCATTCCCACCACAAAAGCCATCACCCGCATTACCACCAGAAATTCACCAAATTAGGCCATGGGAAAGAAGAAATGGGCGAAGAAAATTACCGGTGAGAAACCTACTTCAAACCGCAGGGAAGAAACCCCAGAATCGCAACCACCACTGGAAGAGCGGCCGCCGAACCCGCAACCACCGGAGCCGACCCCTCAGGCTCCGATGATGGTTTCTTTAGACGTAATAACGGAGTTCCTTCGAAAACAGGACCCAAATCGAGATTGGGCAGCTGAGTTGGCTGGTTTTAGCCGAGTCGGGGGCAAATGGAGCATGACCGGAGAAGCCCCGACAGTACCTGCAGCAGAACTGATCGTGCAGCCCACAGTACAACCACCCACTTCCATTCCGATTTCCTCAGCAATTCCACTAGAACGGGAATCACCCTCGGCGACCACACCGCCAGAGCCCTCGGAACCCTCCCAAACTCCACAACAAAACGACTCGATGGATATTGACCCCATCTCCGCCTACTACGATTCTGACCCAGGGGAAAGGCAAGCGAGAAGAAGAGAGGAGCAGAAGAATCAAGAGGGGGGAGATGAACCAGAAAGAACGTCGGTAGCGGAGTCTACTCCTCAAGAAATGGCGAGGGGAGAGATAGATCTGAATGAAACCGCCAGGAAGCAAGGCCTCATGACTGATGAGGAGTTTGAAGCGCTTTTGAGCGAGGTAACTAGGAAAGAAGATGCATCGGAGGCAGTAAGAGAGGGTGGAAAAGCTAGTACTAGGAACGACCCAGAAGGCCCAGCCCATCAGCCAGAAGAAGAGGTGGAAGAGAGGCAAACCGGAGGACGAGTACCACAGTCAGTAACTCCCCAGCCAGATGCAGGGGAGAGTGATACGCATATTAATCAGGAGGAGACAGTAGCAAGAACAGAGGTACCAGGATCAGTGGCACCTCCAGTGTTGAAACCGAAAGCGGTCAAAAGGAAATTGGTGTTGAGAGACTATCCCAAGGCAGTACGACCAAAACCGAAGAGAGTATCGCAGAGATGCCTAGGAAAATGGGCATCCAGCAAGACGAAGGCGAACACAACAGCAGATCCAGTCGAAGTTTTAAGTGAAGAGGACATGACTACTCCTACAAAACCTGGGGATGAGTCCTTACCGGCTACTAACCTGGAGGATGCTCAGAGGGAAACTGAAGTGGTCTCACCAATGCCGAGTGACCAGAGAGATGAGACTGAGCAGATGGCTGAGGGTCTGGACCTCGCATCTGAGTCAGTAGGTCACGTCGAGCCAAGAGATGATGGTACACATACCCGCGTGGAGACCCGCTCTACTGCCCAGGACAAGCCTTCAACACAAGCAGAGAAGAAACCGGAAGAAGATGAAGATAGAGATGAGGATAGGTACCAAGAAGAGAGAAAACGGAAGAGGAAAGCCCTTGTTACAAGGAAACCAAGCCACAAGAAGCAACGCACAGTGAACATAGGCATCGTCATCACAGACCCAGCTCAGAGAACCCCACCGAACCTCAGGAGACAAACGACAGCGACTATGTTGCTAGTAAAGATTCGGACTCCGACAGTGATATCTCCCTAGAGGACGAAGAGTACAGAGAACAACAACTTTCACTGAACCATCGGGAACTGGTACATCCCCCGGTTGAGAGATTGGAGTATAGACGTTGGACAGTGGAACTCACTGATGAGCTGGTGGAGGGGATGAAGCTGTTCGACACCAAAAAGCTACAAGATGCTTTCGATAATAAGGATGACGGGAGCAAGGAAGTTAAGTGTGGAAAGGTACTCCATTTCCCTTCCCTCGATGAGTTGGATGCTCGTGAACCTTTCCTATCTTATGTGCGTGCGTTAAGATTTGATTTGTTATTGGAGAATGGGGATCTGAATATCCCTATTAGGCTAGCGAAGGAGTTTTTCACTACGTTCAGATTTAGGGTCACCACAGACTTGGACGAGGAGTCAATAAGCTTTAGGTTGTTTGGAGGAGAGATAAGCATGAGTTTGATTGTAACACCCGTACTTTTTAAGTACTAAAAAAATGTCGTGAACGATGAGATTAATTAAAGTTTTCCGTGAACTTTAAATAAATAAAAAGTTATACGAAAAATAAAAGTTGAGCTTCTCAATTAAATAAAGTCCAATGTTTTTTTTACAATTTGGCTTTGGGCTATTAAATTAAAAGAATAATGTGCTGGGCCCAATTCATTCCTAGAAATTTTTGGGCAAGCCCAAAATCTTCTTCCTTCTTTCTTCCTTCCCCTGCGACGGTTCTTCCCCATGGAGACCCTCCATCTTGCAACTCTTCCACCTTCCACCTCCCTCATTCAATCCTACATCCAAAGGTCACACATTCAATACATAAGTTTCTTCATTTACCCCCTCCCCAAACTCCTCACAACACACACCTAGCAACAAGAACAAAGAGAGAGGGAGATAGCCGAGAGAGAGAGCCGAGAGAAGGGGAGGTAGAAGAAGCTGCTGCCATTTTGTTTCAACCACAACCAAGTTCAATTCACTGAGGTATAAACTCTTTTGCCATAGCCACATCACTCCATACTTTGCATACAACATAATTGATGAATTCGGAATCAAATAACGTGAACACATAATTAATCACAACCGAACAAGTAAGCGAACATAACGAAGAGAGCTTGAACATAAGTGTAAAGAACTTATCTTGCGGGACGTTTCAGAGTGGTTCGGGATAAGTTCAGGGCTGTTCGGTTTGGTTTCGGGGCTGCACGACCGCTGATGGAGCAGCGGCGAACAGCAGCCGCCGGCTCTGTGTATACGGAACATCGGTGAGCAGCGAGCAACGGCGACAGCAGCAGCGTCCTCCCGGTGACAGCAGCGATGGTATTAAACCGACGCAAGGACGTCGTGGTTGAGCAGTGAACGGAGCAGTGAGGCGGTGGCTCGAGAGATAAACCGGGCAGCAGTGACCTCTGTTTTGGGGGAAGGCGACGGAATTAGGGGATTTCTCTCTTGGGGGAATTTTAGAAGAAAATAACAGAGGAGGAAGAAGATGATGTCGATGGTGGGGGGGGAGTATTGTGGGCTCCTTTTCTTTAATTGTTTGGGCTACTTGTTGGGCCTCACAAAATTCAAATGGTGGAATAAGATAGGGTCTACTAATTTATTTTGGACTAGAAGTAATTATCGAGAAGAGCTTGGAGCTCGAAAGTTGATGAATTAATTCCCAAATAATTTGTTAAGTTTCCAAAGATGGAAAGTGATGAATTTAAGGACGCGAAGGGCCGACCGGCGTCGCCCCGCGACGCCTTGGGCGGCCGCCGAATAATCGAAAATGCACGAAAACCAAGAAATGAGATAAAAGACCTTAACTAGAGTGCATGCATTCTAAATGTTTTCTTTGTTGGGAGTGATGTGTACTGTAATTTTCTCAAAAGGTGGTTCGCCCGCTCGTTAAAGTCGGATCAAGACGTTTGTTAAGGAAACTACTATGCTTTTGAGGTGGGCTCTATTACTTAAACTTCTTTATTTGCAATGATATGTATATGGTGAGATAAGGGTGGTTTAAATGTTATGTCATGCCATATTTTATGTTTTGAATTGCCTATCTGATTGTCTACTAGAATAATGTTCTACTAGACTTTGATGGTTAACGAATTCGGGTCTGACTAGTGAACTAATGGGGATCGTGAGCCGTCCTATGGGTCGGCCGGTCCAGTGATCGAGTTTGTGGCCACATTCTCGTTTCACATGATGGTTCAGATATGGTACATGATGGGGGATGACGATGATAATTGCCTGCAGACACCTTTTTATGGAAATGATTTTAGTGTTTCTCTGCATTTTAAAGTAAAACCCGAGTTTCACTCAACGGTGGCTTAACATAAATTTATCGATAAAATGTATTTTGGGCATGAGTTCACTGAGTGCATCAAGTACTAAGCCCCTGCATATGTTTCCCTATGTGCAGGTTGAGCGTGGACGGGGGACGGAGGATGTTGAGTATTTGGACGAAGACAGTATTCAATAAATGTCACGGTTGCTATTTTGTCTTCATACATAGTAGTAGCCAACTCTCAAATGCTTCCGCTATGCCAAGTTTTAAAACTATGATTTTTCTGTATTCTGTTGGATTATTTTCATATGAACTTGATACTTTGTGATTTCAACTATTATTTGGTAATAAAGTTTCACCTTTTGATCTACATGTCGAACCCCTTGATTGTTTTCCCTTTTCTTCCCCGCTTCTTAATTCCCCCATTAGTCGCGACCCACCGTACTTTCTATCCTTAGGAAGTGCGGTCGTGACAGAATGGTATCAGAGCGACTTTTTCTTCCGCTCTGGACCGATAGTCTCTTATTCAATCTAGTCTAGACTCGTTTCGCTAGACTAAAAGAGTATTCATTGAAGGCTCAACATTCCGTCTCGCCGCGCTCAACAAAGAGAAGGTAAAATATTTTGAAATGAGGAATGTTTATGCAATTGATGTCGGACGTGATAATGAATGGAGTATGATTGAGATGTAGACTTCAAAGGCCTTAGATGTAGGTAAGTCTTATACGTGCGGACTATACTTTCTTTTAAGGCAATATATTTATCGATGGAATGAATGAGGCATAGAAAAGAGCGAATTCCAAGGGGTGATGAGACGACAAGACAATGGCGACCCTGTGAAGCACGTACTTGTTTTAAGTTATGATATGGTCGTTGTTTTATCGTTGTGTTCATGTTTATTTTGATATGTGTAAGGAAAATATGTGAATTTATATTTTGAGAGGTTGTGTGGTGTGGTGTGGTGAGGAGTAAGATTCGGCCAATTGTGCTAACGTGTGTGTTAATCAGAATGCCTCCCAGACGCACAGCAGTTCATCACGAAAATGAGTCCAGTAATGAAACCCAGAGTAGTGTGGGACCCGAAGGACAACCACCACCACCACCACCGCAACCAGAATGAAACATTGAAAGGGAATTTCGAAAAGAATGCCCTCCGGTGTTTGTTGGAATGGGAGATCCGGCCAAGGCTGAAACATGGATACGTGCCATAGAGCGCATATTTAAATTCCTAAGGTGCACTGATCAGGAGCGCCTATCTTGCGTGATTTACCAGCTCACTGAGTCCGCAGAATATTGGTGGGAGACCAAACAGCGAACGATGTCGCGTGAACAACTGGACGCCCTAACTTGGGAAAACATCAAGGAGGAATTATATGATAAATACATTCCGAGGAGTTAATATAAAGCTAAAGAGGCCGATTTTTACAATCTGAAACAGGGGCGGATGACAGTGACTGAATATGACCGTGCCCTATGCGATATGTCTCCTAGAACAAGTGAATACTGATGAGAAAATGGCGTAGAAATTTTGTGTTGGTCTGAGGCATGAAATAAGAATGGCTTTGGCATGCCGTGGAAGGCTCTCGTATGCCGAATCACTATCTCGTGCTTTGGATGTGGAGGAAGCAATGCCACGAGAAAGGACAGCAACGCCTACTACCCCAACACCACCTACACCACAACAAAATTTCCGTGAGAAGAGAAAGTGAGATGAGAATCGAGGATCCGTTGACAACAAAAGGTTCCGAGGTACTCCAAACCCTGCACGGGGCAAGCGAAAACAAGCTACTCCCTACCAAGGTGGAGAGAACCGTCAGAGAGCGCCTCCCTGCGTCAAGTGCCAAAAGAATCATTTGGGTGACTGCAGAAGTGGGACTAATGTGTGCTACAAATGTGGTGGAGTTGGACACTTTGCCAAAGAGTGCCCAAGCAACAACAATGCTGGTTATGAGGAAGCTACATGAGGACTCGAGGATAAAAGGAAAGAGAAGTACCCGGAGTTGTTTGTTAGAGATGAGCAAATTTCGGGATGAAATTTCTGTTAAGGTGGATAGAATGTAACACCCGTACTTTTTAAGTACTAAAAGAAAATGTCGTGAACGATGAGATTAATTAAAGTTTTCCGTGAACTTTAAATAAATAAAACGTTATAAGAAAAATAAAAGTTGGGCTTCTCAATTAAATAAAGTCCAATGTTTTTTTTAAAATTTGGCTTTGGGCTATTAAATTAAAAGAAATAATGTGTCGGGCCCAATTCATTCCTAGAAATTTGTGGGCAAGCCCAAAATCTTCTTTCTTCTTTCTTCCTTCCCCTGCGACGGTTCTTCCCCATGGAGACCCTCCATCTTGCAACTATTCCACCTTCCACCTCCCTCATTCAATCCTACATCCAAAGGTCACACATTCAATACATAAGTTTCTTCATTTACCCCCTCCCCAAACTCCTCACAACACACACCTAGCATCAAGAACAAAGAGAGAGGGGGATAGCCGAGAGAGAGAGTCGAGAGAAGGGGAGGTAGAAGAAGCTGCTGCCATTTTGTTTCAACCACAACCAAGTTCAATTCACTGAGGTATAAACTCTTTTGTCATAGCCACATCACTCCATACTTTGCATACAACATACTTGATGAATTCGGAATCAAATAACGTGAACACATAATTAATCACAACCGAACAAGTAAGCGAACGTAACGAAGAGAGCTTGAATATAAGTGTAAAGAAGTTCGGGGCTGTTCGGGATAAGTTCGGGGCTGTTCGGTTTGGTTTCGGGGCTGCACGACCGTTGATGGAGCAGCGAAGAACAGCAGCAGCCGGCTCTGTGTAGACGGAACAGCGGCGAGCAGCGAGCAGCGAGCAACAGCGATAGCAGCAGCGTCCTCCCGGTGACAGCAGCGACAGTATTAAACCGACGCAAGGATGTAATGGTTGAGCAGTGAACAGAGCAGCGAGGCGGTGGCTTGAGAGATAAACCGGGCAGCAGTGACCTCCGTTTTGGGGGAAGGCGATGGAATTAGGGGATTTCGCTCTTGGGGGAATTTTAGAAGAAAAGAACAGAGGAGGAAGAAGATGATGTCGATGGTGGAGGGGGGAGTATTGTGGGCTCCTTTTCTTTAATTGTTTGGTCTACTTGTTGGGCCTCACAAAATTCAAATGGTGGAATAAGATTGGGTCTACTAATTTATTTTGGACTAGAAGTAATTATGGAGAAGAGCTTGGAGCTCGAAAGTTGATGAATTAATTCTCAAATAATTTGTTAAGTTTCCAAAGATGGAAAGTGATGAATTTAAGGACGCGAAGGGCCGACCGGCGTCGCCCCGCGATGCCTTGGGCGGCTGCCGAATAATCAAAAATGCACGAAAACCGAGAAATGAGATAAAAGACCTTAACTAGAGTGCATGCATTCTAAATGTTTTCTTTCTTGGGAGTGATGTGTACTGTAATTTTCTCAAAAGGTGGTTCGCCCGCTCGTTAAAGTCGGATCAAGAAGTTTGTTAAGGAAACTACTAAGCTTTTGAGGTGGGCTCTATTACTTAAACTCCTTGATTTGCAATGATATGTATATGATGAGATAAGAGTGGTTTAAATGGTATGTCATGTCGTATTTTATGTTTTGAATTGCCTATTGATTGTCTACTAGAATAATGTTCTGCTAGACTTTGATGGTTAACGAATTCGGGTCTGACTAGGGAGTGAGTCCCTACTCAGACTAGTGCACTGATGGGGATCGTGAGCCGTCCTATGGGTCGGCCGGTCCAGTGATCGAGTTTGTGGCCACATTCTCGTTTCACATGATGGTTCAGATATGGTACATGATGGGGGATGACGATGATAATTGTCTGCAGGAACCTTTTTATGGAAATGATTTTAGTGTTTCTCGGCATTTTAAAGTAAAACCCGAGTTTCCCTCAACGGTGGCTTGACATAAATTTATCGATAAAATGTATTTTAGGCATGAGTTCACTGAGTGCATCAAGTACTCAGCCCCTCCATATGTTTCCCTATGTGCAGGTTGAGCGTGGACGGGGGACGGAGGATGTTGAGTATTTGGACGAAGACAGTATTCAATAAATGTTCCGGTTGCTATTGTGTCTTCATACATAGTAGTAGCCAACTCTCAAATGCTTCCGCTATGCCAAGTTTTAAAACTCTGATGTTTCTGTGTTCTGTTGGATTATTTTCATATGAACTTGATACTTCGTGATTTC
The DNA here is from genome assembly GCF_004379255.2 of Salvia splendens. Lineage (NCBI taxonomy): Eukaryota > Viridiplantae > Streptophyta > Magnoliopsida > Lamiales > Lamiaceae > Salvia > Salvia splendens. The sequence goes on along the minus strand of NC_056042.1, from coordinate 21,414,465 downwards.
AACTATTATCTGGTAATAAAGTTTCACCTTTTGATCTACATGTCGAACCCCTTGATTATTTTCCCTTTTCTTCCCCGCTTCTTAATTCCCCCATTAGTCGCGACCCACCGTACTTTCTATCCTTAGGAAGTGCGGTCGTGACATTGATTGAGTGGACAGTCCGTTTGGGGATGTGTAGCTTGGAGGAGGCCATAGGGCCAGAGTGGAGATGCAGGGAACGGGGAATTCCCCGCAGGCACGTCGATTTTGAGCCACATGAGGCATGGGAAGAATTAACTCACCCGGCCGCTGGCCAGTTTTCATCCACTATCTCCCGCTCCATCCAC